>NC_135716.1:152754630-153376473 GCF_964656455.1 Halichoerus grypus
TTGCCATATCCATCTTGACCCTCCCCCCACATCTCTCTGTTTGTATTTTCTTTCATTGCAATTTTCTTCTTTTCTCTTCTGTGGGCATTCACAGATTGTTTTTGGAGTTCATTAAAAAGGGAGTGTGTTGTCTGGGTAGAAAATTACATTTGCATGCCTGAGAGAGGCCTAAGGGTTTTTGTGGGGTTTGGCAAGGGTCCTGGCTTTTTTTTTTCCCCCCCTTTTGGGAGGGAGGAATGAGAAAGGGGTAATAATAAAAAGGGATTTTTGGAACGGAGCAAAGTAAGAGTTGTTGAGGTGATTTCTTCAGTCCCCATTTTTTCTTTCCATATTATATACATCTAACTGATTTTCTTTTCTCTTTTTCTGCATGTATAAACCACTTGACTAACAATGGAACAGATTAGAGGCCTTTCTTAGAACTATTTTGAATGCATGTAGAGTTCTGCAAAGCAGGGACCTTTCCTGTGATGGTAATTGTACATTTACTAGTGAAGCTGGCAAAGTTGCAATATATATATATATATTTTTTTTTTTTCCCCCTTTTCTTTGTAGTGATTGGAGTGGGGTTTATATACGAAAATTATTTCTTCAGTATGACATTTCATGTAAACTGGTATCTACTTAGAAAGTTTAGCTATGTTTTGAATTAGAATTTCTCACAGAATTTAGGTTTTTAGGTATATTTAACCCTTTCTGAAGTTGATAATGTTCATCTTTTTTTATTAAAAGTAATAAAACCTGTATTAATAAAAAAAGATGACATCTTATCCAAAACTTTTCATTTATGCCCAAGGACTCTATATTACGGCAGTGAAAACTCAGAAGAATTCAGCTAGGTTTATAGTTAATACTAGAAATTGAGTGGTATAGGACCAAGGATGATCATGTTGTGGGTCAGGAGTAGAGAGGGAAATCAGGGAATTAATTTGTGCTGTATCGGATATTCATAGGAAAGTAAGTTGATTTATAATAGACCAATAGAGTTAAATCCCTTTTTTTAAGTCTGACTGACTTACTACATACTTTATCCATTTAGCAAATATTTTTATTTGCATACAGACTGTTCCATATACTCCCCTAACTACCAGGACTGCAGAGATAAGTAAGACATAATAGCTGCCCTTAGGGAGCTTATAATCAGTATGAGTATGTATATTTGCAGTTGTGTGTATATAATATCCATGAAGCCTGGAAACATAGATATTTATATATATTTAAAATCAAAGAAGTCCTTGATGACAGGTATATTTGCCTGTTACTTTTTAGTTACCATATGGTGTGTGTGTGTGTGTGTATGTGTGTTTGTGTGTGAACAAAGTTAATAGTGTAAGTGCTTAGAAAAGCTGTATGCAAAATAATCTGGACTGCATCATCAACTTCATTCTCTATTGGATATTCCCATTATCAGATAAACATACTTTTATTTCTTGCCTCTTAAAAAAAAATCTTTTTTAAACTCTGTTAATTTCTGTCAGTTATTGTTCTATTTCTTTATTATCTGTAGCAAAACTTTAAGAGGTTTCTATACTTGTTAACTCCCCATTTCTCTCCTCCTATTTTCTTTTAAACCCATTTCAGCCAGTGTTGACTATACTATTCCCAGTCTGTCCTCATCAAAGTCACCAATGACCTCTACATTGCTAATTGTCATTTCTTAGTCCTTGTCTAATTTGACTATCAGTAGTACTGATAACTGCTATCATAGTAGTATTTGATCACTCCTTCATCCTTGATTTATTTTCTTCACAAGGTTTCCAGGATGGACTTTTCTTAGTTTTTCTCTTATCTCATTGACACCTACTTCTCAGTCTCTTTTACTTGGTCTTCCTCTTCTCTTTTTCCCCTTAAGAAAATTTTTAGAAAATATCACAGTAAAAAAGTTGACTGTTTTGATGTACAGCTCTATGAATTTTAACACGTATATAGATTTGTGTAACTGGTACCATAATCAAGATACAGAACAGTTCCATCACCCCTAAAACCTCCCTCATGTCATCCCTTGTATAATCACAACTTAGAAGTCACCTGGAACTACCATTCTCCATCATTTTAGTTTTGTCTTTTTGAGAATATCATACAGCGTGTAACCTTTCTAGACTGGCTTCTTTTACTCAACATAATGCCTTTGGTATTTTCTCTGAAATGTTACATGTATCTATTGTTTGTTTCTTCTTATTGTTGACTAGTATCCTTTGTGTGGATGTACCACAATTTGTTTATCCATTTGCCTGTTAAAGGACATTTGGATTGTTTCCAGTTTGGATTGTTTTTGGCAATTATAAACAGAACTGTTACAAACATTGATGAACAGGTTTTCATTTCCCTAGGGAGAAATCCCAGGAGTAGGATTGCTCGGTTATATGGTATGTATATGTTTAGCTTTGTAAGAAACTGCCAAATGCTTTTCCTTTCCAGAGTGCCTGTACCATTTTGCATTCCCACCATCAACACATGAAAGCCCCAGTTGTTCTGTATCCTCACCAGCACTTGGTATTGTTAATATTTTTAAATTTTATCCATTCTCATTAGTATGTGGTAGTATCTCATCATAGTTTTAATTTGCATTTCCTTAAGGGCTAATAATGTCAAACATCTTTACATGTGGTTACTTGCTATTTGTAGATTTTCTGAGAGAGGTGTCCAAATCTTTTGCCTATTTTTGAATTGAGTTTTCTCATTGTGGTTTTGAGAGTTCATTATGTATTCTAGTGTAAGTCCTTCATTGGATATGTGTTTTGCAAATATTTTCTCCCACTCTATGGCTTGTTTTTACATCTTTTTAGTGGTATCTTTGATAGAGTAAAGATTTTTTTAATATTAATGAAGTCCAACTTATCAGTTTCTTCTTTTTATGTATTATGCTTTTGGTGACATATCTAAAAACTCTTTGTGTAACCCCAGGTCACAAAGATGTTCAGTGTTTATTCTAAAAATTTTATACTTTTACATTTTATATGTAGTCTGTAATCCATTTTGAATTATTTTTTGTACAAAAGGTGAAGTTTAGTTCATTCTTTTTTTTTCTTTCATATAGATGTTCAGTGTCCAACCCTATATGTTGAAAAGACTATTCTTATTTCATTTAATTGCTTTTGCATGTTTGTCAAAAATCAATTGGCTATATTTGTGTGGATCTATTTCTAGATTCTCTGTTCTGTTTCATTGATTTATGTGTTTATCCCATTACCTTACTGTCTTGATTACTGTATTTATAGTAAGTCTTTTTCTTTTTTAAAGATTTTATTTATTTGATGGGCGCCTGGGTGGCTCAGTTGGTTAAGCGACTGCCTTCGGCTCAGGTCATGATCCTGGAGTCCCTGGATCGAGTCCCGCATCGGGCTCCCTGCTCGGCAGGGAGTCTGCTTCTCCCTCTGACCCTCCCCCCTCTCATGTGCTCTCTCTCATTCTCTCTCTCAAGTAAATAAATAAAATCTTTAAAAAAAAAAAATAAATAAATAAATAAAAAATAAAGATTTTATTTATTTGAGAGAGAGAGAGCATGAGCATGAGCACGGGGGAGGGGCAGAGGGAGAGGGAGAAGCAGATTCCCCACTGAGCAGGGAGCCCGATGCTGGACTCAATCCCAAGACCCTGGGATCATGACCTGAGCCGAAGGCCGACACTTAACTGACTGAGCCGCCCAGGCGCCCTATTTATAGTAAGTCTTCAAATCAGTAAGTGTGATTCTTCTAACTTTTACCTTTCAGAATTATTTTAGCTGTTCAGTTCCTTTTAGAATTGGATTGTCTAAATTAAAAAAATTCTGCTGAATTTGATTGGTATTATATTAAACCTATATATCAATTTTGGGAAAATTGAAATCTTTACTGTGTTGAGTCTTCAATCTGTGAACAGCAGTAGGTATCTCTATTTAGGTCTTCCTGGATTTCTTTCATCACTCTTTTGTAGTTTTCAGCATATAGATCCTGTATATGTTTTGTTAGACTCATATTTATGTATTTTACTTTTTTTGAAGTTTTTATAATTGGTTATTTTTTTAAATTTCAGTTTCCATTTATACATTGCTAGTGTAAGGAAATATTGAATTTTATATGTTGACCTGTAAACCATCTCCTTTCTAAATGCACTTATTAGTTCTAGGAGTTTTTTGTAAATTCCTTGGGACTTTCTATGTAGACAGTCATGTAATCTTTGAAAAGTGATTAATTGTATTTCTTCCTTTTCAGTCTGTGGGCTTTATATCACTTTTCTTGCCATGTGGCACCAGCTAAGATTTCCAGTATGATACTGAATAGGAGTGGTGAAAGTATATATTCTTGCTTTATTCTGGGTCTTAGAAGGAAGGCATTGAATCTTTGATCAGTTAGGATGATGTTGGCTGGAGAGTTTTTGTAGATAATACCCTTTATCAGGTTGAGGGAATTTCCTTCTATTCCTGGTTTGCTAAGAGTTTTTTTTTTTTTTGACTTTCCCATTTTTAAAAAAGATTTTATTAATTTGTCAGAAACAGTACAAGCAGGGGCAGCAGCAGGCAGAGGGAGAAGCAGGCTCCTCACTGAGCAAGGAGCCTGAGTGGGACTTGATCCCAGGATCCTGGGATCATGACCTGAGCTGAAGGCAGACTCTTAACCAGCTGAGCCACCCAGGTGTCCCAAGAGGTTTTTTTTATTAATTATTATTTTTTTAAATCACGAATGGATGTTATGTTTTGTCAAAATGCTTTTTTCTGTATCTGTTCATAAGGTCATATATTTTAATCTAGATTATTAATATGGTGGATTATGTAGATTGATTTTCAAATATTGAGCTGGCCGTACATTTACAGGATAAAGCCAACTTTGTTGTGGTATGTTATTCTGGATTCAATGTGCAGAAATTTTTATGAGAATTCTTGTGTCTATGATCATGAGGGATATTGGTCTGTTATTTTCTTTTGTCCTTCTTTCCCTTCTTCCTTCTTTCCTTTATCTGATTTTGTCTGGTTTTAGTACCAGGGTAGTGCTGGCCTCATAACATGAGCTTGGAACTGTTTCTTTTACTTATGTTTTCTGGAAGAAATTATATAAAACTGGTGTTATTTCTTCTTTAAATGTTTGGAAGAATTTGCCTGTGAAACCATCTGTTCTTGGGAGATTTATTTTTCAGAAGAATTTATTTATTTATTTAATTTATTTTTAAGAGAGTGGGAGGGGGGCAGAGGGAGAGAGAGAGAGAATCTTAAGCAGTCTCCATGCCCAGCGCAGAGCCAGTCTTGGGGCTTGTTCTCACAACCCTGAGATCATGACCTGAGCCAAAATCAAGAGTCAGATGCTTAACTGACTAAGCCACCCAGGCGCCCCCCAGAAGAATTTTAACTACACATTTAATTTCTTTAATTAATATAGAACTATTCACGTTACCTATTTAATCTCTGGTGAGTTTTGGTAGTTTGAATTTTTGAGAGATTCATTCATTTAATCCAGTTTGTTGGATTTGTGTGTGTAGAATTATCCCTAATCATTCTTCATAATCCTTTTAATGTCTACATGGTCTGTAGTGATATTACCTCTTTCATTCCTAAAATTGGTAATTTGTGTCTTCTTTTTTTCTTTGTCAGTCTTGGTAGAGGTTTATCTTTTTTTATTAATCTTCTAGAGAACCAGCTTTTGGCTTCAGTGATTTTTCTCTATTGTTTTTGTGTTTCAAACTCTTCAAAAGTTTGGAGATTTTCCCATTATTTATTTTTTTTCATATTTAGTTGAAGTGTATATTATTAGTTTTAGGTGTACAACATAGTGATCTGACAATTACAGTTGATCTTTCAACAACCTGAGGGTTAGGGGTGCCAACTTTTGCAAAGTCAAAAATCCACTTATAGCTTTTGACTTTTCTAAAACTTAACTAACAATAGCCTACTGTTGATTGCAGGCCTTACTGATAATATAAATAGCCGATTAACATGTATTTTGTATATGTATTATATTCTGTATCTTACGATAAAGTAAGCTAGAGAAAAGAAGTTATTAAGAAAATTATAAGGAAGAGGGCGCCTGGGTGGCTCAGTCGGTTAAGTGTCTGCCTTTGGCTCAGGTCATGATCCCAGGACCCTGGGATCAAGTCCCACATCAGGCTCCTTGCTCAGCAGAGAGCCTGCATCTCCCTCTACCTGCTACTTCTGCTTGTGGGCTCTCTCTCTGTCAAATAAATAAATAAAATCTTTTTTAAAAAAGAAAATCATAAGGAAGAGAAAATACATTTACAGTACTGTACTATATTGGTACTGTAAGCTTACATCATCTGTTTACAAAATGAATTGTCTGTCAGTACCTACATCAATGTTGTCTTACATGATACAAAACACTGTAGATATTATTTGTATTACTCACACAAGACATCAAAAATGGAAAAGGTAATGTGAAAAAGAAATTCATATTTATTGGGGCTCCTGGGTGGCTCAGTCATTAAGTGTCTGCCTTCGAGTCAGGTCATGGTCCCGGGTCCTGGGATCGAGCCCCACATCGGGCTCCCTGCTCGGCGGGGAGCCTGCTTCTCCCTCTGCCGCTCCCCCTGCTTGTGTTCCTTCTCTCGCTGTGTCTCTCTCTGTCAAATAAATAAATAAAATCTTGGAAAAAAAAGGAAATTCGTATTTATTTACAAGGATAACAATTCATGTTTGGTAACAAAGAAACAGCAATATAATTGCTTTTTATGGTAGCTTAGTGTAATCAACATGATTGCTTCATGGTAGCCTATACGGTAATGAATGAATCGTTATAAAATTTTTATGGCATACAGTATTACAGTCATATTCGTAATACAGTATTGGAGACATTGTTACATTTTTAAAAAACCACTTACCTGTGATGATAGGTGATACAGTTTCCCCAATTTGGGGAGGGGGTGGGGAGAGAGAGATCTTTAAACTGTATGTTAATCTTGAAAGCAAAGTTTTAAAACAGTAAGAAAACTAACACATTATTAATTTTTTATTAAATATCACTCACCTTATGCTTGTGTAAGGATAGGCTATTTCCATACAAGTCTTGCACATGGTGTTTGTTCTACATGATGAATACTTAGGCGCTGCTGCCGCTGACACAAAACCATCTCATACAGTTCTTTCTGTACAGTTATTAGATGTTCACACAAAGATACACACATACACAACAGATAGGTTTATTAATTGTACAGCATGATGATTATTTACTATTCATTAACTGGAATAGTGGATCATCATAAAGGCCTTTATTTTCGTCTTCACGTTGAGTAGGCTGAGGAGAAAGAAGAGGAAGGATTGGTCTTGCTGTCTCAGGGGTGGCAGAGGCAGAAGAGGTGAAGGACGTGGGGAGGCACGAGAGGCAGGCACACTTGGTATAACTTTATAGAAATACATCGTAATTTCTGACTTTTTTGCTTTTACATTTTTCTAAAAATGTATCTATGTAGTACCAGTCCTTCTTCCACCATTTGCTTTGTTTCAGTGCTTGTATCATACAAGGGTCCATGATATAAATGAAGTCAAATCTGGCCTTTCAGCCAGATTGTCTAACTTCAGTTTGTTTTCTGGACTCTATTACATCCTCTTCCTCATTGTCTGGCACCGGTTCAGTAGCACTCATCTCCATTAAGTTGTCTTTTGTTAATTCCTCTTGTGTGCTGTCACATAACTCTTGAATTTCTCCAAGAAACATATCTTGAAACCCTTCATCCCCCCACCTTTTTTTTTTTTTTTTCCCATATCCATGATCTCCTTGATTGGCTCTGTTGTAAATCCTGTGAAGTCATGCACAAGATCTGGATGTAGTTTTCTCCAGCAGCAATTTATTTTTTTGGGCTTGATGCCTTTCTTGGCTTTTTCTATAAGAACAATGGCATTTTCAGTGTTGTAATCCTTCCAGACTTTCATGATGTTCTTTCTATTGGGGTCCTCTTCCTTCGTGTTGATAATCTTTTCCATAGGGTGTTGTGCATAATGAATCTTAAAGGTCCTTATGACCCCTGATCTAGATGCTGTATTAGAGATGTTGTGTTTGGAGACAAGTAGACTACTTTGATGCCTTTGGTGTTGAACTCATGGGGTTTGGTTGACCAGGGGCATTGTCCAGTATCAGAAGAAATTTAAAAGGCAGTCCCTTACTAGTAAGGTACTTCTTGACTTCAGGGACAAAGCATTGATCCAGAAAAAGGGTTCTTGTTGTCCAGCCTTCTTGTTGAATAACCAAAAGACTGGCAGCTGGTGTTTATCTTTTCCCTTCAAGGCTCAGGGGTTAGGAACTTTATAGATAAGGGCAGTCCTGATCATAAACCTGACTGCGTTTGCACCAAACAGTAGAGTCAGCCTATCTCTTCCTGCCTTAAATCCTGGTGTTTGCTTCTCTTTCTAACTTAATAAATGTCCTTTGTGGGATTTTTTCCCCCCCAGAAAAAGGCACATTGTCTGCATTAAAAACCTGTTCAGGCAGATATCTTTTCTCCTCTGTGATTATTTTAATGGTGTCTGGGAACTTGTCTGCTGCTTCTGTTCTCTTGACATTTTTAGGCAAAACCTCTTTCTAAAATCAAAACATCCTTTGCTGACATTAAATTCTCCAGGTTTAGGTCCTTCACCTTCCTTTTGCTTTAAGTTGTCCTATAATGACTTCACTTTTCTGGAATCATATTAGAGACTATAGGTATGCCTTTCTTATAGCATCCTGCACTCACATAAAAGCTGCATTTTCAATATGAGATAAAAATATATTTTGCAAAAAGTGCAGTGTTTTCATACCTGTTGGTATAGCTGCAGCAACAACTTCATGAATTTCCTTATCTTTTTTTTTTTTTTTTTTTTACCGTGGTCCTTACACTGGATTCATTTATCTTGAAGTGACAGGCAACCGCAGCTGCTGACCTCAGTCTATGTATATATCAAGCAATTCAACTTTTTCTTAAAATGTCATGACTTGGGGTGCCTGGGTGGCACAGTCATTGGGCGTCTGCATTCGGCTCGGGTCATGGTCCCGGGGTCCTGAGATGAAGCCCCGCATCTGGCTCCCTGCTCCACGGGAAGTCTGCTTCTCCCTCTCCCACTCCCCCTGCTTGTGTTGCTGCTCGTGCTCTCTCTCTCTCTCCGTGTCAAATAAATAAATAAAATCTTAAAAAAAAAAAGTCATGAGTTTTCTCTGCTTCTTGGTCGCACTTCCAGCATCACTAATGGCACTTTATGTGGGTCCCATGGTTTTAACTCAAGTTTTATGATATTGCACTAAACACAATGAAAAATGTGTGAGAACAAGAGATCACTTTTTACTGCAACACATGCAATTTACTAGAGAAACAAACTGCTCACACTGAGATGATTAGTGTCACATGGTGTTTTAAGTAGGTGCTTGCAACACTTGAACTCACCACAAGAGCGACAGGAGGTGGCTATGAAATTATTACAGTAGCACATATGCACTACAGTTAATTTTATGCAGCTATGATGTAATACGATATCTTTACATTTGCTTGCATTTCTCTCGACTGCAAATGGCACCATGTATAGTCTATACGTGTGTGCTTAAGTTTTGATAAATTTTAACTTTTTTTCTTTTTTAAAGATTTTTATTTATTTATTTGAGAGAGAGAGAGAGAGAGAGCGCACAAGTCGGGGGGAGGGACGGAGGGAGAGGAAGAAGCAGAGTCCCCACTGAGCAGGGAGCCCAACATGGGGCTCGATCCCAGGACCCCGAGATCATGACCCGAGCCGAAGACAGACACTTATTAACTTACTGAGCCACCGAGGTGCCCCAGCTTTGATGATTCTTATCACCACTGCTTATTAGCACTTATTGCTGCTGCTGCCTTTATACTGCCACTATAGGATTGCCTGGGGGTTCGGGTATGAGAGAATGGAGAAAAGAAAGAGAAAAAATGGGGGGATTTTCACACTCTCCGAGTATTAGGAGTTCCCTTTCCTGTTCTGAGCCAGAAAAAGGGCTTCTCTTGTTGCTGTCTCTAGGTGTATCCCAGTTTTCACTGCTAGATTTTTTTTGATGTGTTAAATTCAGGCTTTAGGATACTAGAGGGGAAAAAAAAACCCAGATATGTTGGAATTCGGGTCTTCCCCAGTCCTTCTGCTAATAATGACTTTTCAGAGTCCTCAAATACTACTCCATGCATTCTGTTCAGGTTTTGTATTTGCATTCAATAGGAGTGATAGAATGAAGTGTGCTTACCCTATCTTATCCAGCTCCAGAATCCCTATCATTTTGTTTTAACCTATTTATGTCTATATAGTGGGTTTCTTGAAGGCAGCATATGGTTGTGTCTTACTTTCTTATCCAACCTGATAATCTGTGCCTTTTTAGTAGGATATTTAGACCATTTACTGAATATTATTGATACAGTTGTGATCAAATCCACCAAGTACTATTTGTTTTCTGTTTGTCTCGTCTGTATTTTGTTCTCTTTTTCTTATTTTTCTGCCTTCTTTTTGGATTACATATCTTTTATGTTTCCATTTTATTTCCTTTTTTTTTTATTAGCCTATAATTCCTTGTGTGCCTGTTTGAGGGTGTATAGTATACACCAGAGACCAACAAACTTTTTCTGTAAAGGTCCATATAGTAAATATTTTAGATTTGGTGCACTATACTATCTTTGTCATAACTATTTGACTCTGCCATTTTTGTACAAAAGCAGCCAGACACAATATGTAAATGAATGACTCTGGCTGTGTTCCAATAAAACTCTTTTTTTTTTTAAGATTTTATTTATTTATTTGTCAGAGAGAAAGAGAGCACAAGCAGGGGGAGCGGCAGGCAGAGCAGGCAAGGGAGAAGCAGGCTCCCAACTGAGCAAGAAGCCCAGCGCGGGACTTGATCCTGGGATCGTGACCTGAGCCAAAGGCAGACGCTTAACCGAATGAGCTACCCAGGCTTCCCTCCAATAAAACTTTATTTATGAAAACAGGGAGCAGGCCAGATTTGGTCTGCAAATTATAGTTTGCCAACATCTGCTCATATCTTTAATTCAACACAGTCTACTTTCAAGTGATATTATACTACTTCACTTATAGTATTATAACGTTTCTGTAATACACTTCCATTTCTGGAGCACCTGGGTGGCTCAGTCTGTTAAACTTATGCCTTTGGCTCAGGTCATGATCCCTGGGTGCTGGGATCAAACCCTGTGTCCTTGGGCTCCCTGCTCGGCGGGGAGCCTGCTTCTCCCTCTCCCTCTGCCCCTCCCCCTGCTCGTGCTTGCTCTTTCTCTCTTTCTCTCAAATAAATAAATTAAATCTTTAAAAGAAATATATTTCCATTTCTTCCCTACCAGCCTTTGCACTCTTGTTTTCTTATATTTCACATATGATAAATTTTTTGTTATTGTTTTTACTTTGAACAATTATATTTTCTGGGATCATGGGACCCCTGAGATCATAACCTGAGCCAAAGGCAGATGCCTAACTGACTGAGCCACCCAGGTGCCCCTATTTTCAGGAGATTTAAATAAAAAATGAAATCTTTTAAATTTATCTACATTGTTACAGTTTCCAGTGCACTTTGTTTTTTTGTGTGTGTAAATGCAGATTTCCATATGCTATAATTTTCCTTCTGCCTAAGGACTTCATTTAAAATTTCTGCTGCTACTGAATTCTTTCAGCTTTTTTAAGGCTGTGAAAGTATTTCATTTTTATTTATTTATTTTTTAAAGGTTTTATTTTATCTTTAGAGAGAGAATGCTTGAGTGGGAAGAAGGAGAGGGAGAAAGAGAATCCCAAGCAGGCTCCATGCTCAGTGTGGAGCCTGACGCAGGACTTGATCCCATAACCCTGAGATCATGACCTGAGCCAAAATTAAGACTTGGACGCTCAACCGACTGAGCCACCCAGGAGCCCCTCACTTTTGTTTTTAGAAGGATATTTTTTGTTAGGTATAGAATCTAAGTTGACTCCCCCCCGCCCACCACCACTTTCAGTACTATAAAGATGTTTCTCCATTCTCTTCTGGCATGCATTGTTTCTGTCAAGAAAGCTGCTGTCATTTTTATCTTTATTCTTCTGTATGTAGTATTTCTTTATTTCGCTGGCTCTTGTTAAGATTCTCTCTCTCAGTAAAAATAACAGCTTTATTGAGATATAATTCAAATACCATAAAATTCACCTTTTTAAAGTGTATACTTTTGTGGGTTTTAGTGTATTCACAAAGATGTACAACCATCATCACTAATTTTAGAACTTTTTCACTCAAAAATGAAACCCGGTGCCTATAAGCAGTTACTCTCAATACTCCCCCACTGGCAACCACTAATCTAATTTCTGTCTCTATGGATTTGTCTTTTCTAGACATGTGATGTTTACGGAGTGATACAATATGTGTAGTCTTTTGTGATGGACTTCTTTTACTTGGCACAATGTTTTCAAGTTTCATTCATGTTATAGCAGTACTTTATTCCTTTTTCGTGCCAAATATTCCATTCTATGAATAGATCACATTTGTTTATTCAGCTCATGAACATTTAGCTTGTAACCGTTTCTTGGCTCTTATGAATGATAATGCTATGAACACTTGTATATAAGTTTTCAGCTGGACATGTGTTTTCATTTCTCTTGGGTAGATACCTAGGAGTGGAACTGCTGGGTGAATATGATAACTCTGTGTTTAACATTTTCAGAAGCTGACTGTTTTTGGAAGTGACTACAGCATTTTACATTTCCATCAGCATTTATGAAGTTCCAGTTTCTCCGCATCCTTGTCAATACTCATTATTGGCTGTCTTTTAATATTAGTCATCCTAGAAAAAAAAATTAGTCATCCTGGTGGGTCTGAAGTGGTCTCTTACTGTGATTTTGATTTGTATTTTTCAATGACTAATGATGTTGAGCATCTTCCCATGTGCTTATTTCTCCAAAGAAGATACAAATACCTGATAATGTCTATTCAAATCTTTTGCTCATTTTTAACATTGACTTGTCTTTTTTTTAAGATTTTATTTATTTATTTGAGAGAGAGAGAGAGCACAAGCAGGGAGAGGGGCAGAGGGAAAAGAGAGAGAGAATCTCAATCTCAAGCAGACTCTACACCCAGCATGGAGCCCAAGTGGGGTCAGGACCCTGAGATCATGACCTGAGATAAAATCAAGAGTAGGACATTAACCGACTAAGCCACCCAGGTGTCCCAACATTGATTTCTCTTTTTATTGTTGAGCTGTAAGAGTTCTTTATATATCCTGGGTACATTTCCCCATCAGATATATGATTTACAAAAAATTCTTCCATTCTGTGCATTGTCTTTTCACTTTCTTAATGGTATCCTTTGAAATCAAAAAGGTTTTAATTTTGATGAAGTCCATTTACTTATTTTTTTTCTTTTGTTGCTTTTGCTCTTGGTGTCATATCTAAGATATTATTGCCTAACCCAAGGTCACAGAGACTCCTTTGTTTTCCTTAAGAGTGGTGTAGTTTTAGCTCTTGCATTTAAGTCTGTGGTCCATTTTGAGTTAATTTTGGTGTATGGCATGAGGATGTAGTTTAACTTTATTCTTTTGCATGTGAATATCCAGTTTTCCCAGTACCATTTGTAGAAAAAGGTGATTTTTTTTCCACATTGAATTGTCTTGGCACCCTTGTTGAAAATCAGTTTACCATAAATGTAAGAGTTGATTTCTATGCTCTCAATTCTATTCTATTTAAATATATGCCTTTATATATTTATATATACTGTCTTTATGTCAGTATCACACTGTCTTGATTACTATAGCTATATAGTAAATTTTGAAATTAAGAAATGTGAGTTTTCCAATTTTGTTCTTTGTCAAGATTGTTTTGGCTATTGTGGGTGCTTTGCATTTCTATATGAATTTTAAGATCAGTTTGTCAGTTTCTCCAAAAAAGATAGCCAGGATTTTGACAAGTATTACAGTGAATATGTAGATCAGTTTGGGTAGTATTGCTATCTTAACAATACAGGATATAAGCAAAAATCCATTTATACTGCCTTCTGTGTTTACCTATATAGTTACTTTTATCAGTGCTCTTTTTCTTGGGTTCATTTGAATTAATATCTAGTGTCCTTTCATTTCAGTTTAAAGGACTCACTTTACTAGTCTTACAGAACAGATTTGCTAGCAGTGAATTCTGTTTTTATTTGTGACTGTCTTAATTTCTCCTTCCTTTTTTTAATTTAAAATTTTTTGATGTGGTAAAATACACATAACATAAAATTTACCATGTAACTATTTTTAAGTATACAGTTTAGTGGTATTAAATACATCCATAATGTTGTATAGCTGCCACTACCATACATGTCCATAAATCTTTCCAACTTGTAAAACTGAAACCCTATACCCATTAAACAGAGCTGCCCATTTCCACCCGTCTTTCTAGCACCTAGCAACCAGTTTTCTTTTTTCTTTTTTTAAAGATTTTATTTATTTGAGAAAGAGAGTACACTGTGCACAAGCACAAGAAGGGGGCGAGGGGCAAAGGGAAAGGGGGAAGTGGACTCTGCCTAGCAGGGAGTCCAACTTGCGGCTTGATCCCAGGACCCTGAGATCACAACCTGAGCCAAAGGCAGACGCTTAACTGACTGAGCCACCCAGGCGCCCCCACAGTTTTATTTTCTGTCTTTGTGATTTTGAGTACTTTTAGTACTCATATAGGTGAAATCATACAGTATTTGTCTTTTTGTCACTGGCTTATTTAGCATAATGTCTTCAAGCTTCATCCATGTTTTTAGCATATTGCAGACTTTCCTTCCTTCTTAAGACTGGTTAATATTCCATTGTATGTATATCTACATTTTGCTTGGTGATTTATTGCTTGACGGACTCTTGGATCATTTCCACGTTTTAGCTATTGTGAATAATACTGCTATGAACATGAGTATACAGATATCCCTTTGAGAAGTAAGTGCTGGATCATATGGTATTTTTTTTTTTTTTTTTGCTGTCTATAACAGACTCATTTTATTTGAGATATAACTTATATAATATACTAGTTTTATTTATAATTTTTTAATTTTTATTTTTTGTTTCAAGTTTTTATTTAAATTCTAGTTAGGTAATATACAGTGCAATATTTATTTTAGGAGTCGAACTCAGTGATTCATCACTTACATGTAACACACAGTACTCATCACAAGTGCTCTTCTTAATACCCAGTACCCATCCCCCACCCACCTCCCCTCCAGCAACTCTCAGTTTGTTCTCTATAATTAAGAGTCTTGGGGGAGAAGGGCTCTTCCCTTTGCATCCAGTGGCAGCCATCAGCTCAAAGGTAAGCCAAGATGGGTGCTTACAAGTACATCCAGGAGCTGTGGAGGAAGAAGCCATCCAATGTAATGTGCTTTTCTCTCAGGGTGTGTTGCTGGTAGTATGCCCAGCTCTCTGTGCTCCACAGGGCCCCCTGCCCAACCAAACCTGATAAAGCACGCAGACTGTGTTACAAGGTCAAGCAAGGTTATGTCATATATCAGACATGGTGGCCACAAATCACCCTAAGGGTGCTACCTACGGCAAGCCTGTCCATCATGGTGTTAACCAGCTAAAGTTCGCCCCAAGCCTTCAGTCTGTTGCAGAGGAGTGAGCTGGACACCACTGTGGGGCTCTGAGAGTCTTGAATTTTTACTGAGTTGGTGGAGATTGCATGTACAGATTCTTTGAGGTTATCCTCATTGATCCATCCGTAAAGCTATCAGAAAAATCCTGACACCCAGTGGATCACCAAACGAGTTTACAAGCACAGGGAGATGCGAGGGCTGACATCTGCAGGCTGCAAGAACCATGGCCTTGGAAAGGGTCACACAATTGGTTCTCCCTGTGAGACATAAGAGAAGACGCAATACTCTCCAGTTCCACCATTACCGCTGATATGAATAATGTTTGTAAAATCCTTACCTAATAAACAATTTAGGACAGTTATGGCTGCTTCAAAGTATTCTTTAATTTGTCTGTTAAAATTAGCTGCAGATTGTTCCATGAATGCATTGTCAAATTATGAAAGTTAAAGTGCAATAATGTTTGAAGACTGTAAGTGAAGGTGTATCTTGTTTCTAGTAAGATAAATGCTTTTGTCTTTGCTTTATCTTTTTAGGGAGTTTATATGTCAGTGTTTAAAATGCTGTTTGGTATAATAGGTGTAAAATAAATTTTGTAAAAGTGGAATACAGAAACTAGCCATGTAGATTTGTTGGTGTATGTAATGAAACCTACAGCTTCTTAGGGGTGATGTAATGCTCTGGTTTACTCTCAACTGGCTATTTTTAGGAGTTTGGGAAGAACAAGCTTTTAAAATTGGATCTTGCTTGGAAATGTGAAGAATATCCTAATCTTTTATCATGATCACATATAGAATAATGTCAACTAGGAACCACATTTTTAGGTTGAATTCAGTATTTTTCAGGGGTCTTACACTCAATTAAATGATTTCCAGAAAACAGACTGAAAGCCTCTTTAGACCTAAATTCCTTTCCACTCAAAAAGAGATCCTAAACCGTATATATTTTGCATGTAGAGGTTGTTCAACTTAAGGAGTAAATGTTTATTAAACTAAAAAAAAAGAGTCTTTATGGTTTGTCTCCCTCTCCTTTTTTCTTAAAGATTTATTTATTTGGGAGAGAGAGCATGCATGCAAGCATAGGGAGGGGCAGAGGGAGAAGGGAGAGAGAGAATCTCAAGCAGACTCCATTCCCAGAACGGAACCCAACACAGTGTTCAATCTCACAACCCTGAGATCATGACCTGAGCCAAAATCAAGAGTCAGATGCTTAACCAGCTGAGCCACCCAGGTGCCCCAACTTTCTCTTTCTCCTTTTTACCCCCTTCCCATATGTTCATCTGTTTTGTTTCTTATTTTATTTTTGTTTGTTTCAAGTTTTTTTTTTTTTTTTTTAGATTTTATTTATTTGAGAGAGAGTGAGACAGAGAAAGCACAAGAAGGGGGTGGGTCAGAGGGAGAAGCAGACTCCCCACTGAATGGGGAGCCCAATGTGGGACTGGATCCTGGGACTGATCATGGCCTGAGCCAAAGGCAGACACCTAACTGACTGAGCCACCTGGGCACCCCTCAAGTTTTTATTTAAATTCTAGTTAGTTAAAATGCAGTGAAATACTGGTTTCAGGAGTAGAACTCAGTGATTCATCACTTACATACAACATCCAGTGCTCATCCCAACAAGTACCCTCCTTAATACCCATCACCCATTTAGGCCATCCCCTGCCCACCTCCCCTCCATCAACCCTCAGTTTGTTCTCTGTAGTTAGGAGTCCCTTATACTTTGCCTCCCTCTCTTTTATTTCCCCCTTCCCCTGTGTTCATCTGTTTTGTTTCTTAAATTCCACATGAGTGAAATCATACGGTATTCGTCTTTCTCTGACTGACTTATTTCACTTAGCATAACACACTCTAGCTCCATCCATGTAGTTGCAAATGAGAAGATTTCCTTCTTTTTGATGGCTGAGTAATATTCCATCGTATATATACCACATCTTCTTTATCCATTCATCAGTTGATGGACTTTTGGGCTCTTTCCATAATTTGGCTATTGTTGGTAATGGTGCTATAAACATCAGGTTGCAAACGTCCCTTTGAATCAGTATTTTTGTATCCTTTGGGTAAATACCTAGTAGTGTAATTGCTAGGTCATAGGGTAGTTCTAGTTTTAACTTTTTGAGGCACCTCCATACTGTTTTCTAGAGTGGCTGTACCAGTTTGCATTCGCATCAACAGACCAGTTTCTCTGCATCCTCACCAACATCTGTTGTTTCCTGTGTGTTTTTTTTTTTTTTTTTTTTTAAGATTTTATTTATTTGAGAGAGAGTAATGGGGAGGAACAGAGGGAGAGAAGCAGACTCCCTGCTGAGCAGGAAGCCTGATGCGGGGCTCCATCCCAGGACCCAGAGATAATGACCTGAGCCAAAGGCTTAACTGACTGAGCCACCCAGGCACCCCTCCTATGTTGTTAATTTTAGCCATTCTGACAGGTGTTAGGTGGTATCTCATTGTAGTTTTGATTTGTATTTTCCCTGATGATGAGTGATGTTGAGTATCTTTTCATGTGTTTGTTGGCCAAATGTATGTCTTCTTTGGAAAAATGTCTGTTCATGTCTTCTGCCCATTTCTTAACTGGATTATTTATTTTTTGGTGTTGGGTTTGATAAGTTCTTTTTTTTTCTTCTTTAGATTTTACTTATTTATTTGACAGAGAGACACAGCGAGAGAGGGAACACAAGCAGGGGGAGTGAGAGAGGGAGAAGCAGGCTTCCCGTGGAGCAGGGAGCCCAAAGTGGGGCTCGATCCCAGGACCCTGGGATCATGACCCGAGCCGAAGGCAGACGCTTAACGACTGAGCCACCCAGGTGCCCCTTGATAAGTTCTTTATAGATTTTGGATACTAACCCTTTATCAGATATGTCATTTGCAAATATCTTCTCCCATTCTGAAGGCTGCCTTTTAGTTTTTTTGGTTGTTTCCTTTGTTGAGCATCTTTTTAGTTTGATATAGTCCCATTTATTTAGTTTTCCTTTTGTTGCCTTTACTTTTGGTATCATATCTGATAAATCATTGCTGAGACCATATCTAGGGGCTTACCTTCATGTTTTCTTCTAGGACTTTTATGATTTCAGGTCGTACATTCAAGTCTTCATTTCATATGAGTTAGTTTTTGTGCATGGTGTAAGATAGTTGTCCAGTTTCATTTTTTTGCATGTGGCTGTTCACTTTTCCCAGCACAGTTTTTCGCCTTCCTCTCTGATATGGATGCCTTTTATTTCTTTTTCCTGCCTATTTACTCTGTCTCAGACTTCCAGGCTATGACAAATAAGAGTAGCAAGAGTTGGGTATACTTGGGTTGTTCCTGATCTTAGAGAAGCTTTTAGTTTTTCACTTTTGAGGATGATGTTGGCTATGGGCTTGTCATAGATGGCCTTTATTATGTTGAGGTACATTCTCTCTAAATCCATTCTGCTAAGAGTTCTTATCATGAACAGATGTTGAATTTTGTCAAATGCTTTTCTACATCTATTGCAATGATCATATGATTTTTATCCTTCATTTTGTGAATGTGGTGTATCATATTGATTAATTTTTGAATATTGAAACATTCTTGCATCTCTGGAATAAATCCTACTTGATCATGGTGAATGATCCTTTAAATAATTTTAAAATTCAGCTTGTTAATATTTTGTTGAGGATTTGCATCTATGTTTATCAATGATATTGGTCTCCAATTTTCTTTTTATCATAGTTGTTTTTGGTTTTGGTATCGGTAATGCTGTTCCCCTAGCATGAATTTGGAAGCATTCCTTCCTATTCTGTTTTTTGGAATAGTTTAAGAAGTATAGGTATTGGGGCGCCTGGGTGGCTCAGTCGTTAAGCGTCTGCCTTCAGCTCAGGTCATGATCCCAGGGTCCTGGGATCGAGCCCCGCATCGGGCTCCCTGCTCGGCGGGAAGCCTGCTTCTCCCTCTCCCACCCCCCCTGCTTGTGCTCTCTCTCTCGCTGTGTCTCTCTCTGTCAAATAAATAAAAATTAAAAAAAAAGAAGTATAGGTATTAACTCTTCTTTAAATGTTTGGTAGAGGGCGCCTGGGTGGCTTAGTCAGTTAAGCATCTGCCTTCTGCTCAGGCCAGGATCCTGGAGTACCGGAATTGAGTCCCACATCAGACTCCCTGCTTAGCGGGGAGTCTGCTTCTCCCTCTGCCCCCCACCCTGCTCTCGTGCTCTCTCTCTCTCAAATAAATAAATAAAATCTTTAAAAAAATAGTAAATGTTTGGTAGAATTCACTTTTGAAGCCATCTGGACTTTTGTTTGTTGGGAGTTTTTTGGTTCAACTTTGTCTCAGTTTTATTACCTGAATTTGTTTGTTTGTAATTTGTTTGTTTAGATTTTCTATGTCTTCCTGAATTTATTCTTGGAAGTTTTTATGTTTGTAGGAAGTTTTCATTCTTCTATTTTGTCTAATTTGTTGGCATATTGTTTTTTTGTAGTAATTTCTTAAAATCCTTTGTGTTCTGTGGTGTTGGTTCTTTTTGGAAGGAAGCCATGCTAGGAGTAGGGTAAGAGAAGGCATAGGTTGAGATCAGTAGTACAGATATGTTTAGTATGACGTGAGACATCTAAGTGGAGACAATCAAGCAGGCAGTTAAATACAAGAATTTCAAGTAAAAAAAAAAAAGAATTTCAAGTTTAGAAACAAGTCCTAAACTATAAATTAAACCACAAATCTGGTTTGGTCAGTATATAACCTTCAGTATAGATTTTGGATACTAACCCTTTATCCGATATGGCATTTACAGATATCTTCTCCCATTCCGTCAGCTGCCATTTAGTTTTGTTGATTGTTTCCTTTGCTGTGCCGAGGCTTTTTATCTTGATGAAGTCCCAATAGTTCATTTTTGCTTTCGTTTCCCTTGCCTCAGGAGACGTGTCTAGTAAGAAGTTGCTGTGGCCAACATCAAAGAGGTTGCTGCCCGTTTTCTCCTCTAGGATTTTGATGGTTTCCTGTCTTACATTTAGGTCTTTAATCCATTTTCAATTTACTTTTGTGTACGGTGTAAGAAAGTGGTCCAGTTTCATTCTTCTGCATGTCGCTGTCCAGTTTTCCCAACACCATTTGTCGAAGAGACTTCTTATATTTTTTCCTGCTTTGTGGAAGGTTAGTTGGCCATACATTTGTGGGTCCATTTCTGGTTCTCTATTCTGTTCCATTGATCTATGTGTCTGTTTTTGCCTGCAGCTTCAGTATAAAACACATAATTGAGAGCACAATTGAATAAAACACCTCAACACAGTTGTGTACTTCATCATAAGAAAACTTGCACTGTTGTGATTTGACCTTGGGTTTACTTTGGCAGAACAAGAATTATAACTTTTCTTCTCACTGGTAGGGATGAAAAGCTAAGAGAAAGTATTGCTATTAGTTGCTCTTATAATACTGAGTCCCACTAGAAGCTGTGTCTATTCTGCTACCAGTTGCTCAGGTTTTGCTTCCTTCCTAGCATCTTCCAGCATTCTGCTTTTTTCCAGTCTAAACCAGAAAGAAAGGAAATGATTCTGTTTACATATGCACTATTTTCCTATGATTATCCTCTGCTGCTTTTTTCCAGTCTGGATGGAAATTCTTTCTTGAATTCTTCTCTGCCACTTCCTGTTCTTTGAGCCTGGAACTGTTATAAAAGCTAATTGGCATCAGACACAAAAGATTATTCATTAACTTTTCTCTAAGACCCACAGCTCCTTCCAAGCCTGATTCTAATTTTTTAAAGGAACTATCTCTTTCTTTTCTTCTGAACTGACATATTAGAATACAGTTGAACAGACTGTGCACAATTTTCAAACAATTGCTTTATATGCCATATTTAGTTTGAAAGTTATTTTCCCATAGAAACAATAATATAAATGATGGTTTGGTTTCCCCAGCTAACTCCAACATCTTTTAAACTTGTGTCAAGTGGTATTTCATTTATAATTGACAACAGCTATACCCTTGTTTCTTGGACGCATGGACACATTGCCCATAAGTTATCCTAGTATAGCATAGAGACAGGAAACAAGGACTGTACCTACAGCGTCCCAATAATTTAACTTTCTACATTAGTAGCAGAGAACCACAGACTGTAGGAGTTAGGAGGGACATTAGAGATAGCATCATCCAAGCTACTTATTTTATGAGGGAGAAGACTGAGAGCCTGGGAACTTAAATGACTTTTCCTTAGTGGCATTTTCTTACCTCACATCACTGAAATTTGTGTATATTGATTCACCTGTTTAAAATTCCAGATAAACTCCTTAATATCTATCAAGATTCAGTTCTCCTATAAAACTTTATGTGTTCACCCTTGACCCTTTGGATGTAGTTGGACACTCCAATCTCTTTTCTCTCCATACATTGTATATAATAACTTTCATAGCACTATTTAGGTACAGTGACCTTGTGCAAGTCACTAAACATCTCAGTACTTCAGTATTTTTATCCATAAAATAATAATACCTACTTCATAGGTGTATAATGAAAATGAAATGAGTTAATATAGGTAAAGAGCTTATGACAGTGTCTGGTACACAGTAAATTTTATATAATTAATAGATAGTATCATAATGAATTGTGATTTTTGACTTGAATACTTGTTTTCCCTACTGGTCTATGAGCTCATCAGCTCACCAAGGTCAAAAAGATTATATATCACTCATCTTTGGCAGCATTATATAAGTTTTTAATGAAAATTTTTATTTTGAGGGGTGCCTGGGTGGCTCAGTCAGTTAAGCGTCTGCTTTCAGCACAGGTCATGATCAGGGTCCTGGGATCGAGCCCCACTTTGGGCTCCCTGCTCAGTGGGGAGTCTGCTTCTCCCTCTCCCTCTGCTCCTCCCCCCACTCATGCTCTCTCTTTCTCAAATAAAATATTAAAAAAAGAAAAGAAAATTTTTACTTTGAAATCATTGTAAGTTTACATGCAGTTGGAAGAAATAATACAGAGATCCCATGTGCCCTTTACCTCATTTCCCCCAGTAATAACACCTTGCAAAACTATAGTACAATATCAGAACGGGGATATTGACATTGATACAGTCAAGATTCAAAACAATTCCATTACCACAAGGATTCTACATATTGACCTTTTACAACCACACTCATTTCTTTCTCATATTCTTCCTCCAACCAACATCTTTAACTCCTGGCAACCACTAATCTAGTCTCGATTTCTATAATTTTGTTATTTTAAGAATATTATATAAATGGAATAACATAATATGTAACTTTTGCTGATTGTCTCTTTTCACTCAGCATAATTCTCTGGAGATTTATTACAAGTTGTGTGTTATCATTTTTAAAAATTATTATTGAGTAGCATTTCATGGTATGAGTGTACATACTAAAGTTTGACTACACACCCATTGAAAGACATCTGAATTGTTTCTAGTTTTTATTGATTATGAATAAAGCTGCTTTTGAACATTCATGTACAGGTTTTTGTGTAAATATGTTTTCATTTCCCTGGGATAAATGCCCAGGAGAGAGTTTCTGGATCATATGGTAGTTGCATGTTTAGTTTTTGAAGAACTTGCCAAACTGTTTTCCATAGTGCTGTACCATTTTACATACCACCAACAACTTATGAGTGAAAAGACAGAGAAATTTATCCCAGATGAAGGAACAGGAGAAGGCCATGGACAGGGATCAAAGTAAAACAGATATAAGTAACATACCTGATGGACAATTTAAAGCAATGATCATAAGGATACTCACTGGACTTGAGAACAGAGCAGGGGACATCAGTGAGACCCTTAACACAGAGATAAGGAATAACAGCAGAGATAAAGGACTCAATAACCAAGATGAGAAACATGCTTGATAGAATGAAGAGCAGGCTGGAGAGCAGAGGAATGAATTAGTGACCTAGAAGACAGAGTAAGGGAAAGTAATCAAGCTGAACAAAGGAGAAAAAAAAGAATTATGCAAAACAAGAATATACTTAGGGAACTCAGTGACTCTGTCAAACATAAACATATTCATATTTTAGGAGCCCCAGAAGAAGAGAGAGAAAAGGGGGCAGAAAATATATTTGAAGAAATAATAGCTGAAAACTTGACTAACATGGGGAAGGAAACAGATCTCCAGAAATAGGTGGCACAGAAACTCCCATGAAAATCAACAAAAGCAGATCCACACCAAGACATATTGTAAATAAATTGGCTATATATGGTGATAAAAAATATTAAAGAGCAGCAAGATAAAAGGAGAAGTTACATACAAAGGAAACCCCATAAAGCTATCAGCAGATTTTTCAGCAGAAACTTTCTAAGCCAGAAAGGAGGCATGATATACTCAAAGTGTTGAATGGGAAAAACCTGCAGCCAAGAATACCCTATCTAGCAAGGCTGTCATTCAGAATAGAAGGAGAGATAAAGAATTTCCCAAACAAAAACTAAAGGAGTTCGTGACCTCTAAATCAGCCCTGCAAGAAGTATTAAAGGGAACTCTTTGAGTGGAAAGGAAAGACCACAAATGACAGTATGAAGGTAGGAAACACAAAAGCAGTAAAAAGAATTAGTTAAGGAACTCACAAAAGAAAAGGAAGTATGCACCTAAAACATGGGGAGGAGAGGAGTAAAGAATGGGTTCAAACGACCATCAATTTAGTAGACTGCTATATGAAGAAGGGGTTATATACAAACTGTATGGTAGTGATTTATCAAAAACCACTAATAAATATGCAAAGAATAAAGAGAAAGAAATTCAAATATGTCACTGAAGAAAATCAGCAAACCATGAAAGAGAGGAAGACAAGAAAGGCTCAGAGAAAATCTTCAGAACAACCACAAAACAAATAATAAAATGGCAACAAATACATATCTATCAATAATGACTTTATTTTTTTAAGTAGGCTCCAAGCCTAGCATGGAGCCTAATGGAGGGCCCAAACTCATACCCCAAGACCAAGACCTGAGCTGAGATCAAGAGTTGGACGCTTAACCTACTGAGCCACCCAGGCTCCTCAATCAGTAATTATTTTGAATGTAAATGGACTAAATGCTCCAATCAAAAGACATAGGGTGACAGAATGGATGAAAAAACAAGACCCATCTATACACTGCCTACAAGAGGCTCATTTTAGACCAAAAAACAGGTGCAGATTGAAAGTGAGGAGATGGAGAAACATCATGCAAATGAATGTCAAAAGAAAGCCAGAGTGGCAGCTTTCCAACCAGGCCCTGGCAGAATGGCTCCTGCGAAGAAGGGTGGCGAGAAGAAGGGCCGTTCTGCCATCAACGAGGTAGTGACCAGAGAATACACCATCAACATTCACAAGTGCATCCATGGAGTGGGTTTCAAGAAGCGTGCCCCTCGGGCACTCAAAGAGATCCGGAAATTTGCCATGAAGGAGGTGGGAACTGCAGATGTGCGCATTGACACCAGGCTCAACAAAGCTGTCTGGGCCAAAGGAATAAGGAATGTTCCATACCGTATCCATGTGTGGTTGTCCAGAAAATGTAATGAGGATGAAGATTCACCAAACAGGCTCTACACACTGTTTACCTATGTACCTGTCACCACTTTCAAAAATCTACAGACAGTTAATGTGGATGAGAACTAATCACTGATTGTCAAATAAAGGTATAAAACTGCAAAAAAAAAAAAAAAAAAGAAAGAAAGCCAGAGTGGCAATACTTCTATCGGATGAAATAGACTTTAAAGCAAAGACTGTAACAAGAGGCAAGAAGAACACTGTATCATAATAAAGGGGACAATCCAACAAGAAGATATAACAATTGTAAATATTTTGGACCCAACATGGGAGCACCCAAATACACAAAACAGTTAAGAACAAACATAAAGAAACTAATGGATAATAATACCATAGCAGTAGAAGACTTTAACACCCCACTTACACCAAGGGACAGATCATCTAAAAGAAAATCAACACGGAAACAATGGCTTTGAATGACACAGTGAACCAGATGGATTTAACAGAATATTCAGAACATTCCAGCCCCAAACAGCAGAATACACATTCTTTTCAAGTGCACATGGAACATGCATCTTTTCTGACCACAATGCTATGAAACTAGAAGTCAACCACAAGAAAAACTCTGGAAAGACCACAAATAACATGCTGCTGAACAATGAATAGATCAACCAGGAAATAAAAGAAGCAATTAAAAAGTACATGGAAACAAATGAAAATGAAAACACAACAGTTCAAAATCTTTGGGACGCAGCAAAAGCAGTTCTCAGAGGAAGTGTATAGCAATACAGGCCTACCTCAAGAAGCAAGAAAAACCTCAAATAAAGAACCTAACCTTACACTGAAAGGAGCTAAAAAAAGAACAACAAATGAAACCTAAAACGAGCCAAAGAAAGGAAATAATAAAGATTAGAGCAGAAATAAATGATATAGAAACTAAAAAACAATAGAACAGATCAATGAAACCAGGAGCTGGTTCTTTGAAAAAAATCAATAAAATTGACAAACCTCTAGCCAGACTTACCAAGAAAAAAAAAGAAAGGGCCCAAATAAATAAAAGCACAAATGAGAGAGGAGAAATAACAACAAACACAATGGAAATAAACTTATAAGAGAGTATTGTGAAAAACTACATGCCAACAAATTGGACAACCTGGAAGAAATGGATAAATTCCAGAAACATATAATCTAACAAAAGTGAAATGGGAAGAAATAGAAAATTTGAACAGACTGATTACAAGTGAAGAAACTGAATCAGTAATCCAAAAACTCCCAACAAACCAAAGTCCAGAACCAGATGGCTTCACAGACGAGCTCTCTCAGACATTTAAGGGGCACCTGGGTGGCTCAGTCTGTTAAGCATCTGCCTTCGGCTCAGGTCCTGATCCTGGGGTCCTGGGATCAAGCCCCACATCGGGCTTCCTGCTCAGCGAGGAGTCTGCTTCTCCCTCTCCCTCTGCTCCTCCCCCTCACTCATGCGCACACTCTCTCTCTCTCTCACAATAAATAAATAAAATCTTTTTAAACAACAACAAAACATTTAAAGAAGAGCTAATGCCTTTTCTTCTTAAACTATTCTGAAAAATAGAAAAGGAAAGAAAACTTCCAAATTTATTCTGTGAGGCCAGCATTATCCTGACACCAAAACCCTGATACAGACACCACTAGTGGAGCTCCTGGGTGGCTCAGTCGTTAAGCGTCTGCCTTCGGCTCAGGTCATGATCCCAGAGTCCTGGGATGGAGCCCTGCATCAGGCTCCCTGCTCCGCGGGAAGCCTGCTTCTCCCTCTCCCACTCCCCCTGCTTGTGTTCCCTCTCTCGCTGTCTCTCTCTGTCAAATAAATAAAAAAATTTAAAAAAAATAAAGACACCACCAGAAAAGAGAACTACAGGGCAATATCCTGCAAAAATCCTCAACAAAATACTAGCAAACCAAATCCAACAATACATTAAAAACACCATTCACCACAATCCAGTGGGATTTCCTCCAGGGTTGCAAAGGTGGTTCAGTATTCACAAATCACTCAACATGATACATCACATCAACAAGAGAAAGACTAGAAATCATATGATCACTTCAATAGATGCAGAAAAAGCATATGACAAAGTACAACATCCATTCATGGAAATGCCCTCAACAAAGTTAGTTTAGAGGGAACATACCTCAACATAATAAATAGCTCAATATATGGAAAACCTATAGCTAACATCATCCTCATTGGGGAAAACTGAGAGCCTTTCCCCTAAGGTCAGGAACAAGACAGGGATGTTCACTCTCACCATTTCTATTCAACATCATACTGGAAGTCCTAGCCAGAGCAATCAGACAATAAAAAGAAATCAGAGACATCCAAATCAGTAAGGAGGAGGTGAAACATTCATTATTTGTGGATGACATGATACTCTTCATATAGAAAACCTGAAAGACTCCCCCCCAAAATTTCTGGAACTGATAAACAGATTCAGTAGAGTTGCAGGATACAAAATTAGTGTACAGAAATCTGCATTTGTGTACACCAGTAATGAAGCAGCAGAAAGAGAAATTAAGAAAACAATCCCATTTACAATTGCACCAAAATAATAAGATACCAAGGAATAGACCTAACCAAAGAGGTGAAAGACCTGTACTCTGAAAACTATAGAACACTTATGAAAGAAACTGAAGATGACACAAAGAAATGGAAAGACATTCCATGCTCATGGATCAAAAGAAGGAATTTTGTTAAAATGTATACCACCCAAAGCAATCACACATTTAATGCAATCCCTATCAAAATACCACCAGCATTTTTCGCGGAACTAGAACAAACAATCCTAAAATTTGTATGGAACCACAAAAGATCCTGAATAGCCAAAGTAAACTTGAAAAAGAAAAGCAAAGCTGGAGGCATCAGAATTTCAGACTTCAAGTTACAAAGCTGTAGTAATCAAAACCGTATGATACTGGTACAAAAATAGATTCATAGACCAAGGAAACAGAATAGAAAACCCAGAAATAAACCCAGAATTATATGGCCAGTGAGTCTTTGACAAAGCAGGAAAGAATATACAATGGGAAAAAGGCAGTCTATTCCACGAAGGGTGTTGGGAAAACTGGATAGCAACGTGCAAAAGAATAAAACCAGACCACTCTCTTACACCATGAACAAAAATAAATTCAAAATGGATTAAAGACCTAAATGTGAGACCTGAAACCACAAAAGTCCTGGAAAAGAGCACAGGCACTAATTTCTCTGACATAGACTATAGCAGCACTTCTCTAGATATGTTTCCTGAGGCAAGGGAAACAAAAGTAAAAATAAACTATTGGGACTACATCAAAATAAAAAGCTTCTGCATAGCAAAGGAAACAATCAATAAAACTAAAAGGCAACCAATGGAATGGGAGAATATATTTGCAAAGGACACATCTGATACAGGGTTAGTATCCAAAATATATAAAGAACTTAAAAACTCAACATCTAAGAAAGAAAGAATCCAATTAAAAAATGGGCAGAAGAGCAGCGCCTGGGTGGTTCAGTCGATTGTGTCCCACCCTTGATCTCAGCTCAGTTCTTGATCTCAAGATCATGAGTTCAAGCTCCGTGTTGGACTCCATGCTGGGCATGGAGCCTACTTTTAAAAAATGGGCAGAAGACATAAACATATTTCTCCAAAGAAGACATACAGATGGCCAACAGACACGTGAAAAAATGCTCCACATCACTCATCATCAAGGAAATGCAAATGAAAACTATATCACCTCACAACTGTCAGAATAACTAAAATCAAAAACACAAGAAACAAGTGTTGACGAGGATATGGACAAAAAGGAACCCTTGTACACTGTTGGTAGCAATGCAAACTGGTGCAGCCCCCAGTGGAAAACAGTGTGGAGGTTCCTCAAAATGTTAAAAATAGAATTACCCTACAATCTAGTAATCACACTACTGGGTATTTACTCAAATAATACAGAACACTAATTCAAAGGGATACATGTATCCCTATTTTTACAGTAGCACTATTTATAATAGCAAAGATATGGAAGTGGCCCCAGTATCCAATCAGTGATAGATTAATGGATAAAGAAGAAGTGGTATATATATACACACTGGAATATTATTCAGCCATTTAAAAAAATGGATATTTGCCATCTGTAATGATGTGGATGGAGCCAGAGTGTATTATGATAAGCAAAATAAGTCAGTCAAGGAAAGAGAAATACCGTATAATTTCACTCTTGTGGAATTTAAGGAATAAAACTAAACATGGGGGAAAAGTGAGAGGCAAACCATAAAACAGACTCTTAACTATAGAGAACAAACTGAGGGTTGCTGCAGTAGAGGTGTGTGTCGGATGGGTGATGGGTATTAAGGAGGGCACCTGTTGTGATGAGCACTGGCTGTTGTATGTAAGTGATGATTCACTAAAACCTATACCTGAGGGATGCCTGGGTGGCTCAGTCGGTTAAGCGTCTGCCTTCGGCTCAGGTCATGATCCCAAGGTCCTGGGGTCGAGTCCTGCATCAGGCTGTTCAGCAGGGAGCCTGCTTCTCCCTCTGCCTGCCGTTCCCCCTACTGACAAATAAAATCTTAAAAAAATATATACACCTGAAACTAACATTTTAAAAAATCATGTTTAAAAAAAGAAAAGATAGAGTGACAAACCAAAAAAACACTCTTAATTATACAGAACAAACTGATGGTTACCAGAGGGGAGGTTTGTGGGCAGATGGGTGAAATATGTGATGAGGATTAAGGAGTGCCCTTATTGTGATAAGTACCGGGTGATTACAATAAAAACTTAAAAGAAGATATTATTTTCTCCATTAACATGCTTTTGCACCTTTGTAAAAAAATAATTTAGTATTCACCATATACAAAAATAAACTCAAAATGGATTAAATACCTACGTGTAAAGTGGATTAAATACTTAAGCATAAAAATCCTAGAAGAGAGCACAAGGAGTAATTTCTCTGACATCAGCCATAGCAACATTTTTATAGATATGTCTCCTTAGGCAAGGGAAACAAAAGCAAAAGTAAACTATTGGGACTACTTCAAAATAAAAAGCTTTTGCACAGCAAAGGAAACCATCAGCAAAACAAAAAGACGACCTACTGAATGGCAGAAGATATTTGCCAATGATATTTCCAATAATAGGTTAATATCCAAAATATGCAAAGAACTTGTACAACACCAAAAAAGCAAACAATCCAATTAAAAAGTGGGCAGAGGACCTGAATAGACGTTTTTTTCAAAGAAGACATACAGATGGCCAGCAGACACATGAAAAGATGCTCAACATCACTAATCATCAGGGAAATACAAATCAAAACCACAATGAGATATTACTTCACATCTGTCAGAATGGCTAAAATTAAAAAGACAAGAAACAACAAGTGTTGGCAAGGATGTGGAGGAAAAGGAACCCTCATGCACTGTTGGTGGGAATGTAAATTGGTACAGCCATTGTGGTATATAATATGGAGGTTCCTCAAAAAATTAAAAATAGAAATACCAAATGATCCAATAATTCAACTCTTGGGTAGTTACCCAAAGAAAATGAAAACACTAACTCGAAAAGATCTATGCATTTACAATAGCTAATACATGGAAGCAGTCTAAGTGACCGTCAATAGACAAATGGATAAGGAAAATGTGGTACATATATACAATGTAATATATGCAGCCATAAAAAGGATGAAATTGTGCCATTTGGGACAACATGGATGGACTTAGAATGCTAAGTGAAATAAGTCAGACCAAGAAAGACAAATATCATATGATTTTACTCATATATGGAATCTAAAAAAAAAAAAAAAAATGAATAAACAAAGAGAAAGGAGAATCCGACCTATAAATACAGAGAACAAACTGATGGCTGCCAGACGGGAGGTAGGTGGGTGGGGTGGGCAAAGTGAGTGAAGGGGAGAGGGAGATACAGTTCTCTAGTTATGGAATGAGTAAGTCACAGGAATAAAAAGCAGACCGTAAGGAATACAGTCAATGATACTGTAATAGCATGTATTGGGACAGATGATAGTTATGCTTGTGGTGAACATAGAATAATGTTTAAACCTGTCAAATTACTAAGTTGTATACCTGAAACTAATGTAACATTGTGTATCAACTATACTCAAATTTAAAAAAAGTCAGGATTATAGCAAAATTGAAGAAAACGGGTTAATATAAAAATGCCAGTTGCGGGGCGCCTGGGTGGCTTAGTCATTGGGTGTCTGCCTTCGGCTCAGGTCATGATCCCAGGGTCCTGGGATCCAGCCCCACATCGGGCTCCCTGCTCCACAGGAAGCATGCTTCTCCCTCTCCCACTCCCCCTGCTTGTGTTCCCTCTCTCGCTGTCTCTCCCTGTCAAATAAATAAATAAAATCTTTAAAAAAAAATGCCAGTTGCTTTCCTATAAACCTGCAATAAGCAATTGGATTTGAAATGAAAACATAGCACTATATTAAATGCAATGAAAAGAGGAGGAGGGAAGGGGGAGGGGAAAGAAGGAAGGAAGGAAGGAAAGACAGGCAGGCATACAGACTTAGACATAAGAATTACAAAATACATACAAGATCTATATGAGGAAAATTACAAAACTCTGATGAAGGAAATCAAAGAAGAACTAAATAAATGGAGAGAGATTTCATGTTCATGGATAGGAATACTCAATATTGTTAAGATGTTAGTTCTTCCCAGCTTGATCTAGATTCAGTATAATCAGAATTAAAACCCAGCAAGTTACTTTGTGGATATTGAGAAACTGATTTTAACATTTATATGGGAAGGCAGTAGATCCAGAAATCTTCTTGAGGAAGAACAAAGTCAGAGGACTGACACTACCTGACTTTAAGATGTACCTATAAAGCTACTACAATCAAGAGTTTGGTATTGGCAAAAAAAACCAGATTAATGGAACAGAATAGAAAGCTTAAAAATAGACTTATACAAATAGACTCTTCTGATCTGTGACAAAGGAGCAAAGGCAATTCAATGAAGAAAGGACAGTCTTTTCAACAAATGGTGCTGGAAAAACTGGATAATCGGTTGCAGGAAATGGATATAGACCATGATGTTACACCTTTCACAAAATTTAACTCAAAATGGATTAAAGACATAAATGTAAAATGCAAAACTATAAAACTTATAGAAACTACGTAGGAGAAAATCTAGGTGAACTTGGGTGTGGCAATGAGTTTTTAGAACAACAAAAGCATGATCTATGAAAGAAAAAAAAATAGATATGGTGGACTTCCTTATGTTAAAATCACTCGTTCTCTGAAAGACACTGTTAAGAGAATGAAAAGACAAGCCACATACTTGGAGAAAATATTTACAAAAGGTATATCTGATAAAGGACTGTTACCCCCCCAAATACAAAGAAGTCTTAAAAGTCAAAATTAAGAAAACAACCCAATTAAAAAGTGGGCAAAAGACTTAGTTTTGTTCTGAAGCTAATGATGTACTATATGTTGACTAATTGAATTTAAATAAAAAAATGGACAAAAGACCTGGACACCCTGTTAAAAAAGATATACGGATGGCAAATAATCATATGAAAGGATGTTCAACATCATATGCCATTAGGGAATTGTGAATTTTAATAACGATTAGATATCACTACATACTTATTAGAATGGCTAAAATCCAGAACTACTGACAACACCAAATGCTGACAAGTTTGTGATGCAACAAGAACTCTTATTCATGCCTGGTGGGAATGCACTTTGAACTATTTTGGAAGACAGTCTGGAAGGTTGGTTTTTGTTTTGTTGTTGTTGGTTTTTTTTTATAATGCAAAACACAATTTTATCATACAATCCAGCAATTGTGCTTCTAGGTCTTTACTCTAATGAGTTGAAAACTTATTTCCACATAAAAACTAGCATATGAAGGTTTATAACAGGTTTTTTTTCCCCACAGTTGCCAAATTTGGGAAGCAAACAAAACGTAATTCAGAAGGCGAGTGGATAAATAAGCTGTGGTATATCCATACAACAGAATACTATTCACCATAAAAATGAAATGAAGTTTTGAACCATGGAAAGACCTGGAGGAACCTTAAAATGCTTATCATTAAGTGAAAGGCCAGTCTGGGAAGGCTTAAACTGTATGATTCCAGGTGTATGACGTTGTGGAAAAGGCAAAACTGATACAGACAGTAAAAAATATTAGTGATTGCCAGGAGTTTGGGGAATGGTGGCACTGGGAAGGGTGAATTACTGGAGCACAGGGGATATTTATGGCAGTGAAATGACTCTTTATGATGCTATGATGGTAGATACATGACATTATGTGTTTGTCAAATTTAGCGTAAATCCTAAACTATGAACTTTACAACAAACAAATATCATTTGGGCATACTTGCATAGGTCTTTTTTTGGGTTCTCTCTTCTCTTCCATTGATCTTTGTATCTGTCCCTCCAGTAACACAGTCTTACTACAGCTATATAATTCTTAGAACAGGGCAGACTGTTTCCTCCCAATTTATCCTTCTTTTTTTAAAAAAAGATTTATTTATTTGAGAGAGAGAGAGAGTGTGAGCACGAGCACATGTTGCAGGAGGGGCAGAGGGAGAGAGAAACTCAAGCAGGTTCCTTGCTGAGCATGAAGCCCGACACTGAGCTCTATCTCACAACCCCGAGATCATCATCTGAGCCAAAACCAAGAGTCGGACACGTAACTGACTGTGCCACCCAGGCACCCCTCCCAATTTATCCTTCTTAAAAAAATTGTTTTAGCTCTCTAGTTCCTTTTCTTTACATATAAAATTTAGAATAATCTTGTTTATAACCATAAAACATCTTGCTGGGATTTTAATTTTAATTCCAGTATAGTTAACATACAGTGTTAAATTAGTTTCAAGTGTACAACTTAGTGATTTAAAAATTCTATACATGTCTCAGTGCTCATCATGATACATGTACTCTTAACTTTCCCCTATTTCAACCTCCCCTCTCCTACCTCCCTCCCCCCCCACCCCATAGTCTGGTAACAATCAGTTTGTTCTCTGTAGTTAAGAGTCTGGGTTTTTTGGGGCACCTGAGGGTCTCAGTCATTAAGCGTCTGCCTTTGGCTCAGGTCATGATCCCAGGGTTCCGGGATTGAGCCCATTGGGCTCCCTGCTCAGCAGGAAGCCTGCTTCTCCCTCTCCCACTCCACCTGCTCGTGTTCCCTCTCTCACTGTCTGCATTGTCAAATAAATTAAAAAAAAATCTTAAAAAAAATTTTTTTAAAAAGAGTCTGGGTTTTTTTTGTTTGTTTGGTGTTTGGTTTTGTTTTGTCTCTTTTTAGAAAATCTTGCTGGGATTTTGATAGGAATTGCATTAATTGCATTTGGGGAGAATTGACATCTTTACTATGGTGTATCTTCCAATCCATCAATAATGGAATCTCCATTTATTTAGATCTTCTATGTTTTCTTTCATCAGTGTTTTGTAGTGTTCAGCATTTAAGTCCTATCTATGTTTTATTAGATTTACACCTAAGTGGGTTTTTTTTTTTAGGGATTATAAGTAGTATTGTGTTTTAAATTTTGGCTTCTAATTGTTCATTGCTAGCATATAGAAATGCAGTTGATTTTTGTATGTTTATCATGTGTAATGTGTGAACTTATTTAGTACCATTACTTTGTAGAATAAGAGTGTGAAAGCTGACATCTTGCCTTGTTCCCTATCTTAGGGGAAGGCATTCAATCTGTCACCTTTAAGTGTAATGCTAGCTGTAGGTTTTTAGTAGACACTTTTTCTTACATTGAGGAGGTTCTCCTTTATTCCTATTTTTTTTCTAAGAGTTTTTATCATGAATGTGTGTTAAATTTTGCCAAATGCATTTTCTGCATCAATTAAGGATTGTCATTGTTTTTTAGCCTGTTATGTGGTGAATTACACTGATTTTCAAATATTGGATTGTTTTCAAATATTGAATCAGCTTTGCTTTCCTGGAATGAACTCTACTTGTTCATATAATTCTTGCTATATATTGCCAAATTCTGTGTGCTCATGTTTTGTTAAGGAATTTTGTGTCATATTTATAAGGGATATTGGTCTTTAGTTTCCTTTTTTGTTACTGTCTTTGGTATAAAGGTAATATTAGCTTAATAAAATGATTTGGGAAGTGTTTCCTACACATTTTCTGTAAGAGATTATATAGAATTGATGTTAATTCATTTTTAAACATTCAGTAGAATTCTCCAGTAAAACCATCCAGGCATTGGTATTGTTCTTTTGGAGCTTTAAAATTATCTATTCTTTTCATTTACAGTTTATGGATATTTCAGTTATCTATTTCATATTGGATGAGTTGGGTTATTTCGTGCTTTTTGAGGAATTGGTTTATGTCATCCATCTTGTCAAAATTATGTTTAGAGTTTTTCATAGTATTCCCTTATTATCCTTTTGTTGTTTGCAGGTCTTGTGTAATACCCCATTTCCATTTTCACTGTTTTTTTGTTATCAGTCTTGCTGGAGATTGTCAATTTTATTGATATTTTAACGAACCACCTTTTTATTTCATTGATTTTTCTTTTTTCTGTTTTCAGTTTCATTGATTCCTGTTTTTATTTCCTTCCTTCTGCTTGTTTTGGGTTTATTTTGCTCTGTTTTTTTTAGATTCTTTTTTTTTTTTAAGATTTTATTTATTTATTTGACAGAGAGAGACACAGCGAGAGAAGGAACACAAGCAGGGGGAGTGGGAGAGGGAGAAGCAGGCTTCCCGCAGAGCAGGGAGCCTGATGCGGGGCTCGATCCCAGGACCCTGGGATCATGACCTGAGCCGAAGGCAGACGCTTAATGACTGAGCCACCCAGGCGCCCCTCTTTTCTAGATTTTTGAGATGGAAGCTTATGTCATTAATTTGAGATTTTTCCTCTTTTAAAAAATGTAAATATTTCATGCTATACGTTTCTTTCTTGGGGCGTCTGGGTGGCTCAGTTGTTACGCATCTGCCTTCGGCTCAGGTCATGATCCCAGAGTCCTGGAATGGAGCCCCACATCAAGCTCCCTGCTCAGCAGGAAGCCTGCTTCTCCCTCTCCCACTCCCCCTGCTTGTGTTCCTTCTCTCGCTGTGTCTCTCTCTGTCAAATAAATAAATAAAATCTTAAAAAAAAAAATTTCTTCTCAGCATTGTTTTCACTGCATACCACAAATTTCTAGGTGTTGTTATTTTCTTTTTTTTAAAGATTTTATTTATTTATTTATTTTAGAGAGAGTGAGAGAGCAGGTGGAGGGGGCAGAGGGAGAGAGAGAGAATCTTAAGCAGGCTCCATGCCCAGCACAGAGCCCAACTTGGGGCTTGATCTCACAACCCTGAAATCATTACCTGAGGCAAAACCAAGAATCAGTTGCTCAACTGACTGAGGCACCCAGGTGTCCCTGTTGTATTTTCATTTTTATTCAGTTTGGTGTATTTATAAATTTCCCTTGAGATTTCCTTTTTGACTCACAGATTATTTAGAAATATATTGTTTAGTTTCCAAGTGTTTGGTGATTTTTCTGTTATCTTTCTATTTGATTTCCAGTTATTTTATTTATTTCATTGTAGTCATAGAACATACTGTTCCAATTATTTTAAATTTGCTTTATGGCCTAGGTATGGTCTATTTTGGCATATGTTTCATGGGCACTTGAAACAAATGTTTATTCTGCTATTTTTGGGTAGAGTAATTTATAAATGTTGATTACATTCTGTTGGTTGATGGTGTTACTGTGTTTTTTTAGATTCTTGTTTATTTTCTTACTAGTTGTTCTATCAGTTCCTGAGAGGGGTGTTGACTGTAATTGTGGGTTTGTCTGTTTGTTCTTTCTCTTCAGTCAGGGTTTGCTTTACATATTTTGCATCAGGTTGTTTGGTTCATTCAAATTAAGGATTGCTATGTCTTATGGATGGATTTACCCCTTTATCATTAGGTAATATCCCTCTTTGTTTCTGATAATTTCCCTTGTTCTGAAGTCTATCTGATATTAATATAGCTACTCCTGCTTTCTTTTGATTCGCGTTTGCATGATGTATCTTTTTCCATCCTTTTACAGTCAGCCTACTTACTTGTTATAAGTGAGTTCCTTCTACACAGGATATACTTGGGTCATGTTTTTTAAAAAATATATACACTACCTGTTTCTGTCTTTTAATTAACATATTTAGATAATTTGTATTTAATATAATTATTGGTGTGTTATGACTTAATTCTTTCATTTTATTTTTGTTTTTTCTTACTGTTTTCTATTTGTTTTTCTTTTTTTTTTTTTTAAGATTTTATTTATTTATTTATTTGACAGAGAGAGAGAGCACAAGCAGGCATAGTGGTGGACAGAAGGAGAAGGAGGCTTCCCACGGAGCAGGGAACCCGATGCGGGACTCGATCCCAGGACCCTGGAATCATGACCTGAGCCGAAGGCAGATGCTTAACTGACTGAGCCACCCAGGCATCCCAATTTATGTTTTTCTGAGGGTTGAACATTTTTTAGAATTCAGTTTTTATTTATAGTGTTTTTCAGTGTATCTCTTTATATAGTTTTTTAATAGTAATTGCTGTAGGTTTTGTATTATAAATAATAACATCATAGTTTACTGATGCTGACATTTTATCACTTCAAGTGAAATGTGGAAACCTTACTTTTCTTTACATTTCTTACCTTCCCCATTTATATTATAAATTGTCTTGAATATTCCCTGTATACATATAGAAGCACATCAGTGTTATAATTTCTTTCTTTCCTTTTAAAGATTCGAGAGAGAGATTTAAAGATTTAAAGAGAGAGAGCACAGAGGGAGATTGAGAGGGAGAAGTGACTCCCCACTGAGCAGAGAGCCTGATGTGGGGCTTGATCCCAGGATGCTGAGATCATGACCTGAGCCAAAGGCAGACACTTAACCAACTGAGTCACCCAGGTACCCTGTAATTTTTTTCTTTAAGCAGCAAACATAATTTAGAAAACTCAACAGAAGAAGGAAAGCCTTTTGCTTACCCATATTTTTGCCTACTGCCTTCTTCTTAGTGTTCCAAGATTCCTTCTGTTGTCATTTGCTTTCTATTTAGAGAACTTCCTTTAGGTATTCTTTAAAAGTAAGTATGCTGGCAACAGATTTCTTCTGGTTTTGCTTCATCAGACAATGTCCTGACTTCTTCATTCCTGAAGGATATTTTTACTGTATATAGAAGTCTGGGTTTAACAATAGAACAAATAGAAAAATAGAACAAGTTTTCTTCAAAATAGAGAAATGTGCCACTTTCTTCTGGCCTCCATGGTTTCTGATGATAAATCTGCTGTTATTTGAATTGTTATCCCCCTATAGATAAGGTGTTGTTTTTCTTGCTGCTTTTAAGATTTTTTTTTTTTTCCAGAACTTTGATGTATCTTGTGGATTTCTTTGGGTATATTGTTGTTCAGAGTTTGTTCAGCTTCTTAAATCTGTAGGTTTATGTCTTTTGCCAAATTTAGGACATTTTCAGGTACTATTTCTTCAGGCCTTACCCTCTTTTCTCTCTCTATGGGGCCCCAATGATTAGATTTTTTGTTACAGTCCAACAGTTCCCTGAAGCTGTTTTGTGTGTTGGGGTTTTTTGTTTTGTTTTGATTTCTCTTTGTCAGGTTGGGTAATTTTTATTATTCTGTCTTCAAGTTTACTGGTTGTTTTCTCTGTCCCCTTTATTCTGCTCTTAAGTCCATCAATTGAGTTTTTCATTTCAGTTTTGTATTTTCTAGTTCAAAAATTTCTGCTCAATTCTACTCTATGTCTTCTATTTCTTTCTGAGATTTTTTATTTTATTTTATTTTATTTATTATTTTTTTTTTTTAAAGATTTTTATTTATTTATTTGAGACAGAGAGAATGAGAGAGAGAGAGAGCACATGAGAGGGGGGAGGGTCAGAGGGAGAAGCAGGCTCCCTGCTGAGCAGGGAGCCCGATGCGGGACTCGATCCAGGGACTCCAGGATCATGACCTGAGCCGAAGGCAGTCGCCTAACCAACTGAGCCACCCAGGCGCCCTGAGATTTTTTATTTTATAAATTTGCTCCAAGGGTGTTTATAATTGCTTGTTGAAGCATTTTTATGTTGGTTTCTTTAAGATTGTCAAATAACTTTAATATCTCTTATTTTTGTGTTGGTGTGTAATGGTTGACTTTTTTTCATTTGAGATTTTTTTGGTTCTTGGTATGATGAGGAATTTTCAGTTGAAACCTGGATATTTGAGGTGTTATGTTTGAAGACTTTGCATTTTATTTAAGTCTTTTAGCTGGCTTCTTCTGACACTGCTGTGGCACTGGTAGGAAGGAAGCTGCCTCAATACTGCCAGGTGTGATTATGATTAATAAGTAAGACAGAATGTAACTTATCAACTGTGTAATACAGATAATAAATATCAGACAAGTTAGCAAAGGGAGAAATCAGTATAATTTGTTATCATCAAAAAAGATACCTTACAATTAATGGGATTTGAACTGGTCAAAATGGATGAATAGAATTTGGATAGACGGAGGAAGACAATGATTATTTTAGTATGATCAAAGGCACAAAAATAGAAATGAGCTAGTCTGTGTTTAAGGGGAGCAGAAGGATACTAAAAAGATAACCATATTTTCCTAACTTGACCACTTAGACCATTATCTGACACCATACACAAAAATTAACTCAAAATATATTAAAGACATGAACATAGACCTGAAATCATAAAACTCCTTGAAGAAAACATAAGTGGTAAGCTTGTTGACATCAGTCTTTGTGATAATTTTTTGGATTTGACACCAAAAGCAAAGGCAACAAAAGCAAATATAAATAAATGGGACTCCCATCAAGCTAAAAAGTCTCTGGATAGCAAAAGAAACCATCAACAAAATGAAAAGGCAGCTTACTAAATGGGAGAAAATATTTGCAAATCATATATCAGATAACGGTTAATATCCAAAATATATAAAGAATTCATACAACTCAATAGCAAAAACAAACAAACAAAAACTCAATCTGATTTAAAAATGGACAAAGGATCTGAATAGACATTTTTCCAAAGAAGACATACAGATAGCCAACAGACACATGGAAAGATGTTCAACATCACTTATCATTGGGGAAATGCAAATCAAAACCACAATGAGATAGCACCTCACACCTGCCAGAATCGCTGTTATCAAAAGGACAAGAAATAACAAGTGTTGGCAAGGATGTGGAGAAAGGGGAACCCTTGTGCTCTGTTGGTGGGAATGTAAATTGGTGTAGCCACTGTAGAAAACAATATGGAGGTTTCTCAAAAAATTAAAAATTGGGCGCCTGGGTGGCTCAGATGGTTAAGCGTCTGCCTTCCACTCAGGTCTTGATCCCAGGGCCCTGGGATCAAGTCCCGCATCAGGCTCCCTGCTCAGCCGGGAGCCTGCTTCTCCCTCTGCCTCTACTTCTCTGTCTTTCTCTCTCTCGGTCCCTCATTAAATAAAATCTTTAAAAAAAAAATTAAAAATTGAAATACCATACAATTCAGTAACTCTACTAGTGGCTATTTACCCAAAGGAAAGAGAAAACACTAATTCAAAAAGATATATGCTCCCTTATGTTTATTGTAGCATTATTTATAATAGCCAAGTTATGGAAGTAACCGAAGTATCCATGGATAGATGAATGGATAAAGATGTGTGTGTGTGTGTGTGTGTGTGTGTGTGTGTGTGTAATGGAACATTACTCAACCATAACAAAGAATGAAATCTTGCCATTTATAACAACATGGCTGGACCTAGAGGGTATTATGCTAATGGAAATAAGTCAGATGGAGAAAGACAAATACATATGATTTCACTTATATATAGAATCTAAAAAACAAAACAAATGAACAAACAGAAAATAGAAACAGACTCATAACTACGGAGAACAGACTGGTGGCTGCTAGAGGGGAGCAGGTGGGAGGACAGGCAAAATAGGTGAATGGGATTAAAAGGTATAAAATTCCAGTTATAAAATAAATAAGTCATGGGGATGAAAAGTACAGCTTGGGAATATAGTTAATAATATTGTAATAACAAAAAGTGACAGATGGCAACTACACTTATCATGGTGCGCATAGTATAATATATATAATTGTTGAATCACTATGTTTTACACCTAAAATTAATATAACATTGTATGTCAACAATACTTGAATAAAAAAAAAAAAAAGAGTGATTACCATAAGAATAGCTCAAGTGCCAGGTGCTGATTATATCTCCTATGTGCTCTTGGAGAAAAATCTGAGGAATTGAAACTAGCTCTTTATTTTTAATTTTCTATGTCATGGAAGAAATAAAACTCATACTGTGGTATAGAGAAGTTCATTGAATGCAATGATAAGGATTAATATGTTTGGCTACAAAAAAAGAAGACATGTAATACAAACAAGCTATCAGTTGAAAGAGAGCAGAACTATATATACATTCTTGTTCTATCAGTTATTGATAAAAGAGCATGGAAATCTCTAACGTTCCTAATTTGCCTTTATCTTTTCAGTTCTATCAGCTTTGGCTTCATATACTTTGGAGTACTATTATTAGGTGCATCTACATTTATGATTTTTATATCTTCCTATTGTATTGATTTTTTTTTTAAGATTTTATTTATTTATTTGATAGAGAGAGACACAGTGAGAGGGAACACAAGCAGGGCGAGTGGGAGAGGGAGAAGCAGGCTTCCCGCTGAGCAGGGAGCCCGATGTGGGGCTCGATCCCAGGACCCTGGGATCATGACCTGAGCCAAAGGCAGACACTTAACAACTGAGCCACCCAGGCGCCCCAACCTATTGTATTGATTCTTTTTATCATTATAAAGTTTCCTTCTTCTGATCCTCTGAACTTTCATGATTCTCGGCTTTCTCCTCATTGCATCCAAGATAGCATAGAGAAACAGGTTTTTGATTTCTTGAGTCTTTTCCTGTGTACTAGGTAGTGTAGATGATGCCAATCAAGGGAAATCCCAGTCCTGAAGTGCCAACACTCCATCTGTATCTTTACTTTCAAGAATGTATAGCGGCTTTTGAATATTTCTCCACTGTTGATGTGAAGCTTTTCCATGATTAACACCATCCTTGACTTGACTGAGTCCCAAAAAAAAGGTTTGAATTCTCTTGGATACCCTATAACATACATTCAAGGTACTGATGGTCCTTATTACTTCTTCCTCTCCTTAACTTTTCCTGTCCTAGAATACCTGCAGATATTTGTAGATGGATATTTTTAGAATTCCAGGAAGAGCAGTTCTTTAGAGGACTTCCAGAGCAATGACCTACTGCCCCTTGTATATTTCTCTCACTAACTGATGTGAATGAAGTCATTCATTCTCAATCTATCAGATCTAATATGCCCCTTTTAAACAAATATTTTATAAGGCTCCCTTCACTCTCCTATAATGAAATTCATGGAAATTCATAATATAACCTACTCATTATATAATGTCTAAAAAATAAATATATCCTAACAATGTGTAAAACAAAAAAGAATAATTTATGAGATGACATTTCTATATGAGAATGCGTGAGCATTTGAAAGAAATTAGAAAACATGATAAAGTGTCACATATTTGTACCCATTTATAATTTGATTCATCAGTATATTGAGCACTTACTGTGTGCCATGCTGCCATGCACTAAGTGCTAAGAATACAGCAGAGAACAAAACAGATTTTCTTTTTTTAAAAAAAAAAAGACAAAACAGGGATGCCTGGGTGGCTCAGTCAGTTAAGCGGCTGCCTTCGGCCCAGGTCATGATCCCAGGGTCCTGGGATCGAGTCCCACATCGGGCTCCTTGCTCAGCAGGGAGCCTGCTTCTCCCTCTCTCTCCCTCTGCTTGTGCTCTCTGTCAAATAAATAAAATCTTTAAAAAAAAAATTAAAAAAAATAAAAAATAAAAAAAAAGACAAAACAACTTTATACTCATGGAACACATGTTCTACTAGGGGTAGATAGATAGTAAGCAAGACTATAGAAGGTGGTAAGTGCTAAAGAAACCATAATAAAGAAATGGAATTTGTAGTTAAAAATCATTCTACTAAAAAATACCAGGCTCAGATGGCTTCACTTGTGAATTTCAGAAAACATTTAAGGAAGAAAGAATACTAACTCTATACAAACACTTCCAAAAATTTGAAAAGGCAGGAATACTTTCCATGCCTTTTAGGAGGCCAGCATTACACTGCTATCAAAACTGAAGACATCATAAGAAAAAAAGACTACAGATCAAAATCCGCTATAACCAAAGACACAAAAATTATGAACAATATTTTAACAAATCAAACCCAACAATATATGAGAAGGATAATGACTCACAACCAAGTGAGATTTTTCTCACTCAGTAATGCAAGCTGTAATTCAAAAATTAATAAATGTAATTCACATTAACAAAATTAAATGATGCAAATAAAGCATTTAACAAAATCCAGCATCTTTTCTTGATAAAAAACAAAGGGGCACCTGGGTGGCTCAGTCAGTTAAGTGTTTGACTCCTGATTTCGATTCAGGTCATGATCTCAGCATCATGAGATTGAGCCCCGTGTCGGGCTCCATGTTGGGCATGGATCCTGCTTAAGATTCTCTCTTTCACTCTCTCTCTTTCTCCCTCTCCCTCTGGCCTTCCAGCCCCCTACTTGTGCATACTCTCTCTCTCAAAAAAGAAAAAAAAAGAATGGCTGTTAGCAAAAGACAAGAAATAAGTGTTGGCAAAGTTGTGGAGAAAAGGAACCCTTGCACTGTTGGTGGGAATGTGAATTGGTACAGGCACTATGGAAAACAGTATGGAAGGTGGCTCCTCAAAGAATTAAAAATATAACTACTATAAGACTGAGTTCCAGGGAAGATGGTGGAGTAAGAGGACCCTAAGCTCACTTTGTCCCACAGATATAATTAGATAAAAGCCCCATCAGTGTGAATAACTCGAGGACTGACAGAACAAACTCTCCACAGCTAAATGTAGAGAAGAGACCACATCAAAGAGGGTAGGAAGGGTGGAGATGTGGTGGGGAACTAAATGGACCTGTGGGACTGTAGCAGGAAGGAGGGCCACTGCAGGCACAGAGAGGGGAGAGAAACAGACCCTCACACCAGGGAGTCTGCATGGGGAAGATGAATCTCCATAACATTTGATTTTGAAAACCAGAGGGGTTGAATTTCACAAGTTATTATAATCAGTGGGGCTTAAGACCTAGAACTTTAAAAATAGGCAGGCTCATGAGAGAGCAGGGAGGGCCAGAAAAAACAGAGTCCCTGCCCTTAAAGAGTCATCTCAACAGCCCCATGGCAATACAGCATAGAAGCAGCCCTTTGAAAAAAGCCTGGGGTATACATGAAGGAGATTTGTTTACTAATTGCACAGTGTGTGCTGGAGGGGCAGGGATCTTTGGGCGACTTCTCCAGGAACAGAAGAGCTGGAAGGCACAACTTCCCTCTCTGGCCCCTCAGCCTAGACACACAGACACTTGCAGGAACCAACCCAACTTACTAACAGCATGCCCCACCCCGAGTTCTCCTGTGGACACACCCCCTTCAGCCAGGCCTGAGCTCCAGGTCCCCTCCTAGTGACACCATCAAGCATAATAACATTCACATTATAAGGATCTCAGAAGGAGAAGAGAGAGAAAAGGGGGCAGAAAATGTATTTGAAGGAATAATAGCTGAAAACTTCCCAAATCTGGGGAAGGAAACAGAAATCCAGATCCAGGACTCACAGAGAACCCCTCACAAAATCAACCGAGGGAGGTCCACACCAAGAAATATAGTAACTAAAATGTCAGAAAGTATTGATAAAGAGAGAATTTTATGAGGCTGAAGGAGCCGAGATGTCCTTCAACAAATGAATGGATAAAGAAGATGTCGTTCATATATACAATGGAATATTACTCAGCCATCAGAAGGGATGAATACCCACCATTTGCATCGACATGGATGGAGCTGGAGGGGATTATGCTAAGTGAAATAAGTCAAGCAGAGAAAGACAATTATCATATGGTTTCACTCATATGTGGAACATAAGGAATAGCAAGGAGGATCACAGGGGAAGGGATGAAAAACTGAATGGGAAGAAATCAGAGAGGGAGACAAACCATGAGAGCCTCTGGACTCTGGGAACCAAACAGGGTTACAGAAGGGAGGGGGCTGGGGAGATGGGGTAACCTGGTGATGGGTACTGAGGGCATGTGTGGTGATGAGCACTGGGTATTATACACAACTAATGAATTGTTGATCACTACATCAAAAACTAATGATGTACTATATGTTGGCTAATTGAACTTAATAAAAAAACAGAGGTCTAGTTGGCTAAAATCAATACATCAACAGGGCTGCATTCCTTTCTGGAAGCATTAGAGGAGAATCTCTATTCTTAGCTTGTCCAGCTTGTAGAGGCTGCTGATATTCCTCGCCTCACAGCTTACTTCCTCCTTCTTTGGAACCAGCAGCAATTGCATCGGTCTGACCTTTCTTCCATTGTCACATCTCCGTCTTCATTCTCATCTGCTTCACTCTTTACTTTGAAGGACCTTTGTGATTACATTGGGCCCACCTGGATAATCTCCCCATTTCTAAGTCATTAGTTTAATTACAGAGTCCCTTGTGTGCCATGTAAGGCATATTCACAGGTCTCAGGGATTAGGAAATGGACATTATAGGAGGGGAGCTTTGTTTTGCCTACTACGACATTCGTCACTATGCTTCTTGGTCTTTGATGTCTTGGACACCACCTACTTTCACCTCTAATTCATTCCACTTCAGCCACCCACTTGCATATCCATAACTTAACTTTTCCTCTGAAATCTTAAAATTTTAATAATCATGCTTTCTAGCTATTACCCCTCTCCCTCTTGTCTTTTATATTGCTCCCTCCCCCTATATCTGTTGTATACTTGGTTAGAGACACAGGGTTGTGGGGAAAGGATGGACTTTCTGAAAGAAGAGATGCCTATGCAGAATTTTGAAAAGTTGCTTTGGGTTTGATCCAAGCTGTCCTATTTACAGATTATGTAGGAAAGTCACTTCCTAAGTGAAGTTAAGGAGTTAACTTCTCGGGGCGCCTGGGTGGCTCAGTCGGTTGGGCGTCTGCCTTTGGCTCAGGTCGTGATCCCAGGGTCCTGGGATCGAGCCCTGTATCAGGCTCCCTGCTTAGCGGGGAGCCTGCTTCTCCCTCTGCCACTCCCCCTGCTTGTGTGCTCTCTCTGTCAAATAAATAAATAAAATCTTTAAAAAAAGTTAACTTCTCTGAACCTCAAGTTATTAATATGAAAAATGACACTAATTACCATGAGGTTGTTGTAAGAAAAAGATATAAAAGGTGTCCCCCTGAAGGGCACTCAATATAAGGGAGCTCTTACTATTTTTTTTACCTTATCAAGTGCTCCATTTTATCCCTTTTGTAAGGATGTGCTGTCTCATTAAGAAACATGGCTTCCTGAGAAAATATTGGATAGATCAGATGATAACATGATTTTATAATCATTCCTTTAGAGTCCCAGTGTTTGGTATATTTTACTTTGTATCAGAACCACCTGATAGGCTTATTTAAAATGCAGATTATAGGCCATTGGCCAACAGACTGTATGTGGAATGGAGCTTAGAAATATGCATTTTGACAAGCACCACATTCTTGAAACTCAGAGTATGGTTTTCAGCAAAACAGCCTATTCGGGAACTTGGATGTGGTCATTGTGTTTTCTTAAATTAAGTATTCTGATTTTTTTTTTATCCTATTCAAAGAAATTGTTAGCTGAAGGTGGGGAAAGTATAGTAAATTTTAGTCATAGATATGAAGAAGGTAAATTGAGGCTGATCTTAAGGTAGAGTAAATCTGGCTGAACAAGAATAGAGCTGCCTTAATTGAGACCCAGGGTAGAATATAATTGATGGGCAGCATGCCAGTTCTTTAACAAGGGCTTGAGTTTTATTCTACTTTTGAATGGCCATCTATCATCCAGAGCTCCCTCTAGCCTGGTTTCCCTAATGTCCTTCTTTTCCCCTTTACTTTAACATTTTTTTCTTCTGTATCTACAAGATGAAGAAGAAACAGTGCTAGACTGCTGACTAAGTTCACATTCTGGCTCTGCTCTTTACTAACTGTGTGACCCCAGGAAAGTTCTTTAATCTCTATAAACTTCAAGTATTTTATTTCTAAGATGAAAAGAAAAATAACAGTGCAAGTATTTATTATATTAGTCCCCTTCTTTTATTTCTGCCTTGCCGTTCCCCCTCTCTTTCCTTTTCTATATACTTCCTAACCTCTTCCCAACCTGTAGTTGTGGGTCACAGCCATCAGTTTAGTCTCCAGCTTGACATGTCGTATATCACACCTTGATTTGTAGGGAAATAAAAGAAGCCCATATTTAGAAGAAATCTTGGAGGTTGTCTATACCAACTCCATCAGCATCACTGCTACTACTAAATTTTATGCTCCATAAGAGTATTAGTTGTTTCTGTCTTTTTTACAGTTACGTTCCCATGGTGTCTGGCACAGATTAGGCAGTCAGTAATGTAATTTAAATGAATGAATGAATGAAAAAATGAACCTTATCATATGATTCAAAAATCTTTATAGTTGTCTCCCCTTCAACTATTAGACACTGAGATCAATGTTAGGGATTATCCCTTACTCATTACTATATTTTTAATACTTTCCATGGGATCTTGCATGCAAATGAATGATTAAAATGAATAAAATAGGTGGTCATATTTTCTTTATTATCTCCAATGACAGGGAACTTTTTATTTTTAAAGGTAATCAAATAAAAGGCAACCAGCTATTTCATTCAGTCTACATTTCAAATGGTGATATAGTGATCCATGAGTGTCTGAGTGAAATATTATGAGGTTTATCATCGTCGTCTTACAATTTCAAGACTCCTAGTCCTCTCCTTGTACCTCAGAGTTGATCATGGTAAGTTCCACAGGTTATGTAGAAGACAACTGAAAGTAAATAAAAAGTCAGTGTAGCAATTGATCATAAGCCAAAAACTGAGATCACTCTGACTGCTATGTGGAGAATAGACTGAAGAAGGAGTAGAAAGGTAGAGCAGGTACGCCTGTTAGGAAGCTAGTGAAATAGTCCAGGCTTGGACCAGGGTTGAAATAGTGGAAATATTGAGAAATTGTTTTGGAAGTATTTTATAAGTAAGGCAAGTAAAATTTCCTGATGGATTGGATATAGGATATGGAATCAAGGATGCCTGCAAGGTTTTGGGTCTGAGCAATTGAAAGGATGAAGTTTGCCATCAATTGAGATGGGAAAGGCTACAGGAGAAACAGATTTTGGGCTTGTTAAGTTTGAGATGTTTATCAAGACCTCCAAGTGTTTATGTAAACCTCCAAGTAGGGAGTTGGATGTATGAGTCTGGTTTTTGGAAGAGAGATCTTTATCTGAGATATAAATTTGAGAGTCATTGGCATAAAGATGTTATTTAAAGCAAAGGCACTAATTGAAATAACTAAGGGAGTTAATTAAGTAGAAGTAAAGAAAAGGATCAAGAACTGAGCCCTGGGGCATTCTGACATTGAGAAATGGGAGGAGGAAGAGGAACCGGCAAAGAAAACTAAAAATGGGGCAGTCCAATAAGATAAAATGAAAACCAAGACAGTGTGTTGTCCTGGAAGCCAGTGAAGAAAGTATCAAAGATATGGGAGTTGTTATTGTGTCAAATGTAAGATAAGGACTGAGAAATGCTGATTGAATTTAGCAATATGGAGGTCATTGGTGACTTGGATGAAACCATTTTCCCTGGAAAGGTAGGGGCACCTGATTGGAATGGGTTCAGAAAGAATTGGAGGAAAAAAATTAGAAACTGTGGACAACTCTAGTCTTGCTCTAAAGGGAACAAAGAAATGAGATCATGGGGCAGGGAAAGTGAAGTCAATAGGAGGTGCTTTTGTTTTTATTTATTTTGGGGTTTTTGTTTTGTTTTATCATTTTAGTGCTTTTGTTTTTAAAGATGGGGAAAATTACATCATGTTTTTATGTTGGTAGGAATGACTCATCTTTGCTATTGTGAAAGCAAAGTCAAGACAGATTTTCCATAATATTACTTGAATCACTGCATCCAGCCGTGCCTAAATTTGGAGTCACCCACTTGAACTTCCTGGTTAAATGAGCTGACATTCCCTTTTTTGTTTAAGTAGTTAAAGTCAAATGCCACTTTCAGTGAAGAATCCTAAACTACTTTTTCTTCCTGTCTTCAAAGTGGTCTTCATATTACTTTTAAAGTTAACTTTCCCTGGGTGCCTGGGTGGCTCAGTTGGTTGAGCATCCAACTCTTGGTTTCATCTCAGGTCATGATCTCAGGGTCATGAGATCCAGCCCCAGGTTGGGCTCCGTGCTCAGCACAGAGTCTGCTTGTCCCTCTCTGTCCCCCCTCTGCTCCTTCCCCGCCTCTCTAAAATAAATAAATAAATAAATAAATAAATAAATAAATAAATAAAATCTTTAAAAAAATAAAGTTAACTTTCCCTGGGTTTCTAATATAAATTATGATTATTTATCATTTATTATACATTTTTGTACACTTACAGACATGTACTAGTCTTCTTGTAAATAAGTAGTAATTTGCAATTTTACAAACTGAAAATGAAATTGTAATAGGGAAACCTGGAAAATTAGCTTCTATCCTCTTTTTCGTTAAAACATGCTATTTTACCATGGTTTTATTTTGTATAACTCAGTATTTTATTACAAAGCAAACCACTCATTTAACCACTTCCAGAACAAGAAATAGAATATTGCCAACACTCTTTAACACTTCTTCATGCTGCATCCCAATCACTGTGTCTGCCCTCCTTACAAATATAACCACTGCCCTGATTTGATGGTAATCAATTTCTTGCTTTTCTTTCTTGTTCCACTTAAGCATATATCTCTAAATACTAGAACTTAAAGTTCCATGTTTTTTAACTTTATATAAATGTAATCATGCCCTAAGTATAATTTTTATCTGACTTATTTTATTCAACATTACATTTATGACATTCATCTATGTTGTTAAATGTTGTAATACTGTAATATTGTTTTAATACTGTAGCGTAATCCACAGTTACATGATATAGAACATTTTCGTGTCTCCAAAAATTTATTTCAGGTGGCTTCTTATGGCAATCCCCAACCTGCTAAGAGGTAACCACTCTCTTAATATATTCCGCCTTAGAATAGTTTTTCTGTTCTATAATATCATATAAGTGAGATTATATATAGTATATATCTGTTTGTGCTGGGCATTATGGTTATGAGATTCATTGTATTATTATGTGTATCAGTAGTTCATTCCTTTTTAATGCGTAAATAGTATTTGATTATATGAATATACCACAATTTGTCCACTCTTCTTTGAATAATATTTGAGTTTTTCAATTTGTTTGCTATTGTGACTATAGTTGCTATAAATATTCTTATATAAGACTTTGTGTGGGCTTTTTTTTTTTTTTTTTCATTTCTCTCAGCTAAATACCTAGGGGTGGAATTTTTGTGTCAAAGTGTACCTATATGTAGATGATATGTAATTCTGGAATTCATCAGCTTATTTATGGGTTTCTCACTAGCAGTATATGGAAGTTCTGGTTGTTCCACTTTTTGGCCAACATTTGGTGGTCTCATTCTTTTTAATTTTAGCCATTTTAATACTTGTGTAATGGTATCTCATTATGGTTTTAATTTATATTTTTTTGGTCTTATTTAAATTCAAGTTAATTAACACATAGTGTACTATTAATTTGGGGGTCAAATGTAGTGTTTCATCTGTTGCATTTAACACCCAGTACTCATTATGTCAAGTGCGCTCCTTATTGCCCATCACTACATTACTGCATCCCCCTACCAACCTCCCCTCCAGCAACCCTGTTTGTCCTCTATAGTTAAGAGTCTCTTATGGTTTGTCTTCTTTTCTGTTTTTATCCAATTTGTTTTTCCTTCCATTCCCCTATGTTCATCATTTTTGTTTCTGAAATTCCACATGAGTGAAATCATATGATATTTCTTTCTAAACTGACTGACTTATTTTGCTTAGCATGATACCCTGTAGTTCCATCCATATTGTTGCAAATGGCAAGATTTCATTCTTTTTGATGGTTGGGTAATATTCCATTGTATATATATACCACATCTTCTTTATCTATTCATCCATTGATGGACATCTGGGCTCTTTCCATAGTTTGGCTATTGTGGACATTGCTGCTATAAACATTGGGGTGCATTTGCCCCTTCGAATCAGTATTTTTGTATCCTTTGGATAAACACCTAGTAGTGCCATATGTTGCATCATAGGGTAGTTCTATTTTTAACTTTTTGAGGAACGTCCATACTGTTTTCCAGAGTGGCTGCACCAGCTTGCATTCCCACCAATAGTCCCCTTTCTCTGCATCCTCACCAACATCTGTTGTTTCCTGTGTTGTTAATTTTATTTATTTATTTATTTTTCTGTGTTGTTAATTTTAGCCACTCTAACAGGTGTGAGGTGGTATCTCATTGTAGTTTTGATTTGCATTCCCCTGATGATGAGTGATGTTGAGCATTTTTTCATGTGTCTGCTAGCCATTTCTATGTCTTCTTTGGAGAAATGTCTGTTCATGTCTTCTGCCCATTTCTTAACTGGATTATTTATTTTTTGGGTCTTGAGTTTGATAACTTCTTTATGGATTTTGGATACTAGCCCTTTATCTGAATGTCATTTGCAAATATCTTTTCCCATTCCATCAGTTGCCTTTTAGTTTTGTTGATTGCTTGCTTCACTGTGCAGAAGCTTTTTATCTTGATGGAGTCCCAATAGTTCATTTTTGCTTTTGTTTCCCTTGCCTCTGGAGACATGTCTAGTAAGAAGTTGCTGTGGCCGATGTCAAAGAGGCTGCTGCCTGTGTTCTTCTCTAGGATTTTGATGGTTTCCTGTCTCACATTTAGGTCTTTCATCCATTTTGAACTTACTTTTATGTTTGGAGTAAGAATGTTGTCCAGTTTCATTCTTCTGCATGTTGCTTCCAGTTTTCCCAACACAATTTGTTGAAGAGACTGTCTTTTTTTCCATTGGATATTCTTTCCTGCTTTGTCAAAGATTAGTTGACCATAGGGTTGAGGGTCCATTTCTGGGTTCTCTCTTCTGTTCCATTAATCTGTGTGTATGTTTTTGTGCCAGTACCATACTATCTTGATGATTACAGCTTTATAATACAGCTTGAAGTCCGGAATTGTGATGCTTCCAGCTTTGGTTTTCTTTTTCAACACTACTTTGGCTATTTGGAATCTTTTCTGGTTCCATACAACGTTTAGAATTGTTTGTATCAGCTCTGTGAAAAATGCTGGTGTTACTTTGATAGGGATTGCATTAAATCTGTAGAATGCTTTGGGTAGTATAGTATTAACATTATTTGGGTAGTATAGTATTAACAATATTTGTTCTTCCAATCCATGAACATGGAATGTTCTTCCATTTCTTTGTGTCTTCCTCAATTTATTTCATAAGCATTCTAGTTTTCAGAGTACAGATCCTTTACCTCTTTGGTTAGGTTTTCTCACCAACAGAAAGGACAGGAAGATATCACAACCAGGAACTTGCTCAAAGCAGATATAAGCAATATATCTGATCAAGAATTTAGATCAACAGTTATAAGACTACTAGCTGGACTTGAAAATAGCATAGAAGAGAGCAGAGAAACCCTTGCTGCAGAGATAAAAGACCTAAAAACTAGTCAGGGTCAGGATGAAATAAAAAATGCTATAACTGAGATGCAGAACAGACTGGATATAATCACTACAAGTGTTGAAAAAGCAGAGAAGAGGATAGGTGATATAGAAGATAAAATTATGGAAAGTAATGAATCTGAAGAGAAGAGGGAAGGAAAACTATTAGATCACAAAGGTAGACGTAGGGAACTCAGCAACTCCATAAGCTAAATAATCTCCATATCATAGAAGTCCCAGAAGAGGAAGAGTGGGGAAAACGGACAGAAGGTTTATTTAAATAAATTATAGCTGAGAACTTCCCTAATCTGGGGAAGGAAACAGGCATTCAAGTGCAAGAGGCACAGAGAATTCTCAAAATCAATAAAAACAGGTCAACACCAAGACTTATCATAGTGAAACTTGCAAAATGCAAAGATAAAGAGAAAATCCTGGGGGTGCCTGGGTGGCTTAGTTGGTTAAGCATCTGCCTTCAACTCAGGTCATGATCCAGGGGTCCTGGGATTGAGCCCCGCATCAAGCTCCCTGCTCAGTGGGGGCTCAATCTTAAAAATAGATAGATAGATAGATGATAGATAGATAGATAGATAGATAGATAGATAGATAGATAGATAGATAGATAGAAAGGAAGGAAGGAAGGAAGGAAGGAAGAAAGACTCAATCCTGAAAGCAGCCCGTGAGAAAAAGTCCTTAACCTACAAGGGTAGACACATAAGGCTGGCATCAGACCTGTCCACAGAGACCTGGCAGGTCAGAAGGGACAGAATGATATATTCAGTCACTGTGCTAAATGGGAAAAATATGCAGCCAATAATACTTTATCCAGCAAGGCTGTCATTCAGAATAGGAGAGATAAAGAGTTTCCAAGATAAATAGAAACTAAGGGATTTCATGAACAATAAACCAGCCCTGCAAGAAATATTAAACGGGACCCTTTGAGTGGAAAGAGAGACCAAAAGTAACAAAGACTAGAAAGGAACAGAGACAATCTACAGGAACAGTGACTTTATAGGTATTAAATGGCACTAAATTCATATCTTTCAATAATTACTCTGAATGTAAATGGACTAAATACTCTAAACAAAAGACATAGGGTATCAGAATGGATTAAAAAAAAAATAAGACCCGGGCACCTGGGTGGCTCAGTCATTGGGCGTCTGCCTTCGGCTCAGGTCATGATCCCAGATTCCTGGGATCGAGCCCCACATCGGGCTCCCTGCTAGGTGGGAAGCCTGCTTCTCCCTGTCCCACTCACCCTGCTTGTGTTTCTGCTCTCGCTGTCTCTCTCTCTGTCAAATAAATAAATAAAAATCTTTAAAAAAATCTATAAAAAAAATAAGACCCATCATTTATGTGCTGCTTACAAGAGACTCATTTTAGATCCAAAGTCACTTTCAAATTGAAAGTGAGGGGGTGGAGAACCATTTATCATGCAATGGACATCAAAAGAAAGCTGGAGTAGCCATCCTTATATCAGAAAAACAAGTTTTAAACCAAAGATGGCAATAAAAGATGAAGAAGGACACTATATCATAATAAAGGGGTCTATCCAAGAAGAAGATCTAACAATTATAAATATTTATGCCCCTAACTTGGGAGCAGCCACATATATAAATCGATTAGTAACAAACTTAAAGAAACTCATTGATAATAATACAATAATAGTAGGGGACTTAACATAGCAATGGACAGATCATCTAAGCCAGAAGATCAACAAGGAAGCAAGGGCTTTGAATGACACACTGAAACTAGATGGACTTGACAGGTATATTCAAAGCATTTCATCCTAAAGCAGCAGAATGAACATTCTTTTCAAGTGCACATGGAACATTATCCACATACTAGGTCACATATCAGGGCTCAACTGGTACAAAAAGACTGAGATCATACCATGCATAGTTTCAGACCACAATGCTATGAAATTTGAAGTCAGCCACAAGAAAAAATTTGGAAGTACCACAAATACATGGAGGTTAAAGAACATCCTACAAAAGAATGAACGGGTCAACCAGGAAATTAAGTAAGAATTTAAAAAATACATGGAAGCAAATGAAAATAAAACATGACAATTCAAAATCTTTGAGATGCAACAAAGGTGGAAGTATATAGCAATACAGGCCTTCCTCAAGAAGCAAGAAAAGTCTCCAAATACACAACCTTATACCTAAAGGAGCTGGATAAAGAACAGCAAATAAAGCCTAAAACCAGGGGCACCTGGGTGGCTCAGCCGTTAAGCGTCTGCCTTCGGCTCAGGTCATGATTCCAGGTCCTGGGATCGAGCCCCGCATCGGGCTACCTGCTCGGCGGGAAGCCTGCTTCTCCCTCTCCCACTCTCCCTGCTTGTATTCCCTCTCTCGCTGTGTCTCTCTCTGTCAAATAAATAAATAAAATCTTAAAAAAAAAAAAAAAAGCCTAAAACCAGCAGAAGAAGGGAAATAATTAAGAGCAGAGCAAAAATCAATGATATAGAAATTAAAAAAGCAGTAGAACAGATCAATGAAACTAGGAGCTGGTTCTTCAGAAGAATTAACAAAATTGATAAACCCCTAGCCAGACTTAATGAAAAGAAAAAGGACCCAAATAAAATCATGAATGAAAGAGAAGAGATCACAACCAACACTGCAGAAATACAAACAACTGTAAGAGAATATAATATATGCCAACAAATTAGGCAATCTGGAAGAAATGGATAAATTCCTAGAAACACACAAACTACCAAAACTGAAACAGGAAGAAAGAAAAATCTGAACAGACCCATAACCAGCAAAGAAATTGAATCAATAATCAAAAACCTCCCAACAAACAAGAGTCCAGGGCTGGATGGTTTCCCAGGGGAATTCTACCAAACATTTAAAGAAGAATTAATACCTATTCTTCTGAAACTGTTTCCAAAAATAGAAATGGAATGAAAACTTCCAAACTCATTCTATGAGGCCAGCATTACCTTGATTCCAAAACCAAAGACCGCACTAAAAGAGAGAATTACAGACCAATATCCTTGATGAACATGGATGCAAAAATTCTCAACAAGATACTAGCTAGTTGAATCCAACAGTACATTAAAAGATTTATTTACCACAATCAAGTGGGATTTATTCCTGGGCTGTGGGGTGGTTCAACACCTGCAAATCAATCAATGTGATACACCAGATTAATCAAAGAAAGGATAAGAACCATATGGTCCTCTCGACAGATGCAGAAAAAACATTTGACAAAATACAGCATCCTTTCTTGATAAAAAAAAAAAAAACAACTCAAGAAAGGGATAAAAGGAACGTACCTCAACATTGTAAAGCCCACATACGGAAGACCCACAGCTAATACCATCCTCAATGGGGAAAAACTGAGCTTTTCCCCTAATGTCAGAAACACAACAGAGATGTCCACTCTCACCACTGTTGTTCAACATAGTACTGGAAGTCCTAGCCTCAGCAGTCAGACAACCAAAGAAATAAAAGGCATCCAAATCGGCAAGGAAGAAGTCAAACTTTCACTATTTGCAGACGACATGATACTCTATGTAGAAAACTCAAAAGACTCCACCAAAAAATTGCTAGAACTGATACAGGAAGTCAGCAAAGTTGCAGGATATAAAATCAACACACAGAAGTCTGTTGCATTTCTATGCACCAACAATGAAGCAGCAGAAGGAGAAATCAAGGAATTAATCCTGTTTACAGTTGCACCAAATACCATAAGATGTATGGGTTTTTAATTGTGTTATAGAAATTCTTTATATATTCTGTATACAAGTCCTTTAGCAGATATGTTTGTCAAATATTTTCTCCTAGTCTTTGTCTTGCCTACTCATTTTTCAAGTGTCTTTTGAAGAGCAAAAATTTTGATGAAGTCTAATTTATCAGGGTTTTTTAAGATTTTATTTGTTTATTTGACAGAGAGAGACACACAGAGAGAGAGGGAACACAAGCAGGGGGACTGGGAGAGGAAGAGGGAGAAGCAGGCTTCCCGCAGAGCAGGGAGCCCGATGTAGGGCTCGATCCCAAGACCCTGGGATCATGACCTGAGCCGAAGGCAGCTGCTTAACGACTGAGCCACCCAGGTGCCCCTAATTTATCAGTTTTTTAATGGTTATTGCTTTCTCAATATTTTTATAATTTTTCTGGTAGGCTTATATATATCTTTAGTTATATTTATTTCTAAATATTTGAAATTTTATGCTATTGTAAATGGTATCACTTTTAAATTATATTTTCTAACTGCTGGTCTATTAAAATACAGCTGCTTTTTCTATATTGTTATCCAGCAACCTTACTAAATTCACTGATTTTAATAATTTATCTATAGATTCTTTTGGATTTTCTAACTCCATAATCTACAAATAATGGGCATGATGATTTTTTCCCTTCTAATCCTCATTTTCTTTTCCTTGCCTTTTGTACTGATTTGGACCTCCACTAGAACGTTGGATAAAAAGGTGACAGTAGCATCCCTTTCTTGTTCAGTTATCTTTAAAAATAAGTATCACCAACAACAAAGTTTCAGCGTTTAGTTTGATGTTTGCTGTAAGTTTTTATAGATAACCTTTATCAGACTAAGGAAATCCTCTTGTTTTTTATTTGTTGGTAGTTTTTATTATGATTACAGATTGAATTTGACCATTAGTTATTCTAAACCAAGAGGTTTTATATGAACATTTAATATTCTGTATTGCAGAATTTACTTAACTAGTTTTAAATTGTCTTCATAAAATCTTTTACTTAAATTATTCCTCTGGGTATCAATATAAGTAGACATCTAGAATGGGCTGAAGCCTGTGATTCTTGTATTTGAGATTTTGGTATCTGGAGTCCTGCTCCTTCTAGGATGTTGCTCCAGCGCAGCTTTTTTTTTTAAGTAGGTTTCACAGCCAGTGTGGGTCCCAATGTGGGGCTTGAACTCAGGACCCTGAGATCGAGACCTGAGCTGAGCTGAGATCAAGAGTCAGACGCTTAACTGACTGAGCCACCCAGCCACCCAGGTGTAGCTTTTTTTAACCAGCTGTACTGCATGTTACATTTTCCTATTTAAGCCTCATTGTAATCCAGTAAATAGATACAATAGATAGAATACAAGTAAACAGATTAATATCATTAAAGACGATGATGGTGTGATGTAAAGACTAGCTCTCTGATTTGGGCTTGCCTAAGATAACCCAGCTAGCAAGTGTCAGGGCCCAGAGTTATATATTTTGATTTACAGTGTAATGTATTCTTCATTATGCCATAGCTACTTCTACTTGTGCCTGAGTGTTGGTTAGCTTGGTGAAAAGAGACTAGCTTACAGACCATTGGAGGTAGTAATCTAGGTTAGTAGGAATGAGATCCTGAACTAAAGAGCAGTGGTAAGAATAAGATAGGACCTAGCATGCAAAATGTATTTTTGCCATTATCTTCCCTATTTTTCTTTCTAAAAATATTTTATTTTTATTTCTTATTATTTTTTAAATATTTTATTTATTTATTTGAGAGAGAGAGAGATAGTGAGAGACCGCATGAGCGGGGTGGGGAGAGGGAGAAGCAGGCTTCCTGCTGAGCAGAGAGCCTGATGCAGGGCTGGAGCCTGATGCCCAGGACCCTGGGATCATAACCTGAGCTGAAGGCAGACTCTTAACCGACTGAGCCACCCAGGCACCCCCTTTGTTATTTTTCTATCAGTTTTACTCAGTTCTATCATAGGAGCTCTTTGCCCACCATGTATCATAACTACCTGTTTACATGTCTCTCTCTCTCTCTCTTCATGTCTTCATGTTTACATGTCTCTCTCTCTCTCTCTCTACTCAGGGGCTCTGTCTTTATATACCTCATTGCTCAATATTAGCACATTGTTCAAAAGATGTTATTTGATTGCTTGCTTTGCTGAGTGAATGAATAGATAGATTATAGAACCATTTTTAGAGAACTTATAAACTTCGTATATGGGAGGCAAGATTCAACATTGAATGAACAGGATGTTTTCCTTAATAGGGTCTGGAAAATCAGGAGGAGCATAATTTTTAGGGGAAGGGTGACGAGTTCAGTTTGGAACTTGTTAAGTTTAAGTGACTTCCTTAGGAGATGTCTAGCAAGTAGTTGGAAATGTAGATCTGGAACCTAGATTTTTAGAGAGGTGTGTGTGTGTGTGTGTGTGTGTGTGTGTGTGTGTGTGTGTGTGTGTGTGTGTGTGTGTGTGTGTTCCAACAAAAAGTAATCTTTGAAATTACTTGAATGTGTCCTAGTTCTCACCATCATTTCTCTCCTGTAAATAACTTTAACAGCCTCCTAACTAATCTCTCTGCTACTCTGTTCCAGCCTCTCTTTCAATCCATTCCCCACATTCCTATCAGAATGATCTTTCTGAAATATAGATCTGATCATGATGTTGCCTTATTTAAAATAATGTTTTAATGGTTCTTTCTTGTTTTCAGAAAAGAATTAAAACTCTTTACTGGGGTGCCTGGGTGGCTCAGTTGGTTAAGCATCTGCCTTCAATTCAGGTCATGATCCTGGGGTCCTGGGATTGAGCCCCACATCGGGCTCCCTGCTCAGTGGGGAGCCTGCTTCTCCCACTCCCTCTGCCCCTCCCCCCTGCTTGTGCTTGCTATTTCTCTCTCTCTCTCTCGCTCTCAAATAAAATAAAATCTTTAAAAAGACAAAAATAAAAAAACCCTCTTTATCTATTTCCTTACAATCGCAACCCTCCCTACCTCTTTGGGCACACGTCTACCATCCTCTTCTTTATAGTCTGCCTTTCAGCCGTACAGGACTACTTGCAGTGCTGTGTATAGGCCACCGTTATAGTAGTATTGGTGGTGGAGGTGGTGGTGATACTGCTGCTCATACCAGTATTTTTCCAATAAATGTTAGGATTGTGCCAGCCCTTCTTTTGTGCAATTTATATGTAATAGTAATAGCTAACAGTTAATATAGCACGTACCTTGTAACAGCAGCTTTCTAAGAGCTTAACTCATTGCCACACCCAGCAGGGAAAGGTGTCTTCTTAGGTTCAATTAAACATTCAGACTCACAAGACTATATAATAGGCCACACTTGACATTAGTCTACTCAAAACTATATAGGACATTTTAAAATTTGCTATAAAACTACAATAATCAAAACCATGTGGTATTGGCATAAAGACAGACATATAGACCAGTGGAGTGGAATAGAAAGCCCAGAAATAAGTCCTCCTATATATATTTTCAAGTGATTTTTGACAAAGGTACCAAGACCATTCAATGGGGAAAGGATAGTCTTTTTAACAGTTGGTGCTGGGAAAACTGGATATCCCCATGCAAAAGAATGAAGTTATTAGACCCTTACCTAACACCATATGCAAAAATTATCTCAAAAGAATCAAGAACCTAAATGTAAGACCTAAAACAATAAAACTTTTAGAAGAAAGCATAGGACAAATCTTCATAATGTTGGATTTGACAGTGATTTCTTGGATATGATGCCAAAGGCAGAGGTAACAAAAGAAATTGATGTCATGAAAACCAAAAATTTTTGTACATCACATCAAAGACACTCTCTACAGAGTAAGAAGTTAAACCATAGAATGGCTGAAAATATTTGCAAATCATAAACCTAGTAAGAGATTAATATGCAAAATATATAAAGAACTCCTGCATGTCAACTACAGAACCAAAGAGCTTGATTCAAAAATGGGCTAAGGACTTGAAGAGACATTTTTCCCAAAAAGATAAACAAATGTTCAATAAGTACATGAAAAGATACCCAACCTCACTAATCATTAGGGAAATGCATATCAAAATTATAATGAGAAACCACCTCATATTTGTTAGAATGGGTGTTATCAAAAAACCAGAAAGCGAGTGTTGAGAAGGATGTGGAGAAATTGGAAGCCTGTGCACTGTTTGTAGGAATGTAAAATGGTATAGCCACTGTGGAAAACAGTGTGGAGTTTCTTCAAAAAATTAAAAATAGAATTACCATATGACCCAGATATTCCACTTGTGGTTATATGCCTTAAAGAACTGAAAGACTCTCAAAGAAATTGTACCCATGTTCATAGCAGCATTATTCACAAAGCTGAAATATGGAAGTAACCCAAGTGTCCATTGGTAGATGAATGGATAAGCAACATCTGGTATGTATATACAATAGAATATTACTCAGCCTTTAAAAGGAAGGAATTTCTGTAATATGCTACAACATGGATGAACTCTGAGGACATTATGCTAAGTGAAGTAAGCCAATGATAAAAAAGACAAATACTATGATTCCACTTATATGAGGTACTTAGAGTAGTTAAAATCATAGAAACAGAAAGTAGGATGTGGTTGCCAGGGGCTAGAGAAGGGAAGAATGGGGAGTTATTATTTACTAGGTATAGAGTTTAGTTTTACAAGATGAAGTGAGTTACGGGGATGGATGGTGGAGTGTGTTTAATACCACTGAACTGCACACTTAAAAATTACCGTGATGGTAAATTTTATGTTATATGTATTTTAACAGAATAAAGAAAGAAAATGAAATATACAGGACAGGAACCAAAGCTTGTTAGCAAAACAACGTCAGGCATTCTTCTTTACTGAGAGCTTGTAGCAGTTCATAGAGTTGTCTGTGCAGCTGTTCAGGAGCTACTCTTGGCGTCCATTCCCCTAGGTGATTCTCATGTATAAAGAAATGAGATCCACATTGGACATGTCTAGGAGTTGCCCTGATTTAACTGGCTCATGCCCCACAGGAGCCAATATCTCTTATGGTAGTTAAAAAGGCATAATAGGGTCCCCAAAAGGGTCATGCCAAGTTACATGAGTCATCAACACTCAGGGGAGCCCAAAGATTGGGCTTACAACTAGGTATTTACACTTCTTCCCATTATTACCAGTCAGGTGTCATTTTAAACATAACATTGCTTAGGAACATAGTTGACATTTTACCTTTATCAGGTTTTCAGGGAAACATAGTTAAAAATTTAATCAAAGACCAAAGTCTCATGAAGAAAGGGAGTTTTGTTAACCCTTTACCCACTCACATATTAAACTATTTATTCCTTACTACAACAAAATGAGGTAGTTACTATTATTATCCCATTTTACAGATAAGGAAACTGAGGTACAGAGAAGTTATGTAACTTCCTCAAGGTCACACAACTATTAAACAAGATAGTAAACATGAACCCAGGCAGTGTGACACCAGCATGTGCACTCTCAATCACTGTGTTAGGCAGAATGATAGCTCTCCAGAAATGTCCATATCCTGATCCATGGAACCTGTGACTATGTTATGTTAATAATGGCAAAGAGGAGGGATGCTTGGGTGGCTCATTCAGTTAAGCATTTGTCTTGGGCTCAGGTCATGATCCCTAGGTTCTGCTTGCTCGGCGGAGAGCCTGCTTCTCCCTCTGCCCGCTGCTCCCCCTGCTTGTGTGTGTGCTCTCTCTCCCCGACAAATCTATCTATCTATCTATCTGTCTTTAAAAAAAACAACAATGGCAAGGAGGAATTAAGGTTGCGGTGGGAATTTACTAATCAGCTGACCTTGAGATGGTAGGATTATCCTGGATTGACCTTGAGATGGCAAGATTATCCTGGATTATCCAGATGGTCCCAATGCAACCACAAGAGTCTTTATAAGTGAAAGAGAGATAAAAGAGATTCAGTGTCAGATTGATACAGTGGAGATTTAGTCATTACTAGGGATAAGATGGAGGGCCACAAACCAAGGAATACAGGTGAACACTAAAAGTTTGATAGCGGCGCTGGGTGGCCTCGTCAGGTCGTGATCTCAGGTCCTGGGATCGAGCCCCGTGTCCAGCCCTGCGTTGGGCTCCCTGCTCAGTGGGGAGTCTGCTTCTCCCCCTCTCTCTGCCCCTCCCCCCTGCTCATGCTCTCTCTCGGACACCGTCTCTCTCTCTCAAATAAATAAATAAAATCTTTGAAAAAAAAATAAAAGCTGAATAAAGCAAGGAAATGGATTTTCCCTTAGAACCTCTTGAAGGAATGCAACCTTGCCAGCACTTTGATTTTAGCCCAGTGAGACCCATTTTGGACTTCCAACTTCCAGACCTGTCATATAATAAAATTGTGTTGTTTTAAACCAAGTTTGTAGTAATTTGTTACAGTAGCAATAGGAAACTAATACAATCACTATACTATATTGCATCTCATATCGTACTGTACTTCATGCTGCCAGGCCTTGCTTTTGCATGTGACATTCTGCCTCCTTTCCCTACTTCTGGAGACACTTTGCTGGCTCCCTCTTCAGCTTAGATTGGTTGTTTCACCTCTGTGTTTCCATCTCACTCTATAGCACTTCTCATATTACATGTCAAATAATGTAGATTTTTTGTTCACCTCCTACTCACCTTTCAAGACTGAACTCAAATATCACCACTCTCTAGAAGTCTTTCCTGAACCACAGACCCTCAGCCTGAACTAGGTGTTCTTGCTCTGTCCTCCTATAATACCACTTGCTGATCTTTGTCATAACATTTATTCCCTCAACTATAAATGTTTGTCTTGTCTCTCCCAGTAGACACTGTTCCTTCTCAATTTAGTATCCTTGGTACACAGCTTAGTATCTAGTACACAGTAAAGGCTTAAATTATGTATGATGAATGAATTAGTTATTCTGTCACTTAGAATTGCTGTTGGAATGAATCATGGAACACTACATCTAAAACTAATGATGTAATGTATGGTGATTAACATAACAATAAAAAATTTTTAAAAAAAAGAATTGCTGTTGGAATATTATATTCATTCTGAGGCTGTAAATCACTTTTTTTCTCCAGCACAGTATAAAAACTAAGAAAAAGGGGCGCCTGGTTGGCTCAGTCGTTAAGTGTCTGCCTTCAGCTCAGGTCATGATCCCAGGGTCCTGGGATCGAGCCCCGCATCGGGCTCCCTGCTCAACGGGAAGCCTGCTTCTCCCTCTCCCACTCTCCCTGCCTGTGTTCCCTCTCTCGCTGGTCTCTCTGTCAAATAAATAAATAAAATCTTAAAAAAAAAAAAAAAAAAAAAAAGATTTAAAAAAAAAAAAAAAACTAAGAAAAAGAACTCAGTGTGTCCACTATAAAAAATATGGTAACCCGGGGTGGCTGGGTGGCTCAGTTGGTTAAGTGACTGCCTTTGGCTCAGGTCATGATCCCAGGGTCCTGGGATTGAGCCCCGCATCGTGCTCCCTGCTCAGCAGGGAGTCTGCTTCTCCCTCTCCCTCTGCCTGCCGCTTCCCCTGCTTGTGCTCTGTCTCTCTCTCTGTCAAGTAAATAAATAAAATCTTAAAAAAAAAATATATATATATATATGGTAATCCTGCTGATCTGAGGTGTATCCCTTTCAGTGTTCATTCTCTCAATTGATCATTAAATTTTAGCACTATTTCCCTAGGTAATAGCCTGATTCTTTTTCTTTTTCCCTCCAATTTTGCATGAGAAAAAAAAATATTTTACCTGGCATAATGTTTTGGTGCAGAGACTGGGATTCCGCTATGTGGTCCTAGATCTTTGAGATAAAGAAAGAAACTTCTTTGGCTCTCACCTATGTGGACTTTGTAGATTTTTATCTTTTAGCAACCTCTCCAGTAAGAGTATTTCTATTCCCCCTCCAGGACGACACTCTGTACTTCCTTACCTACAAAAATAGCCCTCTTCTTCACCAGCATTCTTGGTCTTGAGAATCCTTACATGACCCCAGAGGAACTCTCGAATCTAGACCTGGATTATATGGGAGAAAGCTTCATGTAGCTCTTTTTTCCTACAGGGTACTCAAAAAGCAAGTTTGCTTTTTATGACTCACAGAAGGAAGCTTTTCTTCCCTTGGTATATATTATATATGCCTTCTGAGTTCTAGTCTGCTGTAATTCTGAGACCAGGCCAGAATAAATTGAGCTTTGGTTCAGATGATGACTATTTTGTTTTATACACAAATTTAAGTCAGTTTAAAGAAGAGAAAAATAAACTATATCACACAGCATGAGAATCCATAAATGCATAATTCACAGTTTAGATATTCTAAAGATTTTCAGGGAGTCTTTCTAAAGAGGAAGTATACAAGGGGAGAAATATTCTATTTAGCAAATTTATCCCCTGCCTTGGGGTTAGAGGAGCAAAGGAGTTAAAAGCCATATAAGAACAGTGCGCACAAGGAGTTGCTGGCCAATTAATGGGACTGTACAGTAAGAATGTAATTTTGATTCAGAAGAGTTGCTGACCCTAGAGATTTTTCCTGTGAAGAGCTGCTACTCACATCCAGTGGATGATGTGAATGCATTTAGAATCCTGAGTGAAGACTTAATGAGAATGTCTTCTATTTGATTGGTGTTTGTATGGAATCAGGTTACTCTAGAATGTGGAAAAATGGTTTTGCTCCAGTTTCTAAACAAAATGAAAAGCATTGTCCTAATTGAATTTGTTTTGACATTCTTGCTGCCCCACACAGGTCAAGTTGCAAGATGGAACAAAAGAATAAAGCTAGAGGGTAATATGAGGCCATGTCCAAAATGCTGTAAATGTTAGGAATGGCATTCTTACTAGTGTATGAAACCTTTAAATAAAGAATGTTATGTAGGATATGCATTTATCTCCATATTAAAAAGGCCGTGTTGGAAATAAAATGTCATGGAGTTAAGAAAAGATGAGGATTAAGATCGCCTGAAAATGAATCTTTTGATTGCTATAAGAATTTGATTACAGTTCATAGGATATTTATGCATAAATATAGCATTTTTCTTTAGCCCATTTGAGGCTAGACTTTGCTTTAAATGAGGGGTCTTTAGATATTGAAATGAGAGAGCTAGCTACAGTTATAGTCAGAACCCTAATAACATGGTATGCAGACACTAATATATATATTAACTCATTGAAGTATAATTTCAATATATTATGCTGATTTGATTCAGTGTACACAGTCTTGGAGAAGAAGCCAGGAAATCTTTTTCCTCTAGGAAAAAGGTATCTGGGTGATATTTTAATGTTTTAAAAAAAACCTGAATGCTATTTTGAAGACTCTTAAAAACAGACATTTGATCACACAATATTGTAGTTGATCAAAAATAGCTATGTGTATCCTTTTCCCTTGGAAAAGCAGTTTATTGTTTAGTTTTTATTTTCCCCCAATGATGTAGCTTACTAATTGGAATAGGATAATTTCTGTAGTCATTTTACAATTACATGTTGCCCTTTTCTATGCTCAAATAAATAATCCAGGTGGTAGTTATTAGCCTGTAACATCCATTTTGGCAACATGTGTACCTTGTATGTATGCACATTGTTTCTGCAGACAACTGCTTAAGGAGTGTGGTATTTTTTTTCCCAGTCTGTGTTCAAATATGTTACCTGAGGAGCAGGCATCAGATCTGCAGTTCTGAATAGATTGGTTATCCATCAATGTACAAGACAACTTGTGCTCTAAGTCTGAGGCTCCAGAGAATGGTTGGGGGGGAATGAAATTACTATTTTTAAATTGATTATATTTTATGCATGTTAGATTTTTAAGTGAATTTTCCAGACAGATTCTTCCCTTTTTATTTTTTCTACATAAAGTGTGTCTAAAATAACAAAAGAAAAATAACTCAGTCATCTAAAATATACATCTAATCCCCTTAAAAGAGTACAGGAAAACTAGGCAATACAAGAGTTCTCTGTCAGTGAGTGAATGCTTGGGTTTGGGAAGCCTTATTGTTCTTTAACTGTAGTTGCTGGCACAGATGGACAGCAGAGACCATTGCCTGCTGAAGCTGGTGCTGAGAAGGGCCTGTGGCTGCTCTTCAGAGGTTAATACAAGGAAAACCTCTTGATTTGCCAGAGGAGTCTGGGAGGGGAGCAGATGGCCACAAGAAGGGCCCCCCAGCTTACTCAGCTGCTCCAAGAAGCTTAGACTGACCTCTCTTAATACAAACAAACCAAGTAGCTCTCAGAGTAATGGGGCATCATCATTTGTATTCCCGAATAACAATACTGCTCCTCACTTTGCAGTCTCTCACACCCTCACCCAGTGTGTGGGTGCCATCTGCTTCTTGTGAACTTATATAGGCCCTGGCCCTGGCCAGTTGGGATTGCTATTGAATGGTATCTCTGGGAAATGTGTTCTTTACAAATTACTTTCACATGAGTCTGATAGGCATATAAGTATTATTATGTCCATTTGCATAATTAAGAAACTGAGGCAAAGAGGAATTGAGGAATACTAGAATTAGAACTCAAGTACCCTGATTCCTGAGCTCTTTATATCATCATATGAGTCCACAAAGCCATTCCAGTGCTCTTGGTTAGGCAGTAGTTATCCAGCTTTTGAATAAGGCTTTCTGGAAAGGAAATTAGTTATTTTGAGGATGTCACTTTCACTGTTTTAAGCCTTCTTGTGGCTACTGTTTTGTTAGGTCACAGAAAGGAGAAAGAGTGGCTGCTGATATATTGCTATGGCCATCCAGGATACAGGAATTAAGTGAGAAGGTCTAATTTACACTAAACAGTTTCATCAAAACCAAATTTATTCAAGAGGAAAGTATTCTCATTCAAAGGAGCTACCTAGTTTATATATATATAAATGTATATATTAAAATGTATATAAGAAAAATTATTCTTTTTGTAAACCACAGCTCTCCTTTTCTCTGCCATTGGCTGAAACTACATTCATTTTCATGCATTAGCACCTGCTCACGGGTCTGGTGAATCAAAAGAGCAATGAGCAAAGTGGTTTTAATTGCCCAGGCTTTACTAGAGCCTTCCTTGCACTCAGAAACACAAAGACTTTGAGTGGTGTCAGAGGGCTGTACTGAGAAGTGCTTTCCTTTAGAACTCTCAGCAGATAATTCACTCACTGTGCAGATACATTGTCTTGTACAGATGAGTTCATGAGTCCATCTTCATTCCAACTGTGAAAGCATCACAGACCACTTGTCAGTTTTAGTTGCCTTGAACAATTGCCCAGGAAACCAGGCAAACATCAGAGTTTACTGACTTGTCATTAGTGCATCTTTGTAGAATTGTACTTGCTAATTACTTTTATAAAGTTTTGTATACATAATTTAAACTGCATAGTCATATTTGATGTGTTATAGTAGTTAAAAGTGCAGGCTCTAAAGCCAGACTACCTGTGTTCAAATTCCAGCCTTACCTCTTACAGGCTATGTGATCTTAGACAAGTTTCTTTACTTCTCTGAGCCTCAGTTTCCTCATCTGCAATGAGGATAATAAATGAACCTATCTTGTAGGGTTGTTTTGAGGATTTAGTTAATACATGGGAAGTAATTAGAACACTGTCTGATACACAGTAAGTATTTAGTAATTATTAGCTAATAAAACTGCTCATATTTTATATTTTGGGTTGAAAATTGGCAGAAGCATAACAGCTATCCATTTGAGGTATAAATATGAATTATGGAAAATAATCTTGGTGCTTTACTATTTTTAGCGTTATGTAAAAATTATCGTTCTGTGCTCAGCATCCCAGTAAAATTGTTTAATTATTGTCTGGTTTCATTTTAATCATAAAATCAGGAATTTTATCATTTTATAATTTATAACTTTATAAACATGCTTTTATAATTTTATAAACATACTTAATTCTCTATTAATCGTGGATATGAATATGTAAATTAAAGATTCAGCTTAGTGTTCATTTATTCATTCACACATCAGCAAACACTAAGCCCTAATAGTATGCCATGTGTGTGCCCTCAGTGTGCCTGAGATGAAAATATAAAGATGAAAAAGACATAACCCCTGCTTTCAAGGAGTTCACAATCTAAAAAGAAAAGACAAATATACAGTCTATTAATTACATTGATGTCACGTGCTATAAGAGAGATATCACTGATTTAAAAATGAGAGCTCAAGAAGAAACATTTAATTCTCCAAAGAGATCAGGGATCAGTGAAGACTTCCTGGAATAGGTATCATTTGAGTGGAGAATTAAGGATGAGAAGGTGAGAAGGTCACACGTGGTGTGGGGAACTTCATATACAAAGGCATAAAGGCTAAAAAACAGAGCATTTAGGCAGGAGATTGTTATGATCTTGAACTGAGGCAGTGCTGGGGGTTTAGAGGGGAGGACCTAGAATGGAGAGATATTCAGGAAGCAGAATCCACAGGATTTAGTGACCTCTTGGATATAGGCCAGAGGGAGGAGTTAGGATGAATCCCAGAGCCATGACTCCTGCCTGCTTCTCCCAGCCTTAACACATGCCACTTTACCTCCTCCTGTTGGCTCTCCAGTTGCTAGTCGTCTTTTCTGTTCTTTGAATATTCCATGTTCCTCTCATCCTTAGTACCTCTAGCCTTAGCATAGCCTTTTTCTTCCTTCTGCCTCAGCACCTCTACATATATATGCTTTCTTTTTTTTGCCACCTGGAGTACTCTTTACCACTATTCTGTCATTCCCCATCCTTTCACCTAATTAATTCTTGTTTATTCTATAAAATTTTGCTCAAAATGTTATTTCCTCGAGGAAATCCCTTGTCCTAAACCGGGTCAGGTCTTCATATTATATACTATCCTATTACCCTGTACTTCTCTTTCATACCACTTATCACAATTAGAATTAAATAATTACCTGTGGACTTAATTGTTTACTATCTCTCTTTCCAGCTAGAATATAAGTGCCATAAAGTAAGGGATTATTTGGTCTTTTCACGGGTTTATTCTTGGTACCTAATACATGGTAGATGTTAAATAATTGCTAGTTGAATGGATGAATTGACCTCGATTTAAGATACTTTTTAAAAAGAGACAGAGATTAACATCTTTATATGTTTTGGTTCTTTGAACTTCTTATAATCTCCAAGGGAAAGATATGTGCTATAGGTTACCAAATTAAATCTGACCAGAGAGGCCAAATATTGCATATTCTGTAATTTGTCTCTATTAGGATTCCATTTTTCTATCAGTTTGGTAATTATCATAGTAGCTGACTATATGTAAACAAAAGATGAAAATTGAATTAGGATGATTTTGCAGTGTCTTAGTTAAAAAAAAAATTTAAGAAGCAATACCAAACATTACTCTGATTTTCCTAAACTAGGAAAATGATGTTGATGTTTGGGCAACATTCTAATAGAAATAAAATGTAGTTGTTAGGAGCTTAGACTAGGAAGCCAGACTACCTAGGTTCAATTCCTAACTCTCCTACTTACTGGCTGTGTAAACTTAGGCAAGTTAATTAATTTCTCTAAGCCTCAGTTTCTTTACCTACAAAAAAATGGAGATAATAATAGTACTAAACACATAACATTGTGGCTAGAATTAAATGAAATAGTGCTTATAAGAGGTCTTAGTGTCTAGCATATGGTAAGTGCTCAAAAAATATAATTAAAATTATTTTCTTTTTTGATCAAAAGAACCAATTTGGCTGTATTTAGGAAGTATATTAACTTGAAGGAATCCTTTACAAATTTATTTTTTATAGTTTTCAAAGCCCAAGATGTTTCAGATTGTGAAGTTATGGTCATTTTAATTTCTGTTATCGTGACTTGTAATCACGCAAAGAATTTGGGTCAAATTGTGTAACTTCTCTGAGCCTGTTCCTCATCTCTGAAATGAGTACCTCTTATTATCTCTCTCTTGTGAACTCGATTATGAACTCCATAGGCATAAATGTTAAAGCATCTTCGTTTAATATGATTGAATTCAGCATTAGGGCAACAGGTAGAATTTCATATGAAGGTGATATTTGAGCTAAGCCATGAAGAACATAGGATTTTCTTACTTGGGGAAGGGAAATTTTATTTATATTTTCCACAAGTGGAAAACTGATCTTTGGTACTTTCTGATTAGTCCAAGCTGGGGTCCAGCCCATGCCCTGGATTCTCCAGCCTTGATTCTGGGAAAATTATTAAGTAAACAATTTCAGTCATTTCCATTTCCTCTGGGTCACTATTTAGTTTAGAAGGCAGGAGAATAAGAACTCTTTTAATCCATGAGCCAGTCGTGGATTGTTAACAATTCCTTGCTAATCATGAGGTTGTCAGAGCTCTTGCTGCACGTTTAAGCATGGCAAGCTCTAGCAAGGACCACCTACAAATAACTTGGTTGTTAGGAGCCTATGAAGCCATTTCTGCATACTTTTTGAATCTTCCCCCATTCCTCAATGGCAATTGGAGCATGTCGGAGGCAAGGAAAAGATGGCATACTATTAACATGCTGGTAGGGGCTTACTTCATAGAAGGTGTTCATAGAAGGCCAGCGATTTTCCTGGAAACAGATGTCAGAGCCATTGTGATATATAACGGAGAAGGGACTGTGATATAATTTTATTCTTAAATTTCTAAACAGTGTGAAGACCAGGTGGGGAAGCTATCTCAGCCACAGAACAGAAAGTTGAAATGAAGTCTCTCTTTTCTCAAGGCAAAGCTCACTTTGTGATTTAGGGATGGGTTGAGGTGGAGATGTAATGCTTGCGAAACGGAACAGGAACTCCTTGAAAGTATTTGGTACATTATTCAGGGCTTGCTCATATTAAAGCACTTGAGGTTTTTTGGTTTTTGTTTTTGTTTCTCCTTCTGTATGAAGTGGTAGGTCCACCAAGAGAACAGCTGCCTGACTGACTGTTTTCTTTAAAAAGCCAGGTCTCGGGGCGCCTGGGTGGCTCAGTTGTTAAGCGTCTGCCTTTGGCTCAGGTCTTGATCCCAGGGTCCCACATCGGGCTCTCTGCTCAGCAGGGAGTCTGCTTCTCCCTCTCCCACTCCCCCTGCTTGTGTTCCCTCTCTCACTGTGTCTCTCTCTGTCAAATAAATAAAATCTTAAAAAAAAACAAAAACAAAAACCAGGTCTCTACCAGACCCACCATCTCTGACTGCTTTGCATCAAAAAGATAACGCTGTATGAAGGAAGGAAATATTGGGAGTTGGATCATTATGGCCTGCTGGAGCCACTAGTGAAGCAAACATATATTGATTGCTTTCCTGTGTGACTGCCTATGTCTTCTCCCACCAGTCCATCCATTATCTTAATCATTCCAAGACCTACAATTGATAAAAGAGACTGTTTTTAAAAGCCAATAGTTCTTGGACATTTGAATATTTGATAACCTGGATGATTTCATAATATATACATTTTCTTTTTGCATTTTAGGAAAATGTGATTGAAGGATCATCACAAAGATGATGTTCTATAAAGTAGTTTTTTTCCCATGAATTCTAAGCAATTTTTGTGGTTGTCATTTCTGTCACTTTTTTTGTTAAAAGCCCATCATGTTCCAGATGCTGAATTGGGCACTTTACATGTTTCCTTCCTCATTTTACAGATGAGGGTGTTAAGAGCCAGAGAAGGTGAGTCAAAATTGAAATAAAAAATAAAACCACTCTAATGAAATAATTGATTGAGGCAGTGATCATCAGTGACTACTAAAACTATTAGGTAGAAAGTGGATAGGGAACTTTATAATGGATGGATCAGGCTCACAACACCTGAACACACTAATCAAACCTAAGAGCACAAAAAGAAAAACCATCAGGCATTATGTATCTCCTGATATGATGTATTAGAAAGTATGTAACACAACCTGTAAAGTAATTTTACCAAAAAACTTGAATCTGGTCAAGTCTCTCTAGAGCTACCTTATTATTTTTCAGTAAATAATTGAGATGGGAGGGGAAAAGAAAGGAACTTTTAGCTTAAGAGACAAATCAACCAAATGTAATGGCTGGACTTTGTATCCTGATTTGAACAAACCTCCTGTTTTTGTTTGTTGTTTTCGGGGCTTTTTAAAAAGTTACTTGTGGCAATCTGAAAACTGGATATTTGATTTTAAGGCATTACTATTAATTTTAAATTCTTATCTTTAGAAATGTATACAGAGGTATATAGCAATGAAATTATATTTCTGGGATTTACTTCAATATAATCCATTGAAGAGGATAGAGAAGGAGTTGGGAAAGGGTAAAGATTAAGCAGCGTATGTCTCTGTTGAAAATTATTGAAGCTGAGTGATGGAAACATGGGGTCTCATTATACTAAGCTCTCTTTATTTATTTGTTTGAAAATGTCCAAATAAAAGAGTTAAAAAGTAAAAACTGAGAGCATACGGTGGCTATTCACTGGATACTACATGCTGGATTCAGTAGAGATTTCGAGGCTTCTACATGTTTGCTTGTATCAGCAGATTATTGATGGACATGTTTATGGCAGTTAGGTTTGCAAGGGGAAAGAAACACTATATTGAACCTATTCTATGTAGCTTTATTCTCAGGAGTAATTAAACGTTTAAAAAATGTTACTAGGTTACAATAAGGCAAGAAGTACAAATACGTGAAACTGGCTTTCAGTTTACATTCTAAGAGCTATGAAGGGAAAAAGGAACTCACAGCAAGGACACTTCCACAGAGCCACTCACAGACTTCTGCCTTTCAAATGGGCCTAGGCCTGGAACTGACATATGCCAGTGGAGCCCAAAGATTTACCAAGCTCAAATAAACATGTTCTCAAGAGCATGATGGGCCTTAACCAAAGCCTCTAGGGAGTCATGTCTGACTAGTTTTTAAAAAATATTTTGTAGAAAGTTTCTCAGTTGTTTAACTTTGACCTACTGTGGAGACCACTGGAATCTCAATTGTTACTCAACATTTTGTCTCTAATTCCAGATTAACAAAGAGGGTTCAAATCATTACCGATGCTATAAAAACTGAAATTTTAGAATTTCGATAACCTGAGTATGGGCTTTTGAGCCAGACTGCCTAGGTGTGAATCTTGGCTTTGCCACTTATTAACAGAATGAACTAGAACAAGTTACTTAACCTTTCTGTGCTTCTTTCCTCATACATAAAATGGGAATAATAATAGTAATCAGCGTTTCCCAGAACAGAATCACTAAGATATATATATATATATGTGTATGTGTGTATGTATGATTTATTTCAGAGAATGGGTGTATGCAATTATGGGAGCTGGCAAGTCTGAAATCTGTGGGGCAGGCCAGCCCACTGGAAATTCCTAGGCAAGATCTGATTCTGCAGTTTTGAGGCAGAATTTCTTCTTTCTCAGAGAAACCTTAGTTTTGCTCATAAGGCATTTAACTGATTGGATGAGATCTACCCACATTATTGAGGATAATTTCCTTTAATTAAAGTCAACTGATTGTATATGTTAACCACATCTACAAAATACCTCTACAGCAACATCTAGATTAGTGTTTGATTGAATGATGGGGTCCTATAGCCTAATCAAATTGACAAATAAAACTTAAATCACATCTATCAGATTCATAAGAACTGTGAAAATGTAATGAGTTAGTGGCATATAAAGCACTTAGAACAGAGCCTAACATATGGGAGGCACTCATAAAGGTTAGCTATTATTACACACTCTTTAAATCCTAAAAGTAACCTGGTTTAGGAAAGATAATAATAAATTCAGTGATAGTCACTATAAAATCAATTAATATTCTCACTAGAATTAACCTTGGAGGTCTTTTAGACCAACCTCTCATTTTAAAAACATGGAAGCTGAGGTCCAGTCTCTTTTTCATATAGCCAGAGTGATTTTGGTTTTTATAGTGATGAACACACACACAGAAGGCCCTGCCCTAGTGGGGCTTACATCTTAATAAGATACCCATTGCTTCTGTCCCAAATCTCACTTCTTACTCATTTTCATGCAGGAAAGGAATTAGAGATTTGGGTTCAGAGACTGTGCTGTAGGCCAGGTGCCCCAAAGCATTGAACTGATGAAGTAGAAATGTTTATATTCACCTAGATTCAGAAGTTTAGAACCTAAGCTCTTCCTACGTTGACATCACTATCATATTTGAAATTTTAAAGTTACCCTTCTCTGGGGTCTCTTTTCATTAGGACTTAAGTCATTTATCATGAATGTACTAAATACTCCTGAGTAGCCTAAGTGAAATTAAGAGTACACTTTCTTAGCACCTGGTTTTCAACCAAAATTGTTAAACTTGGCCATTGGGGAAGTTCTCTCTGATGCCGTTGACATGGAGACTCATTAACAAAAATTGAATAAAGGCATGAATAATAAATTTGTAGGACATTTTACAGTTTTATAAACCACTTTTGAGAGATAGGGCAAGTATTATTATCCCCACTTTACTGAGGAGGAAGCTGAAGCTCAGAGTTGTAAAGTGAATCTCCCAAGACTACATAGTTAATAACAGATCCTGAGTGCCTAATCCCAGAGTAATATCCTCTTTGCTATATAACTCTTCTGGCTATGTCCTGTGGATATAGATCTGGAAAAGAGCTGCTTTTCAACTCTGCGGTTCTTTTCCTTAGTTCTAAAGTGAAGGCAGTCTTGGAGACACTCCCAGAAGAGTCAGGCCCTGGGAACAGGGGACATTACTTGACAGGGCACTACAGGAACTCTTCTGTATAAGGCCATTACCCTCAAGAACAGGAGACATAGCTGACTTTTCTAACACACAGAAACAGGCACAGAGACTTAGACAAAATGAAAAATACAGAGAAATTTATCCCAAATGAAAGAACAGGACAAGGCCATGGACAGGGATCTAAGGAAAAAAGATAAAAGTAACATGTCTGATAGAGAATTTACAGTAATAATCATAAAGATACTCACTAAACTTGAGAAAAGAGTGGAGGACATCAGTGAGAACCTTAACACAGGGATAAGGAATAACATAGCAGAGAGAAACACACTTGATGGCATGATCAGCAAGCTGGAAGAAGCAGAGGAATGAATTAATGACCTAGAAGAGAGTAAGGGAAAGTAATCAAGCTGAACAAAGGAGAGAAAAAAGAATTATTCAAAACAAGAATACGCTTAGGGAACTTGGTGACTCCATCAAACATAAACACATTCATATTATAGGAGTCCTAGAAGAAAGAGAGGAAAGGGGGCAGAAAATTTATTTGAAGAAATAAGAGCTGAACTTGCCTAACATGGGGAAGGAAACAGATCTCCAGATACAGGAGGCACAGAGAACTCCCATCAAAATCAACAAAAGCAGATCCACACCAAGACATATTGTAATTAAATTGGCAAAATATAATGATAAAAAAAAAATATTAAAAAGCAGCAAGATAGGGCACCTGGGTAGCTCAGTCAGTTGAGCGTCTGACTTGATTTCACCTAAGTCATGATCTAAGGGTCATGGGATCAAGCCCCGTGTCAGACTCCATGCTCAGCATAGGGTCTGCTTTTCCTTCTCCCTCTGCTTCTCACCCCGCTCAACTCCCTCATTCTCACTCTCTCTCTAAAATAAATAAAATCTTAAAAAATAAATAAATAAATAGCAGCAATATAAAAGAAGACCGTTACATACAAAGGAAACCCCATAAAGTTATCAGCAGATTTTTCAGCAAAAAAACTTTCCAAACCAGGGTGCCTGGCTGGCTCAGTTGGTTAAGCGGCTGCCTTTGGTTCAGGTCATAATCCTGGGGTCCTGGGATCGAGCCCCACGTCTGGCTCCCTGCTCGGCGGAGAGCCTGCTTCTCCCTCTCCCTCTGCCTGCCACTCTTCCTACTTGTGCTCTCTATCTCTCTGTCAAATAAATAAATAAAATCTTAAAAAACAAAACAAAACAGAAAAACTTTCCAAACCGGAAAGAAGTGGCTTGATGTATTCAAAGTGCTGAATGGGAAGAACTTGCAGCCAAGAATACCCTATCCAGCAAGGCTGTCATTCACAGTAGAAGGAGAGATAAAGAGTTTCCCAAACAAAAACTAAAGGAGTTCATGACCTCTAAACCAGCCCTGCAAGAAGTATTAAAGAGAACGCTTTGAGTGGAAAGGAAAGACCACAAATGATAGTATGAAGGTAAGAAACACAAAAGCAGTAAAAATGAATATTTCTGTAAAAAGAATCAGTCAAGGAACTCATAAAAAAAAAGGAAGTATATACCTAAAACATGGGGAGGAGAGGAGTAAAGAATGGGTTCAAACTTAAACGACCATCAATTTAGTATAGACTGCTATATGCAGAAGAGGTTATATACAAATTGTATGGTAATGATTTATCAAAAACCACTAATAAATATGCAAAGAATAAAGAGAAAGAAATTCAAATATGTCACTGAAGAAAACCAGCAAACCATGAAAGAGAGAAAGACAAGAAAGGCTCAGAGAAAATCTTCAGAACAACCACAAAACAAATAATAAAATGGCAACAAATACATATCTATCAATAATGACTTTATTTTTTTAAGTAGGCTCCAAGCCTAGCATGGAGCCTAATGGAGGGCCCAAACTCATACCCCAAGACCAAGACCTGAGCTGAGATCAAGAGTTGGACGCTTAACCTACTGAGCCACCCAGGCATCCCAATCAGTAATTACTTTGAATGTAAATGGACTAAATGCTCCAATCAAAAGACATAGGGTGACAGAATGGATGAAAAAACAAGACCCATCTATACACTGCCTATAAGAGGCTCATTTTAGACCAAAAAACAGGTGCAGATTGAAAGTGAGGAGATGGAGAAACATCTATCATGCAAATGGATGTCAAAAGAAAGCCAGAGTGGCAGTACTTCTATCGGATGAAATAGACTTTAAAACAAAGACTGTAACAAGAGGCAAGAAGAACACTGTATCATAATAAAGGGGCACTCCAACAAGAAGATATAACAATTGTAAATATTTTGGACCCAACATGGGAGCACCCAAATACACAAAACAGTTAAGAACAAACATAAAGAGGGGCGCCTGGGTGGCTCAGTTGGTTAAGCGACTGCCTTCGGCTCAGGTCATGATCCTGGAGTCCCTGAATCGAGTCCCACATCGGGCTCCCTGCTCAGCAGAGAGTCTGCTTCTCCCTCTGACCCTAACCCCTCTCATGTGCTCTCTCTCATTCTCTCTCTCTCAAATAAATAAATAAAATCTTTAAAAAAAAAAAAAAAGAACAAACATAAAGAAACTAATGGATAATAATACCATAGCAGTAGAAGACTTTAACACCCCACTTACACCAATGGATGGATCATCTAAACAGAAAATCAACATGGAAACAATGGCTTTGAATGACACAGTGAACCAGATGGATTTAACAGAATATTCAGAACATTCCAGCCCCAAACAGCAGAATACACATTCTTTTCAAGTGCACATGGAACATCCTCCACAATAGATGACATATTAGGCCACAAAACAAGCTTCAGCAAATTCAAAAGGATCAAAGTCATACCATGCATCTTTTCTGACCACAATGCTATGAAACTAGAAGTCAACCACAAGAAAAAATCTGGAGAGACCACAAATAACATGCTGCTGAACAATGAATAGGTCAACCAGGAAATAAGAGAAGCAATTAAAAAGTACATGGAAACAAATGAAAATGAAAACACAACAGTTCAAAATCTTTGGGATGCAGCAAAAGCAGTTCTCAGAGGGAAGTGTATAGCAATACAGGCCTACCTCAAGAAGCAAGAAAAACCTCAAATAAAGAACCTAACCTTACACTGAAAGGAGCTAAAAAAAGAACAAATGAAACCTAAAACGAGCCAAAGAAAGGAAATAATAAAGATTAGAGCAGAAATAAATGATACAGAAACTAAAAAACAATAGAACAGATCAATGAAACCAGGAGCTGGTTCTGTGAAAAAAATCAATAAAATTGTTATCCAGAGGGGTACGTGCACCCCAGTGTTTATAGCAGCAAGTCCACAATAGCCAAACTATGGAAAGAGCCAAGATGTCCATCAAGAGATGAATGGATAAAGAAGATGTGGTATATACATACAATGGAATATTATGCAGCCATCAAAAAACCCGAAATCTTGCCATTTGCAACAACATGGATGGAACTAGAGAGTATTATGCTAAGCGAAATAAGTCAAACAGAGAAAGACATGTATCATATGATCTCACTGATATGAGGAATTCTTAATCTCAGGAAACAACCTGAGGGTTGCTGGAGTGGTGGGGGGTGGGAGGGATGGGGTGGCTGGGTGATAGAGATTGGGGAGGGTATGTGCTATGGTGAGCGCTGTGAATTGTGTAAGACTGGTGAATCACAGACCTGTACCTCTGAAACAAATAATACATTATATGTTAAAAAAAAAAAAAGAAAAGATAGCAGGAAGGGAAAAGTGAAGGGGGGGAATCGGAGGGGGAGATGAACCATTAGAGACTATGGACTCTAAGAAACAAACTGAGGGTTCTAGAGGGGAGGGGGGTGGGGGGATGGGTTAGCCTGGTGATGGGTATTAAAGAGGGCACGCTATTGAATAGAGCACTGGGTGTTATACGCAAACAATGAATCATGGAACACTACATCAAAAACTAATGATGTATGGTGATTAACATAATACAATAAAATAAAACTGAAAAAAAATTGACAAACCTCTAGCCAGACTTATCAAGAAAAAAAGAGAAAGGGCCCAAATAAATAGAAGCACAAATGAGAGAGGAGAAATAACAACAAACACCATGGAAATAAACTTGTAAGAGAGTATTATGAAAAACTACATGCCAACAAATTGGACAACCTGGAAGAAATGGATAAATTCCAGAAACATATAATCTTAACAAAAGTGAAACAGGAAGAAATAGAAAATTTGAACAGACTGATTACAAGCAAAGAAATTGAATCAGTAATCCAAAAACTCCCAACAAACCAAAGTCCAGAACCAGATGGCTTCACAGACAAGTTCTTGCAAACATTTAAGGGGGGCCTGGGTGGCTCAGTCTGTTAAGCATCTGCCTTCAGCTCAGGTCCTGATCCTGGGGTCCTGGGATCAAGCCCCACATCAGGCTTCCTGCTCAGTGGGGATTCTGCTTCTTCCTCCCCCTCACTCATGCACTCTCTCTCTCTCTCTCTCAAAATAAATAAATAAAATCTTTTTAAACAACAACAAAACGTTTAAAGAAGAGCTAATGCCTTTTCTTCTCAAACTATTCCAAAAAATAGAAAAGGAAGGAAAGCTTTCAAATTTATTCTGAGAGGCCAGCATTATCCTGATACCAAAACCTGATACAGACACCACTAGAAAAGAGAACTACAGGGCAATATTCCTGATGAACATAAATGCAAAAATCCTCAACAAAATACTAGCAAACCAAATCCAACAATACATTAAAAACATCATTCACCACAATCCAGTGGGATTTCCTCCAGGGTTGCAAGGGTGGTTCAATATTCACAAATCAGTCAACATGATACATCACATCAACAAGAGAAAGACTAGAAACCATATGATCATTTCAATAGCATATGACAAAGTACAACATCCATTCATGAAAATGCCCTCAACAAAGTTAGTTTAGCGGGAACATATCTCAACATAATAAATAGCTCAATATATGGAAAACCCGTAGCTAACATTATCCTCAGTGGAGAAAACTGAGAGCCTTTCCCGTAAGGTCAGGAACAAGACAGGGATGTTCACTCTCACCATTTCTATCCAACATCATACTGGAAGTCCTAGCCAGAGCAATCAGAGAATAAAAAGAAATAAGAGACATCCAAATCAGTAAGGAGGAGGTGAAACATTCACTATTTGCAGATGACATGATACTCTTCATATAGAAAACCTGAAAGACTCCCCCCCAAAACTTCTGGAACTCATAAACAGATTCAGTAGAGTTGCAGGATACAAAAGCAGTGTACAGAAAGCTGTTGCATTTGTGTACACCAATAAGGAAGCAGCAGAAAGAGAAATTAAGAAAACAATCCCAGGGCGCCTGGGTGGCTCATTCGGTTAGGCATCTGCCTTCAGCTCAGGTCATGATCTCAGGGTCCTGAGATCAAGTCCCACATTGGGCTCCCTGCTCTGTGGGGAGTCTACTTCTCCCTCTGCCCCTCCCCCACTTGTTCTCTCTCCCTCTCTCTCTCTCCCTCTCTCTCCCTCTCAAAAACGAATAAATAAAATCTTAAAAAAGAGAAAACAATCCCATTTACAATTGCACCAAAAATAATAAGATACCAAGGAATAGACCTAACCAAAGAGGTGAAAGACCTGTACTCTGAAAACTATAGAACACTTATGAAAGAAACTGAAGATGACACAAAGAAATGGAAAGACATTCCATGCTCATGGATTAGAAGAAAAAATTTTGTTAAAATGTATACCACCCAAAGCAATCATACATTTAATGCAATAGCTATCAAAATACCACCAGCATTTTTCACAGAGCTAGAACAGACAATCCTAAAATTTGTATGGAACCACAAAAGACCCTGAATAGCTAAGCAATCTTGAAAAAGAAAAGCAAATCTGAAAGCATCACGATTCTAGACTTCAAATGATATTACAAAGCTGTAATCCTCAAAACAGTATGGTACTGGCACAAAAACACTTAGATCAATGGAACAAAAAAGAAAATCCAGAAATGGGCCCACAACTATATGGTAACTAATCGTCAACAAAGTAGGAAAGACAGTCTCTTCAAATTGTTTTGGGAAAAAAAAGACAGTCTCTTCAAATTGTGTTGGGAAAACAGGACAGCAATATGCAGAAGAATGAAACTGGACCACTTTCCTACACCATACACAGAAATAAATTCAAAATGAATGAAAAGACCCAAATGTGAGACAGGAAACCATCAAAATCCTAGAGGAGAACACAGGCAGCAACCTCTTTGACCACGGCCATAGCAATTTCTTACTAGACACATCTCTGGAGGCAATACAAACAAAAGCAAAAATGAACTATTGGGACTAAATCAAAATAAAAAGCTTCTGCATAGCAAAGAAAACAATCAATAAAACTAAAAGGCAGCCTACAGAATAGGAGAAGATATTTGCAAATGATGTATCTGATAAAGGGTTAGTATCCAAAATCTATAAAGAACTTATCAAACTCAACATCCAAAAAACAAACAATCCAGTTAAGAAATGGGCAAAAGATATGAATAGACATTTCTCCAAAGATGACATACAGATGGCTAACAGACACATGAAAAAATGCTCAACATCACTCATCATTAGGGAAATACAAATGAAAAGCACAATAAGATACCACCTCACACCAGTCAGAATGGCTCAAATTAATGCAAGAAACAACAGGTGTTGGTGAGGATGGGGAGAAAAGGGAGCCCTCTTGCACTGTTGGTGTAAATGCAAACTGGTGCACCCATTCTGGAAAACAGTATGGAGGTTCCTCAAAAAGTTAAAAGTAAAACTACCCTACAACTCAGCAATTGCACTACTACGTATTTATCCAAAGGATACAAAAATACAGATTCAAAGTGGTACGTGCACCCCAATGTTTATAGCAGCATTATCGACAATAGACAAACTGTGTAGAGTCCACATGTCCATCGGCTGATGAATGGATAAGGAGGATGCAGTGTGTGTGTGTGTGTGTGTATAATATATATATGAGGGAATATTACTCAGCTATCAGAAAGAATGAAATCATTGGAACTACATGGATGGAGCTAGAGCGTATTATGCTAAGCGAAATAAGTCAGAGAAAGACAAATACTGTATGATTTATCTCATATGTGGAATTTAAGAAACAAAACAGATGAGCATATGGGAAGGGGAGGGGAAAAAGAAAGAGAAGGAGACAAACCATAAGAGACACTTAATGATAGAGAACAAAGTAAGGGTTGATGGAGGGAGGTAGGTGGGTGATGGGTATTAAGGAGGGCACTGGGTGTTGTTTGTAAATTCTACTCCTGAAACCAGTATTGCACTGTATGTTAACTAAATAGAATTTAAATAAAAATTTGAAAAGAAAAAATGTTTAAAATAAGGAAAATAATGGTCATCATGTTGTGATAAATTATCAAAAGCACCAATTACAGTTCTGCTACGTGATAGGTGCTTTACAAATATTTGATATTCTTCTCCTTTTTCTGTTAATATTCCTAGGCCTAGCAGTCTGATACTTAAAGTCTCATTAAACTTTGGCTTGAATGACTGAATTATTCTCCCTACATTTCAAAATTATCAGTGGTATGTGCTAGTAAGTAGAGGTGTAACACTGCTAATCTCACTGCACCAAGCTGTGCTTTCCATATTTTATGAGGTTTCTTGCCTTTACTTATTCCACATGGCCACCATTTTGGAATTCTATGTTTTGAGGAAGAAATGTCGTCCATAGTCTCCTTGTTCTTTCTCCTGTCCTTTTCATGGCATTCTTTTGGTTTCTCTGCATTTATAGCACTCACCTTAATCTAGATTGTACTGATGTTATTTATAGACTTGTCTTTGCCCCCAAATAGCTTAAAATCTACCTCAGAGTTTCTTAACTTATTTGGGGTTCCTTGTTAACCTTTTGAGACTATAATGAAAGCTTTGAACCATACCCTGCCCTCAGCAAAAGTACATACGTTCAAACAAAAGTTTTCATAATTAGTTCAGGAGGTTTGTGGACTCCAGGTAAGGACTCTTTTTCTAGATATTGTATTCCTTAAGAGCTATCCCTGAGTTTCATTGACCTTTGTATTATGGCAGAGCCTACCACATAGATAGGAGATACTCAGCAAAAAGTTTCTGAATTGATTAATTGAAATGCAAAATGAAAATCTTCAAGTTTCTTACTACAGAATCTCTAAACACACTTTCTTTGTTTCCTTAGGCTTCCATCTCAGTGGCACAGTAACTGAGGCAGCTACTACTTCAGAACCAGCAGTGACCTACAAAGTTGCAATCAGTTTTGATCGATGCAAAATCACTTCAGTGACATGTGGCTGTGGGAACAAAGACATATTCTACTGTGCTCATGTGGTAGCACTCTCACTCTACAGGATCCGTAAACCAGACCAAGTCAAATTGCGTCTTCCTATCTCAGAAACCCTTTTCCAGATGAATAGGGACCAGCTACAAAAGTTTATTCAATATTTAATCACAGCACACCACACTGAAGTTCTTCCTACTGCACAGAAACTGGCAGATGAGATTCTATCCTCCAACTCTGAAATCAACCAAGTGAATGGTAATTATACAACATTTTTGTTGCTAAAAACCTACCTTGTTGCTTTATTGCATATTTAGAGGTTGAAAATTTTTTTGGAATATTTTTGCAGTTGTAATCACTTAAACCTTAATGAATTCATTCTATCCAAACAACTATTTAACTCCTAGTTTCTTAAAGCAGTCCAGTTGTCTACCTTATAAAAGTTTTGGCAAAAAAGGACAGAATGTTAGAGTTATATATTGGTCTAGTTTATGGACTTTATTTGTCCATACAATCCCTGTCCCCAGGAGCCTGGAATATTCAGGAGTGAGAGAACGCCTAAAATAATTTGTGTCATTCAGTGAAATTAGATGGATATGAGAATTGCCTTAACATTTTAGGATCCCACATAACATCAGGGTTATTCTAAAGAGCATCTGTTAGCATTGTGATTATGAGCTATATATAATGGGAGGGTTGCATGGATGGAGAAAGATACTATGTTCACTTACTCATTCAACGAGTATATATTGAGTACCTGCTCTGTGCAAGCAATAGTGCTGATTGTTGAAGGCATAAAACAGACATGGTTCCTGCCTTCAAGTAGCTTAAAATCTAGTAGAAAAGACAGCTAAATTTGAAACAAATGCTTGTTTTTATAATGAAGCCATGTTGTAAAGACTTTATCATAGGAAACTACTGAAGAATTTTGAGAAGGCATTTTGTTTGTTAGATCCTACTATGTTCCAGGCACCACTGAAGGGACTCTGTGTATGTTAATTCATTTAGCTTTCAAAACTAGTCTGTGAAGTAGGTGTTTTAACCACTTCCATTTTATAAATAAGGAAATTATTTATAACCCAGGCTCACCTGACTTCAGAACTCAAGGTTTTTATGCTTCTCTATAGTACCTCTTTATTTTTAGAAGATAATTTTGGTGCCAGCATAAAAGAGGCAATGAGACCAGGTGGATGGCCTATATAATACTGTGGTCCATGTGCCAGAGGGTCTGCCTTTCCCAGTTGTCCAATAGAACTTATCAAGTCCTACACACAACCTCACCACTCCTCAGAAACAAAGATAAACAGACAAGCTTCCAAGAACTCTTGCTAACTAGCAGAAATAATCTTCTTTTGCTTTATACAGAAAGTTGTGGTGTTTACATAATAACTGAGCTCTCTCTATTTGAGTGATACTCTTAAAAGAGTAGCTTCACATATCTCTTATCCCACATAGGGAAGCTGTTCTACTTCTCTGGCCTCCTTAAGTCTAGAGCTCTTAGAGACCTGAGTTCTGCCTCATCCCAATGTCTGTAGCACCAAAGAGAAGTACTGCTTTGTACCCCAATAGCTAGGTTATGATCTATTCTCATGCTTTATTCCCATTAGCTCTTTCTCAGAATTTCTCAGAATTAGCTCTTTCTCAGAATTTCCAAGCTCTCTTGCCTTTTCTTTTAGTGACCACCTTGGTTAAGGACGTGTATTACACCTGTCTTGTTCAAACCACTGCTGTCACCAAAACAGCCCCCTTCCCTCTTTACCACTGTGCTAAAGCAATTTTTATCTTTCTTTGAACCTCCCATATCAGTATCCTATTATGTATTTATCTGAAATTAGGCTTAAGTTGCCACATTGAACTTGAGATGTGATTCTCAACCTTCCCCAGGAACTACTACTTCTGAACCTGTGTTTAGTCCATACTAATATTAGCTTTCTATACCCAGCTTCCCTAGTATTCCACAAGGCCTTTCCAATCTATTTCTAGTAATCAATGTTGATATCAGCAATGATACTGAGAAAAGGGGGACAGAGAATGGAGATATCTTAGAGGTAACATGGACTGGATTCAACATCCAGGTGTATAGGATATGTGGGGAGTAAAGAAAAGGAAGAAGAGAAAGATGGGAGAAAACTGAATTCTAGAATGTCTAGCTAGGATGGTACTGATGAATTTGATCACTGAGGGAACGTAAGAGGAAGAATAAATTTAGGAGGAAGATGAATTCAGTATAAGTTGGAGGTGCTTGTAGAACATTTAGGAAAAGATTTCTGATGGATAGTTGGATATATGGATCTGGAACTGAGGACAAAAGTTGGAATTTTCGAGTTATTAGCATAGAGATACTTGAAGTCATGTTTCTTTTTCCTGCTAAATCTTTAAACACTTAGGCCATCTTCCTTATCCCCTTTCCCAAACCCTCTTCCTCACCAAAACAGACTTAAAAAGCAGGAATAAGATTTCTAAAACTGGTAACTGCCTGCTTTTAATCCCAAGAATGGATCCAGGCATTGCTGTGCTCCTCACTTCTTTGAAACCCCTTTTTTTCCTCTTCTGTGGTTTTAACCTAGGAAGTAAAACCTAGATTTTGTCTTGTCCCCTTTGGTAGACTGTTTTTCTACATCTATCACTGCTCCATGCTCTGTGATTTGATTTGGTAACTACATACCCTGAAATCCTCTGGTATAGCATCCTGGTCAAGGGATTCAGTTGCTGCTTACCCATGAAGGGATATTGGATACCTTGAGAAACGTAAGATAATTTGAGAAGTAGGGTCAGGAACCATGTTTTACTAATTTCTGAGTCTCTGTCACCTAGCATGGTACCTGGAAATTAATAAGGGTTTATTGAATGAACACAGCTATGCATATACAAGTGATGAAAATGGCAGCCATTGTAGGAATGAGCAAAGTAGAATGAGAAATGAGAAAAAGATAGCTAGCAATTATCAAAGTCAGTATAGAACTGAGTGAACAACTGAGTTGTTTCAAGAAGTGAATAGTCAACAACGTTGAATATTGTGGAAGATATAGACCAAAGTTAACAAACGTAGAAAGGCAATTTGGGGGAAATAGGAACTATCCAGAGAGAAGAAAACCTTGAGAAATTATTAATAACATTATCATTAGATTAAAAGAAGATATTACAACCATGAAATAAGAACTGGATGCTGTAGAAACAAATTCACACAACAGGAAGAACTAATGAAATTACAAATATAATGGCAAAACTTTTGAAAACTAAGTGATGGAAAATAAGGGTAAGGAAAGTTCCTGTAGAGTAGAGCAAAAAGACAGATGAAAAATAGGAGAAAAAAACTTGTCAAAAATTAAGAGAACAAGTCCTAGGAATTTTAATTTGAATAATAGGGGTTTCAGAAATAGAAAACAGAGGTAAGGAATTCGTCAATGAAATAATTGAATATAATAAGAAAATTTTCTAGAACAAAAGCATGTGGTTCCCAAAGTGAAAGGATTCCACTTAATGCTCAGCAGTGGAAAAAGAATAAATAAATGGAGCTGGATCAATTAGATATTCATGTAGGGGGTTGGGGAAAAGCAAAACTCCATTCCTATCTCATACCATACAGAAAAAATCAATAATAGATGGATTGCAGATATAAATGTGAAAAGTAAAACAATAAAGTGTATGAGATAACATGAGAAAATATCTTCATGTCCTTGAGGTAGGAAAAATTTTTCTTAAGTAGGAAAAAATTTGAAAATGGAACTACATTAAAATTTTAAGCTCCTTTTTATCAAAAGGCACCTAAGAGACTAAAAAGGCAAGTAGGGGAGAAGGTATTTACAGTATGTATAACTGACAAAGAGTTTATATCCTAATACAATAAATAACCCCTACAAATAGTAAAATGGACAAGAGACACAGAAAGGCACAGAAAGGATATTCAAATGGTTAATAAACATATTAAAAGGTACTTTAAGTAGTAATCAGGGAAATGCAAATTAAAACCAGAATGAGATACCATTATATACCCACCAGAATGGCTAAATTTTTGAAACTATCAGTAGCGACTATTGGTGAGGATATTGAGCAACTGGAACTAATATATTGCATGTGGGAACTAATATATTGCAGCTACAAATTGTGGCAGTCACTTTGAAAAACTGTTTAGCATCATCTAACTAAAGTTGAGCATATGCATACCCTGTGACCCAGAAATTCTTTTAGATGTCTACTCAGTGGAAATGAGGAGCATAATTTGCAGCAGCTTAAATAGAAACAATCCAAATGTCCATCAACAGTAGAGTGACTAAATAAATAGATACATTCATATAATGGAATACTGTACATCAATGAAAATAAATTAAGTACTATTGCTAAACCCCAAAATATGGGTGAATCTTACAAACATGATGTTGAGTGAATGGAGCCAGACACAAAAGAAATAACTCTTGTATGATTCTACTTATGTAAAGTTCAAACACAAGTCCCTGGTGTTAGAAGTTAGGATAGTGATTAATTTGGGGGAAGAGGAAAGGAGATAGTGTTTGTGAAGGGGCTTATGGGATGCTGGTAGTATTCTATTTCTTGACTTTGATGATAGTTACACTGTTAAAATTACTATGTGATAATTCATCAAGCTGTACATGCAAGATTTGTATACTCTTCGTAATTTATATTTCAATTTTAAAATATTAATTTAATTTTAAAAGCAATGTGTGTATGTGTATATACGTACATGTGTACATAGAGACTGGAAGGAAATACACCATAATATTAACAATAGTAATCTATGGCTGGTAACATTATAGGTGGATTTTATTTTCTTTATGCTTTAGTGTATTTTATATAATAAGCATGTATTATTTTTATAATTTAAAAAAGGATGTTTAACAATGAAAGAAAAATTGATTCCATAGACTTACTAGTTCCCTCAGGACTGGGCTCATTGTTACAGCCTCAATGCTAACTTGGAGCCTCAATCCACATGATGGTTTGTTTCATAATTATTTATAAAAGACATCCTTTCTATTTTATCTTCACTTGTTACCATTTCTTTTACAATCCTGTGGAAAATTTCACACTATAACATTAAAGTGTCACTTACACTGACTGGGTCCACTTTACCACTACTGAGGGTAATTAGTGTCATACTCACCTCTTTTTATGAAAAGACTAACATGAACGTATATAGAAACATTTTTATCTTTTTTTTTTTTTTTTTTTAAAGATTTTATTTATTTATTTGAGAGAGAGAGAGAGAGCACAAGAGGGGGGAGCGGGAGAGGGAGAAGCAGACTCCCTGCTGAGCAGGGAGCCCGATGCGGGACTCGATCCCGGGACTCCAGGATCATGACCTGAGCCGAAGGCAGTCGCTTAACCAACTGAGCCACCCAGGCGCCCATTTTTATCTTTTTTTTTTTTTAACCAAAGGATTTTTTTAAAAGATTTTGCCTGGGAGTTAGTGGACAGCTGGAGAGGCTGGTTGTGAACTACAGACCTAGTTTATCTAATTAAAATTATCTGTGTTCTTGTTCATTCATTCCTACATGCTCTACCCTCCTCTACTATCTGACCTTTAATCTTGACATTTCTTACAGATTAATCTTAAGTTTTCTCCTCTTCTTATTCTGATCTCTGTAGGCAATCTCAGCTACATCCTTGACTTGAAGCGTCATCTATGTACTATAACTCACAGATTACTTCTCCTATATCCAACTGACTATTCCATATCACAGAGACATCCCCAGATCAACATATCCAAATGTGAATTTACCTCCCTCCCCAAACTTGCTCAATAAATAGCACCACCATTTAGCCACTGGATCATGATAGAAATCTTATAGTCATCCCTAATACTTTTCACTTATAATCCATACACATTTCATTGCAAGACCTGTTAATTTTACCTCCAAAGTATATTTCATCATTTTCCATTTCTCTCTATTGATACTACCATCATCCTAAATCAAGCTACCATAATCTCCCACCTAGATACCTTTTCCACTATTGCTCCCTTTTATTCCATTCTCCACACAGCTATCCAGACTAACTTTTCTATAACTACAGATTTTGTTATGGATAAAGTCCAGATTTCATATGGCCTGTAAAACCTTGAATCATGTGGCTTTTGCTTACATTTTCATGTGATTTTCCCTCTTCTTGAAATACTCTTCCTATCCTCTCCCCCTTATTATGACTATACTCAATCACCACAATGATTTATGACTTTATGCTTCTTTGAGCAAAAAATACACACAGTATTTTCTCCAGTCTTTGCTAGGCTAACTCTTAATTCATTCCTTGGGTGTTCACTGAAATGCCACCTTCTCAGGGAAAACTTTGTCTTTCTTCCCACACAAATATGTACATGTGTAATTATTTGTTTAACGTCCCTTTCCCCAACTAGTCTATCAGCTCCACAAGGGTAAGAACTATATCCGCTTTGTTTACCACCATACATCCAGTATTTGGCACAGGTCCTGACACATAGTAGGCTCTCAATTAATATTGGTTGAGTAAATGAAAATGTCTTAGAAAATCCTCCTTGGGGCCTCTTGCCAACTCATGCTCTCCTAGATGACTTTAATTCCTTCAACAGTTACACCAACTCCTTATAGTAGTGTTACCTGGATGCCTCAAATATTGACTCACTCCCTTTTTTGCTGCAACCATCCATTTTGGTAGCTCTCTTTCTCATCTCCTGGGTTCATTGTAGATAGCAAACATTTACATAGTTTACCTTCCTTTTTTTCCTATCAAATAAACAAATCCTTCTGAAGTTCTAGTTGAAATTTTACTGTTAGTAACTCTCGAGGCTTTGCCTCATCCGAGCCCTGTCCCAGCAGTTTTCTATAGTCTGTACACTGCGTATTTATAAACTGTGCCTTATTTCTTCCAGAGCTGCTGCCACTACCACCACCTGGGCCTAAAAGATTCTCCAGTTTTCTCCATACCCCTTTGAACTTTTATAAGGAGTTATCACTCCACACTTCCAGCCAGTTAATTAAGGCCATGGGATATTGGGTCCTGTTCCTGCTTTTTCATATCCTAATTAAACCACACAAGAGTCAGAATTGGTATTCAAATCATCTCTGCTTGTTTTTGGAGCACCATTTCTGTTCTTCCCTCATCCCCATCCTTGGCAGCAAGGTACTCAAAGGCCCAGTCCTTGGTTTATGCCTAGCATATCTCATTTTATCTCAGTTCTGTCTTTATAGAGCTACTGAAAACTAGAATCATTAGAGGTGAGACTCTATAATCTGCATTTTTAATACAAACCCTTGGTGATTATTCTGTATATTAACATTTGAGAATCACTGTACTGGTGAGAACTCTGTCATCCTCACTAAGGGGAAAATGCCTTATTCTGACTAATCCTATATTCTATATAGTGGAATAGGCGAAGAAAGGATTTGACTATCTTCATACACACCATCCAGCTTTATGGTGTGAAACAAGCTTATGGCTCTCCATCCTCAGGCCTATGAGGCTAGAGGCTGAAGTTTAGTGTTGTAGTGAAAAACAGACTTTGAAGAGAGACCAGCATATAGATACTGGTTCATATACTTTCCATCTGTTATATTACTTACCTGTATAAGCTTTAGTTTTTCCTTTTAAAATTAAAATAATAATACTACCTTATAGAGTTATAAGAGTTCATTGGAATTTACTTACCAAATAATCATTGAGCACCTACTGTGTGCCAAGTACTGTTCTATATGTTGCAAATAAACCAGCAAATGAAACAGGTTATGCCCTCAAGGAGAGTATGTTTTAGTGAGGATATGTATAAAAAGTGCTTAGACTTTGGCATGTAGGAAGCACTAAAAATATGGCTCTTATTAACAAATATTTAAGGATAAGGAGTATATTTGTTCTGCTTTGCACTTTAGGGATACAAAAGAAGTATAGGATATATTATTTGCCCAACTGGAGCTTAAATCTGGATGGTCAGTGAGACATCCATTTGTTTATTCTATAAATATTAACTCAGTGCTATAATGAGCAAGGCACTGTGAGGTACAAAACTGAACACTTACTCTTTAAAAACTTCAATTTTGGGAATGTATGAAAAATGCACAATTCTGTTGTAGAACAAAATGCAACAGGTCTTTAAGAAAAGTAATAATAAAGTGCTAAGAGTATTACTCCTTTTATATGTATTTGAGCATAGAATGCACATAACTTTTGACAGGTGGCAATGGGTTATATGGCTAATTTAGTGAGGGGGTAAAAAGAGCCTCCCCTGCCAAGTGAATTAAGCAGTACATGAAGCATGCCAGTGTTGGCTTTTATGTATGCTTATTTTATGGTTTCCATTGCTCATTGCAGCCCTGACTCTAGAACTAAGGCAATACTGACGATAAGAAGTATCATTTGTTTGGCCGAAGAACGGGTTGCAGGAGAGGGAGAGAAATAAAGGAAAAAGCAGAAGTAAAGTCATAAGGAAATGTGGTTGATTTCTGAGAACACTAAGTTTCTAGCTGAAACATAGTATAAATATAGGGTAGACAAGGCTAGAAATGAAAGATAAGGCCTGAGCATGGAGAGCCTTGAATGCCAAGCTAAGGCATTTGGACTTAATATAATAAAAATGGTGCATCACTGAAGACTTCTGAGTGGGGAAGACAAAACTGTGTCTAGGGGCACCTGGGTAGCTTAGTCGTTAAACGTCTGCCTTCGGCTTGGGTCATGATCACAGGGTCCTGGGATCGAGCCCTGCATCGGGCTCCCTGCTCAGCTGGAAGCCTACTCCTCCCTCTCCCACTCCCGCAGCTTGTATTCCCTCTCTCGCTGTCTCTCTGTCAAATAAATAAATAAAATCTTAAAAAAAAAAAAAAAGAGCTGTGTCTAGAATAATACATTCGAAGAAAAGTAGCATATAGTAACCATAAACTGGACAGTCATATGTATTAATTGATACTTGTAGAATAACTGAATGTGTGAACCCTGTTGATTTCATGGACAATAAGATGCACTAAAAAAGCTTAGCAAAAGAATAGCTTTTCTGGGTAGACCTAGATTTCATTTAAACAGGACTTTGATACAGGAAGACAAGAGAAAAAGTAGATTGACTGATTAAACATGACATGAATTTATAATCTATTGCATGACCACACCTGTAGAGCATTTGACTTACAGCCTTTTATCACTTGGAGGCAGGTATCTAAAAACCTAACACAGGACTCTGTCTTTGAGAAAGTGAGAGAAGATTCAGTTTTCATTCCATAAATATTCCCTAGGTGCCTGTCACATTACCAGCACTGTGCTGTGGGTGATTCAGCTGTGAGCAAGCAGCTAACAGGGCATGAGGGGAGAGGGATGTGTAAATAACCAAAACTGTTTGAAGGTGGTGCGGTGAGTCCAGATATGAAAGATATTTTGAGTATAAATTTATGAAATTTTTCACCTTGTGTGCAACTCTGCCTTTGCTTTAAGGGACAAGTTTCTAGAGATTTAGAAGTGTTGACTCCGCTCAGAAGCTACAATTGCATAATGAACTTTAAAAACAGAGTTTTTAAACCTGTACTTTAAGGTTTATTTGAACTTCATAGGAAGGCAAAAAGAAGGAAAAAAAAAATAAATGTCACCCTCCTAGGAAAAAAAATACATCACTGTTTTCGTGTTTGTGCATTTCCTTCTGGGATTTTTTCCCCCTAGAATGGTATTTGTAGACCTTAAAAGGGGATAAGACTGAGACATAAGTGAGTATGAAACTAGCATTAGCCCTCTTACATTTATTTAGGACCACACAGTTGACAAAAGCCCAGAATAAGGCAGAATAAGCCATCCATTTTTAATATACTCACAGAGTACCCCTCCTGCCAAATGTGGGGCATATGAATTCAGGGGATTCATTTCACCATTCCCATTCCTCATAGGTGCCCCTGACCCCACAGCTGGGGCCAGCATTGATGATGAGAACTGTTGGCATTTGGATGAAGAACAGGTGAAAGAACAAGTGAAGCTCTTTCTCTCCCAGGGTGGTTACTATGGCTCTGGGAAGCAACTCAATTCAATGTTTGCCAAGGTAAGATATGAAAGTATTTTTTTTCTTTAAGTAAACTGGGCTCACAACACTTCTGGCTTCATTCACTTGACCTATCCATACTAAATACTTGAAAATTAATGGGAGGGCTGATCAGAGCAGACCTGATCCAGAGCAGTTGGCAACCAGGGACCCCTACTACCTCACCGTGGTAGTCCTCTTCCTTCTGCTCCACTCTAAATAAGTTAGCTTTGCTGGGGGTTTTAGTAAGGAAGCCACCATCCCTCTGCTTTGAACCCAAGGCTGCCAAATGAGGCCTTGAAGAGATGTAGTATTTTAGAACTCTGGGCTCTCACAGCAGGTTTTCTTTCTTTTTTTCTTAACACCTTTAGTGACAGGTGATTCACCGATTTAAAGTTTGCAATTCAGTGGTTTTTAATTTTTCACAGATATGTGTACCCGTTACCATAGTCAACTTTAGAACATTTTCATCACCCTAAAAAGAAACCCCATACCCTTTACCTGTCACTTCCCCTATCCCTCACTCCCCCTCCGCCAGCCCTAAGCAACCACTAAGCTACTTTCTGTCTCTATAGATTTCCCTATTCTGGGCTTTCCTAAGAGTGGAATAATATAGTATATAGTCTTTTGTGACTGGCTTCTTTCACTTAACGTATTTTCAAGGATCATCCATGTTGTGACATGTATCCATACTTAATTCCTTTTTATGATTGAATAATATTCCATTGTATGGGTATACCACTTTTGTTTATCCATTCTCTGTTAGTGGATATTTGGATTATTTCCACCTTTTGGCTATTATAAATAATGCTTTTATAAACATTCTCATAGAAGTTTCTGTGTGGACATGTGTTTTCATTTGTCTCTAGGATTGGAATTGATAGGTCATATAATTCTACATTTAATCATCTGAGGAGCTGCTATACTGATTTCTAAAGTGGTTGCATCATTTTACATTCCTACCAACAGTGTGTCAGGGGTCTGATTTCTCTGTATCCTCACCAACACTTGTTATTATCTGACTTTTTGATTCTAGCCATCCTAGTGGATGTGAAGTGGTATCTCATTGTGTACAACAGGTTTTCTTGATATATGCAGAGAACTTGCTTGTAGAACAAGAAGCCCTCTTTTTGGCTCTTTGGGTGTGTTATGCTTAGATACTTCATCTTCTCCTCCCCTTCCTTCTCCTCCTGCTTTTTTATGATGTGCAGTCACCAACCCCTGGCCCCTCCTTATGTGTCAGGTTCGAGAGATGCTGCGGATGAGGGATTCCAATGGAGCCAGGATGCTGACGCTGATAACTGAGCAGTTTATGGCTGACCCACGACTCACACTCTGGAGGCAGCAGGGAACAAGCATGACAGATAAGTGCAGGCAACTCTGGGATGAGTTAGGTAAGTCCCCATAATCTCAGAGAAGTGCTATGTCTGTCCTACCAGTTTGCCCTCTGTGACAGTGTTAGTGAATACTTGCCATCAGTCATTACACGGGTCTTGCTAAATGAACTTTAGCCTAGCTGTGGAAAATATAGGCTCTACACAGGCCACCCAGAGTATTCTGAACTCACTTGTGTTGCTTCCACAGCATTGTGCTTTGCTATTGACATCAGTATTCTGTTCCAGATGTTACCACGTAGAAGTCTTTGCTGAGGGAAAATGTCTTCCCTTGGTTTCTGTTGCCTGGCACTAGCCTGGCTCTCCAAATACTTATCAACCTTACTTTTCTTGCTTTCCCTGGGTTTGCTCTTTTATATTACTACTAGACACACCTCTTAGACATAGGGCGGTTTCCAAGACTTGAGCCTTGGACTTCTATTCTTCTTCCTCTGTACACCCCTGAGAACTTTTTTTTTTTTTTAATGTCATGGCTTCAGAGCTTACCTCTCTGTTGATCTCAGCCTCGTCTTCTTTCCACTTAATCTGCACTGCCCTATCAGCACTGCCCTATAACCATTTATCTGGTTATAGGGCACTTTCCACTTATCTGCACAGCCATATCAGCACTGCCCTATAACCATTTCCACTGAAAAATCCCCCAATCACCTCAAGCTTGAGAAATCCAAAAATGAATTCAGGCTTCAACCAAAAAAGGTTCCCCTAACTCTGGCAGTGGCACCACCATTCCTCATTCTACGAAACTGACTGTCAAGCACTCATTTTTCTTTCATTCCCAACATTCAGTCACCAACTTCATTTGATGCCTTGACCTTCAAAATGCAATTCAGTGTCCGTTCACACTTTTTAATTTCCCATCACCACTGGTCTGGTTGAAGGCATTGGGAACTTTTAGATTAAATTAGACCTGTGGCCTCCTGAATGGCCTCTGTGTTCTAGATTCTCCTCATCAAGGCCATCTTCTTTGGTCATCATTTCTCTGTATCATTCCACTACTCCAAGGCCAGTTTTGCAGTGCTAATACTCAACTCCTCTCCCTGTTTTCAGAATCTTCCATACCCTGAATCCAATCATGGCCCCACTTTTACTTATACTGGAAAAGTTCTGTGTAACCTATTCTAAAAGTTCTAATATATAGCTCCTCCGTACTTCCTCCATGCCAGAAAGCAACAACAAACTTTCCACTCATACAGAGTAATACAGGAGAAAGCTGCAGGTTAGGAGTTCAGTGAGTTCTTCTGGGCTGAAGCTCCTGGAGCATATATTTCATAGCCTCAGAGCTAAAAGCCTTGCAGAGTGAGGCTTCATGACTCTGCAACTATACTCATTTACTTTGGGGTTTTGTTTTGGGTGCTGAGGCTTTTTGATCTCACCTGTGGCACTAATGGCTTTGGAGCTCTCATTAGTAATGAATAGCTGCATTTTTGAGTGTTATGTGCCAGTCGCTGTGTTACAGATTATACTGACATTTTTTTCACTTAATTCTCATAACAACCCTATGAGGTAATTTTGTGTTTACTGCAAAGAAACAGAGATAGCTCTGGTTACTTTTTATTTACAGAATAAAATTATAGAAAACTGTCTCTGCCATGACATAGTCACACTTTCTGAAGTATAGGAATGTTGCACTATTGGTCTAAAGCTACTGGTCCAACCTGTTGTGACCAGGGTCACATGATACAGTACATGGCAACTTGGGGACTACTACTAGACTCTTTACTCAGAAGGGATTGCAGCCACGGACTCCCTTCCAAGGTAAGATTTTGGCACCTTCATATTTTTAGATGAGAAAACTGAGCTCAGAAGAGTTAAGTATTTTATTCAAGATCACACGTGGTGGTTCTACCCATGGAACAGCAATATGTTTGACTCCAAATCAAGCATCCCTCTGCAACATCTCCCTCAATTCTATCTTGTTATGTACTTATTTTTCTCTAAAGTGCATGTTTTTAAATTTAAAATTAGCCTTCTTTAGTGAGTCAGTTTCATCTGAGGCCTGAATCTCATGGAGTAATTTCTGTCATACTCGTGGGATTGTGCTGTGGACTTGGGCTTGGCCTTTGAGGCAAAGGTAGGTGAGAAGAAGTTAACACAGCTGGCTCCCAGTGCTTTTAAAGCATTTGTCATATCCTTAGGTTCATTAGGAAAAGCTCTTGCTTCTGACATTTTCGTATCTAAGAAATTGCTGTTTCAGTCTTCTAAGAAACCCTCAGGATTCTGCAAAGACAGTGGTTCTCAAACTTCTCAAAATTACCGACTTATTTAACAGGTTGCTGGGCCCTGTCCCCAGAGTTTCTAATTCAGTAGGTTGGAGTAGGGCCTGATAATCTGTATTTCTAACAAATTTCTAAGGAATGCTGTTACTGCTGTTCCAGAGACCACAATTTGAGAACCAGTGCACTAAGAGAAGCCTTATTGGGTGAGACACTAGAGTATGGTGCATGCATGCTTCCCCTTACTACTCTGAGGGTTCCTTATTATTCACAAGGTCTGCTCACTTGGGAGGGCCTAGGCAGGGATTCTAGGAATTTAGAGGAGTGGACTCACTACTTTCAGATCCTGAACCAGAGAAGATAGACGCAGTCAGACATGAAGTTTTCTCATCTCCCCATATCTGTACCCATATGGTTTGCTTTATATTCTGTTAAAATCTGTGAAGTATCTCTGCTCCTATAAAAGGGCAATTCTTACATATTTGCTCTGGGTCCTGTGCCATCTCCTTTTCTCAAGAATTTTGCTTCTGCAATTATCTCCTTTCTCTGGCATTATTAGTTTCTCCCTCTTTACTGGACCAATTCGATCAGCATACAAAAATGCTCTAATATCTTCAATCTCAAAAAAAGTGCCTTTGATGTTCCCATTCCCCACCAATTCTTACATTTCTGTTCTTTCCTTCAAAGCAATATTTCTTTTTTTTTAGGTTTTTATTTAAATTCCATTTGGTTAACAGACAGTGTAATATTAGTTTCAGATGTATAATATAGTGATTCAGCACTTCCATATAGCACCTGGCACTCATCACAAGTGCACTCCTTAATCCCCATCACCTATTTAACCCATCCCCCTACCCACCTCCATTCTGGTAACCATCAGTTTGTTCTCTGTAGTTAAGTCTGTTACTTGGTTTGCCTCTCTCTCTTTTTCTCCCCTTGCTTGTTTGTTTTGTTTCTTAAATTACACATCTGAGTGAACTCATATGGTATTTGTCTTTCTTGACTTATTTCACTAAGCATTAAACTCTCTAGCTCCATCCATGTCATTGCAAATGGCAAGATTTTATTCTTTTTTGTGGCTGAGTAATATTCCATTGTATATATATACCACATCTTCTTTATCCATTCATCAGTCAATGGACATTTGGGCTCTCTCCATAGATTGGCTATTGTTGATAATGCTGCTGTAAACATCAGGGTGCATGTATCCCATAGAATTAGTATTCTTGTATTCTTTGGGTAAATACCTAGTAGTGCAATTGCTGGATCATAGGGTAGTTCTATTTTTAACTTTTTGAGGAACCTCCATATTGTTTTCCACAGTGGCTACAACAGTTTGCATTCCCACCAACAGTGTAAGAGGGTTCTCCTTTCTCTGCATCCTCACCAACGTCTCTTGTTTCTTGTGTTTTTGATTTAAGCCATTCTAACAGGTGTTAGGTGATATCTCATTATAGTTTTGATTTGCATTTCCCTGATGATGAGTGATGTGGGACATCTTTTCATGTATCTGTTGGCCTTCTGTATGTCTGCTTTGGAAAATGTCTGTTCATGTCTTCTGCCCATTTTTTAACTGGATTATTCAGTTTTTGGGTGTTGAGTTTTATAAGTTCTTTATATATTTTGGATACTAATCCTTTATCAGATATGTCATTTGCAAATATCTTCTCCCATTCTATAGGTTGCCTTTTAGTTTTGTTGATTGTTTCCTTTGCTGTACAGAAGTCAAAGCAATATTTCTTGAAAAACTTGCCTGTAGTCATCCTTTCCCCTTTGCTCACCTCCATTCTATCTTGAGCCCACTATAATTGAGCTTCCATTGCTCGTTTCTGCCACTTTATTGAAGTTGTTCTTGTCAAAATCACCAGTGACTTCAGTATTGTTAAATACAATGGTTACTTCTCTGTTGTTATCTTATTTGACCTCTTAGTAATTTTCAATAAAATTGACTGTGCCCTTCTTGAAACTTATTCTCTTGGCTTCTATAATCCCATCTTCCTGTTTTTCTTCCTATATTCCTGGCTGCTTTCTCTCAGTCTGTTTTGCAGGCTCTTCTGCCTTTCTTCAATCCTTTTGAATATTGAGTACTCCATAGTACCCACTGCCCTGTCTACATTCTCTACCTAAGTGATCATATTCAGTCCCATGGGTGGTTTTTTTTTTTAAGATTTATTTATTTATTTGAGAGAGAGAGAGTGGGGGGGGGAGGGGCAGAGGGAGAGAATCTTTAAGCAGACTCCCCACTGAGCAGAGGCCAGTGAAGGGCTCGATCCCACAACCAATGAGATCATGACCTGAGCCAAAACCAAGAATCAGACACCCAACCGACTGAGCCACCCAGGTGCCCCTAAGTGCCATGGTTTTAAATACCATCTAGATATAGGTAAGTCACAAAGTTATATCTCTAGCCCTGACCTTTCTCCTGAGCTCTAGGCTCAGTGTCCACCTACCCACCACTTCTAAGAAACATCTCAAATTTAATAAGACCATCATTGGGGCGCCTGGGTGGCTCAGTTGGTTAAGCGACTGCCTTCGGCTCAGGTCATGATCCTGGAGTCCCTGGATCGAGTCCCGCATGGGGCTCCCTGCTCGGCAGGGAGCCTGCTTCTCCCTCTGACCCTCCCCCCTCTCATGTGCTCTCTCTCTCTCGCATTCTCTCTGTCTCAAATAAATAAATAAAATCTTTAAAAAAAAAAAAAAAAAAAAATTTAATAAGACCATCATTGAACTCTTAATTTTCCTGCCAGAGTCTGATTTTCCCCTTGTTGTCCCCATCTCTGTATCAGCACCAAGATGTATCTAGTGGCTCAAGAAGAAAATCTAAGAGTCCTACTTGGTTCCCTGTTTCCTACCTTCTATAGCCAGCCCAAGACTTCCCCCAGAGTTGGAAGACTGAATGAGATAATGTATATAAAATGTTAAACATAGGGCGCCTGGGTGGCTCAGTTGATTAAGCGACTACCTTCGGCTCAGGTCATGATCCTGGAGTCCCTGGATCGAGTCCCGCATCGGGCTCCCTGCTCGGCAGGGAGTCTGCTTCTCCCTCTGACCCTCCCCCCTCTCATGTACTCGCTCTCTCTCATTCTCTCTCTCTCAAATAAAAATAAAATAAAAATCTTTAAAAAAAAAAAAAAAAGTTAAACATAATGCCTGGCCCATAAAAAGAAATAAATTGTAGCTATTATTTTACTATTATATTTACTATATAATAATTATGTGATTTTTTAATTTCCATAGTAGCTAACCTTTGGTTAGAGTTTTTGACACTTTTTTTAAGTTGCTGGAAAATATGCTTTTGGATACTAGTAACACAGTCCCATGAACCATGAATGCTATTATATGCAAGCAACTGCAGAATTTTTTGCTTTGGCTCTTTCTTGGAGATGTGATAGTCTCTGAATGTTTTTGAAACAAATTTATTAGGACTTAATAAGACAGAAAACTCATTTTTAACTTTCCAGTGAAGGTGCATGTACTCACTTTCTAGGGATCCCCTTTTTAATACCTAAATGCCTAAGAAATAGGAACTCTTTGATGACTTGAGTTAGCACCCTGTTTCTTTACTTCTTTTTTTTTTTTTTAAGATTTTTAAAAATTTATTTGACAGAGAGTGACACAGTGAGAGAAGGAACACAAGCAGAGGGAACAGGAGAGGGAGAAGCAGGCTTCCTACTGAGCAGGGAGCCCAGTGCGGGGCTCGATCCCAGGACTCTGGGATCATGACCTGAGCTGAAGGCAGACGCTTAACAACTGAGCCACCCAGGCGCCCCTGTTTCTTTACTTCTTAAGCCTCTATCAACTCACTTGATCTGTTTTCCATTCCTATTATCTTATTGATTTTGCCATTCATAATGTCATTAGAGTCCTGTAGTTGCTAAATTTAATGGCTTTTGGGGGGTTCTTATTCTACTTGTGAAGGTTAAATGTGAAAATCTTTGACTTCAGTGTAAATGAAAAACACTTTATAAACTGTAAAGTAAATGTGTGTTACTAATATTGACATTCTGCTACATTAGACATTGCTAATTGGCTTGTGTGTCACTGATTTCTCCTGGGTTTTTTCTCTCTCTTATCTCTCTTTCTCTTTTGCTTATTCCTCCTTCTTCTCTGCTCATGACTTAAATGTTTCCTCAAAATTCTGTTTTTCGCACTCCTCTCATCCTAAATGATCACGTTTTCATCATTTTTGTTCCTTGGTAGGTAGGGCCATATCCCTCCCTTACATTAATTTTAGAAGAACCAGCAAACTGTGTAACACAGATACCATTGGGGAGCTACAGTGTGAAGAAAAAAATTCTTTCTTATTACGTTTATATAGGCCTTTAGGATTCTTAAATCATAAAAGTAGAGGGGGTGCCTGGGTGGCTCAGTTCGTTAAGCGTCTGCCTTCAGCTTGGGTCATGATCCTGGGGTCCTGGGACCAAGCCCCACATCCCGGGGTCCTGGGTTCAAGCCCCACATCTGGCTCCCTCTTCAGCAGGGAGCCTGCTTCTCCCTCTCCTGCTCCCCCACTTGTGCTCTCTCTCTCTGTCAAATAAATAAATAAAACCTTTTAAAAAAAAATAAAAGTAGAGAAAGTAACTCTTTTATGACCTGAATATTTATGCATCTTTCTTAATGCCACACTGTTCCAAATTTTTTGCCTCATGCACTTACATATTAAGGATTTCCTGCTGCCTGGTGTTCCTAAAGGACTTTGTAATTGGTAGGAGCTCACAGTCCCTATGGAAGGAGAAAACATCCAATAGACTAAATATCCAAAGGGACTAAAATGACTCCTGAGAGCATATTTGCCTTAGCTTATATCCTTCCCCTTGTTTGGGATACACCCTCCCTCCATCTCTCTGCCCAAAGAACTCCTGTTTATCACTTATTCATCTTTTAAAACGAAGTAATACATGTATACAGATTAAAACGTCAAATACTTCTACAAACTTTAAAATAAAGAACAGTATTCCCTTGCCCCATTCCTTCACATTGCCAATTCCCACTTCTCAGAGTAATTTTAAATCTTTTGGCTGCCCTTTCTAATATGCCCTCATATTTCAGAATGCCTGTTCTTTCTTGATTTTTACATTCTAGATATTATCTTTTATCTTCCTACAATGAAAGATGAGGATTTACCTCTCTAAGGATCAAACCGTTAGTATTCTTTCCCAGATAGGGCTTCTTATTCTTTTCAATATGGATAGGCTGAGGAGGTTGCAAATATTTAAGTTCTGCTTCCTTTTTAACAATCCCATCTTTAAATTATTTCTCTCTTCTCACATTTTACTATAAGTAGTCAAGAGGAACCAGGCTACTCTTTCAATACTTCACTTAGATATTTCCTCAGCTAATTTCATTACTCAAAAGTTCTCCCTTCTGCTAGGGCATGAACACCGTTTAGCCAAGTGCTTTGCCACTATGTAACAAGGATCACCGTTCCTGCAGTTTCCACTAACATGTTCCTCATTTCCATCTGAGACCTCATCAGAATGGCCTTTACCTTCCGTATTTCTACCAGCACTCTGTTCAGGATTACTAAGGAGATTAAGACTTTATAAGTCCCCTCTTTTCTTTCTGGGACCTCACCAAAGTCATCTTTAAAGGTCTAGTCACAGCAGCATGGGCTTTTTTAGCATGCAATTCAAGATTCTTCCAGCCTCTACCCTTTACTCAGTTCCAAAGCTGCTTTCACACTTTCAGGTATTTGTTATAGCAGCACCCCATTTCTTGTACTAGTTTCTGTCTTAATCTGTTTGGGGTGCTACAAAAGAATACCATAGACCAGGTGACTTACAAGCAAAAGAAATTTGTTTCTCACAGTTCTGGAGGCTGGAAAGTCCCAAGATCAAGTGATCGGTAGATTTGGTGTCAAGCGAGGGCCCACTTCCAGGCTTACAGGTAGCCATCTTTTCACCGCGTCCTCCCATGGCTGAAAGAACAAGGGTTCTCATGAGAGGTCTCATTCTCATTGAGTCTACAGCTCCCAATACATACATACACACATACATACATACCATGAACTTCTCCCTCCTTCTCTCAAATAATGGTATTAGGATTTGAGGTTAGATCAAAATTAAATGTTTTACATTATTATTTTTTTAAAAGATTTTATTAATTTATTTGTTTGAAAGAGAGAAAGTGAGTGAGAGAGCATGAGCAGGGGGAGGGGGAGAAGCAGGCTCCCCTGCTGAGCAGGGAGCCCGACTGGGGCTCCATCCCAGGACCCTGGGATCATGACCTGAGCCAAAGGCAGTTGCTCAACCGACTGAGCCACCCAGGCACCCCAAATGTTTACATTATTATGACTAAATAAATATTTGTAGCACAGTCATGTAGTACTTTCTTATACAACTTTTTTTCCCCTTCAGGAATTAATAATTACTTTTGTTTGTTGTTTGACTTTTAGGGAGATTGCAGATTTTTCTGTTGTTATCATTAATTTACCCCCAAATTGCCTACCAGTAATTTAAAATCTTCATATAATATATTTGATCACATCAAATAATCATCAATTTTATTCGCTTGTTAGAGACATTTCTTCCAGAACCGTCTATTTTCCTATCCCTCGTTTAGATTGTTTGCTTTATAAACCTGCTGCAGAGTAGTCATGTAGATACTGCTCTTCACTATCATTCTAGGACTTCTCTTTTTCTTTCTCTTATGTGGACCCCCTGTTTTCTGAATGCAACATCTTCCTCTCTGTGGATTTACTTTCTTGCTTTGGTGGAGTACATTTTCCAGTAGCTTCCTCAGATAGGGTACATGGAAGATGAATTTTCCGTAATTAATAAATTTTGCATTGCTGAATTTTACCCTCACTTTTGATCGATACTTTGATAGGTATATAATTCTAGGTTGGAAAACTTGTCCTTTTCCCTTAGAATTTTGAAGACATTTCTCCATGGTCCTCCAGCTTCCACTTGTCATTGCGAAGTACCAGGCCATTCTGGTTCAGGAGAATGTCATGTCTTTTCTCTGTGTAACCATATGTTTTCTCTTTGTCATCCTTAATCTGAAATTTCACAGTGATATCATTTACTGTTGGTCTTCTAAATGTTTTTTAAATCTAATCTGCTTGGAGAAGTTAAGATGGAGGGGTGGTAGGGGGACCTTGGGCTTGCCTTGTCCCTGGAACATAGCTAGATCGACATCAAATAATTTTGAACAACTAGGATATTGATCTGAGGATTAAGAAAACAGTCTGCACAATTGGGGGGAGAGAATGTGGCAGATGCAAGGTTTGGACATGTGAATTGGGGGAGAGAAAAGCCGAAGTGCTGTGGTGGGGAGGGAACCTTTTCAGGGAGAGAGGGCGTGAGTGGGAGAGAGACCAACAAGTCAGGTTACCACAAGACAGCAATATGCCGTGGTATGGGGATCCCCTGGGTTGCACCGGGAGAGAACGTTCCCCTTCCTGGAGTACATTTGGAAGAGGGTATATTGCCTCTCCAAGGACAAAAGACCTGCCGGGCATCATGGAGCGGCCATTCAACAGCAGGGGACAGAGGTGGGCGCAGAGGGCAGATAACCTGGTTGCAGCTTTTGGTGGTGCTTCATCATAGACTTCAGGCACCTGCACGGCCATGGGACTGCTTTTCTGGGACTGAACAGTGCTGGCCACAGCCCTGTGAGGCTCTCCTCCGAGGGAGGGGAGTGCTCTGCACCTTGCTAAGTCCTTTAAGATCTGGAGTTTTGAATCCCAGCCTCCAGCCAGAGATAAAACACAAGAGAACTGTGGTGCTGGGATCTGACAAAAGCCTGGGACACAGGAGGGGAGATTGTTAGCTTTTCTGTGAGGGCCTCCTGAACTGTGGTGGCCTCAAGTTCCGCTCCCTGGGGGACAAGAAGGTGGGGTGATGCCATCTTCCACTCTTACTTCCAGCCCTCTCTCACCAGCTCTCTCAGACTTCAGAGAGAAACACAGAGCCCCCAGGGGAGGCTGGAGTTCCTTACACCAAACCCCTCCACCCTGCGCCTGGCAGGGGCATCTTTACTAGGGCAGGTCTGACTGTGAGGCAGCACAGTGGGCCTCTCCCCCAGGGGACCAACACAGGCCCCGTGCATGTACCAAGTCTGTTGATCGTAGAGTGCTCCAAAGCAACAGCTTCAGTTCTGGTATAGGACAAGGCTTTTTTTTTTTTCCTTTTGGAATCAGGCTTATGGTTTTTTGTTCATTTGTTGGTTGGTTGATTTGTTTCTTTTTCTCATCTTTTGGATCAGGTTTCTTCTTTTTTTTTTTTCTTTTCATTTCCTCTTTTTTTTTTTTTTTTAGAGAGGGAGAAGGAGGAAGGACAGAGGGAGAGGGAGAGAGGGAATCCTAAGCAGGCTCCATGCACAGCACAGAGCCCACACTGGGCTTGATCTCACGACCCTGAGGTCGTTACTTGAGCCGAAATCAAGAACCCAACACTTAACTGACTGAGCCACCCAGGCGCCCCTCCTTCTTTCTTTCTTTTTCTTTGGAATCAGGCTTACAGCTTTTTGTCTCTTTGTTTGCTTTTTTGTTCCTTTTCCTTTTCTCTTTTCTTGGATCAGGCTTTTTTTTTTTCAGGCTTATCTTAAGAAACAAATCAAAGCACACCTAATTAAAGGTCCAGACACTCCCCACTGCAAGCAAGGAGAAACTCTGCAGAGGACTGACCTGTGTGAAAGAGCAAACAAAACACAACAGCAGAGTGCACACAGCATACATCAGAAACACTTCCTGAAGGGCCAGGCCCCAGACAGTGTATGACCCCTTAATACTCTTACTCTTAATATAGTATTACTCTCAGGAGTAAGAAACATAACAAGCTTTCATAACACACAAAACACAGACACCTAGACATAATGACAAGATGGAGGAATTCTCCCCAAAGGAAAGATCAAGAAGAAATCACAGCCAGGGATTTGCTCAAAACAGATATAAGCAATGTATCTGAACAAGAATTTAGAAAAACAGTCATGAGAATACTAGCTGGGGCTTGAAAGAACCATACAAACACCAGAGAAACACTTGCTTCAGAGATAAAAGACTTAAAAACTAGTCAGGCCAAAAGAAAAAATGCTATAACTGAGATGCAAAACCGACTAGATGTAAAAGACAAAATTATGGAAAATAATGAAGCTGAAAAGAGGAGGGAAAGAAAACTATTAGAGCACAAATACAGACTTACAGAATTCAGTGATTCCACAAAGCACAATAATCGGTATCATAGGAGTCCCAGAAGACAAAGAGCAGGAAAGGGAGCAGAAGGTTTATTTGAATAAATTATAGCTGAGAACGTCCCTAATCTGGAAAGGAAACAGGCATTCAAGGCCAAGAGGCACAGAGAACTCCCCTCAAGATCAACAAAAATAGGTCAACACCAAGACATATCAGAGTGAAACTTGCAAAATACACAGATAAAGAGAGAATTCTGAAAGCAGCTAGGGATAAAAGGTTCTTAACTTACAAGGGTAGACACATAAGGCTGGTAGCAGACCTGTCCACATAAACTTGGCAGGCCAGACGAGAGTGGCATGATATATTCGACATGCTAAGTGGGAAAAATATGCAGCCAAGAATACTTTATCCAGCAAGGCTGTCATTCAGAATAGGAGAGAGAAAGAGTTTCCAAGACAAGCAAAAACTAAAGGAGTTCATGAACATTAAATAAGCTGTGCAAGAAATATTAAAGGGGCTCCCCTTTGAGCAGGAAAGAGAGACCAAAAGCCAAAAAAACTAAAAAGGAACAATCTACAGGAACAGTGCCTTTACAGGAAATACAATGGCACTAAATTCATATCTATCAATAATTACTGTCAATGTAAATGGACTAAATGCTCCAGTCAAAACACATACGGTATCAGAATAGATTAAAAAAAAAACAAGACCCATTGATATGCTGCTTACAAGAGACTCATTTTATTTTTTTTATTATGTTCAGTTAGCAAGAGACTCATTTTAGACCCAAAGACACCTCTAAATTGAAAGTGAGTTGGTGGAGAACAATCTATTATGCTAATGGACGTCAAAAGAAATCTGAAGTAGCCATCCTTATATCAGACAAATTAGATTTTATAACAAAAACTGTAATAAGAGATGGAGAAGGGCACTATATCATAATAAAGGGGTCTATCCAACAAGAAGATCTAACAATTTTAAATATTTATGCCCCTGACTTGGAAGCATATGCTCCCAACTTGGGAGCTAAATGTATAAATCAATTAGTAACAAACTTAAACTCATTGATAATAATACAATAGTTGGGATACCTGGGATACCAGCCAGTTAAAAGTGTCTGCCTTTGGCTCAGGTCATGATCCCAAGGTCCTGGGATTGAGTCCTGCATCAGGCTCCTTGCTCGGCAGGGAGCCTGCTTCTCCCTCTACCTGCTTCTCCCCCTTGCTTGTGCTCTCTCTCTCTTTCAGACAAATAAATAAATAAAATCTTAAAAAAAAAAGAAAAAGACATTTAAAAAAATAATAGTAGGGACTTTAATACCCCACTCACAGCAGAATGCACATTCTTTTCAAATGCACATGGAATATTCTCCAGAATAGATCACATACTAGGTCACAAATCAGGCTTCAACTGGCACAAAAAGATTGAGATCACACCATGCATATTTTCAGACCACAACACTGTGAAACTTGAAGTCAATCACAAGAAAAAATTTGGAAGGACCACAAAATACATGGAGGTTAAAGAATATCCTATTAAAGAATGGATTAACCAGGAAATTAAAGAAATTTAAAAATACATGGAAGCAAATGAAAATGAAAACATGACAGTCCAAAACCTTTGGGATGCAGCAAGAGGGAAGTATATAGCAATACAGGCTTTCCTCAAGAAGCAAGAAAAGTCTCCAAATACACAATTTAACCTTACACCTACAGGAGCTGGAAAAAGAACAGCAAATAAAGCCTAAAACCAGCATAAGAAGGGAAATAATTAAGAGAGCAGAATTAAATGATACAGAAAATTAAAAAAAAAAAAAACCAGAACAGATCAACAAGAGCTGGTTCTTTGAAAGAATTAACAAGATTGATAAACCCCTAGCCAGACTTATCAAAAAGAAAAGAAAAAGGACCCACATAAAATCATGAATGAAGGAGGAGAAATCACAACCAACACTGCAGAAATACAAACAACTATAAAGAGAATATTATGAACAATTTTATGCCAACAAGTTAGGCAATCTGGAAGAAATGGATAAATTCCTAGAAACATATAAACTACCAAAACTGAAACAGGAAGAAAGAAAAATCTGAACAGACCCATAACCAGCAAAGAAATTGAATCAGTAATCAAAAACCTCCCAACAAACAAGAGTCCAGGGCTGGATGGTTTCCCAGGGGAATTCTACCAAACATTTAAAGAAGAATTAATACCTATTCTTCTGAAACTGTTTCCAAAAATAGAAACGGAATGAAAACTTCCAAACTCATTCTATGAGGCCAGCATTACCTTGATTCCAAAACCAGACAAAGACCCCACTAAAAGGGAGAATTACAGACCAATATCCTTGATGAACATGGATGCAGAAATTCTCAACAAAACACTAGCTAGTCGAATCCGACAGTACATTAAAAGATTTATTCACCACGATCAAATGGGATTTATTCCTGGGCTGTGGGGTGGTTCAACACCTGCAAATCAATCAATGTGATACACCAGATTAATCAAAGAAAGGATAAGAACCATATGGTCCTCTCAACAGATGCAGAAAAAGCATTTGACAAAATACAGCATCCTTTCTTGATTAAAAAAAAAAACTCAAGAAAGTAGGGATAGAGGGAACGTACCTCAACATCATAAAGGCCATATATGGAAGACCCACAGCTAATACTATCCTCAATGGGGAAAAACCGAGAGCTTTTCCCCTAATGTCAGAAACACAACAGAGATGTCCACACTCACTACTATTGTTCAACATAGTACTGGAAATCCTAGCCTTAACAATCAGACAACAAAAAGAAATAAAAGGCATCCAAATCAGCAAGGAAGAAGTCAAACTTTCACTATTTGCGGACGACATGATACTCTATGTAGAAAACTCAAAAGACTCCACCAAAAAATTGCTAGAACTGATACAGGAATTCAGCAAAGTTGCAGGATATAAAATCAACACACAGAAGTCTGTTGCATTTGTGTACATGCATAATAAAGCAGCAGAAGGAGAAATCAAGGAATCGATCCCATTTATAGTTGCACCAAAACCCGTAAGATACCTAGGAATAAACCTTACCAAAGAGGTAAAAGATCTGTACTCTGAAAACTGTAGAACACCTATGAAAGCAGTTGAAGAAGACACAAAGAAATGGAAAAACAGGGATGCCTGGGTGGCTCAGTCAGTTAAGAGTCTGCCTTCAGCTCAGGTCATAATCCCAGGGTCCTGGGATTGAGTCCCACGTTGGGCTCCTTGCTCAGTGGGGAGCCTGCTTCTCCCTCTCTGCCTGCCACTCCCCATCCTTGTGCTTTCTCTGAAAAATAAATAATTAAAATCTTAAAAAAAAAAAAAGAAATGGAAAAACATTTCATGCTCATGGATTGGAAGAACAAATATTGTGAAAATGTCTATGCTACCTAGAGCAATCTACACATTTAATGCAATCCCTATCAAAATACCATCCACTTTTTTCAAAGAAATGGAACAAATCATCCTAAAATTTGTATGGAACCAGAAAAGACCCCGAATAGCCAGAGGAATGTTGAAAAAGAAAAGCAAAGCTGGTGGCATCACAATTCCGGACGTCAAGCTCTATTACAAAGCTGTAATCATCAAGACAGTATGGTACTGGCACAAAAACAGACGCTTAGATCAATGGAACAGAATAGAGAGCTCAGAAATGGACCCTCAACTCTATGGTCAACTAATCTTTGACAAAGCAGGGAAGAATGTCCAATGGAAAAAAGATAGTCTCTTCAACAAATGGTGTTGGGAAAATTGGACAACCACATGCAGAAGAATGAAACTGGACCATTTCCTTACACCACACACAAAAATAGACTCAAAATGGATGAAAGACCTAAATGTGAGACAGGAGTCCATCAAAATCCTTGAGAAGAACACAGGCAGCAACCTCTTCGACCTCAGCTGCAGCAACTTCTTCCTAGAAACATCGCCAAAGGCAAGGGAAGCAAGGGCAAAAATGAACTCTTGGGACTTCATCAAGATAAAAAGCTTTTGCACAGCAAAGGAAACAGTCAACAAAACCAAAAGACAACTAACAGAATGGGAGAAGATATTTGCAAATGACATATCAGATAAAGGGCTAGTATCCAAAATCTATAAAGAACTTATCCAACTCGACACCCAAAGAACAAATAATCCATCAAGAAATGGGCAGAAGACATGAACAGACATTTCTGCAAAGAAGACATCCAGATGGCCAACAGACACATGAAAAAGTGCTCAACCTCACTCGGCATCAGAGAAATCCAAATCAAAACCTCAATGAGATACCACTTCACACCAGTCAGAATGGCTAAAATTAACAAGTCAGGAAACGACAGATGTTGGCGAGGATGCGGAGAAAGGGGATCCCTCCTACACTGTTGGTGGGAATGCAAGCTGGTGCAGCCACTCTGGAAAACAGTATGGAGGTTCCTCAAAAAGTTGAAAATAGAGCTACCCTACAACCTAGCAATTGCACTACTAAGTATTTATCCAAAGGATACAAAAATAACTGATTTGAAGGGGCACATGCACCCCAATGTTTATAGCAGCACTATCTGGAAAGAACTCAGATGTCCATTGGCTGATAAATGGATAAAGAAGATTTGGTGTACATACACACACACACACACACACACACACACAGGAATATTACTCAGCCATCAAAAAGAATGAAATCTTGCTATTGTCAATGACACAAATGGAGCTACAGTGTATTATGCTAAGCGAAATAAGTCAGTCAGATGGGTGCCTGGGTGGCTCAGTTGTTAAGCGTCTGCCTTCAGCTTGGGTCATGATCCCGGGGTCCTGGTTCGAGCCCCACGTCGGGCTCCCTGCTGGGAGCCTGCTTCTCCCTCTTCCTCTCTCTCTCCCCCTGCTTGTGCTCACTCTCTCTGTCAAATAAATGAATAAAAATTTAAAAAAAAGAAGTCAGTCTTTTTGAGAAAGACAAATACCATATGATTTTACTCATATGTGGAATTTAAGAAACAAAACACATGAATATAGGGAAGGGAAAGAAAAATAAGATAAAAACAGAGAGGGAGGTAAACCATAATAGACTCTTAACTGAGGGCTGCTGGAAGGGGGATGGGTGGGGGATGGGCTAAACGGGGGATGGGCATTAAGGAGGGCACGCGTTGTGATGAGCACTGGGTATTATATGTAAGTGGTGAATATATACATTTCTACTCCTGAAACCAAAAAAAAAAAAAATCTAATCTGCTTGGGCATCTGGCTGGCTCAGTAAAGCATGTGACTCTTGGTCTCAGGGTTGTGTGTTTGCACCTCACATCTGGTGTATAGATTACTAAAAATAAATAAATAGATAAACTTTTAAAAATCTAATTTGCTTAATACTCAGTAGGCCTTCTCTTAATTTGAGATGTTTTCTTGAACTTTTTTTTTCATTTCCTCACCTTTATTTTCTCTTTTTGTCTGGAACTGCTTCTGTTATTTGGATATTAGCTTCTAGGTTACTATGCTGCAGGCTGAGAGGACCGTCTAGATCAGGGATAAGAAAATACAGGGTTCCAAAGGGATGTCTTTAAGAAGATGGTAAAATTGCTAGATTATTTCATGTGACTGAACATACTAAATGGAGACTGATTTTCTTTAATTTTATTATTTTTTTCTCATTGTTTTGTTGTTTTTGTTTTTGTCTTTTATCTTCCAGTTTTCCTCAGTTTTATCTTTCAATCATCTTATTAATTTTTTAATAAAAATTTTATTTATTTAAGAGAGAACAAGATGGATAGAGAGAGCATGAGAGGGGGGTGGGGAAGGGCAGAAGAGAGGGAGAAGCAGACTCCCCACTGAGCAGGGAGCCCGACTCAGTGCAGATCCCAGGACCCTGGGATCACAACCTGAGCCAAAAGTAGACGCTTAACCAATTGAGCCACCCAGGTGCCCCATCAACCATCTTATTAATTTTTAATCAATTTTTATCATTATATTTTTAATTTCCAAAAGCCCATTTTTTTTGTTGTTGCATCCTGCACTTTTTTCATAGATACAGTATCTTCTCACTTTGAGGATATCAATTGCAAAGGTTTTTTTAAGTTTTCTGTCATCTCTGCCTTTTTTGTATTTCCTCCAGGCTTTTCTTCTTTATGCTTGCTTTGTTCTCTGTTCTTTATGTAAGATGCTTTCCTCGTATATCTAATGTTTCTTAGCTGTCCATTCCTATTTAAGAGTAACACTTAAGAGCTAAAAGGAAGCCGTGTGTGTGTGTGTGTGTTTGAGAGAGAGAGAGACCTTGTTAATTAGTGAGTTTAACTGAGGATGATCTGGCTGGGCTTTTTTCAGTGGAGAGCCCGAACTACAGTATCTGCTGTGTTTTTCTCCTTGGGCTGATTTCCAGAGATGAATCCTCCAGTCTCTTGTTTCTGAGTTATAAACCTGTCAGTCTTCTTAGAACCAAGTGGGGAAAGAGGGTTGGGTTGGGGGATATCCATTTGTTCAATATGTGTATCTTCCTGAATCCCTCAGTTTTTAGTATGGACACCCCACTCTTGGCTGTGCATAATATTTCCAATCCTGAGCCTCTCTGAATCAACCCTCCCAGTGAGGAAAGCTCTGGTCTTCCAGGAGAGGGAAGGAGCAGGCACTCAGCTACCCTGAATAGAGGAGGAACTCTGCGAGCCTGAGACCTTTGACAGACTTCTAACCAATTTTACTAATTTCAGCCCCACTTTCAGCAGGGTTCTGCAGCATGAATCAGTTCTGCTTCTGGGCTTTCCTAACTGCTGGTGGAGGTTTCAACTTTGTCTGTTCTGCTAAGTTAGCTATCACTCATCCACATGCTTTCCAGATTCTAAAATTTTGTGGCTGTCCTCTTTTATCTCTCCCATTCTCTGTGTCTGTGTCAGTTTATGCCTATTTTTATCCCTTTATTTTCATTTTAGTGAGGTTTCAGAAGGAAGCAGTGGTTAGCTATCTTTAACCAGAATTAATTCATGTTTATTCTTCAAACTCAAATGTCATATCCTTTCTATAACTTCTCCTGACCCCACATGCAGAATTCATTGCTCCATCATGTATATTCTCATAGGATTTTATGTATGTCTATGATAGCATTTGCCATGCTTTATTTTAATTATTATTTGGATGAATCCTAACTATAATTCTTTTGAGAGTCATCATAATATAATACTATTTTATTACATTGTATAGTTTATATTTCATGGTAGATTTTTAAAACTGAGCCAATAGAAATTAATTTTCACCATCTTCAGGTAGTATCTGAAATTGAGGCTAAAAATGGCCTTTAAAACATTCCCATTTGAGTTTAAGGGGCCTTGAAATAGTGTTTCAAAGTACCTCTGTCCAAAGATGTAGCTTCATCCCAAAGGATTTTTAACTTAAGATACTCTGCAGCCACGCTTATTGCTGATTTGAGATTGAGAATATATCTGGCTCAACCACATAGCCAACCTTAAAAAGAAGAGGCAGCTTTGCTTTAAAAGAAGGGTGAAATGGTAAGAGAAACAGTAGTCATTGGTTATATGGAATATGTGCTACTCTGCTACAGTGACAGAGAAGATCCAAGAATGTGATAGTTTCAAGGCATCATGGTTGATCAGCAGTTATCAAAATCCAAGCTGAAATAAACTATTTTTCTTGGAAAAAGGTAATACTAAAATTCTGCTATGTGCCAAGTAATATGCCAAAAAAATATCCTTTTACAAATGTTATTTCATTTAATTCTCAAAATATCCTTACAAAGTAGTTGTTTTTATGCTATCAGTTTTACAGTTGAAGGATTTGAAGTTCAAAAAATCCAAGGTCAACTAATCAAAAATTGATACGTTTTCTGAGCACCTCCCTTCTGACCCCTGTCCTTCTGCTAAGTGCCCGTCCTATATGCTGCTATTGTACCCTGAACTTATCTTTTTTTTTATTTAAGATTTTATTTATTTATTTAAGGGAGAGAGAGAGTGAGCGAGAGAGAGCACAAGCCAGGGGGGAGAGGCAGAGGGAGAAGCAGACTCCCCACTGAGCAGGGAGCCCAATGCAGGACTCAATCCTGGGACTCCAGGATCATGACCTGAGCCAAAGGCAGATGCTTAGCCGACTGAGCCACCCAGGCACCCCACCATGAACATATCTTTATCTTAACACTCATCTTATTCAAATGACATTATGTTTATTTATCTATCTCCCCCATTGGACAGCTCCTCAAGGGTTGGAACAATGTCTTATTCTCCAGTAGGAAAATAGGCCTTGAACATACAAAGTTCTCAATAAATAATATGCTGGACTACAAATCTGAGCTCAGAATTCAAGCCCAAATCTGTCTTGTTCATCATTATAGGCACATATCCAGATATCCAGATAATCGCTGCTTTAAGGAAGCTTTGGTGAGGAAAAATAAGCCATTTCTGTAAACTTCAGCAGATTTGATTTTTTTGTATTTGAGAAAAGCTGATGTTTTGGGAACTCTTCCTACCAACCAAAAACGGAAGAAAAGAGTAGCCTGAAAAATTAAAGCTGACACATACATCAGAGGAAAGATATCAAGAATGTTGTTTGCTTTATTTCCAGGGGCCTTATGGGTGTGCATCATTTTAAATCCACATTGCAAACTGGAGGAAAAGTCCTGTTGGCTGCAGCAACTGCAGAAGTGGAGTGACCTGGATATCTGTCCCCTGGAGGATGGGAACTATGGGCACGAGCTGCCCAACATCACCAATGCACTTCCCCAGAATGCCAGTCACAGCCCAGGTGAGCCATATATCCTTCTAGGGTCTTTGTGCCTGGAACTCCAAAAGGTGGGAGGGTGAAACTCTATAGAACAAAGGTGGCCAGATTGTTGGCTATCAATATTGTCATCCTCAGTATGAAAAGCCTATCCTTTTGTTTATCTTGAATTGCCACACCTTAAATAAGGGTAAGCTTTTTATCTTTGACACTGAGGATGCTGTGTCTTTTTCCATATCTTGAGTGTCCTTAGAGTGCCCACCATAAATTCCTAGAGCCTTCTGCATGAATCCTCTTTACCTTTCAAGTTCTTCATGACTAATGGATCTTGGCCTCAGTTGGGGTTGGTTTTAGCTTAGAAGGCCTGCCTCAAGGGGAGGATGGAAAGCCAGTGAAAAAAACAGCATTTATTTATTTACTTATTTATTTGTTTTTAAAAACAGCTTTTAAAAATGCCCTGACAATTGCTTTTCTTACTTTTCTCTGTTTTCCTCAAATTTTTTATACAGCAGATAGCTAGGTTGGATTACCTTCCCAAATTACTACTAGGACTCTTGCCCCATTTTCAGATGAATCTAGTACAGTGATACTGTACCCTCTGCCTTTTGAGCCCCTGGCCTGCCGCTATCACGGAGCATCAGCATTCACGTCAGTTTTAATTCATCTAACTCAGGCTGTTTCCTGTTGGCAACTGATTTCCCTTTAGCCCACTGGGAACCTGTATTGGTAGATTTTTTTTCAGACATTGATTTTACATGTGGTCCCTTCTGTTTTAAGTGATAAATCTGGTATTTTTAATCTCGAGAAAATAATTTAAATTATTGTTCTGGCCAGGTCTTCATCTACTGTACCATAACTGATTGTCAGTATATTTAAAGCAACTAAGGTAACAAGAGTTTGAAAAGGCTACCGTTTTGCCGCTTCTTTAAGCTACCCTTTACTGGCACTCATCTAACCTCCACAACACAGCATCCCTTTAGTATTGGTTTTGGATTGGCGTAGAGAGTCAAATGCATATAGAGACATGCCTCCAGTCTGGCAGTTTCTTCTTTATCATAGTGGTCACTTGTTGTTACTGGTTGTCATTTGAGGATGTTGCTTCTCCTGCAGTCTTCTCAAGTTGTGGCTGATTTAGCTCTCACGTCTCTATACCTAATGGAGCAATAGGCGTCCCACTTGTTCTTCATTGCCATTTCTATATCATTGTCCTTTCCTCCTTCCTAAAATACTCCCTAGCTTTAATGTTCATGCTGTCAAAATATACTGTCTGCTACCCTTCTGGTTTTGGTTATTTGTAGACCTCTGGGTCAATCCTCCTCATTCCTTGAAGATTTTTGGCTGTTGGCTCGGTAACACTGCTTTCTGTCACTGCTTCTATCATAATTCTTGACAATTTCAGTAGCCACACAGATGATCCTTCCAATATCCTAGCCTCTCAGTTCTTTGACTTCCTCTCTTTTAATAGTCTCATCTTCCCACGTAATTGAGCCATTCAATCCCAAGATCATACCCTAAACCTTGTCATTGCCATTAACTATACCTTCTTCATAATCTCAATTTCAGGCAGCTCTAAATACCATCATCGGTCTTGCTAACTTATTTTCTCTAGTATCCCAATTCCAATAATTCTTTGACCCAGTAGGACATTTGATCCTACCACCTTTTCATTCTCCTGGTAGCCTCATTTTCCTCCTTATCTTCATTAGATTCCTTGGTGAGTCATTATAATCACTCCCTCACATACACACTCAACCTCCTCTTTCCCTTTACTTCACACAGATAGCAAAACACTAACCTTAGTAGTTAAGTCTCACTCTCTAATTCCTCAGTGCTCATGCCCACACAGCTGAACGTGGTGAAAAGAAACACAAGCATGATAACTGGTCTTAGTTTAAGTTTATGACCACTGATTTCAAATGGGTCCATAGTATTGTCCAGACATCCACCACATTTCCCTAATCTATGCTTTCTTTCACTCTTCTAAATTACTATTTCATATGTCTTTCCCTGAAAACTTTATTTCCTCCCCTTCCTCCCTTTCAGTTGATAACCCTGCTTCCTATTCATTGAGAATATAGAAGCAATCACAAGAGAATTTCCAAGACTCTCTCACTACATCTGCCTCTGTCTGTGCCCATCCAGTCTTCCTCTTCCCCTGTTTTTATTTGTGCTTCTAACCCCGAGCCCTCTACCTATTCTCAAGATCCTTTTCCTTTTCTTTTATCCAGGACATCACTCCAGGAATTATCTTCTCTCTCTCCTGCTTCACAAATTTTGTGGATTAGTCCTGAGTATACAAGTATATTGCTTTCTCTCTCATCACAAAACAAAACAAAACACACTCATGTTGTTCCCATATGCCTCTCTGGCTACCACACTGTTTCCCTGAGGTAGTAGAAATAATTGGTAGAATTAAGAAAAATAATTTAGGGGCGCCTGGGTGGCTCAGTCGTTAAGCGTCTGCCTTTGGCTCAGGTCATGATCCCAGGGTCCTGGGATCGAGCCCGGCATCGGGCTCCCTGCTCCGCGGGAAGTCTGCTTCTCCCTCTCCTACTCCCCCTGCTTGTGTTCCCTCTCTTGCTGTGTCTCTCTCTGTCAAATAAATAAATAAAATCTTTTTTAAAAAATTAAAAATTAAAAAAAAGACAAATAATTTAAAAGAATAGTACATATTTATCATCTCTACTTCTGCTCATATTCTCCATTGAACTCACTCTGGTCAGCTTTCATCCCTCCACTATTGAAACTGCTCTTGTATGGGTCACTGATGCTAAACATGGCCAAATCTAGTGGCTGATTCTCAGTCATAATCTTACTTGACCTATCAGCAGTATTTGTTACAATTGTTTACTTTCTCCTTGAAACACCTTTTTCATGTTATTTCCAAGACACTACTCTCTTGGTTCTGCTCTTACTTCATTGGTTCTTCCTTCTCAGCCTCTTTTACTGTCTCCTCCCTACTTCCTAACCTAAAATGTTAGAGTGCCTAGGGCTCAGTCATCAAACCACTTCTCTCTGTATGCATACTCCCTTAGTGATTGCCTTGTTTTGATAATCATCTGTATACTAACTACTCCCAAATTTATATCCCTTGACCAGACTTTAACTCCCAATTCCGGACTTGTATACTCAACTGCCTTTTCAATATCTCCACTTAGATTTCTTATGTCTCAAGCCCCACCTAAACCTGCTCCTCCTATAGTCTCCCTATCTCCAGTATGGCAAGTCTGTCTTAAAAACCATGGAGTCATTCTTGATTCTTTTTCTCTCTCACTCAAGATCTAAACCATGAGCAAATCCTATTGGTTTTACCTTCAGAATATATCCAGAATCCATATATTTTTTCTTTTTTTCTGATTTTTATATAAATTCTACTTAGCTAACATTCAGTGCAATATTGGTTTCAGGAGTAGAATTCAGTGATTTATCACGTACATACAACACCCAGTGCTCATCCCAACAAGTGCCCTCCTTAATGCCCATCACTCTTCTAGCCCATCCCCCACCCACCTCCCTCCATCACCCCTCAGTTTGTTCTCTATCATTAAGAGTATCTTATGGTTTGTTTCCCTCTCTCTTCTTACTTTTCTTCCCCGCCTCCTATATGTTCATCTGTTTTGTTTCTTAAATTCCACATATGAGTGAAATCAGATGGTATTTGTCTTTCTCTGACTGATTTATTTCACCTAACATAATACACTCTGGCTCCATCCAGATCATTGCCAATGGCAAGATTTCATTCTTTTTGATGGCTGAGTAATATTCCATTTGTGTTTGTGTGTGTGTGTGTGTGTGTCTGTGTGTGTGTGTGTATAGCACATCTTCTTTATCCATTCATCAGTTGATGGACATTTGGGCTCTCTCCATAGTTTGGCTATTGTTGATAGTGCTGCTATATATAAACATTAGGGTGCATATACCCCTTCGTATCTGTATTTTTGTATCCTTTGGGAAAATACCTAGTAATGCAATTACTGGGTCATAGGGTGGTTCTATTTTTAACTTTCTGAGGAACCTCCAAACTGTTCTCCAGAGTGGCTTCACCAGTTTGCATTCCCACCAACAGTGCAAGAGGATTCCCCTTTCTCTGCATCCTTGCCAACACCTGTTGTTTCTTATGTTATTACTTTTAGCCATTTTGACAAGTATGAGATGGTATCTCATTGTGGTTTTGATTTGTATTTCCCTGATGATGAGTGATGTTGAGCATTTTTTCATGTGTCTTTTAGCCATCTGGATGTCTTCTTTGGAAAAGTGTCTGTTCATGTCTTCTGTCCAACAGAATCCATATATTCTTATCACCTCTACTGCCATCATTTTTCACAAATTATTGCAGTGACTTCCCAACTGCCCCTCCTGCTTCTGCCCTTCCACCTCATGGTCTGTACTCAATACTGCTGCCAGTTATCCTTTTAAAAAGCAGGTCACATCATATACCTTCAACAACTCAAAGCCCTCCGGTGGCTTCTCATCGTTCATTCATGGCCTGTAAGGTCCTCAATGATCTGGCTTCCTAGTATCTCTCTGACCTCATCTCCTATGATTTTTTCTACTTGCTCATTCCATTCTAAGTATACTGGCCTCCTCACTACCCTCAAACACTCCACAAATATGTACCCACCTCAGGATTTTAGCATCTGCTATTTCTTTTGCCTGGAATGCTCTTCCCTTAGTTATCTCTAAGGCTTGAAGTTTCTGTTCAAATGTTACCTTATTAGATACCATTCTATATAAAACAACAACCCCCACCCAACACCAGCTTGCCTTTCTCCCTGATTTTGCTTTAGTCTTTTCTATAGCACTCATAACCATCTGAAATATCTGGTATACTGTATATTTATTCAACTATCTCTGCCCATTTAAATGTAAAGTTCCATGAAGGCAGGGATTTTATATATCCTCAGCACCTATAACAAGTACCTGCCGTGTGTAGGCAGGTACTCATTATTTGCAGACTTGATGTATATTGGGAGCCTAATCCCCACTGTGGGCTGAGCAGACCCAAGGTAGAATCTCAGTGCAGCAAGAGAGGGGTTTAGACTGTAGCCAGTAGGAGGTACGTTGTGCTTCTACTGAGGGACAACATGAGGGAGAAATTTCAGTAGATACTGTCATGCTATTCTAAGTTAACGTCTAAGCCCATACTCTATGTAATATATCAAATTCTGAAGAGATTAACATATTCTAAGGACTTTTGCTTAATGAATGAATATGTTCATTTCTTTCATGTTCATTCTGAATCCCCTGGCTTTCCCTTCCAGTTTTTTTTGCACAGGCTCAGTGGATGTACACCTCATTTGGGCATCTCTGGAAACATCTGTATAGTACTTTAGTCCTTGATCCCAAAATAGTTCCAATTGCCCTTAATCTGGCAGTGAGTCAATTAAATAATCTTTTGTGGTTTTTTTATTTCCTTAAATGTAATTTCCGTGAGTCCTTCTGTCTCTACAGTTTATGATGATGTATCTTTCATTTGGTCTTCCTCCACACCACCCTTAAGAATTGAGCCTACTTTGTCTAAACTGTTTTGGTTTCCTTGCAGACCTTTTCCTGAAGAGAGATGGGATGGTAAGAGTCCATGTTAATTTAATTAGTCTTTTGTCAGCAGCAGTTTTTCATATTAGAGAACAAGACTGTAAACCTATAGATATCAATGTGATAAAGGGACCAGAATACATAGGGCATCTGCTCTTTTTCAGCTTTTAATATCAATTACATGGAGTCCTTAGTCTTATAAGGGTCATGCTGTAAATGAGACAGGTTATGGATTGGCCAGGGAAATTACCCAGCTGCTTCTCTCTTCCTCTGACTTCTGTAGAAGCAGTTGGTATCCTCATAATTGAGCAGCTGAGCACCACTGTCCCTCTTCTTTTTCATGTGGCTCTCAGTCCTAGGAGAAATTGGTCTTCTGTAAAGTGGAAAGGCAGCCATAGGTCTCTGTAGAAAGGTTCTTCCCACAGAAGGCACAGGCACATTAAGGGCTTATCCAATAAAGAGGCAGCACAACAAGCACCCAGACAGATGGCAGAGTGGCTGCTCTCACTAACCACATACTATTCTTCTCATCCTCCCACTCTGAAGAAGACATAAGAGTTAGAGCTTCAGATTACCTGTCATTGAACTGCTGCATGTCTTTCTTTTCCCAGACTCTTTATCCAGGCCAAGACGAACAGTGTTCACTAGAGCCATCGAGGGTCGTGAATTACATTGGCAGGACAGCCACTTACAGCGAATAATAAGCAGCGATATATATACAGCTCCTGCCTGCCAGCAGGAAAGTGAGAGACTGCTGTTTAATTCCCAAGGCCAGCCACTGTGGCTTGGTAAGTGTACCTCTCCTCTACTCTAAGAATTTCAGAGCGCAGTCTTACCTTGTGCCAGACCAGAACTGCATAGGCGCTGGCAACACAACTATAATTTGCACAGATCTTTTGGGGCCTTAACTAGGGACCCAGGGTATTTATGTGAAGCCTCAGCCATTTGCTGTGTACTTAGCTGAGGTATAATGACCTCAACCAGAGGAATTTGTATTGTTTCCTGAGTTTTAGGAGGGGAAAGGAGTTAATAAATCTCAAAGAGTACTAATAAAACTATTAAACATCAGTTCATAGGCTCTTAGTCAGCAGTTGCTGAGCAACAGTATAATCTACTCTGAAATTAATATATTTTGCTAAAAAGGCACTAACTTTGAAACTTAAATTACCCTGTGCTAGTAGCTAGGGCACTATCTGCATTTGTCACCAAGCTGTCTTCCTTTCCTCCTCTCTACCTTCCCTTCCTTCCTTCATCATAAAGGAGCAGAGCTGTTCCATTGTGGATTTAAACCTTCCTCTGGCTGTCTTTCAGTCTCTTCTTGACTTTATCACAGGATCCCTATTCCAAAAGACACTTTTAAAAAATACTCCTTTTCTGAGTCTTACAACAATGACATACATTTTTATATCTTCTCCCAATTCCCTACCTCCATCCTTCACCCCATTTCTTTGTCTTTCTCAAGATCTTGCTGAATATGCAGGGGCACCTGGGTGGCTCATTTGGTTAAGCATCTGCCTTCAGCTCAGGTCATGATCCTGGGGTCCTGGGATCGAGCCCTGAATTGGGCTCCCTGCTCGGTGGGGAGACTGCTTCTCCCACTCCTGCTCTCCCTGCTTGTGCTCTTGCATGCTGTCTCTCTGTGTCAGATAAATAAATAAAATCTTAAAAAAAAAAAAAAAAGATCTTGCTGAATATGTGTATGTCCCTATCTCTCTCTTAAAAGCCTTGGCCAAACTCACTGTGGGCCACTACCTGAAGTCTCCTTTGGTCATCTTTCCTCTTCTCTGATCCAACACATCTAAAACATCAATCTAACAAGTCTGTGAAAATATATATACCTCATCAGTAAACAAAGGTGAAAATCAAAACAACACTGAATTACCATTTTTTGATTGTCAAATGGTCAGAAATTTTTAAAGTAAAGATAATTAGTTTATGGTGTGGGAAAGGTTACATGGAGATACTCTCATTTACTAGTGGTAGGAATGTAAGTGCTTATAGCCTATCTGAAGAGTATTTCAATAATACTTATCAAAAGCTGTTAAAATACATTCATACCCATTGATCCAGGAATTCTCCATCTAGGAATTTATCCTGAGCTATAATTAACTAAGAATATGTGTAAAGCTAGGGGCTTTATTAGAGCATGGATGTAAATAATGTACAGTTTAGAAAAATTGGAAATAATCTAAATGTCCAACAATAGGGGATTGAGTGACTCAATGGATAATATACATATATATTCAGAGGAATGATATATCATCATCTTTAATGTTATAGAAGTATATTTAATGATATAGAAGAATTTTACAATATGTTAGAGGAAAAACCCAGTTATAAAATAATAATTATAATATTGTCCCATGGGGGCACCTGGGTGGCTCAACTGGTTAAACGTCTGACTCTTGATTTCGGCTCAGGTCATGATCTCAAGGTCGTAAAATGGAGCCCCACTTTGAGCTCCATGCTCAGAGGGGAGTCGGCTTCCTTCCATCTCTCTCTCTCTCTCTCCCCCCTCTTTCTGACCCTGCCCCCGCTCATGCTCTCTCTCTCTCTAAAATAAATAAATCTTTAAGAAATAATAATAATCATGTCATTCCATGTGTTATATATATATATATATATACACAATCACAATATATATACATACACATACTTATGCATACATACACACAAAACTAGAAATAATGATTATCTGGTTTTTATTTTATATTTTGCTTATCTGTATTTTCAGATTTTCTGCATTTATTTCTGACTTTTAATATTATCTTTAAAATAAATCACAAAATGGGGGCACCTGGGTGGCTCAGTTGGTTAAGTGTCCAGCTCTTGATCTCAGCTCAGCTCTTGATCTCAGGGTCATGAGTTAGAGCCCTGCATTGAGTTCTATGCTGGGCATGGAGCCTATTTAAATTAAAAAAAAAAATCACAAAATGAACCATTAATCTCATTATAATCACTTGCCCATATATAAGCCTTTTATGGTCCTCCATTATCCTTAAGTTAAATCCAGTCTCCTTAGTATGGCCTCCCAGACTCTACATTTCCAGGCAGTCTCTGATCACATAACTCTGCACAGAACTATCTGTTATACTCAGAAGATGCTTTATAGAATACTTTTTATGTTTTTATTTATATGCCTTTGCTTATATGTTCTTTTTGCTAGGAATGCCCTTCCCTTTTTGTCTACCTATTTAAAATCTTGCTAGTTCTACAAAGTGCAGCTCAAATACTATATTCTCTCTATATATATTTTTTAATTTTTTTTATTAACATATAATGTATTATTTGTTTCAGGGGTACAGGTCTGTGATTCATCAGTCTTCACAATTCACAGCACTCACCATAGCACATACCCTCCCCAATGTCCATCACCCAGCCACCCCATCCCTCCTACCCCCCTCCACTCCAGCAACCCTCAGTTTGTTTCCTGAGATTAAGAGTCTCTTATGGTTTGTCTCCCTCTCTGGTTTCGTCTTGTTTCGTTTTCCCTCCCTTCCCCTATGACCCTCCGTCTTGTTTCTCAAATTCCTCGTATCAGTGAGATCATATGATACTTGTCTTTCTCTGATTGACTTACTCCGCTTAGCATAATACCCTCTAGTTCCATCCACATCGTTGCAAATGGCAAGATTTTTTTTTGATGGCTGCATAATATTCCATTGTATATATATACCACATCTTCTTTATCCATTCATCTGTTGTTGGACATCTGGGCTCTTTCCATAGTTTGGCTATTGTGGACATTGCTGCTATAAACATTGGGGTGCACGTGCCCCTTCGGATCACTACATTTGTATCTTTGGGGTAAATACCCAGGAGTGCAGTTGCTGGGTTGTAGGGTAGCTCTATTTTCAACTTTTTGAGGAACCTCCATACTGTTTTCCAGAGTGGCTGCACCAGCTTGCATTCCCACCAACAGTGTAGGAGGGTTCCCCTTTCTCCGCATCCTCGCCAACATCTGTCATTTCCTGACTTGTTAATTTTAGCCATTCTGACTGGTGTGAAGTGGTATCTCATTGAGGTTTTGATTTGGATTTCCCTGATGCCGAATGAGGTTGAGCACTTTTTCATGTGTCTGTTGGCCATTTGGATGTCTTCTTTGCAGAAATATCTGTTCATGTCTTCTGCCCATTTCTTGATTGGATTATTTGTTCTTTGGGTGTCAAGTTAGATAAGTTCTTTATAGATTTTGGATACTAGCCCTTTATCTGATATATCATTTGCAAATATATTCTCCCATTCTGTCAGTTGTCTTTTGGTTTTGTTGACTGTTTCCTTTGCTGTGCAAAAGCTTTTTATCTTGATGAAGTCCCAAGAGTTCATTTTTGCCCTTGCTTCCCTTGCCTTTGGCGATGTTTCTAGGAAGAAGTTGCTGCAGCTGAGGTCGAAGAGGTTGCTGCCTGTGTTCTTCTCAAGGATTTTGATGGACTCCTGTCTCACATTTAGGTCTTTCATCCATTTTGAGTCTATTTTTGTGTGTGGTGTAAGGAAATGGTCCAGTTTCATTCTTCTGCATGTGGTTGTCCAATTTTCCCAACACCATTTGTTGAAGAGACTATCTTTTTTCCATTGGACATTCTTCCCTGCTTTGTCAAAGATTAGTTGACCATAGAGTTGAGGGTCCATTTCTGAGCTCTCTATTCTGTTCCATTGATCTAAGCGTCTGTTTTTGTGCCAGTACCATACTGTCTTGGTGATTACAGCTTTGTAATAGAGCTTGACGTCCGGAATTGTGATGCCACCAGCTTTGCTTTTCTTTTTCAACATTCCTCTGGCTATTCGGGGTCTTTTCTGGTTCCATACAAATTTTAGGATGATTTGTTCCATTTCTTTGAAAAAAGTGGATGGTATTTTGATAGGGATTGCATTAAATGTGTAGATTGCTCTAGGTAGCATAGACATTTTCACAATATTTGTTCTTCCAATCCATGAGCATGGAACGTTTTTTCATTTCTTTGTGTCTTCCTCAATTTCTTTCATGAGTATTTTATAGTTTTCTGAGTACAGATTCTTTGCCTCTTTGGTTAGATTAATCCTAGGTATCTTATGGTTTTGGGTGCAATTGTAAATGGGATCGACTCCTTAATTTCACTTTCTTCTGTCTTGTTGTTGGTGTATAGAAATGCCACTGAATTCTGTGCATTGATTTTATATCCTGCCACTTTACTGAATTCCTGTATGAGTTCTAGCAGTTTTGGGGTGGAGTCTTTTGGGTTTTCCACATAAAGTATCATATCATCTGCAAAAGTGAGAGTTTCACTTCTTCTTTGCTGATTCGGATGCTTTTTATATCTTTTTGTTGTCTGATTGCTGAGGCTTCTAGTACTATGTTGAATAGCAGTGGTGATATTGGACATCCCTGCCGTATTCCTGATCTTAGGGGAAAAGCTCTCAGTTTTTCCCCATTGAGTATGATATTCGCTGTGGGTTTTTCATAGATGGCTTTTATGATATTGAGTTATGTACCCTCTATCCGTACATTGTGAAGAGTTTTAATCAAGAAAGGATGCTGTACTTTGTCAAATGCTTTTTCTGCATTCTGTATATATTTCTATCATGTCATTTACTTTTAACTGTTTTATAATGATCTATTTATGTACTATTTGTGAGGTCTTTGAGGGAAGTGAGCATTTCTTATTCACCTTTGTACTTCCTTTGCCTGGCAAACAAGCTGGCATATAATAGGTTCTCAGGAAATATAGGATTAATAAATGAATGAGGCCTTTCTCTTTAGGCAGTTAGTTGCTACCTCCACTGGATTCCCATAGTACCAGTTCACAAAGAGGTACTACATTTTATTATCCTAGTTGTGTGTTCCTTTCTACACCATACCATTCTACAGAGGCTGCATGGTGGCTCTTTGAAGGTAGTGCCTATGACTTTTTCAACTTTATATTCTTAAAAGATAAAACATAGGTCTTGGTACACAGTAGATGTCAGTTCAATTTTAGGAACTGAGCAAAACACAAACTCCCTCTGTCAAGCATGAATTATCCTGATTGGAAAACCTAACCCAACCAAAATATTTTCTTCTCATCTGGTAGAGCATGTGCCTACAGCCTGTGCTCGGGTTGATGCTCTGCGCTCCCATGGTTATCCAAAAGAGGCCCTCAGACTCACGGTGGCCATTATCAATACTCTGAGGTTGCAGCAGCAACGGCAGCTGGAAATCTACAAGCATCAGAAGAAAGGTATAGTGATAAGGAACCATCTTGACTCCATAGGCTGGGGCTGATGAGGATCTTTAGGGGCTATAAGGTTTTCATTAAGTTTCATGGAGTGGCAGGGACTAGGGAATTTCAGGGTTTTCTGCCTGCTGTGTGGAATGCCTCACTTTACCTCTATGAATCTATGAATCTGCAAAATGGGAATAATAATGCTGGTCTGCCTCCCTCACAGGCAGTTGGAAGGCCCCCTAAGATCTGGTATAAGAAGACCCTCTTTAAACTGTAAAACTATATTTACATATGTGTGCTATGAGCAAGAAGCCTAAATGCAGACCTCAAGACCTTATGGCTGATAAATTTGTGACCAGTCCTATGAATCCAAGGCAAGACAATGAGGGAAGATTTTTTTTTAAGTTGCAGGGCCAATGCCTAAGAGAGACTAATGAGGAGACCCAGACAGGGACAGGGAGCAATGTGTCTCTATCACTTTCTAAAATTTGGATCTGTTTGTTCCCAGAACTGTTACAAAGAGGAACCACAACCATCACAAACCTGGAAGGCTGGGTGGGGCACCCTCTGGATCCCATTGGCTGCCTGTTTCTCACTTTGACTGAGGCCTGTCGTCTGAACGATGATGGCTATCTGGAAGTGTCAGGTACAGGGGTCAGCCTGCGGAGAGCTAGAACTGCCCTTGCTAGCCCTCCTTTCCCTCAAGACTCTGTTCTACATTTCCTGCAGCCTTTCTCTTCTTAACCAAGTTGGACGTGCCCTGTGAGGTTTCCTTGGGCTTCATCTCTTTCCCACCTTCCTTTCCCACCCTGTGGACTGGCCCTACCCTATTCTCCTATTTTACCTTTCCAGCCTTCCTTTGCTCCTCTCACTTCCATACCATGAATGCCTAAAGAGTGTAATCCAAAGTGAGTAAGAAGAGCGATAGGGATTTCAAGAGGCAGAGGCCAAGTCTCAGAGCAGTCTGGAAGTGGAAAAGAACTTCTAACAAGAAGAGTGTGTGTAACCCCTGCAACTGCATAATATTCTCATGTTTCCTTTGAACTTTCTTCCTCATGACGGTTATATTCCAAATTTACCAATGAGAACTAGAAGGGAAGAAATTTAATAGTCTCAATGTAGCAATGACTAGAGACAGAATTTTATGCCATCACTCTATTGTATACATATTATCTATTATAGTATTTAGCCCACTGCATTACAATTTGTTTACAAGTGATTATCTTACTAGACTTCGGTTGCTTGAAGGCAGAAATTATGACTTACTCATCTTTGTGACCCCAGCACTTAGTGCAATACCTCTCATTTAACAGTTTTCCATAAATATTTAATCAGATGAGTGAAGGGGAAAGAAAAGAAACCAAGACTCTAACCCCCTATAAGACTTTAAACCTGTGCTCTTTTTCTGCAACTTGGAACCCAGATGTGGAACATATAAGGTAATAATAACAAAGAAGTTGCAAGTGTTACAAAAGTAATAGTTTAACTGGATGGATTTGGATTTCTCTGGGTAGAGATACAATGGGTGGCCCCAGTCCAAGCTAGAGCTGCCCTTATCTTTCCTCTAATCTCCTGAAAAGAAATCATCATCTTTGGTCTGTTTCATCTGCACAGTGACACTTACATCTTGAAAACCTGAGATTGCACTTGGAATTTATTCACCAATGACATACACTTAGCTCCTTTCATATACCAGGCCCTGGAGATACAGAGGGCAATAGATAAAGTCTCTTCCCTTTAGGGTGCTCACACTCTAGTGAAAGAGACAGACACAAAACCGGATAATCATGGTATTACATAATGTGTTAGCAAAAGATTAATATAAGATCTACTTCTAACTGGTCTAGCCAGTTCACATATTGGGAAGGAGTTGGGAATTTTTGTGGCTCTGCATAATCTTTTTTCAGTATATTTTCCTTACTGCTCTGGGGTTCTGACTCAGCTTCCCTGTGATATCTGCTGACCTAACTGTATTCCAAAGTGGGAGGGAGAGAGGAGCAGAAGAATCCACAGAGCTGACCTAAAGAATCTGGTCCCCTGTTGCCCTCAGATATGAATGAAAGCAGACCCCCTGTGTACCAGCATGTACCTGTGGCTACAGGCTGCCCAAACAGCCATGAGTCCTACCTGTCATTGGCCCTGGAAGTTGCTCTGATGGGGATGGGTCAACAGAGGGTGATGCCTGAAGGCCTCTACGCACAGGACAAGGTGTGCCGTAATGAGGAGCAGCTCCTGAGTCGACTTCAAGAGCTGCAGCTGGACGATGAGCTAGTGCAAACACTGCAGAAACAATGCATCTTACTACTGGAAGGTAAGTAGAGAAGGGCTTTTGTCACAGTGCCTTAGGCCTGTAACTCTGGGTTCCCCTCTCTAACAGAGCACTGTATAACATCATTTTTTACATTCAAGTGTAGTTCAAGTTCCCATGGCTAGCAAACATATGCAAGATCCTACAGCTCAAGTCCAGGTTGGCAAATAGAAGCATGTGGATAAATAACTGGCTGTCCTATCTTCTTTCTGCAGGAGGCCCCTTCAGTGGTTTAGGAGAAGTCATTCACCGAGAGAGTGTTCCCATGCATACCTTTGCCAAGTATTTGTTCTCAGCTCTGCTGCCTCATGATCCAGACCTGTCCTATAAATTAGCCTTACGTGCTATGAGGTGGGTAGCCCTTTTCCCAGCCCAGTTGCCTCCATCAAAGCAGAAGTTTCCACTGCTCTTTCTTCTCTTTCCCGCTTTGTCTATTCTATTAGACCTAAAAATATTGGACCAAGCCTACCCTAAAATAGCTCAGGCATATTCATATTATCTAGGATTCCTATCTGGAATGCCTTGCTGGTGACCATTCGGCTCCCTGGTTGTACTCTTGCTGGGTCACCTGAGGAAGCCCCTAAGTTTTTAATAGAAATGGAGCACCCAAGACCTGAGTATCTTTGTTCTGGGGCCCATTAGGCAGCCTGAGAATGGGTTTGAGCCCTTCTGTAGCTCAAATGAGTCATGGTTCCCAGGCATAGGTCACCAGATGTGTCTGGAAGAAATAAAAATAAGTCTTTCTATACCAGGACTTGAGAACAATGAGCTATGGGCATCTCATTTTCAAACTAGAATAGGATCCTTGGATTAGGCAGGTGGACCTCTAGGATGCAGCAGACCATATAGAAGAAGAATTTTAGTCAGATCAGAAACTCTTCACTTCAATCAGAAAAGGACTGCTGAGGATTCCTTGGCATGTGTTTCTTATACTTTAAAAAGTAATTTTAGGGCTTTTGAACTGCCTTTCAAATCTATTTGCCGTAAGAAGTATTCAGCTTGAGTTCTACAAGTGCCCAGGCACTCACCTCACATACAGTATAGTATTCTAGGTTTCAAAACCTTTAAGGCTCAGGGTGCCTGGGTGGCTCAGTCAGTTAGGTGTCCAACTCTTGATCTCAGCTCAGATCTTGATCTCAGGGTCATGAGTTCAAGCCCTGCATGGGGCTCCATCCTGGGCATGGAGCCTACATTAAAAAAACAAACAGATAAACAACCTTTAAAAGCTCTTAGTTAACCCTTTCCTGCCCAGTTCCTTCCCAGCAAAGAACAAACTTCTCTAAGGTAGCTCAGAATGTCAAGGGTCTGGATGGTGGCTGATGACTCTCCCTGGGTCTTCTAGGTTACCTGTTCTAGAAAACTCAACTTCTACAGGCGACAGTTCTCACCCTCACCATATGGTGTCTGTGGTGCCCAGTCGTTATCCTCGCTGGTTCACGCTTGGACACTTGGAATCACAGCAATGTGAACTGGCCTCCACCATGCTGACTGCTGCCAAAGGTGAGCATAGATAGACCTTAGGCTCCAGCACCCCCACTATGGTGGCCCAGTCACGGCCTTCCAAGGGCTTGGTCTGCAATCTTCTAAAGAAGAAAGGCTATTCTTGACTACTTAGAGTGATAGGGATCCTCACTTTGATTGCTGTCATTAGAATGAGCACCCAGGTCCAAGCCAGAGTTTTGCCTTTGTTACTAATTGTGGGATGCCAAGTACATAGAATGAAATCATCTTTAAGATAACTTCTAAATCTAACCTTCCATATGATATAATCACTTCATCTTTGCAGGCCTCAGGTTCAAAATCTATAAAATGGGATTCATTGTCAGTGATCCTATCAGCCTCTCCAGGGCCATTGGAAGATCCAGTGAAGTCATGACTAAGAGCTATAAATTGCTTTACAGATATGTGAGTTTGTGATATTTCCAGGGCTCCTTGTCAGAAAATAGGCAGCCCAGAGGGACTCACATTTTCAAGCACCTATACCTCCCTGTTAGCTAGGTAGGTTTCACCACAAAAAGAAATGAAAATAAGCCCCTGAGAAGCTATAACGAAATACTAGGTTGCATGGGTTGTGACTATTTTTCTGATACCAGGAAACTATGGATATTTTAAGACTTTTTTGTATTAAAAATAACTGTATGTTGTATCTTATTGCCCAAAAAATACATGCTCATTATGGAAAAGGTAAAAGATACAGATAAATCAATATGAAAATGATCAATACACCAACACAACAGTTGAACAAAAGATACAAGTTCAAAGAAAAGAAGATACAAGTAACTTTTGAACAATTAAATACCTGGACTCCCTTGAGAAATACAAATTAAAATTACCCTGAGATAACATTTTTCACCAATCTTACAGGCAGAAATCAATAAATTTGATAATAGGCATCCATGTGGGGGTGGGGGTGGCAGTGGCATGGCATGGAGTATCAGATTCCAAGCAGGATAGGATGACTACAGATCCAGGATGTTCAGTTAACCTCAAGCACTAGAAACACAAAACTATACTAAGGCGCATCATAATCAAATTGTTTAAAACCAGTATTAAAAGAAAATCTTAGGGGCACCTGGGTGGCTCAGTTGTTAAGCATCTGCCTTTGGCTCAGGTCATGATCCCAGGGTTCTGGGATCGAGCCCCACATCGGGCTCCCTGCTCAGCGGGAAGCCTGCTTCTCCCTTTCCCACTCCCCCTGCTTGTGTTCCCTCTCTCACTGTGTCTCTCTCTGTCAAATACATAAATAAAATCTTTTAAAAAAAGAGAGAGAGAGAAAATCATACTTAAAAGTAACTAGAGAAAAAAGACATATTATGTACAAAAAACCAAAAGATTAAATATGAGAGGTTTCTCACTAGAAACAGTATAAACCAGAAAAAAGTGGAGAAAATTCATTAAAGTACTTGTAAAAAACTGTCAACCTAGAATTCTATATCATTGAAGATATCTTTCAAAAACAAAGTGAAATAAGTTTTTTCAGACAACCTCAATTGAATTAGAAATCAACAATAAAAAGGTATCTATGGAAGATCCACCAAATTTGGGGGAATTAAACCACACACTTCCATATAACTCACTGGACAAAGGGAAGAAACCCAAGAAGATTAGAAAATGTTGAAACTGAAGGAAAATGAAAGAAAAGCATTTCAAAGTTTTTGGGAATACAGCTAAAGCTTTACTTAGAAGGAAATTTTTAGCACTAAATGCCTGTATCTGAAAAGAAGAAAGGCTTCAACTCAGTGATCTCAGCTTCCACCTTAACCAGAAACCAGAAAAAGAAGATCAAATGAAATTCAAAGTAAGCAGATGAAAGGAAATAATAAAGATCAGAGCATAAAGCAATAAATAGAATGTAGAAAAACAGTAGATTTAAATCAATGAAACCAAACACTGTTTGAAAGAAAAATAAAATTGAAATCTCTGTCCAGACTGATCAAGAAAAAAAGAGAGAAGACAAAAATCCCACCAATCCCAAGAATGAGAAAGGTGACATCACAACAAATTCTAAAGACATAAAAATGATAATAAAGGAATATTGTGAACAATTTTATGTCAATAAATTAAACAACATAAATGAAGTAGACTAATTCCTTGAAAGATAGAAACTACCAAAGCTCATTCAAGAATAAATAAAGATGAACTAGGTATATACCCAAAAGAATTAAAAACTTGGACTCAGACAGATACTTGTACACCAATGTTCATAGCAGCATTATTCACAGTAGCAAAAAGTTGGAAATGTGTCTATCAACAGATGAACGGATAAACAAAATGTGATCTATGCATTCAAAGGAATATTAATTTAGCAATACAAAGGAATGAAATTCTGATACATGCTACAACATGGATGAGCCTTAAAAACATGCTAAGTGAAATAAAACACACACAAAAGGAGAAATATTTATGTTTCTGCTTAATTGAAGTACCTAGACTTGCCACAGCAAGGAAACATCAGGGGATACTAATCTAGTGGGCAAACATTTTATTAGGAAGGGAATATTTATGTAGTCTCAAAGTATCTGTCCACAAAGCACTTATCAATCATAAAGGAAAAAAGTGCAAGTCTACTATAGAGCAACCTGGCAGACGTCACTTGAGTAAAGTGGCCACAGTTAATATTAAATTTGAAGAGGCAGAAAGCAAAATGGAGGAGAAATTCATAGAGACAAAGTAGAATACAGAGCCTGGGGTAGCTAGTTATTATTTAATGAGTATAAAGTTTCTATTTGGGATGATGAAAAGTTCTGGAAATGTATAGTGGCCATAGTTGCATAACATTGTGAATGGACTTAATGTCATTGAATTGTAGCCTTAAATCCTTAAATGGTTAGAATGGTGAATTTTATGTTATGTATATTTTATCACAATAAAAATAATAAATAGAAATGAACATTAAAAAATTGAATTTATAGTTAAAAACCTTTCCACAAAAAAAATCCAGGTCTAGATGGCTTCACTGGTAACTTCTACCAAATATTTAAGGAAAACATAACAATTCTTTTTTTTTTTTTTTAAGACTTTATTTATTTATTTGACAGAGAGAGAGCACAAGCAGGGGGAGCAGCAGGCAGAGGGAGAAGCAGGCTTCCTGCCTAGGATCATGACCTGAGCCGAAGGCATACACTTAACTGACTGAGCCACCCAGGCACCCCAAAAACATAACAATTCTATGCAAACTCTTTCAGAAAATTGAAGAGGAGAAAATATTTCCCAGCTCAATCTATGAAGCCAGCATTACTCTTGATACCAAAACCAGTCAAAAATCATAAGAAAACTACAGACTAATATCCTTATGAGCACAGGTGCAAAAATTCTTAATAAAAGTGTTAACAGATTGGATCCAATAATATATTTTAAAAAGATAAAACATCACGACAAAGTAGGATTTATCCCAGGAATGTAAGATTAGTTTAACATTCAAAAATCAATCACTATACTAATAGAGTAAAAAACAAAACCCATGGGTTATTCATCATTTTAATAATACAGAAAAAGCATTTAATAAAATCTAACTTAATTCCTAATAAGAACATTAAAAACTCTTAAACTAGGAAAAGAAAGAAACTCCTTCAACATGATAAAGGATATCTAAGATAACAGCTACTCATACTTAATGGTAAAAGATTGAATCCTTTTGTTCTAACATCAGGAACAAGGCAAATATGTTTGCCTTCAGCTCTTCATTCAGCATCAAACTGGTGGTTCTATCCAGTACAATAAGACAATAAAAAATAATAATAAAAGATATCCAGATTAGAAAGGAAGAAGTAGGGGTGTCTCGCTGGCTCAGTTGGTGGAGCATGCTATTCTTGATCTCAGAGTTGTGGGTTCAAGCCCCACATTGGGTGTAGAGATTACTTAAAAATAAAATCTTTTAAAAAAAGGGAAGAAGTAAAGCTGTATTCTCAGATGACACGCTCAACTATGTAGAAAAATCCTATGAAATCTAGAAGGAGCTATTAGAATTAAAAATGAGTTTAGCAAGGTTGCAGGATACAAGATCAATATATAGAAATCAATATACCAGCAATGAACAATCAGAAATTGAAATTTTAAAAAATTACTATTATAATATAAAGAAAATATGAAATACTTGAAAATAAACTTGACAAAAGACGTTCAAAACCTATACAATGAAAATCATAAAACACTGCTGAGAGAAATGAAAGAAGACCTAAATAAATGGAAAGACATACTGCACTTATGGATTAGAAGACTCAATATTATTAAATGTTGATTTACTACAAATTGATGTATAGATTCAATGCAATTCCAATCAAAATCCCAACAATCTATCCTTGGGAGTTTGGGATAGATATTGATTATCTGATTGTAAAATTTGTATGAAAATGCAGAGGACCTAGAGTAGCCAAAAATAACTTTGCAAAAGAAAAGTAAAAGTAGTAAGACTAACACTACTTGATTTCAAGACTTATTATAAAGCTATAATATTCAAAATAGGATTATTGGTGTTTAGACAAACAAATCAATGAAAAAGAATAGTCCCAAAGCAGACTTATATATATTAGGTCAGTTTGTTTCAATAAAGGGTAGAGCCAATTCCGCTGAGAAAAAGGATGGTCTTTTCAACAAATGTTACAACATATACAAAAATTATCTTATGATGGATCAAGGATCTAGATGTAAAAGCTAAAACTATAAAATTTTAGAAGAAAACATTGGAAAAATCATTTTCATTTTTTGTTAAGCAAAAATTTTGGAGATACAACATTAAAAGTACAATCCATAAAAGAAAAAATGGATAAATTGGACATACAAAATTAAGAACTTTTGCTTTATGAAATGTCTATTGGATGAAAAGACAAGCCACAGACTGGGAGAAATATTTGCAAATCACGTATCTCATAAAGGACTTGTATCCAGAATATGTAAAGAATTCTCAAAACTCAATAATAAGAAAATGAACAACACATTTTTTAAGTGAGCAAAGATATGAAGAGACACTCCACCAAAGAAGATATTCTGATGGAAAATAAGCACATGAAGAAATGTTCAATATTGTTAGTTCTTAGGGAAATGCAATAGAATCACAATAAGAAAATGGCTAAATTAAAAAAAAAAAAAACTATAGCAAGGACTGTCAAGGATGTGGAGCAAGTGGAGCTTTCATATACTACATGCAGGAACATAAGTGGCAAGACCACTTTGAGAAACCATTTTATAATTTCTTAAAAAGTTAAATGGACACTTACACATACAATACAGCCATTGCACTCCTAGGTATTACCCAGAAGAAAGGAAAGTATATATCTGACAAATTCTTCAACATGAATGTTCATAGCAGCTTTGTTTTTAATAACAAACAACAGGAAACAATCTAAATATCCATCCATAGGTGAACAGATAAACAAACTGTGCTATCACCATACAGTGCAACACTACTCAGTAATGAAAAGGAACGAACTGTTGATACACACTACAACATGGATGAATCTCAAAGTAATTGTTAAGTGAAAGAAGCCAGACCAAAGGAAAAACTGCATATTGTTTTATTCCATTTATATAAAATTCTGGAAAATGCTCACTATAGTGACAGAAAGAAGATCAGCAGTCTCCTGGGAATGGGAGCTGGGGCAAGCTATGTTGGAAGGGAAGACGGGATCACCAAGGGTCACAAGGAAACTTTGGGGGTGATGTATATGTTCATTATCTTGATTGTGATAGTTTCTGGGGGTATACATATGTTCAGAATTTATCAAATTTTTCATTTTAAAATACATGCTGATTATTGTATGTCAGTTATACCTCAATAAAGCTATAAATAAATGTATAGTTAAGTAATGATGGCAACTGATTATAACGCATTGAATAAAATAGGTATCCATGAGTTTTATACTGGTTTGAGCAAATAAATGAAAAGACTGGAATGCCAACTAATGATTGTGGAAAGAATGATGGAATGAGAATATACCATTTGGGAGAAAAAAATGAGAGAGACTATATACCATTTGGCAACCATATAATACTTAGTTCAGCCTAGAGACATCAATGGACACTAAAACTGGTGGGTGAACATTTGATGAAGGATATTTACATTATCTCAAAGTATCTTTCCACAAAATACTTGTCAGTCACAAAAGGATAATGTGTGACTTTTACAATAGGGAAACTTGGCAGACGTCACGTTAATCAAATGATCACAGTTAAGACCATCAGTAATGGGTCAAGTCAAAATTATGTAACACCAGTTAGGAAGCTATAAGAACTTCAGGAAACATCAGGCATACCCAGATTGAAGGGCATACTTACAAAATAACTAGTTTAATCTGCAAAGTGGTCAAGGTCATGAATGTCAAGGGAAGACTGAGGAATTTTTCCAAAATGACAAAGACTAAAGAGATAGGACAAATTAAATACAACATATGATCTTGTATAAAATCTGTTTGCTATAAAGTACGTTATTGGAACAATTGGTGAAACTTGAATAGGATCTGTGGTAGATGATATTAATATATCAATATTGATTTTCTCATTTTGTTGGTTGTATTGTGGATACGTAGAAGAGTTTCCGTGTTTGCCAAAAGTGTAGACAACAGTATTCAGGAGTGATGGGGTATCAAATCACATACTTACTTTTGAATGCTTCAGGGGTAAGAAAAGACCTCTCTGTACTATTCTTGAAATATTTCTGTAAGTTTGAAATTATTTCAAAATAAAAGAAAACATTTTGATAAAACATTGTGTTTGCAAAGGTGTGGAGTGGGAGTATAGATTGGTAATCCTTTGTGGAGGGCAATTAGGCATATCTATGAAAATTACAGTGCATATATCCTTTGACCCAGCAATTTCATTTCCAGGATTTTATCTTACAAATATATTTGTACCCAAATGTGAAATGATGTTTGTTTATTCAGTCCAACATTGTTTGTAATTGTAAAATATTTGAAACATTCTAAGTATTCATCAATAGGAGACTGATTAAATATATTATGTCCAAAATCTCTTACATGGAATTCAAAAATCTGAACAGCTTTGAAAATCCAAACTGTTTTAAGTTTCACGGCAAAGCCTGACCTCCGCTGACATTAGGCATTAGTTGATCCTCAGCACTCTTAGTCACGTACCCATCTTTGCTGTTCACTGGTAATGTGTTGCCTTGTTTGTTTGTGTTGTTGTCATTTTGTCTGTTTGAGTTTAATTGTCCTGTAAAAATGTCCAGAAAATTGAAGATAAGAATAAGAAGAAATGATGGAAGTATCTATCATTTTCAGTAGCACAGAAAATAGAGTTAGTGTAGAAGCTTAATCAGGTATGTCAGTGAGGCATCTTACTAAAGAATAGGGTGTGGGAATTAACACAACATATGATTTGAAAAAAATAGAGTGTTGAAGTTTTACCAGGACAACAATGACCAGAACTAATGAAGAACAGAGTATTTTTCAGAGGGCAAAAAATGAAGATGTTGAAATGACCATGATTGCATAGATTCAACAATGAAGCAGTATGACTATGCCCCTGACTGGTTTTTGGTCATGAAAAAAGCTAGAATATGTCATGAGTACTGAACATATTTAAAGTGAGTGTAAAATACCAGAATTGGCTGCAGAAATTTAAGAAGCATCATGGTATAAAATATCTGAATATCTATGATAAAGAAGCTTCTACTTATCATGAAGTAGACGAAAATTATATTGAGAAACTTGTTAAGATAATTTTTAATGAAAACCATAGTACCAAACATGTATACAGTGCTGTAACAACTCTGTTCTGGCCTGTATCCTTTTTTTAAAAAATTAACAATGATTAATGAGCAAGAGGTTTTAAGGGACTCTAAGCACAGGTTGAAAGTTCTGGAATGTGTCAATGCAGCAGACAGTTAAAGTTAGAAAAAAGCCAACATCTAAGATGTTTCAAAAGTTGTTCACAATTTATTTGTTAGTCTGTAAAGAAAAAAAGCATAAGTAGTCAAAGAGATATTTTCTAACTGACTCAATAATCTGTACCAATGATAGGAACTCATTGCACACAAGCTGGAATGAAGACAACCATATAGTTATACTGTTCCTGGACCACCACCATTCCACACATACCCTTCCTGAACTTCTTATGACTAAGAAATTTTACTCCCAATGAAGAGCAAATATAATTTTTTTTTTTAATTTTCATACTCTACTTGGCAGCAGTTAACTTCCAAGACTTCCTAAAGAAGTTATTGCAGAAGCTTGATCAGGCCTACCTTAATGATGCCATTTACACAGTTGCTGGTGTTTGGAATGATGGATAAATATTTGGCAGAGACTTTGGCTTACAATAATGTTTGAAAGTAAACTTGCAGATAAAGACTTTGAAGGATTTTGTGTCACTAATGAGAAGATACATAGTTTTATTACTTACACTAAAATTTTATTGACTAGAAGTCTGGATAAGTCAGAACCTTGCTACTCAAAGTGTGGTCAGTGGACAAGCAGCATCAATATCACCTGGAAGCTTGTTAGAAATGCAAATTCCCAGACTCACTGAATCAGAATCTCTGTGGGTGTAGCCCAAGAATCTATATTTAAACAAATTCTAAAGATGACTTTTATGTTCACCAAGGTTGTAGAAGCACTGAGGTAGAGTAATCTGATATCAAAAAAATACCGAATAAAGTGTGTACCTATTGTACATTTCTTGCAAGATAGAAAAACTGCTAAAATGGTGTTAACCCAAATAAGCATGAGCCTAGTAGTGATGACAATGGTGAGATATAACAGATGGGAAAAAATCTCCATAGGTAATATAAGGGAAATATATGAGCATTTACTTGGCCTTGAATAATATGCATTTATCAGTGAAGAGATTATGGCTGCTTACTTAAGTGAAGAGACCACTTATCTAGAAAACCATATTAATGAGATACCTAGAGTTACCCTAGAACTACACATTTTTAAAGGTCATCTATTGTAGTGTTGCTTTATCATTAAAGAATCCCATTCTTGGCCCATCATTAAATATCTAATTCTAATCTTTGGTGACAATAATAGCAAACCTGATGAAACCTTTTGTCCTAAGATCCTCAAGAAATCAAATATAGCAAATATTTATTACATGTGTATGTAAAGATAGTTTGGTTTTAGGTTTTATTGAATGTTTTCTTAGAAATAAAGAGTACCAAGTATTTATGGTCTATATCACACCATTTCATTTCCCAGTTTACAGCTATATTGTTAAATAACAATACTGATTTTGCTCTTCTTCCCAACTAGTGTGAATATTTATTCATTCACAGTGTGTTTAGTTATGGGATCTTGCCCCAAGCCCACTGCAAAGATTATGTATAATGTATGCATAAATTATCTTCCTGTAAAAAAAAATTCTGAATTCCAAAACACATTCAAAACCCAAGGGTTTTGATTAAAGAGTTGTGAATCTGTACATCCATAAATGGAATACTATGCAGCCATTTAAAAGAAAAGAAGCTCTTTATGTACTGATGTCGAAGAATCTCCAAGATATGTTGATATGTGGGGAAAAAGACATGCAAATCTTTGTATACTAGGCTACTGTTGGGGGGGGTTAAGGAGAGGAACTAGATAATGTATTTCCTTATTATCCATAGAGTATCCTGGAAGGTAATTCAAAAACTCATAATATTGGTTGTATATAGGGTTAGAAGTGGGTGAATGAGGGCCAGGGGTGAGGGGGAGAAAGAACTTTTAATTATTTACCTTTTGTATCTTTTCAACATTGAACCATGTGAATATTTCCAAATTCTTAAATTATAAATGTCAATAGAAACTGCTTAAATTGAAATGCAAAGAGAAAAAAAGAATGGTGGGATGGGGGTACCTAGAATAGAATATCTGAGAACTGTAGGACAATTAGAAAAGATATCTAACATATACATGATGGGAATACCAGGAGAAGAAAGAAAGGAGCAAAAGAAATATTTGAGGTAATAATGGCTCAGAATTTTCCAATATTAGTGACAGACACCAGAACACAGATCCAGGAAGCTCAGAGAAGACCAAGAAGTATGAACACCAAAAAATTTTCTCCTAAACATATCATATTCAAACTGCAGAAAACTAAAGACAGAGAAATCTTGAAAGAAGCCAGAGAACAAAACCACCTTACCTATAGAGAAAAGGATAAGAATTCCATCACTTCACAAACCATGCAAGCAAGAAGACAGTGAAGTGAAATATGCACAGTGTTGAAAGAAAAAAACACCAACCTAGAATTTAGTATCCAGCTAAATTATCCTCCAAAAGTAAAGGAGAAATAAAGACTTTCTCAGACAAAAACTGAGGGAATTTTTTGCCAATAGACCTGCTTTGCAAGAAGTCCTTCAGAGAAAAATAAAATTAAATAGATGTTAAACTCAGATCTACATAAAAAAAAGAAGTGTGTTAGAGAAGAAATAAATTAAGGTGAAATAAAACCGTTGGTTTTTTTTTTTTTTTAATTCTTAGTTGAACTAATAGATAACTGCTTGCTTAAATAATAATAGCAGGGGTGCCTGGCTAGCTCAGTCAGTAGAGCACATGACTCTTGATCTCAGGTTTGTAAGTTTGAGCCCCATGTTGGTGTGTAGAGATTACATAAAAATAAAATCTTAGGGGCACCTGGGTGGCTCAGTCAGTTAAGCATCCAACTCTTCATTTCAGCTCAGGTCATGATCTCAGGGTTGTGAGATCAAGCCCCACATCGGCTCCTTGCTGGACATGGAGCCTGCTTAAGATATTCTCTCTCTGTCTGTCTCCCTCCCTCCTTTCCTCCCTCCCTCTCTAAAAATAAATAAATAAATAAAGTCTTTAAATTTTTAAAATAATAATAGCAATATATAGGACCAATATATTGGGTGATTATAGCTTAAAGATAAGTGAAATGAATAACAGCAATGATGTTACAGAAGGAAAGGAAAAATTGAGAATACTATTAGAAGGCACCTTATGAAGTGGTATAATTATTTGAAAATGAACTTAGCTTCATTGTAAATGTATACTGCAACTCTAGGGCAAACACAAATAATTTTTAAGAGAAGTATAATTGATAAGAGAGAGGAGAAAATTAAATCATAAAAAATGCTCAATGTAAACCAGAGATGGCCAAAAAGGGAAGAAATTTAAAAAAAAAACAAAAAACGAAGAATAAGTGTAATAAATAGAAAACAGTTAAAAAATATGGTCGATATTAATCCAACTATATCAGTAATCACTTTAAATGTTAATGGTTAAATATGCCAATTAAAAGAGACTGGGGCACCTGAGTGGTTCAGTCAGTTGAGCGTCCAACTCTTGATTTCAGCTCGGGTCATGATCTCGAGGTCCTGGGATCCAGCCCTGCATCAGGCTCTATGCTCAGCAGGGAGCCTGCTTAAGAGTTCTCTCCCTTTCTCTCTGCCCCTACTCACCCCCTCTCTCTTAAGTGGATAAATCTTAAAAAATAAAAATAAAAATAAAAATCTTTAATAGACTAACAGAGCGAATTTAAAACAAAAACAAAAAAATCAAAGGCCTAACTATATGTTGTCTACAAGAAACCTGGTTTTGACACCAAAGCATGAACAGCAAAGGAAAAAAATAAGTTGGACCTCATCAAAATTAAAAGCTTTTGAGGGTGCCTGGCTGGCTTGATTGGTGGAGCATGTGACTCTTGATTTCAGGGTTGTCTTGATTTCAGGGTTGTAAGTTCAAGTCCCACATTGTGTGTAGAGGTGACTTAAAGGTAAAATGTTTAGAAAAAATTAAAAGCTTTTAAAGAATATTGTCAAGAAAGTAAAAAGACAACCTACAGGATGGAAGAAAATATTTGTAAATCATATATCTGATAAGGGCTTAATATATAAGTATATAAAGAACTACAACTCAACACCAAAAAGACAACCCATTTTAAAAATGGGCAAAAGACTTGAAGAGACATTTCTCCAAAGAAGATATATAAGTAATAAGCAAATGAAAAGATACTCAACATTATTAGTCGTTAAGGAAATGCAAATCAAAACCACAGCGAGATACCACTTCATACCTACTAGGATGGTTATTATAAAAAATAATAGTAAAGTGTCGGTGAGGATGTAGACAAACTGGAATGTTGTACATTGCCAGTGGGAATGTAAAGTGGTACAGCTGTTATGGAAAATAGTTTGATTGTTCCTGAAAATTTTACTTTTTTTTTTTTAAATGTAAGCTCTACACCCAATGTGGGGCCCGAACTCAGGACCCCAAGAGCAAGAGTCACAGGCTCCACTGACTGAGTCAGCCCCTGTTCCTGAAAAATTTAAATAGAATTACCATATAACCCAGTTATTCCACTTTTAGGTATATACCCAAAAGAATTGAAAAGAGGGACTCAGATACTTATACATTAGTGTTCATTGCAGCATTACTCATAATAGCCAAAAATTGGAAACAACCCAAGTGTCTGTCAACATATGAACGGATAAATAAAATGTGGTATATTCATACAATGGAATATTAAATCATGAAAAGATGACATTCTGATAACATGCTACAACCTGGGGAAACCTTGAAGACATGCTAAGTGAAATAATCCAGGTACAAAATGATAAATATTATATGATTATATTTATATGAAATAGCTACAACAGGCAAATTAATAAAGACAAAGTAGGTTAGAGTTTTACCAGAGACTTCTGTTTGGGGTGATTAAAAAGTTTTACAAATAGTGGTAATATTTACACAACATTTTGAATGTGATTAGCACCACTCAGTTGTACACTTAAAAATGGTTAAAATAGCAAGTTTTATTATATATATTTACCACAAATTAGATAAATAAATAAATGAATTGATGAAGAGTGCTGGAACAAGCAAATAGACCCTAAGTACAAACACTGAACATCACTGGGCTTGATTTTTATCTCAGTACCTTTAGGCAGATATTTAATTTCTCTATGATTGAGCTTATATGCTTTACCTTTCAAGTATTTTCTACTAAAAACAGAAGCCAGGGGCAACTTGGGTGGCTCAGTCAGTTAAATGTCTGACTCTTGATTTCAGGTCGGGATCTCAGGACTGTGGCATCAAGCCCTGCATCAGGCTCTCTGCTGGGCATGGAGCCTGCTTGAGATTCTCTCCCTCCCTCCCCCTCCGCCCACTTGTGCACTCTCTTAAAAAAAAAAACAAAAAACAAAAAACAGAGGCCAGGGCTTTATTTTTTTTTTTTAAGATTTTATTTATTTTTTTGACACAGACACAGCGAGAGAGAGGGAACACAGGCAGGGGGAGTGGGAGAGGGAGAAGCAGGTTTCCCGCTGAGCAGGGAGCCCGATGTAGGGCTCAATCCCAGAACCCGGGGATCATGACCCGAGCAGAAGGCAGACGCTTAATGACTGAGCCACCCAGGCGCCCCAAGGCCAGGGCTTTAAACACATAAGGAGAGTATCAACACTCTGGCCCTCACTTTCCACACCCTATAGCCTCAATGCCAGACTAGCTGCACTGAAAGCAGGAAGAATCTGGAAATGATAACTCTTCTCAGGAAAGCATGCATAAGAGTTTAGCCAGTTTGTTATTTTCATCTTTAAAAATATTTCTTAAACACAGATTTCTTCACAACAACAAAATATGGAGAAAGGTATACCATGCTAACACAAATCAAAAGAAAGCCGGAGTGCCTGTATAAATTTCAGACAAAACAAACTTCAAAACATGGAAAATTACAGGGATAAAGAGGGTTATTCCTTAGCGATAAAAGGGGTCAGTTCTCCCAGAAGACATAATAATCCTTAATGTGAGTATGCATTTAACAACAGGACACCAAAATATGTGAAGCAAAAACTGATAGAGCAAGGAGAAATAGACATATCCACTATTAATAGTTGGAGAATTCAACATTCTTCTATCAGTAATTGACAAATCCAGCAGGCAGAAAATCAGTAAGGATATACTTGAACTAAATTGCAGTATCAGTGAACTGGATCTAATTAATATTTATAGAATACTTCATCAAACAACAACAGAATACATTCTTCTCAAGCTCACATGGAACATTCACGAAGACAGACCACATTCTGGACCACAAAACACACCTAAATAATTTAAAAGAAATCATACAAAGTATGCTCTCAGACCACAGTGGAATTAAACTAGAAATCAGTAACAAAGATAACTGGAAAATCCCAAAATACATGGAGATTGAACAACATACTTCTAAATTGCACATAGGTCAAAGAAGAAATCTTGAGAAATTTTTTAATATTTTGAACTAAATGAAAGAATACAAATGATCAAAATGTGTGGGATGCAGCAAAAACAGTACTTGGAGGGGAATTTATAGCATTAAATGCATATGTTAGAAAAGAAAGAAAATTTAAAATCAATAATCTATCACCTCACACTTGTTAGAATGGTTATTATTTAAAAAACAAGAGATAACTAGGCTGGCAAGGATACGGAGAAAAATGAACTCTAATGCAGTGTTGGTAGAAATGCAAATTGGTGCAGCTACTTTGGAAGACAGTGTGGGGCTTACTCAAAAATTTACAGTTACAAAATGAACATGTCACAGGATGAAAGGTACAGCATAGGGAATATAGTCACTGGTATTCTAATAGCATTGTATGTTGACAAATGGTCACTACACTTGAGTGGTGAACATAGCATAACTTAGAGTTGTTGAATCACTATTACACCTGACACTAATGTAACATTGTATGTCAACTATACTTTAGTTTAAAAAAAAATCTTTATATATATGTATGTAGGAAAAAATACATATGTATATAGGAAGGTAATTGACTTTTATTTATATTATATATGTCAATTGCCTCTCTTTATACCAGCCACGGGCAATTGAAATTTGAAATTAAAAACAATATATTTACACTAGCAACCCCCAAAAAAGTACTTAGTAAATCTAACAAAATATGTACAAGATCTATATGAGGAAAACTATAAAACTTTGAGGAAAGAAATCAAAGAAGATCTAAATAAATAGATATTCTATGTCCATAGATAGGAAGACTCAATGTTATTATGATGTTAGTTCTTCCCAGCTTGATTCTATAGCTTCAATACAATCTCAACCAAAATCCCAGCAAGTTATTTAGTGGATACTGAAAAACTCTAAAGTTTATATGGAAAGCTAAAGACCTAGAATAGCCAACACAGTATTGAAGAAGAACAAAGCTGGAGAACTAACACTACCCAACCTCAAACTTACTATAAAACTACAGTAATCAAGACAGTATGGAATTGGCAAAAGAATAGACAACCAGATGAATGGAACAGAATAGAGAGTTCAGAAATTAACTCACACAAATATAGTAGACTAATCTTTGACAAAGGAGCAAAAAATAGTCTTTTCAACAAATGGTACTGGAAAAACTGGGCCTCCACTTGCAGGAAAAAAAAAACATAGACACTGACCTTACCTTATGCCTTTCATAAAAATTAAAATAGCTCAAAGGCATAAAGGTAAAACATAAAACTATAAACCTAGGAGATAACATAGGAGAAAATCTAGGCAACCTTGGGTTTGGCAATGACTTTTTAAATACAAACCAAAAACACAGTCCATTAAAGAAAAAATTGATAAGTAGGACTTCATTAAAATGAAGAAATTCGGGGGCGCCTGGCTGGCTCAGTCGTTAAGCATCTGCCTTCGGCTCAGGTCATGATCCCAGGGTCCTGGGATCGAGCCCCGCATCAGGCTCCCTGCTCCGCGGGAAACCTGCTTCTCCCTCTCCCACTCCCTCTGCTTGTGTTCCCTCTCTCGCTGTGTCTCTCTCTGTCAAATAAATAAATAAAATCTTTTTTTAAAAAATTGTTAAAAAAAAAGATGAAGAAATTCTGCTCCATGAAAAACACTCTTAAGAAACTGAAAACACAAGCCACAGACTCGGAGACAATATCTGTAAAACACTTACCTGATAAAGAATTTATATCCCAAACACGTACATAACTCTTAAAACCCAGTAATAAGAAAACAAACAACTGAATTTAAAAAATGGGCAAAAGACTCAGACGCCACACAAAAGAAGATATAGAGATGGCAAACAAACATATGAAAAGATGCTCAGCATCATATATCATTAGGAAAATGAAAATTAAAAAGGAGATACCACTACATACCTATTAGAATGGCTAAAATCCAAAATATTGACAACATCGATATGGATGTGGAGCAACAGTAACTCATTGCTTGTGGGAATGCAAGGGGTGGAGCCACTTTGGAAGAAGACAGTTTGGCAGTTTTTTTACAAAGCTAAACATAGTCTTACCATCTGATCCAGTAATCAGGCTTCTAGTATTTTACCAAATGAGTTGAAAACATGTCCACACAAAAACTTGCACACAAATGTTTATAGAGGCTATATTCGTAATTGCCAAAACTGGAAGCAACCAAGATGTCCTTCAAAAGGTGAATGGATCAACAAACTGTGGAGGGCACTTGAACTAATGAGCACTGGGTGTTGTATGCAACTGATGAATCACTAAATTCTACCTCTGAAACTAATAATACAGTATATGTCAATTAAATTGAATTAAAAAAAACTGGTACATCTCATACAATACAATATTATTTACCAATAAAAAGAAATGAGCTATCAAGACATTAAAAAAAATGAAGGAACCTTAAATGTATATTGCTTGGTGAAGGAAGCCAGTCTGAAAGGTTACATACTGTGATTCCAAGTGTATGACATTGTGGAAAAGGCAAAATTAGAGAGACAATAAAAAGATCAGTATTCTCAGGGGGAATGAGGAGAGACATGAAGAGCTGGAGCATGGGAGGTTTTTAAAGCAATGAATCTATGCTGTACAGTAATGATGGGTCCATGATACCATGCCTTTGTTAAAACCCATAGAACTGTATAACATAGTGAACCCTAATGTAAACTATGGTCTTCAGTTAATAATAATATATCGATGTTGGTTCATCGAATGTACCACACTAATGTAAGAGCTTAATAATAGGGGAAACTGGAAGTGGGGACAGGGGTGTATATAAGAAGTCTCTGTACTATCTGCTCAATTTTCTATAAACCTAAAACTGCTTTAAAAACATGAAATCTGGGGTGCCTGGGTGGTGCAATCAGTTGAGTGTCCAGCTCTTGGTTTCGGCTCAGGTTGTGATCGCAGGATTGTGGGATCGGACCCCATGTCAGGCTCCATGCTCAGTGCAGAGTCTGCTTGAGACTCTCTGTCCCTCTCTCTCTGCCCCTCCCCCCATAAATAAATATTTTAAAACATAAAAATAACATGAAGTCTATTAATTTTAAAAATTGTTTTGAAAGATCATAGGAGAAAAAAGGTAATCTCTCCCATCATTCTGACATCAAAAGACTCCTACTAAGACATCAGTAGAAATATTCCTAGAGATTTTCTAATCATGTATATGCACACACATACACTATACACACACGTTGCTACTTACCTTTTTTTTTTTTACAAAAGTAGGATCATAGAATATTAACTATATACAAGTTGTTTATGATTCTCACAACAACCCTAAAGGTTACTGTTTCTGTTTTATGGATGAAGAAATTGAACTAGTAAATGGCTGAACTGGGTTCAATTCCCAATGCATTTCATTCCAAAGCCTATATACTCTTACCACCACACCTCTTTGTCAAACAAGACCTACTTTTAGTTCTATCTTTACTTTTTATCCCTTCATAAAATACACCAATCTTTCATATACTATACTACCTTCATACAGTGACCTTCACTTCGTATGGTATACATGCCCTTCCAGTGGTATGTTTCTTAACTCTGTGCACTAGTACTTTGTATAGAATCCTTGCCTGCTGAATAGGAAGTGGTGGCCCAGCTCCTTTTTGCTTCAGGGAGCTGCAGTGAGAGGCTAACAATGGGATTTGCATACTTTTTTGATAATAATGTGGCTTCCTATGTCCTGTAGAAGTAGCTCTCAAAAGCCAGGTGTTCATGAAAATTATTTCTGGGACTTAAGGCATCCAGGGGAAGAAGGTGAAGGGTAGAGGCAGATGAACAGGTGGAGAGAAGTGAATTCATGTGGGTGCCTAGTGAAGGAAGCAGTCTCTAGTGGGTTTAGTGGAGACAGAGCTTGTCTACCCAAAAGGGATGGTAGCATTCAGAAGTATTCAGTGACTTGATAGCAGACAGTTCAGCCAGTATCTGTGTGATCAGTGGACTGTTCAGGGAGGCTTTAAAGAAAACCTGTCACTGCCACTTCTCTCTGCACCCACAGGGGACACTCTGAGGCTCCGAACAATTCTGGAAGCAATACAGAAACACATCCATTCTTCCTCCCTCATCTTCAAACTGGCCCAAGATGCATTCAAGATTGCCACTCCCACAGACAGTAGTACTGACAGCACCCTGCTCAACGTGGCCCTGGAGCTGGGGTTACAGGTATGGAGGAGGAGTGGGTCATCCTTGCTTTAGGCTTCTGGCCTAGTGATCATCGGTAGAAGATAAAATCCCAGAAGCACTGGGCATGAACCAGCCAAGCCCGGGTCTTTCTGTGTCCCCAGAACACAACTTCTAGGCTAGGCCTCTAGGTAAGGACTCTCTAAATTCAGCTCCATTTTGAAGTTAAGGCCAGAAGCAATGTAGCTTTAGGCTCCATAGGGTTCCCATTTCTCCCCACCCCCTCCCCATCTCTCCAAGTCAAATCAATAGTAAGGTGTGATAATAAGGACTTTATTTGTTACAGGTCATCAGAGAAGCCTTCTACCTGATTGGTGGGAGGGGTGGGCAGAAATTAAACCTGTCTGTTCTTATCAGGAGAGAGATGTCTGTTTAAAGCACCAATAAATACTTATTGCATAAATGGATGGCAAGGGGATGTGGGGATGTAGAAGTCCTAACAGTTATGCTTAGCCAAGTGGAAATGCCTCTTTTTTGCCCAGGTGATGAGGATGACCTTATCAACTCTTAACTGGAGGCGCCGGGAGATGGTGCGGTGGTTGGTGACATGTGCTACAGAAGTGGGTGAGTCTCCCACTTCCCTCCAGTCCCCAGAGAAAGGAGTTCCTAGGCCCTACTCTTGGAACAAGGCAGCAAATCCTTAAAGCTCTCATATTCCTACTACTGATGGCCTGGGGAAGGATGGGGCTGCTGGTAGGAAAGATGGCCTTTATTTAGCTAGCCCAAGCTCTGCCCTTACTGCTTACCATACCCTGGTGTCAGCAGCACTTTGACCCTCTGATCAGAGACATGTTTGAGAGATTGAATTTTCAGCTACCAGTATACAAGTGCACCCTTGGGAGGTAGTTGGCCCAGTGGTTTGGTCCCAGTCCCTGCCTATGCTTCTGAAAAACCCCAGACAACTTGGAGTCTTGGGACCCCATCTAGAACCCAAAGTCCCCTGAGAGGCCCCACTTCAGCTAGAACCCCCAGGCAGATCTGCGACCCCTGCCTTGGGGCAGGTAAACCACAGGCTCTGCTGCTCCATCCTTGTGAGGGGCTAAGAGCACCTGCAGTAATCTTCAACCCTCTGACTTGGGGAAGGAAGGGATGGGAAGAGACCCCAAACAGGGTCTGGCCATCCGGGATGCTCCCTGGTTTGCCTCAGATCATCTCAAGGCTGCTGAGGAGGAGGGAGAACTCATCTCTGCAGGCCAAGTTCTGACCCCAAGGGGTAATCTGGGCAGACCTGGATCGGGTCCCGGATGGCCACGGCTGAGCTCAGGCTCTCCCTGACAGGTGTGCGGGCCCTGGTGAGCATTTTGCAGAGCTGGTACACACTCTTCACCCCCACTGAGGCTACTAGCATTGTGGCTGCCACCGCTGTATCCCACACCACTATCCTGCGCCTCAGTCTTGACTATCCACAGCGAGAGGAGCTGGCTAGCTGTGCTCGCACGCTGGCCCTACAGTGTGCTATGAAGGATCCGCAGAGCTGTGCCCTGTCAGCCCTTACACTCTGTGAGAAAGACCACATCGCCTTCGAGGCAGCCTACCAGATCGCCATTGACGCCGCCACTGGTGGCATGACGCATGCGCAGCTGTTCACCATTGCCCGCTACATGGAGCTCCGTGGCTACCCGCTACGTGCCTTCAAGTTGGCCTCGCTGGCCATGAGCCATCTCAACCTGGCCTACAACCAGGATACCCATCCAGCCATCAATGATGTGCTCTGGGCGTGCGCCCTCAGCCACTCTCTGGGCAAGAATGAGCTGGCAGCCCTCATCCCCCTGGTGGTGAAGAGCGTGCACTGTGCCACAGTGCTCTCAGACATCCTGCGGCGCTGTACGGTGACGGCGCCGGGCCTGGCCGGCATCCCAGGCCGCCGCAGCTCTGGGAAGCTCATGTCCACCGACAAAGCCCCACTGCGCCAGTTGCTGGATGCCACCATCAATGCCTATATCAACACTACACACTCACGCCTGACACACATCAGCCCTCGCCACTACGGAGAGTTCATTGAGTTTCTGAGCAAGGCTCGGGAGACCTTCCTGCTGCCCCAGGATGGCCACCTGCAGTTTGCCCAATTCATCGACAACCTCAAACAAATCTACAAAGGCAAGAAGAAGCTGATGCTGCTGGTGCGAGAGCGCTTTGGCTGAGAAAGCAAACAGCTCACTGCCAGGGCAGCCTGGGCTCCCAGGTACCACAGGTCAGGCCAAGGACACTGAAACATTTGTCCACCCTGAGAGGACTCTGGGCACCTGTGGCCGAAGCCAAAGCACCACAGGGCTAAGCATGGGAGAGTCCAACTCTAGCCAATATGCCTTCCTCGGCAAAGTTCTCACTACAGCCCACTGTTCCTGAAGGAGCTGGGCCCTGCAGATCGATCAGAAACCCCACAACATGCCACCTCACGCCCCTATATCCTGCGTGTCCTGGGCATTGGCCCACTCTCCCTTGGCAAACACAGAACACTGTTCCGTCTCAGGGATTGCTTAACCAGAGAAACAGAAGCATTTATGGTACTGTAAATACTATATTATATGTGTTGCCAATTACATTGTAAAGTTGTAACTATTTATAATTCTGGTTCTAATTTGATGGGTACTTGAAGTAGCTATGGGTGGGAAGATAGGCTTGTTTTCTGAGGAGACACAACCATTTCTCAGGTTTCCCTTGCAGAATTATACAGATTGCAGTGGAAGAGTGGGGGTGGTGGGGAGTACAATGGCCAGTTAGAATAAATCCCAGGTCTAGTCTATGCAGAAACCCCAGCCTGCAGACACAGGGCATCTATATAGCCCAGTGGTGGGAGAGGGGCAGGGCCAGGACTGGACTTAGACTCTTGCCTCATAAAGCCACAAGGACAGTAAAGCTCTTGCTCTTGCCACACATAGCCTCTCTAGGAGCCCGTTGAGCTCCTGAGAAATAAGTGCAAGGGGGAGGGTAAAGGTCTGGGAGGCCACTGAGCTCATAATATTCATCTCCTCTGGTCACCTTTGTGTTAGAGTGTCTGGTTTTATCTCTAATTATGTACGTGTGTGTATGTAGCTGTATGGCTAAGTACATGTGTCTGTGTGCATAGATATATCTGTGCATACCTGTCTTGCACATATATTTATGTGTGTCTGTGTCAGGTCTAGGTCTCTGTGAGTACATGTCTATGTGCTGGACTGTGAGTTTGTATGTGAGGGTATACACATTTGTGAACATGTAAGAATACGTACCTGTGTGTGTGTTCCTGTCTGTCAATGCATGTTTAGTTGGGGGGGGCACACAGATGCATGTGTATAAACATGTTTGTGTGTTTGTATGCTTGCTCTCCTCTGGTCTGTCTTTATATGTATAACTGTGTGTATTTTGACATTATGTCTGTGAATTTATGTTTGAGAATCTGCACGAATGTGTCCCTTCTCTTTTTGCCAGATCTCTCTTCCCCATTCCTCTTCATCTCTCACCAGCTAAACACATTCCTCATCTCTTTGCCTCCCTTATTCACCATTTTCTCAGCAAGCTCCTAAGCACTAGTCTCCCTCTACCCTAAGAGTGATTCCTTCAGCTCCCCTTCTCTTCTTGCCCTGTACTTGCTTTCTTCCCTTGCCTTTCTACCTCAAGCTTCCTCTGTCTGCCCACTGGTCACTGTTTTGGAGGCTGGGGCTGGAATGCATTTGGCCTTTCCCTCTCTGAGTAGTTTCTACCCCTAGTAGGCAATGCCTGTCTTAGCCCTAGCTGACCTCCGCAGTGTATCATGTTCCTGCTACCTTCCTAACCCCTGTGCTCAGCCTGGAATTGTTATAGGAGGTAGCATGGGCTTTCAGAAGAGTCATCTGGATGCCAGTGTCTTGGTGTTTACTGTTTCATGTTTTAGTTCTGAAGTAGGGGGTGGGGGTGTGATAGGGAAGGGGTGGTATAGCTAGAGTGTGAACTAAGGACCTCTCTGTCTGCTTTATGTTCCTTTCTTTGACAAACTGTCAATTTTTTTTTCCCTCCACACTAACCAGTAAGTCGTTTTTGCTGTTTGTGGCTACTTAAGTCTTACCATCCAGCCATGGGCCCCTACAATTTCTCAGCCCAATAGGTTGGTTTAAAAAAAAAAAAAGCAGCAGCCACTCCCATTTCTGTATCACGATTGCCGTTTTTTAGCAAGTGTGTGAACTCACAGTGCTTTTCTATGAATAAATCATGGATCACAGAAAATAGCATTTCTAAAATCAGAATTGTGTTCTCTCAATAAATGGGGCCCTTCTCTTCTACATTGCCCCAGACTGGGACAGGGAATTGGTTGGGCCTCTAGTGCAGTGGGTCCCTAGTGGTCTAAGGAGATGTAGAATGACAAATGAAGAATTTCCTGCCACACCACACCCCTCTCCAGAGCTCACAGGCACCTCAGACCTTGTCCCAGGAAGTAGGTACCACCATGATGGGCAGAAACACCAAAGTCCTGAGAAAATTAGAGGGTATGCTCAGAAAAGAACGCAGAGCAGCCCTGAGTACCATAGCACCTTTTGGCTTCAGAGGCCTTCTGGCCTCAAAGATGCAAGTCTAAGTCTCTACTCCTAAGAATCCTAGCCCTCCCCCATCTTTTGGTGTCAAAGCTGAAGTCCTCTCAGCTTCTCCCTGCTCACCTAGATTCCATCTTCCCCAACAAGCCTCTCTAGAATATTCTAGAAATTTCTGTGCCCCTCTCTGATCTATACTCCCCTCCATCCCCAGACACAAAGCTCTGTCAATTTGGCCTTCTATGCTGTGGGGACCCCATTTCTCTGCAAATGTCACAGCTTCAGCGCCAGGAAGCTTTACTCAACCCCATGTAGCCCTCAGGCTCGGAGAGCTGAGAGCAACATGGTAGTGAGGGCCCTGACATTGAGTCCTACAGTACATATTCACTGATACTTGAGCTCCTATGACTTGGAGGAGAAGATACAGAAAGGGGCCCCAGAGAAGAAGCAGAGGCTAAGAAGGAACTGAGGATAAGGGCAAAGATCTTCCACAAATGAAACCATATGTTAGATTCCAACTCTGCAACTTTTATTCTCCTGGAAACAATCATCTTTGTTAGTGGTAGTTGAGGGAAAAGGTGTATGCTCAGTTCTGTCGAAGCAGACGTGAGTGTCTATGCACAGCATCCACAAAGGCCCCAACGTGTTCTGGGTCCATGTCAGGGTAAAGTCCATGGCCCAGGTTGGCAATGTAGCGCTGTGGCCCAAAGTCATCCAGCATCTGCTGCACCAGCCGTCCGATCTCCTCCTGGAGGACCAACAGGGCACTGGCTACAAGGGGGCCAGCAAGCCCCTGTACTCCCTACACATAACTGTGACACATACAACATGTAGGCATGCTTCTACTCAGTGTTATTGAGTCATTCAGTCATTAACTCAAAAAATTTACTGGATGCTTAGTATGAGCCAGACAACTATAAAAAGAAATTCCTGCTTTCCTAGAGTTCACATGCTATGTATAGAGGGACAAACATACAATAAAGACACACACACATTAATACAACCATATCCACAACCATGGGAGTATACAGACTCACACACACATAGGGACCCTGGTTACCTCAGATGCATACAGAGCACAGGGGTCCAGGTTGCCCTGCAAGGTCACCGTCTTTCCCACACGTTCCCTGAAAGCAAAGTCAGCGCCATGTTCTGGTGACTGCACATATGGCAGCTGCACCCTCTCCACCTCACCCTTTATCACTCACCGGGCTTTCTCTGGGGCCACTGTCCAGTCAAGCCCAACCACCTCGTAGCCAGCTTGGGCCAGCTCTTCCAGGGCAAAATGTCCATCTTTAGCAAAGATGATCTGAGGGAAAGGACGGATCTCTGAGGCTACAAAGGGCCTTCCTATGCCCAATAACTTATCTTGGCTGCACCTCTGCTGCCCTCCAGTGGTCACTTCAGTCCATACAGGACATACCCAAAAGTGCCACAGGCCCACCTTCACTTACTCCAGCCCCATCCTTACCATGGGCACTGGTGCCAGGCCTGCCTCCTGCAGCCTGGCCTTCACCCGCTTGGACACATCACGGATGTAGGGCAGCGCAAACTGACTGAAGAGCTGTGGGCCAAGATGCCCTGCATGGGACTCAAAGAGCTGCAATGCCTACAGTTGGGGGGGGGGGGGGGATTGGTGAAGAGAAATACATAACACACAAAGTATCTCAGGACCCACACACAACGTATCTCAAATTTTTCCCTAGTGACTTCAGACCCTCATACTGCCTAAGCCTGTAAATCCAGTTTTGCCTTCTCCACATCCCAGTGCTAGCTTTGGTCTTTGAACACATAGCATTGCCAATGTCAATGACAAGGTGGACCTAGGTGCTCCAGTCAGATCACTGTAGGCCAAGCTTCCTTCCTGCCTGGCATTAAGACACCTGCCCTCTCAGGTGTAAGGAACTCTACTGCTTCTCATTCTTCTAGACCGCAGCCTTTCTCTCTCTCTCAGGACCCACCTGGGCACCAGCGGCCACTTGTCCCACCAGATATGGGACCAGAGCATCAGTGAGGATGCGAAGCAGCTGGTGACTAGCCTGTGGTTTCTGGTAAAGCCAACGCTTGGCCTGAGCCATGGTGCTTGAGCCGCCACCCTCAATCATGTATGTCATCAGAGTCCACTGCAAAAGGATACAAAGAGAATGTCACAGGTGTAGAAACCAGACAGATACTTACTTCCCTTGTCTACATCAGACCTGCCAGAGTGATTTCCCCATGCCCAAGTCCCTGCCCTGTTCCACATTACCGGGGCACCAGCAAAGCCAATCAGTGGCACACGCCCAGCCAGCCGTTGTCGGGTGAGGGTGATGGCCTGGAATACATAGCCCAGCTCGGAGGCCACTGATGCTGGATCCCGGAGACGTTCTAAGTCCCGCTCTTCTCTTAATGGCTCTGGGAAGCTAGGCCCTTTGCCAGGCACCATAGTCACCTCCATGCCCAGTGCCTGGAGGGGAAGAAAATATCTGGATTCCCAACCTGTAACTCTAGGAGGAAAGGCTCTGTTCAGCCCACACCAAGAAGGAAGAAAAGGAGAATGAAACTTGGCCAAACTCCATCTCTTTCAGCACAAGTTTTTTCCTCTGTCCAGTGAGGATAAGGGCTTATCTTGAGCCTTGATTATCTTTACCCTTTCTTACCCATCAGGTTTGAGCGGGTACCTGGGGTACAACAAGGATGTCAGAGAAGATGATGGCAGCATCCAGAGGGAAGCGACGCAGTGGCTGTAGGGTATAGAAGACAGGTTACTAGGAGGCAAGCTGAGGGCATAAGTCCCTCCCTTTTTTGTGGAGGCCTCACCTGCAAAGTCAATTCACAGCAGGCCTCTGGGGAGCGACAGGTGCTGAAAAAGTCCTGAGCAGCCCGAGTTTCCCTAAACTCTGCAGACAAAAGAAGAAAAGCAGGGCTCAACCTTTTTTTTTTTTTTTTTTTTTAAGATTTTATTTATTTGACAGAGAGACAGCAAGAGAGGGAACACAAGCAGGGGGAGTGGGAGAGGGAGAAGCAGGCTCCCCACTGAGCAGGGAGCCCAATGTGGGGCTTGATCCCAGGACCCTGGGACCATGACCTGAGCCGAAGGCAGATGCTTAAAAACTGAGCCACCCAGGCGCCCCAGGGCTCTCAACCTTAGGGAACCTCTGGATCCCTCCCCTACCCCTCAAAATCTTTTCACCCTCCAGAGTTTCACTTAGATTCCCGGGCCCTGACCCTGACCTGGTAAGTAGCGGCCTGCCTGCCGCATGCACCAAACGGGAGTGTAGTCTGTGTCTTCTCCCCAGGCGGCTCGCAGGAACGTGTCATTCTTCAGCTCTGGAAAACCCTGGGATCTGGAGATCAGGAGAGGGCGGGGGTAGGTGTCAGTAAGCTAGGCCAGGGGTTGGGGAAGGCCTGGGTTCTTTTTTTTTTTTTTTTTTTTAAGATTTTATTTATTTATTTGACAGAGAGAGACAGCGAGAGAGGGAACACAAGCAGAGGGAGTTGGGAGAGGGAGAAGCAGGCTTCCCGCAGAGCAGGGAGCCCGAAGCGGGGCTTGATCCCAGGAGCCTGGGATCATGACCTGAGCCGAAGGCAGACGCTTAACGACTGAGCCACCCAGGTGCCCCATGGCCTGGGTTCTTAAGGCGGATTCATTCCAACACCACTATCGGCCTTCTCCAGCTAGTTCCTAAGCTTTGGCTCCCCGCCCATTCCACCTCGTCTTTGCCTATCAGATGGTACACAAGACTAGAAGGGCCCGCGCTGGGGCCTATATCTTCCACACAGCCCCAACTTCCTCCAGCTCAAAGCCACTGGAAAAACTGGGGGAAGGGCGGAATGATAGCCCAGTTAGAATTGATCGGGGTCTTTGGACCAGAAAATCTCAGGAACAGGGCTACCAATCGGAAGCTGGTAGATCCCCAGGCTAGGGGACAGTGAATGAGAAAAGAGAAGACGGTCCCAAAATACGGATCCTAACTGAGGACTAGAAAATCCTGGAGGCATCCCCTAAATGAAAGTCTCTGGAATCCATGGGTGGAGGATTAAGGATTCCAGCGAGAGGAGTCGGGTCGGGAGCTCTCCAAAGTGGGGAAAGAGAGGTATAGGGACAGATTCCTGAGATGGAAGACTCAGGTCAGAAGCCACGCGGGCCATACCGCGTGGTGCAGAGAACTCACCCCAACCCGTTTGCCTCCATGATAAGCCTTCGGTAACTGCGAGCACAGTCCCCACTTTAACCTCAACCGGAGCCTGTGAGATCAGGCTCCACCCTTTCCTGGAACGAGCCAAGGCCGCCGCCATGTTGAAAGTCACATGATCAGACACCGGCCTTTAGCTCCGGGGCTGCCCCGGCTGCTGCCTGGAGGACCCCCCCCCCCCCCCAAAAAACCTCTCTCCACCGTAAAGTCAGCTGTAGCGTCGCAGCAACAAACGCCCCGCCCGCCAAGAACTCCGCAAATAACTACACCTTACCGTGGCATCAGTAATTTCCTCTCCTCTGATGGCCTGGAAATCCGGAAGTTTCGGCCGAGGCTCATTTTACTCCCCTGCTCCATGATTCTAAAAATCTTATGCCTAGCGACCAGGCACACAGTGGATTAAAGAACCAAGCTGTACAGGGAAATGAAATAATTTAATATCTATATTACTGGGGCACCTGGGTGGCTCAATCGGTTAAGTGTGGGACTTGTGATTTCGGCTCAGGTCATGATCTCCTGGGTCCTGAGATTGAGTCTCCAGTGGGACTCCACACTCCTCTGGGAGTCCGCTTGGGATTCTCTCCCTCTGCCGGTACCCCCACTCATGTGTGTGCAGGCACCTCTTTCTCTTTAGAATAAGTCTTTAAAAAATATATATTATCTATTAAGAGGCGGGCGCTCTAGTAGGTGCAGAAGTTACAGTGGTCACCAAGACAGCCCTTTCCTTTAAGGAGCTACAGACTGGTGGATCAGCAATCATAATGTTTTAAGATGAAAAGGCTAGAAGCAGCTAGCAAGCCTCCTTCCTCAACTGGGGAAAGCTGTGGGGGTGTTCCAAGCAGAGGGAACACCATGTACAAAGAGAAGATGCAAAAGAACAAATGGCTATTATGGGAACCAGAAGACCAATCTGGTGGAATTAAAGAGGCTAGAGATGTCTTCAGGGTCCAGGTCATGCGGGCTCTTGTGAGATTCATTTGTCTACTTTATTCTGTAGTAGCATGGTAGCATACAGATAGCTTGGAGAGAAGGGAAGAGGGGCACTATGTTCCCAACTTCCTAGGGAGAAAAAAAAAAAAAGGAAAACTGTCACAATTACATGGGATCATATATTCTTTCTTTCTTGATAATTTTGATTATTTGAAAACTATATCCCAAAACAAAGTTTCCATCCAAGTGTCCATCAACAGATGAATGGATAAACAACATGTAGTATGTACATAAAACAGAATATTAGTCGACCTGTAAAAAAAAATTTCTATTCATGCTATAATATTGTTGTAATATTATTCTAAGTTAAATAAGACAGACCCAAAAGGACAAATATTATATGGTTCCATTTATGAAATATCTAGAATAGGCTAATTCATAGAGGCAGAAAGTAGATTAGAGTTTACAGAGCAGGCCATGAGGAGTTACTGCTTAAAGAGAAGGCCTTTCTGCTTGGAATGATGAAAAGTTTTGGGAATAGGTAATTGTACTCTTAAAATGGCTAACAACAAATTTACACTTATTTTACCACAATTTTTAAAAATATATCAAAAACCATTGTACACTTTAAATGGGTGACTTATATGGAACCTGAATTATATATCAATAAAACTTTTTTAAAGCTGTTTGCAGGGGAGGGCGGGAGACGATTTCCTTTTCCTCCATGATTATACTTCACCAACAGCTCCTGTCCATTTTTTTTGCCTCCATCCTATCTAGCCACCTTGGACCTATCTTTCCACATTGCACCTTTCCTCTCATCTGGTTCAGAATTACTGGGAGAAACTGCGTAATGACCACCAGTGTCCTAGAATTAGGAGTAACCACCAGGATTAACCCCGAATGACTCAAGACTCCTGTCAGCGGTAGGGCTGAGGAGGGGATTATTCTCCCCCCAAACATTTTAGCAACACTGCCCCTAGGATGAGGAGCCTGAGAGGATGTCTATTAGATTTTTAAAGATTCTTCTGGTTGGAGTATGACTCGTGGGGGTGGGAAGGCAAAAACAGGCCAGAGAACCAGAAAAATGTCTGTTGCAATGATCCAGGCTAGATAGAATGGTGGTTCAATGAGGGTATAAAATGGTGGCAGCAATGAGGATGGACAGGAAAAAATGGATCAGGTAAAGACAACTGAACTTGGGGCGCCTGGGTGGCTCAGTTGGTTAAGCGACTGCCTTCGGCTCGGGTCATGATCCTGGAGTCCTGGGATCGAGTCCCGCATCGGGCTCCCTGCTCGGCGGGGAGTCTGCTTCTCCCTCTGACCCTCCTCCCTCTCATGCTCTCTGTCTCTAATTCTCTCTCTCTCAAATAAATAAATAAAATCTTAAAAAAAAAAAAAAAAAGACAACTGAACTTGGGTCTGGTTGGCTCAGTGCGAGGCACATTGGTTTGTAGTAAGTTTAAGTATCCGAGTACACAGGGTAATACGGCGGGCGCGCGGGGTGCCCTTAGTCCAGAACTTACGGCGGAGGCTGGCCGAAGGCGGGGCGGAGCGTGGTGGGAAGCTTGGTCAGCCTTCGCGGCGGCGGCGGCGGCGGCTCCCCGAGCCGAACCGCCGCCCCTGGGCTTTCCTTTGCCACTTCACCATGGCAGGCCCAGGGCCGGGCGCGGCTCTAGAGTCCCCGCGGCAGTTGCTGGGCCGCGTGCGCTTCCTGGCAGAGGCAGCGCAGAGCCTCCGCGCCGGACGGCCGCTGCCGGCGGCGCTGGCCTTCGTGCCACGCGAGGTGCTCTACAAGCTTTACAAGGACCCAGCGGGTCCGTCGCGCGTGTTGCTGCCGGTGTGGGAGGCGGAGGGCCTGGGGCTGCGTGTGGGAGCCGCGGGCTCCGCCCCCGGTACCGGCTCCGGGCCCCTCCGCGCTGCCCGGGACAGCATTGAGCTTCGGCGCGGCGCCTGCGTGCGTACTACCGGCGAGGAACTGTGCAACGGCCACGGGCTCTGGGTGAAGCTGACCAAGGTACCCCCTGGCCTGCCCTGGGCCCCGCAGAAGACCCCCGGCGCCAGGGAAGCCCCAGGCTGTTCTCTTCCCATCCCCCATCTTGAGCTAGCATTGCGTTCAGTGTCCTTTGCCTTGGGCCGGGCAGGGCGGGCAGCTGGGCAGTTCCCTGACGGCGGTGCCTGCCTTGCGCGTCTCGGCAGGAGCAGCTGGCAGAACACCTGGGCGACTGCGGGCTCAACGAAGGCTGGCTGCTGGTGTGCCGACCGGCGGAGGGCGGGGCCCGCCTCGTACCCATCGACACTCCAGACCACCTCCAACGGCAGCAGCAGCTCTTCGGCGTGGACTACCGACCGGTGCTTAGGTCCTGCAATTGAAGGGGCGAGGCTTGCTGCTGGACGGCTTGGCCCGGAAGGGTTGGAAACTAGGCGGGCACAGGCCGGGAGGTGGGATATGGAGTGAAGGCAGGGTTAAAGGCAGGAAGGGGCGGGACTTGAATGGGGCTGGGGTGGAGCTTCTGGAGGCACAGTCTGGTGGAGGTTGAGCTCTGGAGAAAGCTCTCTGGGGGTGTCCCGCTGCCCACTGATGTCTCCCCATCCCCTACTCTGTGCCCACAGATGGGAACAGGTGGTGGACCTGACATACTCTCATCGCCTTGGATCAAGGCCCCAGCCAGCCGAGGCATACACGGAAGCTGTACAAAGATTACTGTGAGTGAGCTGGGGTGGGATAGGGAGGAAGAATTTCCAGGTCTGGGCCTGACCTAATTAGGGACTTGGGGTTGCGTAGCTATGTGCCCCCGACGTGGACCTACGAGTGCGACGAGGACCTGATCCACTTCTTGTACGACCACCTGGGCAAGGAGGATGAGAACCTGGGTAGCGTGAAGCAGTATGTGGAGAGCATAGACGTTTCCTCCTACACGGTGGGTTCTGGGACTCCTCCCACCCCAAGCAAGATGTCACTTCTTGCTAGATCCAGAACCCTCACCTTTAGGCCAGGGCCAAACCTAAATCCCCACAGGCCAGACTCAGTCCAGCACCCCATTTTAGAAGTCCTGTAGGAATCCCTAGACACTTCCCCCCATACCAGCTGTGCTTTTAACCCAGCTCCATGTGCAGGGAGTGGGGTAAACACTGTCTCCACGTCTCTGCCCCTCCCCAGGAGGAGTTCAATGTGTCCTGCCTGACAGACAGCAATGCAGACACCTACTGGGAGAGTGATGGGTCCCAGTGCCAGCACTGGGTACGGCTTACCATGAAAAAGGGCACCATTGTCAAGTGAGTGGGCTCTGAGGTAGGACGGAGTGGGTGGGCCCCATGCCTGTAAGTGTACAGAGATCCGTGTGCATACTCTGACCACCCAGGAAGCTGCTGCTCACAGTGGATACCACAGATGACAACTTTATGCCAAAGCGAGTAGTGATCTATGGGGGCGAAGGAGACAACCTGAAGAAGCTCAGTGACGTGAGCATTGATGAGTGAGTGAACAAGCTGGTCTGGAGGGGAAATGAGGCATGATCCTAGCAATGGGGCCTGGCCCCACTTGGAAGTATAAGGTCAGGTGAGAGCCCAGCAATCCCTGAAGGCAAGGGGTATTCAAAGTGCCTCACATCCATCTCCTCAGGACCCTGATCGGGGATGTATGTGTCCTGGAGGACATGACCGTTCACCTTCCAGTCATCGAGATCCGCATCGTCGAGTGCCGAGGTAGGGCTTCAGGCGATAAGGGGGGAAGGGAATCCCAGTGTATAGATAGTGGCTAGCTGCTAGTGAGTAAGGAGAAGAAATGGGCTTGGAGTTGGGATGAGGGTGATAGCTGACCTAACTCCAAGATGTGAAGCTTTGGGCCTGAGCCAGGTGGGAGACACCAGGTATAGGCCTGCCTTAAAGCCGTAGAAGTGGTTGGGCTCATCTGAAGAGGAACTGAGTTGGGATCCTCAGGCATTCCAATATTATAGGGATGGATGGAGGGACCGGCAAAGAATATGATAATCAGAGTCAGATGAGTAGAAGGGGATCTCAAAGGTCCCAGGTTTCTAGGGGCTAAAGGTAACAAAAGCCTGAGCATTCAGGAGCCATTCTCAGGTCTGAGGGCCAAGGAGGCAGCTAGTGCCCTAAGTAACCTCACTCTGACTTCTTCCCCCAGATGATGGGATTGATGTGCGTCTTCGAGGGATCAAGATCAAGTCATCTAGACAGCGGGAACTAGGGTTGAATGCAGACCTGTTCCAGCCGACCAGTCTGGTGCGATATCCACGTCTGGAAGGCACTGACCCTGAAGTCCTGTACCGCAGAGCTGTTCTCCTGCAGAGGTGGCTGTGGTCCTGTGCCTGCCCGGCCTTCCTTCCCCCAACCCTGAACCCTCTTTGTCCATATGAAGGAGGTTCCCCAGGCCTTATACTGTAAGCTGTTCCATTTCAAGAGTGTCAGAGCAGATCCTGGGTCCCGCCTTCTCCCGTCCTCGTGTGTTGGGGGGTGAGGGGGTCTTAAATCCGTGCCACCCTCTTTAGTTGCGTTATCTTTACCCACTCACCCCAGATTCATAAAGATCCTAGACAGTGTCCTGCACCACCTGGTACCTGCCTGGGACCACACACTGGGCACCTTCAGTGAGATTAAGGTGAGCCTGGCCCCCCCCCCCAGTATTGGTGTCAGCAATGGGCTCCTCTTTCTGCTCATTCAAGTGTTCTCTCTTCTACAGACTTCCTAAAACCTGCTCTAGGCCTGGACCTTTGCTGGGCTCTAGGAATGTAGGAAGAAAGCCAGACACAAATAGTTAAAATGTAGTGTTTGGGATGCCATTCTCCCAGATAGTATGTGAAATATATAAGAGCTGAGGGAGGAGAAGTATCAGCATAGACAGGGGAAGCTGCGGGAAAGGTACATGCTGGGAGTTGTTAGCTGCTGAGGATGACCGGAGAGAAGCGCGCAGGTAGATGTGAGTATGACTTGGGGATGAGGCTGGGTAGGCAAACAGCGGGCCCTGATAGCAGAGGGCACCATGGGCCAGGCTGTGAAGGAGGGACTATGTCCTAGGTCAGTGGAGCCATCAGAAAGGTTTTAAGTAGGTAATGACAAAGTTTGATTTTTTTGTTTTAGAAAGCTCCCCCTGGTGGTTGGACTAAGGGAGGAACTGGAAACAAGGAAGGGGAGCGTGGTGGGGGGGATGGACTAGGCATGGGCTGGAATTATGGAATTGGGTCCAGGCGTAGAGGAAGGTCCCAGGGCCTGGACAGACACTGACTGCCTGCCAGTCTTGCTCTGGCCGCCTCTCTTCACCAGCAAGTGAAGCAGTTCCTGCTGCTGTCACGCCAGAGGCCAGGCCTGGTGGCCCAGTGCCTGCGTGACTCCGAGAGCAGCAAGCCCAGCTTCATGCCACGCCTGTACATCAACCGGCGCCTCGCCATGGAGCATCGTGCCTGCCCCTTAAGGGACCCTGCGTGCAAGAATGCAGTCTTCACCCAGGTCTGGACCACCTGGGGTCGATTGAAGGGAGGGTCAATAAAGGGTCTGGGAGCTGGGCCATGAGGGACCTAAGTAAGGTCTTTGGGCCAGAGTGGGGCAAGATCTTGACACAGACTTCCCTACAACTCCCTTCCCTTTCCCCTGCCCCCAGGTTTATGAAGGCCTCAAGCCCTCTGACAAGTATGAAAAGCCTTTGGACTACAGGTATGGCATGAGGGTGAGGGACTTGTGCTGGGCCCACATAAACTATACATCCCCGCACACTGCCTCTGGAACCCCTCACCATTACCCCTGTGGCCCCTACTCCTGGCTGGGGTCTGGGCTGGTGAAATGTCCTGAACCCTGACCCAGCATGGTAACAAAGATCCACCCCTTCTTACAGGTGGCCCATGCGCTATGACCAGTGGTGGGAGTGTAAATTCATTGCAGAAGGCATCATTGACCAAGGTGAGGCCCTGAGGAAGGATAATGAGGGTCCTGCCCTATTTAGAGTGGTAGAGGCTTCTGGGATCACAGCTAACCAAGATAGAGGACCTATTTATTACCTCTTTATGGGGGCTGGGGCTCTTGAATGCCCCAGCTGAGAGCATCTGTCTGTCATTTCAGGGGGTGGTTTTCGGGATAGCCTGGCAGACATGTCAGAAGAGTTGTGCCCTAGCTCAGCAGACACCCCTGTGCCTCTGCCCTTCTTCGTGCGCACAGCCAACCAGGTAATTTCCTATCCCTACTTCTCAAGTTGTTTCTGCTGCTCATCTCTGCAAACCTCCCAGGTGCTGACCTAGAGAGGGGGCAGAGGAGGGACCAAGTTGCCTGGGGCAGCCTCTGGGCAGACAGGGAAGGAGGAGCAGTCAGAGGGATCATTCAGGGCCTCCGGTGGAAGGTGTGCAGGCAAGTCTTTGGAGAGTCTGGGGCAACAAAGTAGGGTCCATTCCACGCCATGCTAACAGCTCTGTCTTGGGAGCAGGGCAATGGCACTGGTGAGGCCCGGGACATGTACGTGCCCAACCCCTCCTGCCGAGACTTTGCCAAATACGAGTGGATCGGACAGCTGATGGGGGCTGCCCTTCGGGGTAAGGAATTCCTGGTGAGTAGCCTAATCTCCGCCTTCATCAGATCAGCCCGGCCCCTGGAAGGAAGAAGGGCCAGCTAAACCTGGGCAGCCCAAGATGAGAATACAGTAGTATTTGTCCCATAGGTCCTGGCTCTACCTGGTTTCGTGTGGAAGCAGCTCTCTGGTGAGGAGGTGAGCTGGAGCAAGGACTTCCCAGCTGTGGACTCCGTACTGGTAAGTAGGGCCTGGACCTGGTGTTTCCTCTGCACAGCCCCTGAAAGTTACTGTTCCCCAAGGGTGTCCTGAACCTTCTCTAACCTCACACATGCTCCTTTGCCAATTCCTTCTATTCCCATGGTTTCAACTACTGTCTTTATTCTGGTGATCCCCAAATCCTTACCTCTAACTCCAGCCTCTTTCCTAAGCCTGGACCCATATATGCATCTGCCTGCTGGACGTCTGCCCCAGGATGGCACCTCAGGCTCAGCACAGTCTTCATCACCTCCCCATTCTACTGCCCTCTAGGGCTGTCTCAGAATGGCACCACTGTCCACCCCTCCCCTATGCCAAGGCCCTCAGTGCCATCCTCCACTCCTCCTTCTCCCTCACCTCCTACCTTCTGTCACATCTCCCTCTGGAATCTGTCCACTTCTTCGATCTTCCTGGTTCAGGCCACCTTCCTTTCTGACACTACCACTGACTACAAAGCTGAGGATCCTATCTCAGTTCTTACCCATGTGATCTCCGGCAGCCAGAGTAATTCATTTCCTTCCCCTTGTTTAAACCCTTCGGTGGCTCTGCTCTGGGCTTAGGGTAAAATGCAGAACCTGACAAAGCCTTATATGATCTCTGTATCCCTGGCCACTTGGCTCCAGCCAAACAGATTCCACAGGCCTTTTGCTCTTTCTACTTTTTTTCAAGGTGTGCTCTGTCCTGACTTCCTTGTGGCCCAGCAAACTGGCAGGCATCATTTGGGTCTCAGATGCCATTTCTTCCAGGACACCTTCCCTGGCAGCCAAGGCTGGCGAGGTGTTGTCTTGATGCTGTCACAGTCCTTGTCCCGACCCCCTCACTCCCTCATCGCCCGCATGGGGACTGCCTTGTCTAGCTGTCTCTCCTGCTTCCCTGTCAGCATCTTGAGAGAAAACAAGGACTGTCTCCACAATGAAAGGCCAACCTCCTTGCCTCTCTCCAACCCCCAGGTGAAGCTCTTGGAAGTGATGGAAGGCATGGACAAGGAGACATTTGAGTTCAAATTTGGGAAGGAGCTAACATTCACCACTGTACTGAGTGATCAGCAAGTAGTAGAGTTGATCCCTGGGGGTGCAGGCATCGTGGTGGGATACGAGGACCGCTCCCGTTTCATCCAACTGGTGCAGAAGACCCGGCTCGAAGAGAGCAAGGAGCAGGTACCACCCAGAGGCCGGCAGAACAGAGGGCTTTGCACAGCTCCTAACAGGCAGAGCCCAGCCTGATAGGCCACCAGTACCCGATCACAAGAACTCTGGCCCCCACCGTTCCTCTGCTCCACATTCCTGCTTCTCAGGGGGGTTCAGAGATGGCCCGCAGTGCTGAACCAAGATCACGTCCCCCGTTATCTCTGTGAGTGGAGGCCAAGTACCCCACCACACACTGACTCGGGAGCTGTACCCCCTTCCCTAGCCGGGCCTTTCCCTCCCTCCCCAGCTGGCAGCCATGCAGGCGGGTCTGCTGAAGGTGGTGCCGCAGGCTGTGCTGGACTTGCTCACCTGGCAGGAACTGGAAAAGAAGGTGTGCGGGGACCCAGAGGTCACCGTGGACGCTCTGCGCAAGCTCAGTGAGTGTGGGGCAGGGCAGGGCAGGGCTGGAGGCTTAAGGACTAGGTAGGTTGGGACCTAAGAACGAATCTGACCTCGTCCCCAGCCCGGTTTGAGGACTTCGAGCCATCAGACACTCGGGTGCAGTACTTCTGGGAAGCACTGAACAACTTCACCAACGGTGAGTGGAAGAGGAGAGAGTGATGCCTGGGCTCGGATTCCACTTGTGGGATACTGAGGCAGGGCAGAAGTTGTGGACACACACACACACACACCCCCGCCCCCGTCATTGCGGACCCTGATTTCGTTCTCTGTCCAGAGGATCGGAGCCGCTTCCTGCGCTTTGTCACTGGCCGCAGCCGGCTGCCAGCACGGATCTACATCTACCCCGACAAACTGGGGTGAGTGGGGCCAGAGCTGGGCGGGGCTTGCTTGCCAGAGGGGCTGTGGCTGGCTCTGCCTTCTCCCCGCACACTCACACGTCAGACCCCTACCCTGTGTCCCTACAACTCTTCCTAACCTGTGGCCTGTCCATGCCCCCAGCTACGAAACCACAGACGCACTGCCGGAGTCTTCCACTTGTTCCAGCACGCTCTTCCTACCGCACTACGCCAGGTGGGTCTCCTAGGCTGGAGCCTAGAGAGTGGGGAGTGGGGGAAGGAGTGGCATCCTAGGATGGAGGAGGACTTCGAGTACTGAAGTGCACGAACTGGAGTCCCGTTGCCCCTAGCCGTGTGCACTGGCCCTGGTGGCGATGGAAGGACCTCTGCACCTGGCGCTGACCACGTCCCCGTCTCCCTCAGTGCCAAGGTGTGCGAGGAGAAGCTCCGCTATGCAGCGTACAACTGCGTGGCCATTGACACCGACATGAGCCCTTGGGAAGAGTGAGGGGGCGCCAGGGGGCAGCCTCGGGCCAGCGGGACTGTGCCTGCACAGGTCCCACTAGGCGGCGCACAGGGTGAAGACACAGTCCCTGGACCGGTTGGGGTCTGCGCGCTCCTGACCTGAGCTGACACGCTCCGAGAGACAGTACACCCGTGTGTCTGGTTGGAGTGGGGGCGGTTGATTGACCCTGGTGGCCCAGCCCCGTGACCCACAAGCCGTATGCGTGCTCGGGCTTGCTTCCCGAGTTATTTAGCCTCTGAGAGGGAATCTTCCCACAAGCCCAGCACAAGCTGCCAGGCCTGAACTACTTGAAGGGGGCCTTCTAGCTCCCCACCCCATGGACTTTACTTCAGGGTTTGGTTGTTTTTTGTTTTTTTGGGTGTTTGGGGGGCTTTTTGTTTTGGGTTTTTCTTTCTTTTTTTTTTTTTGCTCCTCCTTTTTTCTCCTTGTTTTTCTCTGGCTTCAGCCTGGATTCAAAGCTAAAACCTCTGGAGGGTAGTGGAGGCTCCTCCCCAGACAAGGCATCAGGGATAGATAGAGAGTAATGGCCATCCTCTTTGGTCACCTGCCCCAGGAATGAAGCAGCAGCTGAGCACCTTCTCCCTCACATACTTATCTTTTCCTCCTCTCCCTCCATACCCAAAGTGTGAGCTCTGCCCTTCCTCCAACCCAGTCTTAACTGACAAAGTGCCACCACCTTCCCTGGCTCAGAACCTACATCTACTCAACATTCAATCTTTACTACCACCACCATCACACCATATTCAACCCTTACACATCACCTCCAGGCTGATTCCCCATCTGCTGTGTCATCCCCAACATGGTGCAAAGTTAAGGCCAGTTATGTCCTCTCTGAAATCTTCAGTAGCTCCCTTTCACCCAACTCAAAGCCTAGACTTTAAACCTGCTCCTAAGTCTTAACGCAGGTCCCTGCCCCAGTCTTCCCTTCCTTAAGGTCCTCCATGACACTCCATCAAAGAAGGTCTTACACATGGGAAAGTTTAATAAATGGATGTATTCATTCCTTCAGAATGTGTTTATTGGGCTACTGGGGAATGGCAGGGAAGGTTCTTCTAGGACTTCAGGGACCTGGGCTGGAAGCCAGGGAGATTGTGTGTCAAGTGGGAGTGGTGGGTCTTCACAGTGACAAGCATTAAATCTGAAGCTGAGCAGGGAAATAAGGGTGCTACTATGGGGAGGGGTGGTTCACGGAGCCTGGCCTGGCATCTTCTGGGATGGGTGTGGTGATTTGGAGGGTGGGAGCCCACCTTCAGGAACCAGGTGGGCAGAAGAACTTGACATCGTAAAAGACAAAGCCTTGAGATGGCTGATAAACCAGCCAGGTCGAACTTTTGACAAAAGACGCAGCAGCATAGCTACCCATCCACACCCGACACTGCCTCTAGTTACCACACAGCTAAGAAGCTGTCTTTAAGAACAAGTACCAGGTGAGAGATCTCCAGCACATAGAGACCAGCCCCCCTGACCCCAGCGGAAGGAGTCAATGTCAAACGCAGTCTCAAGGGAAGTGGCATTCTCCCAACACTTCTCCACGCTGCCCTCTAGGGCGAGTCCTGACGCTACCCTGGCTGGGAAACGCCAGGCCTTGGCCTTGAGCCCCGCCCCCTGGGGCTGCGTGTAACCCAAGGCCTATCTCCCCATAACTCTTGAGTCTGACACCCCAGCTGAGCCTCCCAGGCAGCCCTCATCTTGTGGCTCCCCAATTCCTGTGCCTTGGGTGGTCCACGGAAGACATACCTTCCTCTTCCAGCAGCCTCTTCTTGCCCAGGGAGCTGGAAGGGTAGGAGCCCCAGAAGCCACGCTCCCATCAGCTCTGTTCTTCCCAGCAAGCTCCCCCTGCTCTTGTGCATCCTGCCCCCTCAGAGATATCATTCCCCTTCTGTGCTCAGGGAAGAGCATGGCCAGCATACACCTGCTGGAGGTAGTCTGTTTCTGTGTCTTTGGTACTGGCCACTTAAGTCTTTGGTCCCCCTTTTACCAAATTGGGCTCACACTGCATATTTTGTAGCTTGCTTTTCATCCATTCATTCAGTAAATGCATCAAACCCCTATCTATGTCAGGCACTATACTACGTACAGTGGGGAAAATATTGGCCAAACAGATAATTTGTGCTCTCTTGGAATTTAAACTCTAATGGGAGAGGAAACAGTATATTACACAAATAATTGCATAAACAACATTTAATAGCCTTTATGTAAGAGCTCCAAAGAAGTAGCAAAAGTTATTGTTAGAAGACAGAGCAGGGTGATACTAACCAGTGGGGCTCAGTGGAATGCTGAATCAGGGAGAAAAACTGGGCACAAAGTCCAGCCAAGAAGCACATTGAGTCCTACCAGACTGTAAAGGGAAGAGAGAGAAGAGACTCCAGCTTCAAAGGCTTGTTTTAGGATTATACATTGACCAGCCATGAGGGTGTCAAGCAAGGGAGTGACATGATTAGATTTGCCTTTGGCATCTGTGAAGAGAATGAGTTGAGAAGGGGAGCCTGGAAGCAGGGAGTACTCCAAGCAGGAAAGGATGGTCACTGGGACAAGGGGGATACTCGCTATAACTATTATTTATATTCGCTGCATTTTATTACATTTTAAGAAGTTTTCATAACTTCTACTCATTTAAAACCCTCTGCTGGGGCGCCTGGCTGGCTCAGTCTGTAGAGAATGCAACTCTTGATCTCAGGGCCATGAGTTCAAGCCCCATGTTGGGCACAGAGCTTAGTTTAAAAAAAAAAAAAAAAAGTCACCTCTATAGATGGACATTAAGATTGTTTACAAATTTTTTATATTGAAAACTACAAATAATACAATAAACATCCTCATGCATATATCCTTTCATACCTATTTGATTATTTCCTTAGAATAACATCCTAAACTCACCATCAAACTGCCAAATTGCCAGGATGTATCAATTTTACTCCCTTTAGTGTCTATTTCCTAAACTCTTGGGCATTAACACTTAAAAATATTTTTTGATAATATGCTGAAAAATGGTGATTGTTATTTTAATTTGCACCGCTTTGATTATTTACTGAGCAACTGTTTCTTCTTTATTAACTGCCCTTTGTGTGTTTTTGTTTATTGGTTTTATTACACTTTTGTTACTGATTTATAACAATCTCTGCACAGTACTAAAGTAATAAGCACAGCAAGGCACTGTGCTAACTGCTGTACATCTATTATTTTATCTTCTTAACAACTCTATGAAGTAAATACTCTTATTGTCCCCATTTCCAGATGAGAAACCTAGCAAAAAATGAATTAAATAACTTGCCCAGTGTCACACAAGTAGTAAATAAGGAAGCTAGGATTTGGATGGTGGTCTGCCAGTGCCAAAGCCTGCTGTCTTGGTAACTAAGGTACTAAATCCTATAGATGAATACCTTTGTCATGTCGGGTGTTGCTATACCTTGGTTTTCCCAGTCTGTACTTTGCCATTTAATTTCATGTATGTTCTTTCCTAATGTACAAAATTTTAGATTTTTTATGAATTCAAAATCCTTATGGAAGAAACCACATATTGGATATATACCATGAGAAGACAACATATTATACGTGTTAAGAGCACATTCTGTAGGGGGCGCCTGGGTGGCTCAGTCGGTTAAGCGACTGCCTTCGGCTCAGGTCATGATCCTGGAGTCCCTGGATCGAGTCCCGCATCAGGCTCCCTGCTCGGCAGGGAGCCTGTTCTCCCTCTGACCCTCCCCCATCTCATGTGCTCTCTCTCTCTCTCTCTCATTCTCTCTGTCTCAAATAAATAAATAAAATCTTTAAAAAAAAAAAAAGAGCACATTCTGTAGAGTTAGCTTACCCATATTCATATCCTGTTTTTTCCACATACTCGCTGTTGACCATGGCCAAGCTTCCTCAGCTTCCTTTTCTGAAGCACCTACCCTTTTACTGTTGATGAAATGCTATCTTTTTACATACTTATCATAATTTTCTGCTAAATTTTTATATGTAAGAAATCCTCAAAAAGGGGCACCCGGGTGTCTCAGTCAGTTAAGTCTGCTTTCGGCTCAGGTCATGATCCCAGGAGCCCTGCATCGGGCTCTCTGCTGGGGGGGGAGGGGGTGGGGGGGGCGGGAATCTGCTTCTCCCTCTGCCCCTCCCCTCCACTTGTGCTCTCTCTCACTCTCTCTCTCTAAAATAAATAAATAAAATCTTTTTTAAAAAAAAGAAATCCCCCAAAAAATTAAAAAAAAGAAATCTTCATTTTTCACAGTACTGCCAGAATGTAAAAATGACACTGCAAGTTGAGACCAAGCAGAAATCTTAATAGTCAATGGGAGAAATTACCATTGTTCTGTGACCTTTAAAATTTTTTTGTCAAAGCATCAAAAACTTTCTGTCAGTTATAAATGCACAGGGAAATGAAAACATGGTAAGACTAATATTTATTTAGTACATTGTAATCTCAAGCATTCAGAGAAAGTGAAAATTAAATTGTTTTCTTTGCAAAAAAACTTATCGGAAATAGTTTGAACAATGCTTCCCTCTTTTTTCTCTTTTTCCTTTTTTTAAGATTGTATGTATGTATTAGGTATTTATTTATTTAGAACTCAAGCAGGGGGAGGGGGAGGGGAAGAGGGAGCAAGAATCTCAAGCAGACTCCATGCTCAGTGCAGAGCCAGAGGCGGGGCTGGACCTGGGACTCGATGGGGGTCTTGATCCCTCGACTCTGAGATGATGACCTCAGCCGAAATCAAGCATTGGACACTTAACCAACTGAGCCAGCCAGGCATCCGCCTCTTTTTTCTTACAATATGGAATAAGTATCTTCACTATGCCTTGATGAATTGTCATACTCCTTTTTACTTCCAACATTCTATTCTTTGTAGGTACAATCTCATGAAATATCTCTAATGATTCCGTGAATGCAAAGTGTTTTTTTGCTGGCATCATGTTCCACTGAGACATCTTCATCCCTTTTGTCACAGCCACTTTCCTCCTTTTGTAGATGAAGTAGCCTTCACTAAATTCCTCTGGCTGCAGATCTGTACTCTCTCATGATAGCAGTGTTAACATTCCCATAATCAGCTATTTCTTCTATAACTCCATTTATGTTCAATTTGAATTTCACTTTCAGCCTTCTCACTTTTCTTTGCTGCACTTTCATTTTGTTGGCCAATTGTTATCTTTTTTTTTAATATCATATGGGCTTATCATTGGGAGACAAGGAAGCAACACAACTACATTCTTGCTGTGTGTGTATGAACCGAATACACAGTGCACAGGGTGCTAATTACCAACATACTGAAAGAAGTGACATGATTGTTTCACTGCTCATTCAAAAAAAGTTGATTCTGACAATGTTTTTTTACAGTATTCTCATTGCTTTTATGGAGGAAAGAATTTTTGGAAAGACTTTCTCCACCATTTTTACTGATTTCACCTGTTCATTTTGTATTTGCTTATAAATGTACTGGGGGGAATCGGAGGGGGAGACGAACCATGAGAGACTATGGACTCTGAGAAACAAACTGAGGGTTCTAGGGGGTGGGGTGGGGGGATGAGTTAGCCTGGTGATGGGTATTAAAGAGGGCACGTATTGAATGGAGCACTGGGTGTTATACGCAAACAATGAATCATGGAACACTATATCAAAAACTAATGATGTAATGTATGGTGATTAACATACATAATAAAATTAAATTAAAAAAAAAAGTTATAGAGATTTAAATGAGACACAAGTCCCAAATTTCAATAACCTCCATAAAACTCTAAGACTTTATAGCTGCCAATGTGTTCTTCTCCCTGTCCCTCCTCCCTGCCTAACTTTTTCTTATTCCCAAAGTACTTATCACCTTTAATATGCTGTACAGTTTACTCATTTATTTTTTTATAGAGTTTATTTGACAGAGAGAGAGAGAGAGATCACAAGCAGGGGGAGGGCAGAGAAGGAGGGAGAAGCAGGCCCAGCTGAGCAGGGAGCCCAACATGGGGCTCAATCCCAGGACCCTGGGATCACGACCTGAGCTGAAGGCAGACGCTCAATGGACTGAGCCAGCCAGGCACCCCTACTCATTTATTATTTAAATTTATTTATAACATATGCTGCCTCTGCCTGTTAGGATGTGGGTTGGATTCTTTTTTTGTTCACTAATATACCTTAAGGGCCTAAAACTGCCCATGGCACATAGTAGTCACTCAGTAGATAGCTGTTCAATAAATAAACTGTGGCTCATCAACCATACTTTCCAATTCAAAAATGAGGAAAATCAGCTATTTGAAAATTTTTGTTTTCAGTAAAGGAGGAAAAAAAATACCAAATTGACTAAGTCACGTATTTTCTTAATTGACCCATCAGTTTGTATGTTTGTTTGTTTGAAGTAGGCTCCACCATGGAGCCCAACACGGGGCTTGAACTCATGACCCTGAGATCAAAACCTGAGCTAAGATCAAGAATCGGACACTTAACGGACTGAGTCACCCAGATGCCCCCCGACCCATCAGTTTAAAGCATAAATGTCCAGATTCAGACCTTTAAAACCACCAACAATGAAAATTTTGTGTGCTTGAAAGGAAATAGTGAAGTCCCAATTAATGAAGTTATTTTCCAAGCTCTTTATAGAAACACTATAGCATCATTTGCTCTCTAACTTATCATGAATCTATTAGGCAACTGGTGGGCTTATGTACAAAAATAAAACACAAATATTTTAGGACCTGCAACTGGTTGCCAAAGTAGAGTTTCTCTTTTCATTTTTATCTTTCACTCAGTACTCTAAAAATAATAATTTCCTGCCCCACTGACAAGTCCACAGCCAAATGGAGTAGATGAATATTATGATGTGGCCAGCAAATTCCCAAAGAGAGAGCTCTTGCAGACCGTGGGAAGAGTATTTCTGAGCCAAGGCCCAACTTTTGAAAGGTTTCTTTTGTCTCCCACAGTTCAAAGAGAACTTTAGAGCTTGACCTTCTTAAACTAGTCCCCACCACATATAAAAACATACATATAAATATCCCTTGGGGAAAAAATGTGAACAGGAAACAAATATTATAGGGAACAGCCTGTATTCAATATGCCTTTATTAAGTACTTCCCATGTAATTCATAAATAAATAATAAGCATGAGGCTAGGCATAAGAGATAATATAGATTGACTTAATGAGAAGGAATGTTCTGGAAAAGAGATGTTGTCAGTGACCTGGGCCCTCAGCTCAGTTTTTCCACCACCAAATGGGAGGTCAAGGGAAAATGTATGAGAAAATTTAATTTATTCAATATTATTTACTTAGCATGTCCCAGGTCCTGTGCTAGGACCTGGGGAGAGAGGAGCAAATAACATATAGCCTTTGTCCTCCAAGGGCTCCCAGTGTGACAGAGAAAACATGAAAAAGGGGATGAAAATCCTTTGTGATGAGTTCCATAATGTAAATACTAGAAGCAGTGAGAGCCAGAAAGAAGGAATCCATGAGGCAACAGTTCCTCAAGTATGCTCTGTGGACCTCTGGGAGTCTTCAAGACCCTTTCAAGGTATCTGTCAGGTGAAAACTATTTTCATAATAATACTAAAATATTATCTGCCTTTCATTGTATTGATATTTGCACTAATGGTGCAAAAGCCATGGTGGCTAAACTGCTGGTGGGGCGTCTGCTTGGTATTCTCTCTCTCCCTCTCCCTCCATCCCTCCCCCTGCTTGCACTCTCTCTCTAAAATAAATAAATAAATCTTTAAAAAAAAAAAAGAATGTCTTTGATGGAGCAATAACATAATTTTATTAAATCTTGGTCCTTGAGGGTGCATATATTAGGCACTCAATAAATATTGTTGAATGAAGTCAAACTCCTTTATTTTTATTGCAAAAATTAAACTCCCTTAATTTGGAAGGAGCTAAAGCAACTGAAGGTGTAAGAGAGGGACAGAAAAAGAGGAAGCTTCTAAAAGATTAGGTAATTATAGGATTGTGTGGGAAAGAGAGAATGGCTATTGTTCCTGTTATCTACTGTAGCTTATAAACCACCCCAAAACTAACTGCTTAAAACAACAATTATTTTATTATTATCTCTCACAATTGTTGTAGTTGTCTAGATGTAGGCATTTGGGGTCTCTCATGCAGTTGCAGCCTCTTAGGTGGACTCCCTAATTCCAAGGAATCTATTAACGCAGCAACCAGAGTGATCCTTTAAAAACCTGTCATATCCGGGCACCTGGGTGGCTCAGTCGGTTAAGCGTCTGCCTTCAGCTCAGGTCCTGATCCCAGAGTCCTGGGATGGAGCCCCGCACGGGCTCCTTGCTCAGCTGGGAGCCTGCTTCTCCCTCTCCCTCTGCCTGCCGCTCCCCCTGCTTGTGCTCTCTCTCTGTCAAATAAACAAATAAAATATTTAACAATAATAATAATAAAAAATAAATAAAAACCTGTCATATCATGTCCCTCCTCTGCTTAATGCAAGGTCCTCACAATGGCCTACAACCCATGTGATCTGAATTCTCCACCCAATCTCCCGTTGCCTCTTTGACCTTTATCATCATTCACTTTCCACCTGGCTCACTTCCCTTTAGCTATATTGGCCTTTCTACTGTTCTTTGAACATGCAGGCTCTTCAGGGCCTTTGCACTCGCTAGCTAGTCTACTTATAAGGCTCTTACCCAAGATATCCATCTGACTCACTCTCTTCAAGCCATTCAGTGTCACTGTCTCAATGAGGTCTTCGCTGACACCCCTCCTCCCACAGTTTTGATGGTTAAAGGTGATTGTTTTCCATACCATCAGAGTCTGGTTCAGAAAGCCGATGTGAGTCTCCACCTTAGACATCGCAGACTTAGAAAGCCTTGGCAATCCCTGACCTGCAGGGCATTTGGACATTTGTCCACTGGCTAGCCCAAAACTGCGGCTCCCAGTGAGCTCTTTTCACAGAGTTGTAGTCGGGGCCAGGCCGTAGAATGAGAACTTCTTGAAGCAAGAGACCGTGACTTGTTCCAGTGCGGATTCCAGGGGCCCAGCATTAGGAAGGACACTCAATAGGCGTTGATGATTTGTGAATGAGCCGAAAGGGAACGGACCACATCGCCTCTTCTCCTCCTGGAAGCACGCGCGCTTTGGGTGCACAATCCATCGCTCCGCGCTCGTCCCTTCTCCGCGGGCCTGCCCTGCGCGTCCCATCGATCTGCTCGGCCATCGCGCGCCTGCGCCTTTGGGCTGTCAGTCGGAGGCGGCGTGGGGAGCGCTGGGAGCTGCTGTGGCGCGCGGGGAGTTGAGAGGTAAAGCTGCGGCTTTTGCGCTGCCAGGCCCCTTACGAGCTGGCTGCTGAGAGTGAGCACCGCGGTGAGGGCCACGGGGCACCGCTTCAGGCTCCTTGATCCCGGCCGAGGAAGGCCTGATGGGGTGGGCGGGGATGCAGAGCCCCAGGGTCTCCAGCTCGAGTGCCTGCCCGACCCGGCCCGGCAGCTAAGTGGCCGAAGTAGAAGGGAGCTTGGGGAGAATCTGAGCCAGCCACCTTGTGCAACAGATGGAGAGGAGTTTCAGGGAGGGGAGCATCTGCTTGAAGTCACAGCGAGTGAGAACCAGATCCAGGACCAGACACTTAGCACAGTGCCTGAACTCTTTCCACTTCAGCCCTTCATTTATTTATTCTGCCTATTTTTAGTTGTTTGGGGGCAAGGCAATCAAATAGGAATACAATAAGATCCAGATGGGAGACCAATTATGACAGTGTTTTACCCATTTACAAAGGGAGAAGGCAATAACTGCTATGATGGAGGCATGTCTGAGAAGCCATGAACACCCTCTTCTAAAGATTGGGAGGCTAACGAGACTCGTTGCTGTGATTCCCATCACCCAGTGGCATTGAGGCATTTGACAGTCCGCTTCAGGGGTCCGTGAGCTTAAGTACCAGGCTCCCTTCTAGGAACTGAGGACGCTTCGAGTTTTAAATGTCAGGCCTCTGGTCACCTCACCTGTAAGTGGTAGAACCAGAACTCAAACTCAGGTCTTTTGAATCCGAAAGCGCCAGTGCTCTTTTCATAATAACATCAGATGTGATAGGAATTATATAATGCCAGCCAAATTGAAGTTAAATTCCAATCTGAGGCAAGCTGGAATTGAAATTATGGTATTTTTTTTTTAAGATTTTATTTATTTATGAGCGAGAGTAACAGCAGGAGAGGGAAAAGCAGGCTCCCCGCTGAGCAGGGAGCCCGGTGTGGGACTCAATCCCAGGACCCTGGGATCATAACCTGAGCCGAAGGCAGACGCTTAACGGACTGAGCCACCCAGGCGCCCAGAAATTACCGTATCTTTAAGTTGTAGATGTTGTGCAGGAGCCTTCACTTTGTGCCTTGGGTGTACTGGGTTTAAGTGCTGCAATTTAAATATTGAGGGGGGGCGCCTGGGTGGCTCAGTCGTTAAGCATCTGCCTTCTGCTCAGGTCATGATCCCAGGGTCCTGGGATGAAGCCCGCATCGGGCTCCCTGCTCCGCGGGAAGCCTGCCTCTCCTTCCCCCACTCCCCCTGCTTGTGTTTCCTCTCTCGCTGTGTCTCTCTCTGTCAAATAAATAAATAAATAAATAAAATCTTAAAAAAATATATTGATGAGGGGCCCAGGACTTATCATAATTGTGGGTAAAAGTGCACAACATTATTTGCCAATTTGGTGTCAAATATTTTTTTCTGAATAGTACATTTCACACTTGTATTTAAAAAGTTATATCATTTGTTGTAAATCAAGAAGTACTTTTATTTGGGGTGCCTGGGTGGCTCAGTCGTTGGGTGCCTGCCTTTGGCTCAGGTCATGATCCCAGAGTCCTGGGATCAAGCCCCACACTGGGCTCCCTGCTCGGTGGGAAGCCTGCTTCTCCCTCTCCCACTCCCCCGCTTGTGTTCCCTCTCTCGCTGTGTCTCTCTCTGTCAAATAAATAAAATCTTTAAAAAAAAAAAAAAAAAAGGGCACCTGGGTGGCTCAGCTGTTAAGCGTCTGCCTTCAGCTCAGGTCATGATCCCAGCGTCCTGGGATTGAGTTCCACATCTGGCTCCCTTCTCGACGGGAAGCCTGCTTCTCCCTCTCCCACTCTCCCTGCTTGTATTCCCTCTCTTGCTGTCTCTCTCTCTGTTAACAAAGAAATAAAATCTTTAAAAAAAAAAAAAAGTACTTTTATTTTATTTTATTTTTTTTTAAAGTACTTTTATTTTAAATCAGTAAGGATTTATGACCTTTTACTATGCACCTTTTCTGTGGTAGTTGCTGTAAAGAGATTCTTTTGAAGGTCAAACTTTGTTTAGTACCTTGAGTTTAGAAAAAGGAATTAATCTGATTTGTTTCTACCACTGGGCTCTGCAAATCTAGGTTGAGATACAAGCCTACATTTGTGTTTATAGCAATTGTTTTTTTTCTATGACAGCAGTTTGTGAAAATGGAATTTCAAGCAGTAGTGATGGCAGTTGGAGGGGGATCTCGGATGACAGACCTGACTTCCAGCATTCCCAAACCTCTGCTTCCAGTTGGGAACAAACCTTTAATTTGGTACCCATTGAACCTGCTTGAGCGTGTTGGATTTGAAGGTGAGCTATGACAATTAAATATACTCATAAAACTTCGGGGATGTTTGATCCCAATGATTTTTCAGCTTTATGAGGGTGAGAAAGGATGAATGAGAGAAGACCAGGATTCAGCATTGACTGAATACTGGCCTCTGTAAATTAAGAACATAGGAGTATTCTATTGCTGTGTAAAAAGGTTGAGAAGACAGCACTGTTACTATGTTAGAGCTGCTGTCTGCAATGATCCAAGTTGAACCCTGTAAGGATATCAGAAAGTGCACAGTGGGAATCCAAGTTAGTATCTCATAGTCAGTAGTTACTGTGAATCTATATGTACCCAGTAATATTAATATATTAAAGGGCACAGTATTGGGAAGATAACTCAGGCCCTGATTTCTAGGACCTTATAATCTAGATACAAATATAAATAGAGGGGACATCACTACAGATCCTACAGACATTAAAAAGATAGCAAGTAAATATAATGAACAACTTTATGGTAATAAATTTGACAACTTAGATGCACATTTTAGAAATATTGCTTTGGAAACTGTATAAAGAATGGATTCGAGGGAGTCAAGACTACAAGCAGGTAGATGAATTGGGAAATTGATACAGAAGTCCACACCAGCAATGAAGAGGACCTGAACTAAAGAAGTAGCACTAAGAATGGAGAAGAGGGAACTTTTCAGAAAGTTGATGATTAGTGGCGAGGGAGAGTGGAAAAAGAGAAGAGTTCCCTCTACTTTTTGCTTGGGTGACTAGGTAACTAGATGTAGTACGAATAACTAAGAAAGGTATTATGAGTCAAGGAACAGGTTTGAATGAATATAATGAGTTCAGCTTTGGCCACAATGAGTTTGAGGTGTCCTATAGTTAGATACAGCAAATCTCAGTACCAGATGGAAGTGGTGTCAGATCCTGGGGCACAGTCTCATGTTCCAGTGTTCATTGTACTATGAGAATTGCCTTCCTGAGACAGACCCATGAACATTTCTGTGCAGTGGTCTACAGGACATTGATGTTAAGAGATGTTAGAAAAGATTTTTTTTTTAATTATTTATTTTATTTTTAAGATTTTATTTTATTTTTAAAGATTTTATTTATTTATTTGAGAGAGGGAGAGAGCACAAGCAGAGGGAGCAGCAGAGGGAGAGGGAGAAGCAGGCTTCCCGCTGAGCAGAGAGCCTGAAGCAGGGCCGGATCCCAGGACCATGGGATCATGACCCGAGCCCAAGGCAGCCGCTTAACCAACTGAGCCACCCAGGTGCCCCTAAGATTTTGTTTGTATTTATTTATTTATTTATTTATAAAATATTTTATTTATCTATTTGACAGAGACACAGCGAGAGAGGGAACACAAGCAGGGGGAGTGGGAGGGAGAGAAGCAGGCCTCCCGCGGAGCTGGGAGCCCGATGTGGGGCTCAACCCCAGGACCCTGGGATCATGACCCGAGCCGAAGGCAGGCGCTTAATGACTGAGCCACCCAGGCGCCCCTAAGATTTTATTTTTAAGTAATCTCTACACCCAACGTGGAGCTTAAACTCACAACCCTGAGATCAAGAGTCACATGCTCTACCAAATGAGCCAGTCAGGTGTCCCGAAAGATTTTCTTTTTAATACACTTTATTTTATTTTATTCTTAAAGATTTTATTTATTTATGTGCCGGAGAGAGCACAAGCAGGCAGAGGGAGAAGCAAGCTCCCCGCTGAGCAAGGAGCGCAAGGCGGGACTCGGTTCCAGGACCCTAGGATCATGACCCAAGCCGAAGGCAGACGCCCAACCAACTGAGCCACCCAGGCGTCCCTTTAATACATTTTAAAATATCATACTATCCTTTAATAACTCCTTGTGGATTTGTCATCAGTAACTTTTTTTCCTTTTACTTTTGGTATATCTTCAGTTATGGTTGGAGGTTGCCTTTTATGGTATATTTAATACCCACTATGTAGGAAATTTCTTCTCACTAAGGCTCACTCAGAAATTGACGAGTGCCTCCTAAACACAGGATTCTGGAGTTTAATAGCAAAGTCTGTATTCACTTTCTTCATATTGTTCATGAGTTTAGAGAAGTTAATGTAGCTCTGCTTAGCGTTTTTCTTTCTCTCCACACATATGTCTTAGTCCAATTATTAGACTGTCCCATATTTGCAGTTACTCTCTGCACTCTATCCACTCTACCTAAAATGTTCTCTCCAAAAAAATAAAATAATAAAATAAAATGTCCTCAGTCTTCCATGCCACTAATTATAGCATAAAACAGGCCTTGGTTGGTACTGAGATAGAAAAACAAAGTGTGATGGAACCATAAAGGACAGGGTGATTGATGCTGTCTGGAATTTCAAAGAGAAGATAACATTTGAGAGCGTACTATACTTCATTCATCTCTGTAACATCAGCATTTACAGAGTGTGTACTAAAGAACTTTTTGGTGGTCTTGAATTTATCTTGACTTATCTCAAAGGCCATCCCTTCCAGGAAGCCTTCCTTAGTCATTTCTCCGTAATTTCTCCATGTTAAGTTTCTTAAGAATAGGAACCATGTTGCGTTCATTTCTGACTTCTCAGTGCCTATTTTTCCTTTACATATTAAGTGTATTTGTATTTATTGGTTAAGTGAGTTGTTCACTAAAAGCAAAGCAGGGAATGGAAGAAAGATGAGAGAAGGAAGGAAGGGAAGTTAAATGATTTGGAAAAGAAAGAAAGAGGAAGAAAGAAGAGAAGGAAAGAAAATAGAAAAGTATGATTACAGTGAAAGGGAGAGATAATTGTTACCTGAAACACTATCATGGAACAAGTGGAAATCGAGATGCTAAAATCTGATCTTCAGACATCAGCAACACATATTATGTTGTAGTGAATTACATTACCCTACCAAAGATCCATAACAAAGATGCCCAGTTTTCTGTCATTGGTTACCAGCTATATAGATAAAATGAAGACATCTGTTATGTGGAAATTGCCTTTTAGTAGCGTTCATTGTGATCCTCAATGAAGTACTCATGGCTATCTGGTGGGAAGTGGTGATGGCTCTTCCTCTGTAGTGAATGAAGATTTAAAATGTGATGCCATTTGGGCGCCTGAGTGGCTCAGTTGGTTAAGCGACTGCCTTCGGCTCAGGTCATGATCCTGGAGTCCCAGGATCGAGTCCCGCATCGGGCTCCCTGCTTGGCAGGGAGTCTGCTTCTCCCTCTGACCCTCCTCCCTCTCATGCTCTCTGTCTCTCATTCTCTCTCTCTCAAATAAATAAATAAAATCTTTAAAAAAAATAAAAATAAATAAAAAATAAATAAAATGTGATGCCATTTGTATCTGCTTTGATGAATGCTCTTCTGAGTTCTTTACTTCAAGAAGTGGCATGTAATAACGTGTGGGCTCTAATCATCAGACTTGAGTTTTATCTTGAGTCCATTGCTTACTAGTTGTGTGACCCTGAACAAAGTCACTTAATATCTTTTAGTCCAGGTTCCCTCATTTGTAAAATGAGATTGTTGTAAGAATTGAGAGAATGCCTGTAAATACATTGAAAAGGCTCAGTAATATTAGCTGTTATTATTAAATATAGAAACAGACCAAATCTAATTGAAATGGTGAAACCACTGTCTAAAGGAATGAGAGTTTTTGTGTTTTTCCTTCCTTTTCCCTTTTGTGCTGTAGAAGTCATTGTCATTACAACCAGGGATGTCCAAAAGGCTCTATCTGCAGAATTCAAGATGAAAATGAAGCTAGATATTGTGTGTATTCCTGATGAAGCTGACAAGGGGACTGCAGATTCTCTGCGCCAAATATATCCAAAACTTAAGGTGAGACACTGTTTCTTCATTTTTATTATTTATTGAAGATAAATATCACCTTTTGTTTTCCCACTGCATTACAGTTTATAATGCTTTTTTGAAAATATATTCTTGCATCACATATTTTGTTGCCCATGTACTCTTCAACCGCTTTTAATTTATTTAGTTAGTTTTTAGGTTTATGTATTTATTTACGTGATTTCTACACCTAACACGGGGCTCAAACTCATGACCCCAAGATCAAGAATCACATGCTCCTCTGACTGAGCCAGCCAAGTGCCCCATTTTGATTATTAATGAAGATTTAGACATTTAGTTATCACAGTCACTGGTTTCCAATATTTTTGAGTAATTGTGCATCTTTATAAAAAAGATACACTTTTTTTAAAAAAGATTTTTTATTTATTCATTTGAGAGAGAGAGAGAGCATGAGCGAGAGCACAAGCAGGGAGATGGGTCAGAGGGAGAGGGAGAAGCAGACTCCCCACTGAGCAGGGAGCCCAACACGGGGCTCGATCCCAGGACCCCGGGATCATGACCTGAGCCAAAGGAAAACACTTAACCAACTGAGCCACCCAGGTGCCCCAAGAAAGATATACTTCAAATGTGCTTTTAAAGTTTCCGTTTAAATGAAGTTCATGAACAAGCAAAATTTATGTATGTATGTATTTATTTATTTATAGAGAGCATGCATGTTCAGGGGTGCAGGGGGTGGGGGTGGAGGGAGGACAGAGGGAGAGGGAGAGAGAGAATCCCCAGGCAGACTCCATGCTCAGTGCAGGGCCGGACTCAGGGCTCAATCCCACAACCCTGAGATCATGACCTGAGCCGAAATCAAGAACTGGATGCTTAACCGACTGAGCCACCCAGGTGCCCCCATGAACAAGCAAAAGTTAATCTACAGTGATAAAAATCAGAGCAGCAGTTGACTCTGCAGATGACAGATTGACTGGAAAGAAGTACAAAGGAATTTTCAAAAATTCCAAACCCTCACCCCTACAACATGGTAACATTTGACCTTTTGATCTACTTTGATTAGATACTAACAAGGGCATATGAATATGAGGGCACAGTCTCCCTACTGGCCTGTGGCCTATGAACTGAGAAATATCCACTGTATGCTGTTTTTAAATTGATGTCCTTTGGAAAAATTCAGTCTGTATGATAATGTTGCCATCTTGTTTGAATTGGGGAGCAGACTCTCCTGGTATTTCTGGTGACTGCAAACAGATCTATTAATATTTTCAACCTGCCTATGCACTAAAGAACAAAAAATGAATGCAGAAATGTATATGGCCTTTCCCTCCATCGCACCTTTATTGGGGAATAATTTACACACAGTAAAATACAAAGATATTAAGGATATAGTTCAATGAGTTTTGACAGATACATACACCCTGAATACCACTATCCAAATCAAGAACATTCCTATTACCTCTGAAAGTTCCTTTGTACTTCTTTTTAGTAAGTCCCTCCCCCTCCCCCTTCTTCATTCTCCCCCCCAACCTCCCAGCACCCCCACACCCCAGAGTCAATTCATATGTTAACTTTGCTTGTTCATGAACTAGATATAATGGAATCATACAATTTTATTCTGGTTTCTTTGGTTCAGCATAATATTTTTCAGACTCATTCATATCATTGCAGATATAACTAGGTTTTTTTTTTTATTCCATTAAATAAATACACCAGTATTTACTCATTTCCCTGTTGATGGTCATTTGGGTTATTTCTAATTTTTAGATATCATGAATAAAGCTGTTATGAACATTGTTCTGCAAGTCTTTTTGTGAAAATATTCTAGGTTGTAGGGTTTACTGTATTAGAAACTGCTGTATAGTTTTCCAAGTGGTTATACCATTTTATACTTCCATCAACAATGTATAAGGGTTGCATTTGCTTCACATCTTCATCAACACTTGGTATTGTCAATCTTTTACATTTTAACCGTTCTAGTGGATATATATGTAGTAGTATCTCGTGGCTTTAATTTGCATTTCTCTGATAATAGTGATGATAACCACCTTTCCATGTGGTTATTGGCCATTGTTTATCTTTATGAGCGTGTTCAAAGCATTTGCCTTTTTTTTTTTTTTTTTTTTTTTAAGATTTTTTTTTATTTGACAGAGAGAGCACAACCAGAAGGAGAGAGAGGGAGAAGCAGGCTCCCTGCTGAGCAGGGAGCCCGATGTAGGACTTGATCCCAGGACCCTGGGATCATGACCTGGGCCAAAGGCAGCCGCTTAACCGACTGAGCCACCCAGGCGTCCCAGCATTTGCCTATTTTTAAATTGAATTGTTTACCTTTTTATTATTGATTATAGAAATTCCTTATGCATTCTAGATGCAAGTCTTTTGTCAGATGTGTTGTGAATATCTTCTGCTAGTCTGTGGCTTGCCTTTTTACTTTCTTAATGGTGTCTTTTCATGACCAGAAGTTTTCGATGTTGATGAAATTCAATATTGCTTTTTTTCTCTTATGGTTAATATACTTTTTGTGTCCTAAGAAATCTTTGCCTATCCCAAGCTTGTGAAGATTTTTTTTAAGATTTATTTGAGAGAGAGAAAGGGAGCATGTGAGTGGGGGAAGGGACAGGGAGAGGGAGAGAATCCCAGGCAGACTTCCCACTGAGCGTGGAGCCCCACACGGGGCTCAATCTCACAACCCTGAGATCATGACCTGAGCCAAATCCAAGAGTTGGACACTCAACTGAGCCATCCAGGTGCCCCAATGAAGATACTCTTTTATGTTTACTTCTAAAAGCTTTAGCTTTTATGTTTAGATGTCTGCCCCATCTTGATTTAATTTTGTATGTGGTATGAGGTAGGGATAAAATTTACTTTTTTTCTATATGGATATTTGTTCCAGCACTGTTTGTTAAAAAGACTTTACTTTCCCCATTGAATTGCACTGGTGCCTTCATTGAAAATCACCTGATCATATATGTGTGGTCTGTTTCTGTTTTCTGTATTTTGTTTCATTGGTCTATTTGTCTTTACTTCAATACCACATTGAATAATGTCTTGATTATTTTAGCTTTATAGTAGGAATTGAACTGAATCTATAGATTAGTTTGGGGAGAATTGCTATCTTAATATTGATTCTTCCAGTCTTGAACATCTGTTTATTTAGGTTTCTTTTAGTTTCTCTCAATAGCGTTTTATGATTTTCAGTGTAGAAGTTTTGAACATCTCTTGGTAAATTATTCCTAGGTAAATGTTTTTAGTGATGTTGTAACTGGTGCTTTTTACTCTGTTTTTCAATTGTTTGTTGCTTGTATATAGACATAAAATTGTTTTTTGAATATTGACCTTGTCAAATTGTAGATTCTTTAGGATTTTCTATACACATCATCATGTTGCTTATAAATAAAAACAGTATTACACCTTCATTTTTAATCTTTATGCTTTTTTTTTTTAATTGTCTCTTCTCCTGGCCAGGACTTCCAATGCAATGTATTATAGGCATTTCCATTCACTTTTGGCCTCTCTTTTTGTTTTCCTATGCTTCCATCCAAGTAGGTTTTCGTGTTTCTGACTGGAGAGGAGATTTCCAATACCATAATGTCGGGTGTGTTACTTTCTGGACTGCAGCTGCTTATTTCCTTAGGGAAGTATGGGGAATTTCACTGAGAAAATGAAATGAAATTCTGGTTTTTCATAGGAACGGATGCCAGGTTTACCAAGAAGCTTAGGGTGTTTAGTGTACTTCCCAGGGGCTGTTTTAGCTACAGTCTAAACGTTTAGGATGGAGGTGTATTCTCTTTGCTCCCTAGTGTCTAAATCTTAGAAATGTTATTTTTACCCTAACCTGGAACTGGAGATTCTAGAAGTCTCATGGGAGAGTTGGTAACTCTTAGGGGCTTGAGAAGTAGTAGTGACAACTATAAATAGAAGTGGGCATGTGGAAGCAAGTAAAGTAACTGCCAAAAGGACATTTTACTCCCAAGTTACTGCTGCCTCTTATGGTTTTGACCATTGAATCCTTACTTTAGAACCTAAAGAGTCCTCATTAAGTCATTCTGCACAGTCTCATTTCTTTTCCTCCTTTACATACCACTTTGTTTTTACATCATTTACATCACAGCACCTTTTACATATAATCCTGTCTCTGTGCCTTCTTCTGGAGCTTTGACTTGGACTAGCAGGTCTCTGCTGTCTTTGCTCTCCCTACTTGGTTTCTCCTATACCAGTGGTTCCTGGTATCCTGGCTTCACATCAACTTGCATTCCAACCTGGAGCAGAGGCAACAAAGCTAACCCGTGGAGGAACTTAGTAGACTCCTAAATAGCTGTTAAGATCAAAGTAAAACCTGAGCTAAGCCAAAATTCAGAACCATCGGGTTGGGATCAACATAAACTTATAGGAATGGTAATGGAAATACATATAAACAGTTGAGGAAAGTGAAACAGCCTGAGAAGGCAGTTTGTTGGTGTTTGCTAAGAGATATCAAGTACCTCTTTGAAGTAGAAAGTTGTACCCCCAGGTTGTGCCATGGTCTAAAAGCAGTGCCCCTTTGAGCCAATTTATTTATCTTACCTTGTGCCCTCAAAGCAGCTTCCTAAACATTTGGGGACTATTTTGGTCTGTTTTAAATAAGATTTTAGGTAAGATTATTCCCTTTGAGATTTGGGGGTTTGTGAGCTTTTGGTTCTTTTATCTTTACCCACTTCCTCCAAGTTGAGTTCCCCAAATGTTACTATGAGGTTATCCCATGTGGCTTCTGCTTTTCTGGAGAAAGACCACAATAGTATATTAGCTTTATTTGGCTTTTTTGTTTAAAATATATTTCACCATTTTAATTTATAATCTTTTTCATTTACATTGTACTTGCTAAATATATTGCAGTTCTATTTATATGTGGAAACCTCCATCATGTGTGCTTATAGGATATTGAAGCTGGACATCATATTTGCTATGTGTTTTTTCAACTAACATACTAACATACATAACAACTAACATATTTCATTTGGTTTTATTCTTCTGGCACTGTTTTCTACTTCATTTTGCCTTATCTCATGCCACAATTTTTGCTGACTTACTGGCTTCTCACTTTTTATTTCAGCTGCCCACCCTCTTTCCCTGACTTTTCAAGAGAGATTATTGGCTCATTCATTCTCCCACGCCCTGGGTGAGTGAGCTACATTCTTATAACTGGTGTTGATAACATGAAAGTTCTTAGGTTTTCAGTCTTCTCCACGATAATGTTTCATATTTGTTGATGAATGATTCAGTCTTATCTATGTCTGAACTCATTCATTTAGCAAATATGTATTGAGAGTATAATAATGATTATAATTGCTTAATTTGTTAAATACCAACTATGGACCATAGTTGTTTTTTTTTTTTAACTTTTTATCAGGGAAAACTTCAAACATGTACAAAAATAGAACATTGCCCAAGTATCTGTCACCCAACTTCAATAGTTATCAACCCATGGCAAATCTTTTTTTTTTTTTTTTTTTTTAAGGATTTTATTTATTTATTTGACAGAGAGAGACAGCTAGAGAGGGAACACAAGCAGGGGGAGTGGGAGAGGGAGAAGCAGGCTTCCCGCAGAGCGGGGAGCCCGATGTGGGGCTCGATCCCAGGACCCTGGGATCATGACCTGAGCCGAAGGCAGCCGCTTAACGACTGAGCCACCCAGGTGCCCCAACCCATGGCAAATCTTATTTCATCCAAATCCCCACCCATCTTGCTCCCTCTCATGTTCTTTTGAAATAAATCTCAGAAATCATATTATTTCATCTGTATTTCAGAATATATTACTAAGATGAGAGCTTTTTAAAAAATAAAAATAAAACTATAATGCCATTATAACACCTAAAAAAACAAATTAATAATTCTTTATTATCAAATGTCCGGTTATGAGTTTCCAGTTGCCTCATAAATATAATTTTAAAATGTTTTTTAGTGTGTTTATTTAAATCAGGAGGCAAATAAGGACTATACATTACAATTGATTGAAATGTCTCTTTTAATACATAGATTTTCCCTCTGTCTCTTCTTTTTTTTTTTTTTTTTTTAAAGATTTTATTTATTTATTTGAGAGAGAGAGAATGAGAGAGAGCAAGTACATGAGAGGGGGGAGGGTCAGAGGGAGAAGCAGACTCCCTGCTGAGCAGGGAGCCCGATGCGGGACTCGATCCAGGGACTCCAGGATCATGACCTGAGCCGAAGGCAGTCGCCTAACCAACTGAGCCACCCAGGCGCCCTATCTCTTCTTTTTCTTATAATTTATTTGTTGGAGAAATTGGGCCATTCATTTTCTTATACATTTTCCCTCCCACAGTCTGCATTTTGTTGATTGCGACCCTGTGGTGATGTCTAATAGGTTTCCCTCTCTTTATATTGGCATTGGTAGTTGGACCTAGAAGCTCCATTAAATTCAGGTTTTGAATTTAGGGACAAGACTTTCATAGGTGATGGTGTGTTCTTCTATCTGGAGGCACATAAGTTTTTGATTGTCTCTCTTTTTGTGATGTAGTAGTTTTTTTTGTTTTTTTTTTTAAAGATTTTATTTATTTATTTGACAGAGAGAGAGACAGCATCCAAGAGAGAGGGAACACAAGCAGGGGGAGTGGGAGAGGGAGAAGCAGGCTTCCCGCCGAGCAGGGAGCCCAATGCGGGGCTCGATCCCAGGACCCTGAGATCATGACCCGAGCTGAAGGCAGTCGCTTAACCAACTGAGCCACCCAGGCGCCCCTGTGATGTAGTAGTTTTTAATGATCACTGCCACAAGGCTCTAGGCATTGTCTCTTCAGTCTTTTAGCTATCTGAAGCTTATTTCTAGTAGAGTCCTTAGGAAGTCTTCATGATATCCATGCTCAGCAGATTAGCTGCAGCCTTCATATTTCAAAGCCATTTTATATGGATATAAAATCCTTGACTCACATTTTTTCCTTGAATATCTTAAATTCCCTCATTGATTCTGTTGTAAACTGTTGCCGTCCAAAAAATGCAAGTGAAAATCTTTCTTTCCCTTAGTGTGAGTGAGTTGGTCTTTTTGTCTGGGTTCCCAAAGGTTTTGTTTTGTTTTTTTTTTTAATTTATTTAAAGATTTTATTTTTAAGTAATCTCTACACCCAATATGAGGCTCAAACTTACAACCCCAACATCCAGAGTTGCATGCTGCAGTGACTGAGCCAGCCCGGTGTCCCTATTTTATTTATTTATATTTTTTTTAAGATTTATTTATTTATTTTAGAGGGAGAGAGAACACGAGTGAAAGGTGCAGAGGGAGCGGGAGAATCTCAAGCAGACTCTGTGCTGAGCATGGAGCCTGAGGTAGGGCTCGATCCCATGACCCCAAGATCACGCCCTGAGCTGAAACCAAGAGTGGGATGCTTAACCAACTCCGCCAACCAGATTCCCCACCTCTGTTTTATTTTTTTAAGTAAGTTCTATGTACAACATGAGACTTAAACGTGTGACCCCAGGATCAAGAGTCACATGTTCTGCCGACTGAGCCAGCTAGGCACCCCAAGTTTTTATTTTCTTTAAACTTTTCTGGTTTTACTACATAATATATTCCATTGATCTGAATCATATTTTCTAGATATGTAGTATGTCCTTTTCATGTGAAGTTTTGGTCTTTTTTATTGTTTCAGAGAAGTTTTCTAGAATTATAACTTTAGCTATTTGTTCTATTTCATTACTTTGGTTTTAGTCTTTGGGATTCTTTTTTTTTTTTTTAATATTTTATTTATTTGAGTGAGAGAGAGAGAGCACAAGCAGGGAGGAGGGGCAGAGGGAGAGGGAGAAGCAGGCTCCCGACTGAGCAGGGAGCCCACATGTGATCCCAGGACCCTAAGATCATAACCTAAGCAGAAGGCAGGCACTTAACTGACTGAGCTACCCAGGTGCCCCTAGTCTTTGGGATTCTTAAACATATGCTGGATTTTGTTGCTTTTCTTATTTTGCCTCAAATCCTTTTTATCTATTTCCTTTTAAATTTTAGGATTGTCTTCTTTTTTTACATTCTGTTTTCCTTGAGGTATTATGCATTGAGTTGTGTTTTATTCACTTTTGTGTTCTTTCTAGTTTAGCTGTTATTTCTGAAGTGATCTTTTTTCTTTTATTTCTAATTCTTTTCTTAAGTTCTGTCATCTAATTTCTAATTTTTCTAATTCCGATTTATTTTGACCTTTCACATCTATTATTTTCTTATTTTAGGTTATTTTGAAATATCCGCCTACAAGTTTAACCTGTTTCGTGAGCATGTCTTTCTGACATGTACTTCATTGCAGAGATGTTATTCTAACCCTTACTATGATTTTTCTCAATAATAACTTTGTACAGGATTTGACTGTAATCCTTTTCTATTGCTAATTTTACCCAAATTTAATTTTCCTAAATTTTTAGAAGGGAAGGATAAGTCAGGATAGCTTTTGTAGCTTCATAGCTATAGAGCCCCCTCTTCTTTGAGATCTTCCTCCTCTGCTCCATTATCTCCATTTTATCTGGCCTTTCTCTTTGCTTTGCACTGATTGTCCCTGTCCTGCTCAATTTGGATTCTATTCCCAGATATTCTCAGTGCAGGGCTTCATTTTTAAAGTGAATATTAGTTTGCTAGTTTCAAGAGTTCATAGGGCCAAGACTGCTCCAGCCCCTTCAGACCTTACTGAGAATAGATAAAGAGACTGAATCTTAGGAGAGTTTAATGGAAGAGTTAGTGATTGAACTTGGGTCTCTCACTTCAAAGCCTATGCTCTTAACTACTGTTTTATGCTGTCTGTACAGTCTGGGATAGAGGTGAAAATCGAATATATGCTTTATCCTGTGGGGATACTTTGAAGGATTATTAACAGATTAATATTTTAGAAATATTACTGCATGAATGAGGAGAGCCAGAGAGACCACTGGGAGGCCATTGTAGTAATTGTAATAAGAAATGATGAAAGACCAAACCAAGACAATGACAGTGGTAACAGAGAGATGGGGATAAGTTGGAGAATATTTAGAACTTTATGGCTAATTAATTGGATGTGGGAGGATAAAGAGAAGGAGGGATCAAGCATGACTCCCAAGTTTCTAGCAAGAGCACCTGGATGGATGGTGGTGGCATTCACAAATTTAGAGGCTGCAGGATAAGGAACAGTTTTATAGGAGAAATAAGATGTGTAACTACATTTAGCTCACTAATACACTTTGCTATGAATGTGAACCATTTTTCCCACAAGGATGTTAGAGTAAATAAAGAAAAGGACAGGACACAGAGGGCCTAAGGAAACACCAATACTTAATAGACATGTAGAAGAAGAGAACCTTCTGAAAGAGGTAAGAGGGATACTCACAACCATGGATATTTTAAAATAATAAATAATAACTAATACATACAAGGGATTCAAAAAGTATAAAAACGTTTATGGTGAAATGTTTCCGTTCCTTCCTTATCTACCTGGTTTCCCTATTAGCAACCACTGTTACTAGTTTCTTCTACTTTGAGGGTATTTTTAAGATGGAAGCAACTTGACAATTTTTACAAGAGAGCAAAAGAGCCAGTGGAGAGGTGTAGAAGAAAGGAGGTAAATGATGGATGAGGTCCCCAAGGAAACAAGAAGGAATGAAGGAGCAGCTTTGGGCAGGAGGAAGGGTGTATCTTCCACTAAAATGAGAAAACAAGAGGAAAGGGAAAGCTCAAATGCAGATCAGAAAGGAGAGACAGGAATTTAAATAGTTCACTCCTGATGCCTCTATATTCTTGATGAAGTAGGAGGTAGAGTTGTCTGTTGAGAATGTGGAGAGAGAAAGGTGATGGGATTGGGACCTGTGAGTAGTGAAACTTTAGAGTTGTCACTGGAAAATAGGAGAGAGCTGACTAGGGACACTGAGAAGGAGACCTGAGCAACAATCAGGGGTGTAGCTAAGGTTGAAGAATGTAAATTATAATTACTGCAATTAGCACACTGTGGGGTTGGATTTTTTTTCTTGTTTTTCTCTCTTTCACCATTGCTCAGGTGTCTAGATATAGAGGAGAAGATATGTTTGGATTGATCAGAGTTATGGGCAAGGTCAATATTTGTACCCACCGGAGAGGGGAAAACTGAGGCCAGAAAGAATAAGATTTGACTAAGGACTCAGTGGACAAAGGCCTTCCCTCTTCTTTCTGGCATGAGCTTGGCAAAAACTTTCTTTCCAGAGCCAGTTCTCTCCAGATTGGATCTGGGTGCTGGGTAAGAGTTTATCCATTCCTCTTCTGTGGGACAGTTAGTTGGCTATCATTTCTTTCACTATGTGTAGTGCTACAACATACATCCTTGCATCAGCTTCTTTGTGCTCTTGTTTTGAAGTTAGACACCTAGGAGTGATGTGTGGATCATAAGGTAGGTGCATCTCCAGCTCTACTGGATACCAGCAAATTGCCCTTCAAAGTAGTCATATCAGTCTATATTCCCACCAGTAGTATGAAGTAGAGTTCTGATGTGTCCCTGTCCTCACTAACAATTGGTGTTCTCAAACCTAAATTTTCATTAATTTCATTAATGAAATCATTTCATTAATATGATGGGTGTGAAACGCTACCTCATTATTGGTTTAATTTTGCATTTCCTTGGTTACTTGTGAATTTGAGGACTTTTTTTTCTAGGTATATTGGCCATTTTCCTTTTCAGTGAATTTCTTACTCGTATCCTGTGCTCATTTTGTGTTTGGGTTGTCTTTTTCTTACTTACATATATAGTCTGTATATTCTGTTTACTAATCCTTTGCTAGTTTGTCACTGCTCTTTCCCTTGGCTATAGTATCTTTTAGCATATAGAAGTCTTAACTTTTTTTGTCGTTAACTAGATCAGTCTTTTCTTTTATGGTTGGTGCTTTTGTATCTTAACTTTAAAATGACATAGACTTCTGCTCTCTAAAAGCTTTACAATTTTGCTTTTCAAATTTGATCTTTAAACCAGTATTTATATTTATGTTTATATTTATATTTATATTTATATATGACATGAGGTGAATATCTAAGTTTATCTTTTTTCCAAATAATTAGGTGGTTATTCCAGCTATTTATTGAATAATCTTTTACTTCCTGATTTATACCAAGTTCCACATATGCCTGAGACTATTTCTAAGCCTTCTCTTCACTTCCACTGGCCTCATTGTCTTCCTTCACCAATGTCTTATTGTTTTAATTACTGTAGCTTTATAGAAATTTTGTCTAGTAGGATGATTCCCCTCTACCTCTCATTATTATTATTTATCTTTAAAGTCATCTTAACTATTTCTTCCCATTTGACATATGAATCTTAGTATTAGCCATGAAAAATCTTTCTTGGTATTTGACTGGAATTACAGTGATTTTCAGATTAATTTGAGAGAGTTGGCATTTTATAATACTGAGTCTTTCTATTCCTTAAGCATAATATATCTCTATTAAGGCTATTTTTTTGTTGTTGTTTTTAAATAAGGTTTAAAGTTTTTCTATAAAAAATGTCTTATACATCCTATGTTGAACTTATTAGTAGATACTTTCTTTTTTTTTTTTTTTTTAAGATTTTATTTATTTATTTATTTGAGAGAGTGAGAGAGAGCATGAGCAGAGGTGGGGGGGAAGAGGGAGAAGCAGACTCCCCGCAGAGCAGGGAGCCTGACGCGGGGCTCGATCCCAGGACCCTGGGACCATGACCTGAGCCGAAGGCAGACGCTTGACCAACTGAGCCACCAGCCGCCCCAGTAGATACTTTCTAATTTTGTTATGCAAATGGTATTTTTTTTAAGGCCCACACATTATATTTGATTGTGTCTTTTCAGTCTTTTACTCTAGAACAGCCTCCCTCCCACCGACTTTTTTTCCTTGTGCCATTGACTTATCAAAGAAAACAGGTTATTTGTCCTGTAGAATCTCCCATATCTCTGGTGTGTCTCACTGCTCTCTGTTGAGGTCATTTAACTTGTTTCTCTTTCCCAGTATTTTCTTAAAAACTGTAATTTGGATCTAAATGTTTTAAGATTCAATTTCAACTTTTTTTTTTTACAATATTTCATATGTGTACTTCATATTGCATTGTATCCAGATCTAAAATCAGATATTTTGGGCGCCTGGGTTGCTCAGTTGGTTAAGCAACTGCCTTCGGCTCAGGTCATGATCCTGGAGTCCCTGGATCGAGTCCCGCATCGGGCTCCCTGCTCGGCAGGGAGTCTGCCTCTCCCTCTGACCCTCCTCCCTCTCATGCTCTCTGTCTCTCATTCTCTCTCTCTCAAATAAATAAATAAAATCTTTAAAAAAATAAAAAAAATAAAAAAAAAAAAATAAAATCAGATATTTTAAAAAGCCCTGATTTCTTATGTATAGTTTTTTACATGTCAGTCATACCTCAACAAAGGGGCTTAAAAAAAAAAAAAAAGCCCTGGTTTCTTTTTATGGAGAATGATGTTTATAGGCTGCAATCTGGGCTCTAGGAGAAATAGAAGCTTTTAAATTTTAATGTAATTGATTTTTTTTCAGTCTTTTCCTTAATGGTTTTTTATTTCTGTGCCTAGCTTTAGAAATTCTTATGTTTATGAGGTCTTGAAGATATTTTCTTTAAAGTTTTAGTTTTGCTTTCCATATTTTGGCTCTAATTCACTTAGAATCTCTTCATTTACTTCAGGCTTTTAAAATATATCTCAGTGAAGTTTTATAATTTTCTTCATAAAAATCTTATTTATCTTTTGTCAAATTTATTCCCAGATTGTGTTTTCACATTCTCTCTTTTTATTAGTATGTGTATTGTAGATGTACATAACGTATACAACTTAAAGAATCAAATAGTTCTACAAGACTGAATGAAAGACAAAGGTCTCCTGCACTATCCTTCCTCATTCATTTTTTTTTTTTCTAGAATGTTACCTCATTTACTCCTTTATTCAGCAAAAATACTCATAAATGATTTTTGCTCTTCAGAGGCACCTGCTCTCAGCTCTTTTCTTTTTCCTTCTGGTAATGTCCTCAGTATTTCTAAACAACATATTTATACTACTATTTTTTTATTTTTAGTTTTAAATAATCTGTTGAATTTCTACTATGAGAGATAAGGATTTGGTTCACTTACCACCCCATCTGCCCTCCTCCATGTATAGATGCAACCTCCTCCCCCCTTTTTTTAAAGATTTTATTTAGGGGCGCCTGAGAGACACTGTCTCTCTCTGTCAAATAAATAAATAAAATCTTTAAAAAAAATAAAAAATAAAAGATTTTATTTGTCAGAGAGAGAGCACAAGCAGAGGGAGAAGCAGGCAGAGGGAGAAGCAGGCTCCCCGCTGAGCAAGGAGCCCGATGCGGGACTCAATCCCAGGACCCCAGGATCCCAGGATCATGACCTGAGCCAAAGGCAGACAGACACCCAACCAACTGAGCCACCCAGGCGTCCCCAACCTCCCCCTTTCTTAATCTTCCAAATATAGTTTTGTCCTAATTTTTTATTAAATCAATCATTAGGGCTTATTTATAGCTTAGCCATATAATGTACTAGTATTATACTTCCTTTTTTAAAAATCAACTTTATTGAGTTATGATTTATATATGATAAAATACACCCAATTTAAATGTACAGTTTGGTAATTTTTAAAAATTAGGTTTATTGGGATGCCTGGGTGGCTCAATTGGTTAAGTGTCTACCTTCGGCTCAGGTCATGATCCCAGGGTCCTGGGATCAAGTCCCACATCGTGCTACCTGCTCAGCGGGTAGCCTGCTTTTCCCTCTGCCTCTTCCCCTCCCCCTGCTTGTGCTCTCTTTCTCTCTGACAAATAAAATCTTTAAAAAAAATAAAAAATTAGGTTTATTGAGGTATAAGTTACATGGAGTAAAATTCGCCCTTTTCAGTGTACTGAATTTTGACAAATGTATTGTGGTGATAAAACTATCACCTCAATCAAATAAAGAACAATTCTGTCCTCCCCTACAAGTTTCTACTTCCTTTTTGCACAATGTTTTGTGTTCTTAGAGGTATCAGTTGCCATACTTTCAAAGTTGCTTGGTTTTCCACGTTTCCATCACTAACTTATCCTCAGACTTTTTTTTTTCATACTCAGACTTTCTAAAAGGAACATAAATGGGGCGTCTGGGTGGCTCAGTCATTAAGCATCTGCCTTTGGCTCAGGTCGTGATCCCAGGGTCCTGGGATCGAGCCCCACATCGGGCTCCCTGCTCCGCGGGGAGCCTGCCTCTCCCTCTCCCACTCCCCCTGCTTGTGTTCCCTCTCATGCTGTGTCTCTCTCTGTCAAATAAATAAAATCTTTAAAAAAAAAAAATAAATAAAAAATAAAAGGAACATAAATGTATTAGTATATTTAAACAAATCAGGTCTGTCAAGTTTTTTCCCTTTGAGACAACCCTTCTAGGAGCTGTCCATTCTCTCTTCAAATCCCTACTGGTTGCTCTCTTGGCGGGCTGCAGAGCTGTCATCCTCGGACTTCTCTTCACCATCATTCTGGGAATTCACTTCTCTCTCCTGTGTTGGATACCCTGGTTCCTAGATCCCATGTTTTCCTCTTTGATTTACTCCCTCATTTTAAAGGAACCCAACCTTTATTGGCTTCTTAAAGAGAGAGCATGGAAGGTAAATATTTTGAAAACTTGCATGTTTGAAATGTTTTATTCCAGAGCACCTGGGTGGCTCAGTCGGTTTAGCATCTGATTCTTGATTTTGGCCCAGGTCACGATCTCAGGGTTGTGAGGTAGAGCCCATCATTGGGCTCTGCGCTGGGCATGGAGCCTGCTTAAGATTCTCTCTCTGCCCCTTCCTGTGTCCCCCTAAAAAAAGTTTTATTCCATCCTTATTCTTGTTCCTTTTTTTTTAAAGATTTTATTTATTTATTTGAGAGAGAGCGCAAGAGATAGAGCAGGAGTGAGGGGTGGGGGGTGGGGGTAGAGAGGGGGAGAGGGAGAGAGACAAGCAGACTCCCCACTGAGCAGGGAGCCCGACAGAGGGCTGGATCCCGGGACCCTGGGATCATGACCTGAGCCGAAGGCAGACACTTAACCGACTGAGCCACTCAGGCACCCCTCTTGAATGATAACTTACCTTTGTATAGAATTCTAGGTTAGAAATAATAATCCTGGGCGCCTGGGTGGCTCAGTTGGTTAAGCGACTGTCTTCGGCTCAGGTCATGATCCTGGAGTCCTGGGATTGAGTCCCACATCGGGCTCCCGGCTCGGCGGGGAGCCTGCTTCTCCCTCTGACCCTATCCCCTCTCATGCTGTTTCTCTCTCTCTCTCTCTCTCTCAAATAAATAAATAAATAAAATAAAAATAAAATCTTTAAAAAAAAAAAAGAAATAATAATCCTTCAGAATTTTTTGTCCTAAGCCCAAATTGAGACAAACTTCCTCGATGATTCCTTGTGCTATAGGTAGATTTTTTTTTTTCTCTAAAGTTTACACTTTCACTGAATTCCCATTTATGCAGGGTCTCAGTTCAAACTCCCTGCTTTATATCAGCATCAAGCTATATCTTTGGCCCAATGTAGCCCTTAAAAACCCCAGTTAAGGTAGCCAAGGTTTCTATTCAGTTTTCACTTCCTTCTTCAGTTCTAGCACTTGGTATTTTCCCTTTCTTTCTTATAAGTTTGAATACATTATTTGGAATAATTTTTTGTTAGGTCTTGTCCAAAATTTTTAGGGTTTGTAACAGAATTTTTGGATTTTTAATATACCAGTTTTCCAATGCCAGAAGCCTCCATGCTAAACACTTGATGTGCATTATTTCATTTAATTCAAGGTAGATACTGTCTTTATCCCCATCGTACAAATGAGAAAAGTAGGGCTCAAAGAGCTTGAGTAACTTGCCTAAAGTTCAGGTGGAACGAAAACTATGCATTGGGTACCATAGTCTCAGTAAATGCATTAAGTAATCAGGGATTAATAGAATAATGTCTGCTAGGTGTGGCCAAATGGCACATGTCTCAGTGGAAATTGAATTGTTATTTGAGAGTGCAGTGGTGGAGTGGGTTAGGGATACAGTAAAGAAGAGTTAGAAGAGTACTATGTGCCCTCTGGAAAAGAATCTGCAAGCACTGCTTGGATCTACTTATTGAAGAAGGACCACTTCATGAATGTCACTTTCTAATTGAGTTTTGTAGGAAGAGAGTAGGAATCTGTGATGGTGGGGCAATGTGTAGGGATAGACATTCCTAGTGTGAAGAGGATAGAATAGCTCCAAGAAAAGCATGAAAATGTTGGTAGATCCTATACTTTAACAGTTGAAGAATTACTACGAAGCTGAGATATAAGGGGATATTTTTAGTTTCTAATTGTGTAATCTGATGGCCTCACTCAGTATAAGCATATACCTTTAAAACTTTTACCCAGGTCTATATTTCTTTGAAATGTACTAAAAAAGAAAACATATCAATTAAATAACGTAATTGGTAGTCTTTTTTACTTTCTGGGTGGCAGCCTGAATTATATACATTTAAGGTTTAATTTGATCTTTTTTTTTTTAGAAAGTTGAACAATTGAGAGGGAAGGAGAATAGAAGGGCAGATGAAAAAAATTGAGAAGCAACAGAGACCTGCTTTGCAATAACAGCTGATTATTCACACAAGATCTCAATCTGTCACCAGTTGAGCACTTCTGAGGATACTTAGATTTGCTAAAGCTTTATAAATGAGTACATTTTAAAAATTAATTTACTTCAGAACCTTAGTTTCTGTTCTTAGAGACTACCCTAAAGTAGGGAGTTAATTTATTAGCTGATTATGAGGGTGTAAATTTATTTTCTTTGGAGTTACCCGGAATGTTTGCTCTGAAGATCGCAAAGGAGGTATTACATATTTACTGTGGATTTCTGATCCCCACAACCACCTTGAAAGGTAGATTTCTACCTTGTGGATATCTAATCCCCATAGCCACCTTGAAAGGTAGATGGTATTCTATTTTACAGGTGAGAAAATCAATACTCAGTTTAAATAATAATCTCCCCCAAATCCCACACCTGGGTAGGTGCTGAGCCAGACTAGAACCCAGCCCTGGGTTTTGAGATATATTTGTGCGTCTCACATATACCTGCTTTTTTCACTCATATTGCATCCAAAAGACAAGCATCAGTTGTCCTTATAATCTACTCTTAACTCTAGACTCTTGGCTTCAGAATAGGTTTAGTTGGTCTGGAATTTTCAAGATTACTTTTTCCTTCTCTTTTTAAGTCTGTGGGATCCATGTGTGTAGAATTTTTGTGTACATTAGATAATTGTATGTAAATATAGAACTCTTTTAAAGTATGCAATTCAGTGGTTCTTAGTACATATAAAACTCTTAATTAAATGTTTTTGTGTAAAACGTGCTTAAAAATCAGCAACTCTCCGGGGCGCCTGGGTGGCTCAGTCGTTAAGCGTCTGCCTTCGGCTCAGGTCATGGACCCAGGGTCCTGGGATCGAGCCCCGTATCAGGCTCCCTGCTCAGCGGGAAGCTTGCTTCTCCCTCTCCCACTCCCCCTGCTTGTGTTCCCTCTCTCGCTGTGTCTCTCTCTCTCAAATAAATAAATAAAATCTTTAAAAAAAAAAAAAAATCAGCAACTCTCCACCAGGATTCAAGGAACTATGTAGTATTCTTGTGTCACAAGTGTGCAGCTTTGTTTATTGATATCTTTCTCTAAGTAGAGGAAGATGCAGTGTTGTAGGAAGCCTTTTGACCCCGTCTAGAGCCATATGAGCAAGAATTCCGGCTCTTCTGGAGCAAAAAGAGCTCTTCTTTTTGGGCAGTAAGTAAGGATGTGTGTGATGAGCACATGAAGCAAAACTAGCTAACTCCTTGGACATTGAGCCTGACCCACATTAGATGCTTCTCTGATTGTCTGAGGTAGTCAGCCATTGGTGCCATTTTTGTGCTTCAGAAACAATGTGATTATTCCTTAGATAAGTGTTTTGAGGACAAGGTAGTGAGTTGTATTTAGGAGACCTCAGCCGACTAAATCTATAATAGAGTTCTATAGCCTGTGTTTAAAACACTTACCTTATATTGCAGGTCTCGTGACTTCTCTTAATTTAGAGATTGCAGAATTGACAGTTTTCTATTTAATCTAGACAGGCATCTTTCTTTAGCCTCAGGCAAGCCTCCTTTGCCCTCTGCCTCAGTTTCACAACCCAGAAAATAGGGATAATGATACCAACACATTAGTTAGAGGTTTAGTTATTTAAAATCTTTGATGTAGAAAAAGGACTATTGTTATATGTCTTATGAAACAGCTAACATGTTACAACAAAGAACAAACTATGCCCATGAAATCCCCATCCTGGGGACAGCTTATTAGAAAGATTAAGCATATGTGCTATTTTTAGATGTTCAAAAAGCTAAGTACAAGTTATTTTCAGTTGAGTGTTTGATGTCTTTATCGAATTACAAATCTCTGTCATTCTTTCCTGGAACCTTTCATTTTGCCCAAGGATTTGTTTTTGGCAGATTTCTATCTGCTTGAAAAGAATGAGTACACTTTGGTTAAGGGAAAATCTGAGAACGTGGTTCCAACTTGCCTAAAGACTTTTAAGTGGCAACTTTTCTTCTTATGATTGCTTTGGTGTGCTGTGGTTTCCCAGGAAGGCCTCAGGATATCCCCAATGATGCCTTTTTGGAGCCGGCTGGTGGAATAATGAAAAGTCCAGGAGTTATGGTGGAAACAAGTTAACAAGTTGAAGGAGGGAATTTTTTAACCTTTTTACCCCCCAGGAAATCTCAGTGGAGCTTTTCTCTTAACTTTAATAACCTAGTATATATATCCACAGCCTTATGGAATGAGGGGCTATAGACTAGGATGGAAACGTGATAGCTAGGAATTATGATAGAACACCCAGGTTGTCATCACACTCTCTCTTTATCCTTGGGTGATAAGCAGCCATATGGCTTAGATTTTTGGAAGCTCTTGGAAGGGCCACCTGTCCTGCTCTGAATCATAAGGTAACAAAGACTACAGCCTGACTAGGGGAATGGACCTATACTATTTGTGGGAAGTCAGTAAGCATTCTGTCATCATGACCAGGGAGTTCATTTGAAGCAGCCTATAGCTACCCAACCTTTTTTCAGCTCTTAATTTAGACATCATCTGCTCCAATTAGCCTTTGTTGGCTTTCTAAGACTAGATTAGGTTTCATTTTTCTGTACTTGCACAGAGGATTAAAATTATCTGTTACGGGGCGCCTGGGTGGCTCAGTCATTAAGCGTCTGCCTTCAGCTCAAGTCATGATCCCAGGGTCCTGGGATCGAGCCCCACATCGGGCTCCCTGCTCAGCGGGAAGCCTACTTCTCCCTCTCGCACTCGCCCTGCTTGTGTTCCCTCTCTTGCTGTGTCTCTCTCTGTCAAATAAATAAATAAAATCTTAAAAAAAAAAATTATCTGTTACATTATCATCTCCCTGCAGTAGACTGTGGGATAGGAACTATTTCTGGGTGCTCAATATGTATGTATTGAATGAATGACAAATGGAGGCAAGCTCTTTGTAAACATTTGGAACATGCTCCTTACTCCTTTAATATAGACACAGATGCCTAAGGTTGAGTTTCAGTGATTGTAGACCAGAGGGATCACGGCATTGGCTGCTTGGTGTTCATTTTATTTGTATCTGTAAGTTTCCATCAAGCCTTAAGTTTACTGACATGACTATCCCAGAGGGAGGATAGTTTTATCTTATCAAAGAGGTGGAGTGGCATAGTGAAAAGAATGCAGGCTTTCAAGAATATGGGTAGACCTGGATTCTCATTCTTGTCCACTCACTAGCACATGCCCTTAAAGAGGTTACAGGTCCCTTCCAAGCTTGCATTTAATTCATCTATAAATAGTCATATTTTTCATTTATTCACCTGCTATTTGCTGGCAATATAGGGGTAAACCAAATAAACAAGATCCCTGTCCTCTTAGAGCTACTCCATAAGAAGAGATCTATAATAAACAAGAAAACAATTTTAGGTGATAACAGGTGCTAAGAAGAAAAATAAAGCAGGATAAGGAGATAAAGAGTGGCAGAGGAAGGAGAGCTCTTTCAGATAGGAAATAATATTTGAGAAGAAACCCTAATGATAAGGGTAGTGAGCCTTGGGAAGATCTTTCCTTGCAGAGAGAATAGCAAGTGCAAAGGCCCTGAGTTAGGAATGAATTTAACCTGTTGTAGAAGCTTAAGAAGACCAATATGACTAGAGCATAGTAGTTAAGTAGTAGAATGGTAGTATGGAAAGCCTGAGAGTTATGTGAGGATCAGATCATAAAGGATCTTATAGTCATAGTAAGGATTTAGAGTTTACATTTTGTTCTCTGTTGGGAAACGTTTTGTGGGTTTTGAGCGACATCATCTGCCTTATGCTTTTTTTTTTTTTAAGATTTTATTTATTTATTTATTTATTTATTTATTTATTTGACAGAGAGAGGGAACACAAGCAGGGGGAGTGGGAGAGGGAGAAGCAGGCTTCCCGTGGAGCAGGGAGCCCAATGCGGGGCTTGATCCCAGGACCCTGGGACCATGACCCGAGCTGAAGGCAGACGCTTACCATCTGAGCCACCCAGGTGCCCCTGCTTTATGCTTTTAAAAGATCTCTCCAGCTGCTGTATGGAAAAATAAAACTATAATATAACAGGAATGAATCAGATCAGTAAGGAGACAGTTGCAATAGTCCAGATGAAAGATAATGCTAAGACTAGAGCAGTAATGGTAGAAGTAGTTGCATTCAAGACATATTTTGAAGGTATAATTGACAGGACTTTTTATGGATTGGACATATAGAATGAGGAAGAGAGAGAAATCAAACAGTAGCTTCTATTTTTTTACTTGAACAACTGGAGTGATAGTGATAGCATTTACTGCATGTGGGAGACTGGAAGAAGAGCAAGTTGGGAATCAAGATAATTTTTGGATGTTAAATTTGTAACACTGGGTATTAGATTTCCAAGTTGAGATATCAAATAGGCAGTTGGTTTTACAATCCAGAATCTCAAAGGAGAGGTCAAAGCTGGAGATACAAGTCTGGAGATCATCAACAAAGTGAAATCATCTAGGGAGTGTGGGTAACAAAAGAGAAGAGGGCCTAAGACTGAGCCTGGTATTTAGAGACCAAGAAGCAGAGGAGGAGGAAACAAAGGTGATTAGGAAGGTATAGCTACTCAAGTAGAAAGAAAGATCAGTAAATTAAAGTATCATGGAAGCTGTGTGAGGAAAGTGAATCAAGGACAGAGTAAGTGATCAGTTGTGCCAGATACTACTATGAAAATTTGAGTAAGATGAGAACTAAGAATTTATCATTGGATTTGGCAAGGTGAGTTCATTCATGACTTAAACCCTTGCTGGAGTAGCAGGGACAAAAGCCCAATTAGTCAGAAAATGGGAGATGTTGGAGGGCCTGGCTGGCTTACCTGGTTGAGCACGGACTCTTGATCTTGGGGTTGTGAGTTCAAACCCCACATTGGGTGTAGACATTACTTAAAAAAAAATTAAAGGGGTGCCTGGGTGGCTCAGTTGTTGAGCGTATGCCTTTGGCTCAGGTCATGATCCCAGAGTCCTGGGATCGAGCCCCACGTCGGGCTCCCTGCTCAGCCGGAAGCCTGCTTCTCCCCCTCCCACTCTCCCTGCTTGTGTTCCCTCTCTTGCTGTGTCTCTGTCAAATAAATAAATAAAATCTTTAAAAAAAAAATTAAAAAAGAGAAGAAAATGGGAGATGGTAAGACAGCTGTTTTGAGGAATTTCAACATGAAGGGAATAGAAAAATAGGACAGTATGAAATGTTCCATACCTACAAAAGAATATATGTGATATAAATAAAAGTCCCCTTGGGCGCCTGGGTGGCTCAGTTGGTTAAGCGACTGCCTTCGGCTCAGGTCATGATCCTGGAGTCCCGGGATCGAGTCCCGCATCGGGCTCCCTGCTCGGCAGGGAGTCTGCTTCTCCCTCTGACCCTCCCCCCTCTCATGTTCTCTATCTCATTCTCTCTCTCAAATAAATAAATAAAATCTTTAAAAAAATAAATAAATAAATAAATAAATGTCCCCTTGCCCAACTTATAAAAATAAGATATTCTTCTTTTTCAAGGTGGGATATACTTTAGTATATGTGTATGCTGATGGAAATGATCTAGGAAGGGAAGAAATTGATGACAGAGAAAAGAAAGCATTTAGTTATTCAACTCAACAACTGTGTTTGTACTGCCTACAATGTACTGGTCACTGTGCTAGGTGCTTAGGACGAACAGTGAGTAAAACAAAGTCCCTGCCCTCATGGAGTTTACTGAGTAGATTAGGGGGCGTGTGATCCAGTGTGCAAGTGGATAGGTTTGCCTTCTGTTGGAATAAGGACAGTTAATCCATTCTTACAGGCAGATTACATAACATGTAATGCCTATAGGTTCGGTTAATTTTGTGTCACTCAGATGTTTGCTGCTTCTGACTATTTCTGTTTTCTTATTGAAATAAGTGAAGCCACCAACTAAGAGTTAGGAAGGGAGAGGAGTGTTGAAGTTTTAAGGAAGGATAAGAAGATATGAAATCATCTCAGAAAATGTGAGAAAACTTGGGGCGCCTGGGTGGCTCAGTCGGTTAAGCATCTGCCTTCAGCTCAGGTCATGATCCCAGGGTCCTGAGATTGAGCCCCGCATCGGGCTCCATGCTCCGCGGGAAGTGTGCTTCTCCCTCTCCCACTCCCCCTACTTGTGTTCCCTCTCTCGCTGTCTCTCTCTCTCAAATAAATAAATAAAATCTTTAAAAAAAAATGTGAGAAAACTTTCCCTAAGAAATGTCCTAAGAATTTTGAAGGCATTACTCATTGTCTTGAGCTTCCAGTGTGGTTGAGAAGTTCTAAGTGTTTGTAATTGCTAATCTTTTTAATATGGCCAACTTTTTCTGTCGAAATTTGTAGCATCTTCTTTTTGTACCAAGTGTTCTGAAATTTCTTGATGATGTCCTTGTGAATCTGTTTTATCCATGTGAGCCCTTTACTCAGTTAACCCTTTCAATTTGGATATTCTTGTCCTTCAGTTTAGGAGAATTTAAAAAAATCATTTTGTTGATGATTCCTTTTTTTTTTTTTTTTAAGATTTTTTTTTAATTTAAATTTTTTATTGTTATGTTAATCCCCATACATTACATCATTAGTTTTAGATATAGTGTTCCATGATTCATTGTTTGTGCATAACACCCAGTGCTCCATGCAGAACGTGCCCTCCTCAATACCCATCACCAGGCTAACCCATCCTCCCAACCCCCTCCCCTCTAGAACCCTCAGTTTGTTTTTCAGAGTCCATTGTCTCTCATGGTTCTTCTCCCCCTCCGATTTCCCCCCCTTCATTCTTCCCCTCCTGCTACATTCTTCTTTTTTTCTTTCTTAACATATATTGCATTATTTGTTTCAGAGGTACAGATCTGAGATTCAACAGTCTTGCACAATTCACAGCACTTACCAGAACACATACCCTCCCCAGTGAGATTTTATTTATTTATTTGACAGAGAGAGACACAGCGAGAGAGGGAACACAAGCAGGGGGAGTAGCAGAGGGAGAAGCAGGCTTCCCACGGGATCATGACCTGAGCCGAAGGCAGACGCTTAACAGCTGAGCCACCCAGGCACCCTTTGATGAATCCTTCTTATCTGTTTTTTCTATTCTTTTTTTTCCTGGAAACTGATTATCCTAATAATGGATTTCTTAGACTGGTTCTTTAATTTTCTTATCTTTTCTTTCATTTTTTCAATGTCTTTATCTTTTTTCTCAAGTTTTGTATATGGATGGGGCATGTCAACTGTGAGCTTCACTGTAGGGTGATATGGTGATGTGATTGGGCTCTTTTTTGGTGAATCTCTTATGTCTGTATCTTTAGGGTTTTTTCTCTTGGATTACTCAGATTCCCTAGAGAAAACTAGTCTCCTGCCTGCAAGGTAAAGACCTAGCTGCTAGCATTCTAGGAAATGAGTTGGGGTCAGGGCTGGGGAGGATGTCTCAGAATCCTCTTTTTAAGTCCCCTCTTTTCAGTAAGATGCATCCCCTCTTCCTGTCCCGACTGTGACTGTGCTTCCCTAATATAGATATCCTCTATTTTACTCTCTTCCGTCCTCTGGAGCTGTGAAGTGGTTGGGTTGCACAGAGTGGAAAAGAGATCTTTCAACCAGCATTCTTTATTTTAACTCCTCCCTCCCCAGTTTTTACCCGTATCAGTTCCTCAGCCTTTTGGAGAATCTGGTTTAAGTTGAGTTGGCTCTCAGTTTTCCTGTAACTAACATAATCATCTTTTCAATATTGTCTGCTTTCCCATTCCTCTTATTTTTGTGGGTTTATGACCATTTAAAAAATCCTTTTACTGTTATTTCAGTGATGTTTTGAGAAGGGGAAATGTAATTGTGCATCTTCAATCTACTGTCTTTACTTAAAACTTTTATAATCTCTAAGAAGGAGAAAGGGTGACAGGAAGTTCCGAAGCTGACTACAACAAGGAGGAGTAGGTGATTTTGTCTACTGTCATGCACTTCAAATGAGTAGAGGTCATGGAGTGAGAGAAATGGCCTGGAAATGATAATGAGGGACAGGAAGTCCACCTACTCCACCTTCTGGGCCCTTTGATTGGAAAACAGTGTGAAGGTTAGAGAAAATGTCCTAAACAGTTTCTCTGGTGCTGTTAAAATCAAGATTGAGGGGCACCTGGGTGACTCAGTCAGTTAAGCATCTGCCTTGGGCTCATGATCTCGGGGTCCTGGGATCAGCCAGTGTCGGGCTCCCTGCTCAGGGTGGAAGTCTGCTTGTCCCTCTCCCCCTCCCCCCGCTCATGCACATGCTCTCTCTCAAATAAATAAAGTCTTTTTTAAAAATTCAAGATTGATTGACTCTTAGAACCTTAGAATTAGAAAATATTTATGAGGACATCTATTCTCATCTTTTACCCTCCACAAGAATCTATTCTTAAGTATTTCCCATGAAGATTATATTAAGCTATGTTTGAGAATCTCCAGTGGGGATTTCTCATGAGGTTTTAGATATTAGAAATTTTTTTGAACTCATCAGTGCTCTTCTAAAAATTTCTACTTTTTTTTTTAGAAAGGATTTTTTTTTTAATTTTTAAAAAATTTTTTTAAACTTTTTTTTTAAGATTATTTATTTGTGTGTGAGAGAGAGAGCACAAGCAGGGGGAGCACAGGCAGAGAGAGAAGCAGGCTCCTTGCTGAGCGAGGAGCCCGATGAGGGACTCGATCCCAGGACCCCGGGATCATGACCTGAGCCGAAGGCAGACACTCACCTGACTGAGCCACCCAGGCGCCCTAAAATTTCTACTTTTAAGTCATATTCTGTCCTTGAGCAGTCAGAACACATTATCTTCCTCTTCCTTTGGCAGCCTTTCCATTATCAGGTACCCAGGTTCTCTTCTCCAGTCTAAGGATCCCTAGTTCCCTTGATGTTCAGACCCTTCAGCATCCTTGTAACTTCTCTGATCTCTCTGATACGTCATTTTCTCTTTCAAATTGTGATGTACAGAGACGTGATTTGAATAGTGCAAGTCACAGTGGCATTATTACATTCTATGATCTAGAAGCTATCATTAGAAGAGATTTATTAATTTCAATAAAAGCAAACTCTTTATTGTCATATGGTACTTTATAATTTTCAAGTATCACATATAACTTATTTTGAAATACAACCTAGTTTTTCATAAACTGTTTTTTTATTTTTAATTTTTTTTATTTAAATTCAATTAATTAACATATAATGTATTATTAGTTTCAGAGGTAGAGTTCAGTGATTCATCAGTCTTATACAATACCCAGTGCTCATTACATCACAAGCCCTCCTTAATGTCCATCTCCCGGTTACCCCGTCCCCCCAACCCCATCTCCGCTAGCAACCCTCAGTTTGTTTCCTATCATTAAGAGTCTCTTATAGTTTGTCTACCTCTCTGACTTCATCCTGTTTTATGATCCTATTTTGTATCTTAAATTCCACATATGAGTGAGATCATATGATAATTCTATTTCTCTGATTGACTTATTTCACTTAGCATAATACACATATTCACATCATTGCAAATGGCAAGATTTCATATTTTTTGATGGCTGAGTAGTATTGTGTATATATATATGCCACATCTTCTTTATCCATTCATCTGTTGATGGACATCTGGGCTCTTTCCATGGTTTGGCTATTGTGGACATTGCTGCTGTAAACATTGGGGTGCAGGTGCCCCTTCAGATCACTACATCTGTATCTTTGGGTAAATACCTAGTAGTGCAATTGCTGGGTCATAGGCTAACTCTATTTTCAACTTGTTGAGGAACCTCCGTACTGTTTCCCACAGTGGCTGTACCAGCTTGCATTCCCACCGACAGTATAAGAAGGTTCTCTTCTCTTTGCATATGATTTGGTTTTAAATAGTAAGATGTCTAACCAAATTTAAATGTGACATGAATACATTTAAAGAGGGTCTATATTTACAGCATAGGGAATATAGTCATTGATATTGTAATAACATTGTATGGTGACAGATGGTAGCTACACTTCTGGTGAGCATAGCGTAATGTATAAATTTGTTGAATCTCTATGTTATACACCTGAAACTAATGTATTAGGGGGTAGTGTGTGTGTGTGTGTGTGTGTGTGTGTGTGTGTGTGTTTTAGAAGGCAATGTGATAGCAAAGGGGCAGATCACATAATATTTCTGAGCTTCTGTTTTCTTGTCTATAAAATGGGTTTAACTCTATTGATATTACAGAATTATGTGAGATTGAAATAAAGTGTGTGCAAGAGCTTGTAAACATTAAATGATGTCCAGTGTTTTGCCATCAACTTAAAGATGGTATAGTCTTAGAGAACCAGTTGAGTTGATGGTAGCAGGTAGAGTGTAACCATTGGTTCCAAACTGGAATCTTTATGGATTGGAACCCTAAAAGTTTGTGATTACTCAGGCTTTTGCTGAAGAGGTATTCAGAGACACATCCTTTAATGAATGAGCTTGGATAGTAACCCTCTCTTTAACCAGAATGGTAAGCCGGTTCTGTATTTTTGTGCCTAACTGATTTCTCTGATTAACTGAGAATTGCCATACATGCCACACATGGATTATTATTTTTGAAAGAATTCAAGTTTAATTAAATGCGCTGAGCATCAAAATTATATTTAACATGATTTGTTCTTTCAGGATGATGCCCAAAGTAGATGAGAAACTTTAAGGTCACCACAGTTATTAATGCCTCTGAACCCAGAGCATAGCTCTAAAGAATTAAAAATAGCTTGGCCCTTGTAATCATAATATAATTTTATGTCATAAAGGAGTTCAGAGATGGTACAGCCCTCTCATCTTATAGATGACACTGAGGCCCAAAAAAGGGAGGGACCCTCTCAAAGTCACATGTAAAATTAATAAGAAAAGAAGACATACCTAATCTTAAGAGTTGCTTTTTGATATTTATATATTTATGTATATATATATTTCATAATTCAGGACAAAATTAGAATTCAAGTTACAGGCAGAAAATATGTAGTGTAATTGTTACAAACATGTTTCATGGTCTTGAAATGGGGCAATAATATTTTTATCCTGTGGAGTATTTGTGTCTAACTGAAGAAAAAGAATGAAATTATTTAAAATAGATTCAGGGGGCCCCTGGGTGGCTCAGTCGTTAAGCGTCTGCCTTCGGCTCAGGTCATGATCCCAGGGTTCTGGGATCGAGCCCCACATCGGGCTCCCTGCTCCGCAGGAAGCCTGCTTCTCCCTCTCCCACTCCCCCTGCTGTGTTCCCTCTCTAGCTGTCTCTCTCTCTGTCAAATAAATAAAATAAAATCTTAAATAAATAAATAAATAAATAAATAAAATAAAATAGATTCAGAAAATAAATTCTTTCAAAGTGAAGGTTTGATTTGAGGGGGAAAAAAAGAAAAAAGAAAAAAAACCTTTGTTTTTTCTCTATTAATGTCCGTGCATTTTAAAATTAAATTGCAGAGGGGCACCTGAGGGGCTCAGTCGTTAAGCATCTGCCTTCGGCTCAGGTCATGGTCCCAGGGTCCTGGGATCGAGCCCCGCATCGGGCTCCCTGCTCCGCGGGAAGCCTGCTTCTCCCTCTCCCACTCCCCCTGCTTGTGTTTCCTCTCTTGCTGTGTGTGTCTCTCTCTGTCAAATAAATAAATAAAATCTTTAAAAAAAAAAAAATTAAATTGCAGATATTTAAATCCTGGAAGAAAGACAAACACCTTATGTATTTTTGTAAACAACCTCTATGTCTTAAATGTTACAAAATGAGTCACATAAATAAATATTTTGCCTCCAAAAAAAAAATCTTGGAAGAGATGTGATTAGCATTTGATTCATTTAACAGTGTTAGAAATTAACAGATTCTCAGTTACTTCTTAGCTCAGGAAACATGAGTAGAATTCCTCTATTTGTTCTTAACCTGAAAAGAGAACTCTGTAGGAAGGTAAATGAACTATAAATATTAAAACTATAAATGTTGAGTCCCCATTTTAAAATTATATATCTAGCATATCCCCTCCAGCCATACCCTCCAGGACAGCTGCATCTGGTTTCTTTTCTTTCAGACTTTTCTGCCTTTTTCCTTGTTGGAGGCAGCACATTTATTCCCTACCTCATTGCTTTAGGAAGCTGCAGAGTTACCTTTTTGGCCCCTGTCCTAACTCTGAACAGTCATATTCTCTACAGAGAGGGCTTTCAGCGCTGTCAGAAAATATGCTGTTTCTAAACATCGAAAATTGGATGTTTCCATCTTTGAGTCAATTTAAACAAGGAGAAGGAGGTAACAGGACAAGTGCTAACATTTACTGATGCTTGTTTGCCAGCACTAGGTTGAACTCCGGGGATTCAAAGATAAAAAAGCTCCTTATGAAGTTCAAAGTCTAGAAGGGAAAAAAACCCATGTAATCGATGTTAGTGATTTAAGGTCTGCAATGGATCAGAAAAGACTTCATCTCTAGAGGAGATAATACATTGGCTCTGCCCTTTATAATAACTGCAGCAGGACCTGAAACTTGATGGATGACTGTGTGGTGGGGTGGGAAGAGAGAATGGGGAATGCATTTTTGGCAGTTTACTCCAGCAAGTTAACATTAACTATGTGGAAGGGGAATTGGGGCAGAGAAGGCTGAATTAGGTAGGTGCAGTCATATTTTAAAGACCTTTAATGTCATGCTAAGGAATTTAAACTCAGTCTTACAAAGCAGTAATATCCTAAATGGGGTGATCTCAAAGCCAGGGGGTGTGTAGGATGGAGTACTCAAGGAAGATATTAGAATCTCTAGTTCTTTTAATTTTACCTCTTCTTTTAAAAATGTCAATTTTGAGGGGCACCTGAGTGGCTCAGTCAGTTGGGCACCTGCCTTCAGCTCAAGTCATGATCTCAGGGTCCTGGGATCTAGCCCCGCATCGGACTCTCTGCTCAGCAGGGAGTCTGCTTCTCCCTCTCCCTCTGACCCTCCTCCCCGCTTGTGCTTGCACACGCTCTCTCTCTCTGTCTCAAATAAATAAAATCTTTCAAAATTAATTAATTAAAAATATCAATTTGGGGGGGCACCTGGGTGGCTCAGTCAGTTAAGCGACTGCCTTCAGCCCAGGTCATGATCTTGGGGTCCTGGGATCGAGCCCCACATTGGGCTCCCTGCTCAGTGGGGAATCTATTTGTCCCTCTCCCTCTGCCCCTCCTCCCCACTCATGCTCTCTCTCTTGCTCTCTCTCTCTCTCTCAAATAAATAAAATCTTTTTAATAAACAAATAAAATTATCAGTTTTTGTATGTTATCTGGAGAGCATATTATATCACTTATCGTAATTCATGTATTTTTAAGTAAATTTTAAAAGTAAGTGGGAATAAGTGAATAAGTGTTCAGTTTTTTCTTATGTTTGGAGAACACTATTTTAAGCTGCTTTTAAGCAGGGAAGTGAAATAAGTAATGGGAATTGGAGTGTGGATTAGAATAGGGGAAAACTGGAGTGAGTGAGACTAGCTAAGAGACTAGAAAAATATTTTGAGGCCTGAACTAAGGTAGTGCAATGGAGATAAAACATGGGGGCACCTGGGTGGATCAGTTGGTTGGGCTCAGGTCATGATCTCATAGGTTGCGGGGTCTTTGGGCTCCCCTTTGGGCTTGAAAGATTCTCTCCCTCTGGCCCTCCCCTCATGCGTGCTCTCTCTCTCTCATTTAAAATAAATAAATAAATCTTAAAAAATAAAAAAGAGGAGGGCTTGGTGACCAGTAAGATGTTGGGGTGGGGTACTGGGCAAGAGGGGGAGGACCTCAGCCCTAGACTGTGGCCAGATTTCTGACTTCAGATCCTGATGGTGGTGACACTATGATTAAGCTAAGGAACACAGGAAGGATGTTTAGCTCTAAGCCTAAGGATTATCACATTTCTTACTTACGGACTGAGTTGGTCATTCCTTCCTGCACCTAATGCCCCAGCCTCATTAAAAACAAAATGGCAATTGGCCCTTTGCCATGTACTTTGGGAACTGCAGACTGGGGATCTTTTCCAAACATTTTCAGCGGAAATCAAGCACGGTGAGGTCTCCATTGTAGTTAGACATTGGTGTTTATTACAGCACCAAACTACTCTTGAGGGTTGGATTGGGATTGGACCACATAGGAAATGTAAATTGTGACCATTCATAGTCACACCAAGTAGCTGAATTCATTAATTCCATATGGGCAGGGGTGGGGTGCAGGGTGGTGATTTGGATCATAGCCATTGTTTGTGGAAGTGCTGGGTGGGTAAAAGTGTGGTTACCTTGCCTTGACCGTTTTTTTTTCCAGGGGAGTAAGTGTTTTTCTTTCTCCGTGCCATAGGAAATTGTTTGCCAGATTGTGTTATTTATAACAATCTGTCATGGAGCCGCTGCCAGGAAAAGAAGAGAGACTGTTCCCAGTAGCTCTTCCCACCTCCCACCATACCACTACCACCAACACACATAACATTCAGTTTTCTGATTTAACTTTTGTTTTTTTCTTCTAGTTTTACTCAGTGGTTTTGGCTTGATTGAAAATGTGCTTGTAATGATGGATTTCTGGGCTTTGCCATAGCTTTGTAATTGGGTTTTCTCAGTTTAATTTGTTTTCTTTAGCCAAAACTAACTGGCAGCAATTCGAATTTTGAATTCCTGGGTATCTTGATTTCTTCCCAAACACTAACGTGCTGTCTTCACCTTCCCTTAAAAACTTTGTATATTTCCAGTTTGTCAAAACTGCACACATTTGCTGTCCTTTAGAGCCATGCTTTTTGCCCTTGACATTGCCCTGGCTCCTCTAAAGGAACAGGCTTGGGATAAGGGATACTGAGGATATTAGAAGAGTGAATAGGGAGGTCTGTGGAGATTCCAGTTGGTCTCTGCAAAAGAAGAGGCATTACTGTTGGTGTTAGGAAAGAACTAGTGCCCTGAAACACAAGGCAGCTGAGGATTGGTGTGTCCAGGGAACTTTCAAGTTAATTGCGTTTCAGATATACAGTTGCCTCACAGTCCAAACGGTCTACGTTTATTCATGGCTCTGGTCACACGTGATCAGAAATACCTCTCGCTCTTAAACAGTTTTTCCACCTTTTCTCTCTGGGCTCCAGTTGGTAGAAGAATATTTGCATTTCTAGAATGGGCTTTACATTGTTAGAATAAAAATCAAAACAATAGTCATTTACTTTCTGTTACAGCGTTTATAAAAATGTAAAGAGAAATAGGTAGTAGTATGAAGATGTAAGATGTTAGACTTCTGTTTCTTATTCCAGGATTTCCAGCTTTGGAAACAAAGTACATTGATCAAACAGCAAAGACTTTCCTTTGGAAGTGGTGGAGTTGCAAAGAGGATGGGAATGTGTTTGGCCTCAGTCTTAGGTGGTGCATTTTCTGGGAATGGAGGCAGGAGAGGGCCTGCCGAATAGCACCTCCGTCTGTATCCCAGGCCCTGCCCTTTCCGACTGACGCCTTTCTTTTCACACTGAGAACAGATGGCAACCAGACATTGGGGGGAGGGGTCTGTTTCTTGTGCTCCTTGGGGATTTTGCGTTCAGCTTAGCAAAAAGTCATCTAAAAGCAAAGAGAAAAACGAGGCTGCAACTATTCACAATTACGCAGGACTTCTTTGGCATTCACTATACTGACAGATTTATTTTTTGCAGATACTGAATGATAACAGCATTTATTTTCCAAGACAACATTGTTGCCACTTCAGAGGCATCTGCATCTGGGTCATTTTCTTCACTTTGGAGTACACTTGATAATTAAATTTATTGTAGAACAGTCAGCTTGCAAAAATCAGCCAGCTTATTAGAGAAAGGAGATTTTTTTTTTCTCAGCAAACTGTCATTTTTATTATAATGAAATGGAGCAACTTCTGTACTGCTATAGGGATGTGTCTTTAATAATAGCCTGTGTTCCCAGCCTTTCTAAACATTGTTGTAAGAAGGAGGATTCTGGGGCACCTGGGTGGCTCAGTTGTTAAGCGTCTGCCTTTGGCTCAGGTCATGATCCCAGGGTCCTGGGATCGAGTCCCACATTGGGCTCCCTGCTCAGTGGGGAGTCCGGTTCTCCCTCTCCTTCTGCCCCTGCTTGTGTCCCCTGTCTCTCTGTGTCTCTCTCTGTCAAATAAATAAATAAAATCTTTAAAAAAAAAAAAAAAGAGGAGGAGGATTCTGTGTGCTATCTCTTCCTTAGCTTTCATGTACACAGGCTGATTTGTTAATGTTTGGTGGTTTCTAGATGGTGAGCTTAAGAATTTTTTTTTTTAGCTCAGTTAAAATCCAGAAGCAACTAAGATAGCCTTAAGCAGAAAAGTAGAAAAGAAATCCAAATTTGAACTTCATTTTATTTATTTATTTGATAGAGAATACAAGCAGGGGGAACTGCAGGCAGAGGGAGAGGGAGAAGCAGGCTCCCCACTGAGCAAGGAGCCCTATGCGGGGCTTGATCCCAGGACCCTGGGATCATGATCTGAGCTGAAGGCAGATAACTTAACCTACAGAGCTACCCAGGCGCCCCTCAGATTTGAACTTCTTAACTTGAAGAGGCTTTCAAAAGGAATTGTTCAGGCTGTAAGTAATGAGTTACATGTAGAAAAAGAAATGATGGTTCTGGTACAGAGTCTATATTCGGAATAAGAAATTTCAAGCAGTAAGCCAAGGCATTCTTATGGTTGAGCCTCACTTTCTTAGCAAACATGACTTTTTACTGTAGTAGAATGTGAGTTGAAATCATCCATTTTTCCCACCCAAAGCAGGAATCTTTATTTTAATTTATTTTTTTTAAGATTTTATTTATTTATTTCAGAGAGAAAGAGAGAGGGAATGAGCAGGGGGAGGGGCAGAGAGAAGCAGGCTCCCTGCTGAGTGCAGAGCCCACCGTGGAGCTCTATCCTAGGACGCTGAGATCAAGACCTGAGCTGAAGTTAGACACTTAGCTGACTGAGCCACCCAGGTGCCACAGGAATCTTGATTTTAAATTAAAATCTTAGAAAAGTGGGAACCACTTATAAAAATTTCCATGTAGATACTCATTTTATTCTTAAACCTGGAATAATTTAGCTAAATGTTTTTCAAACTTTTTAAAGTAGCAAAACCTGTTTTCCAAACCAAAGCTTATACAGAAACCCAGAAAATAAAATTAATAAAAGAGGACTTGCCCTGGGTGACTCAGAAAGGGCAATAGGAACCAGGCTTTACCTGAGGCACCTCTGGGAAACTGCTTGTGTGCTATTGAGAAATATTTGTGTAGTCAATTTAAATTGCAATGTAAGGAATTTGTTTTTCAATATATTATTTTGACAAATCTGTGTACTACATTTATGATGAAATGAAATAGCAGAATGTATAGGTAGAAATTTGTTTTAAAAATATTAAGTAGCGGGTGCCTGGGTGGCTCAGTCGGTTAAGCGGCTGCCTTCGGCTCAGGTCATGATCCCAGGATTCTGGGATCGAGTCCCGCATCAGGCTCCTTGCTCAGCAGAGAGCCTGCTTCTCCCTCTGCCTGCCTGCCACTCCCCCTGCTTATGCTCTCTCTCTCTCACTCTCTCTGTGTCAAATAAATAAAGTCTTAAAAAAAAAAAAAAATTAAGTAGCCTTTCTTAGCCACTCACATTTTAACACTTTCTAGTCTAAGTTCCCTCTATGTTTCAGAATAGGGCCTGGCTGAGCATAGAGTAAGTGCTCAGTGAATGTCTGGTAAATAAATTGTTGCGAGTGATAATCCAGTTTCTGCCTGAGCACTTCTTATGATGGGAAGCTCATTGCCTTACAAAATTATTCTTTTTGACTAGCTCTGATTGACAGAAATAAGTTGATATGGAAACCAAAAATACTTTTCTTCATGTTTTACCTACTTGTTTGTAGTTTGGTCCTGGGCTCTTCAGGTAAAATTGCATTCTTCCTTAGACTTCCAAGTATTTAAAGAGTGCTATTATCTCTTCCTTAGCCCCACCCCATAATCCTTGTCCTGCCCACTGTCTCCCCCCCCCCCGCCACAATCTTTTCTCTACTAAACAACTTCTCCTCTTTCAGCTGTCGTGTTTCTAGCTCTTTCTCCATCTTAATCATCTTCTTATTGATACTTTTTTAGTTTATCAAGGTTACTCTTAAAATATGATACTCCAGTTGATAGCTAGTACCGGTAGGATTGGTACTAGACAGACCAAAATTTAGAAGTATCTAAGATCTAAATTTAGGTGTTTTTGGTACCTAATACTGTAGACTAGAAACTCCCTTAAATGGGTCTTCAAACTAGCAAAGCTGTATTTCTTTAAACACTATTCACAAATAAAGATTATTTATTTATATGAATAGTCATTAAGGGTTGTTAAATCTTAGGTATTTATCTAACTACTGTAAACTGGTTTCTTTCTTTTTTTTTTTAAAGATTTTATTTATTTATTTGAGAGAGAGAGAATGAGAAGAGAGGACATGAGAGGGGTTAGGGTCAGAGGGAGAAGCAGACTCCCTGCCGAGCAGGGAGCCCGGTGTGGGACTCGATCCAGGGACTCCAGGATCATGACCTGAGCTGAAGGCAGTCGCTTAATGAACTGAGCCACCCAGGCGCCCAAGTAAACTGGTTTCTTTGTCTGTAAAGTACATATAATAATAGTGCTTATGGCGTAAGGTTCTAAAGATTGGGAATGCATGCCAAGTGTTATCACAATTCCTGGCCAATAGTACACATTCAGTAAATGTTAATTACTATTATTAGTTATTATTATAATTAATCTGAATTACTAGAAATGCAATCAGAATACCCACCACATGCCCTACGACCCAGCAATTGCACTACTGGGTATTTACCCCAAAGATACAAATGTAGTGATCCGAAGGGGCACATGCACCCCAGTGTTTATAGCAGCAATGTCCACAATAGCCAAACTATGGAAAGAGCCTAGATGTCCATCAACAGATGAATGGATAAAGATGTGGTATATATGTACAATGGAATATTATGCAGCCATCAAAAAATGAAATCTTGCCATTTGCAACGACATGGATGGAACTAGAGGGTATTATGCTAAGCGAAATAAGTCAATCGGAGAAAGACAAGTATCATATGATCTCACTGATACGAGGAATTTGAGAAACAAGACAGAGGATCATAGGGGAAGGGAGGGAAAATGAAACAAGAAGAAACCAGAGAGGGAGACAAACCATAAGAGACTCTTAATCTCAAACTAAGGGTTGCTTGAGTGGAGGGGGGTGGGAGGGATGGGGTGGCTGGGTGATGGACATTGGGGAGGGTATGTACTATGGAGTGCTATGATTTGTGTAAGACTGAAGAAACATAGACCTGTACCCCTGAAACAAATAATACATTATATGTTAACAAAAAAAAATTTTTTTTAAAGAATACCCACCACATGAGAACATCTCTTTTTACTTCCTTGATTTATTGATTCATTCATCAAATAGTTACTAAATGCCTATTACGTGCCAGACACTGTGGTAGTTAGGTCTCATATTTCTTATCTATAAAAATGGGAACTAAATAATATTAATAGTAACAATCCCACTCCATGGTGTTGTTATAAGAATTAAATGAGTGCTTTTTACATACTTGAGGTTGTATAGTATTGTTTACTAGTTAGATTGGTCTCCCGAGGGATGGGCATTATATTCATCCTTTTATTTTCTACTACTGTAGCAAAGTGACTGCTTTATAGGATTTTGTAACCATATGGAATCATCAGATTATGTGAAAATACTTTTCAAACTGTAAAGGGATGTATAAATTAAGATCATTAATTCCACAGTCATGGAAATAGACAATGTGGTAGTTCTCAGACTCTGTTCCTTAGAGCCCAGGATTCCAGTGGTGCCTCAGATTGGGCAGCAATAAGGCACACACAAGGGGAGGTAGATATTCCAGACCTCCCCCAGCACAGTTTAGTTAGAACAGCCCTGTTTATTTTACTTATTCTGCTGCTATAAAAAAGGTTTGAAAACAAGTGTCCAATTTGTGTGTGCTGCCAAGCCATTGTAAGTTTATCCTGTGATGATTTGTGTGATCCATTGTCTTTTGTGATATTGACTTTCCCCTTCTCCATTTGACAGACAGATGTGCTAGTCCTGAGCTGTGATCTCATAACAGATGTTGCCTTACATGAAGTTGTGGACCTGTTCAGAGCTCATGATGCATCACTTGCCATGTTAATGAGAAAAGGCCAAGATGGCTTAGAACAAGTTCCAGGTCAAAAGGTGGGGAAAAAACCAGGTAAGGAGTTTGATTTATTTGTATGTTGGGTTTTTATAATAATAATTATTATTATTATTATTATCATTCATGCTTTCACTTAAGAAACATTTACTGAGAAGTGACTGCACTGTAGGCGTTGTGCTAAGGGCTGATGGCATAAAGTCAAATAAGACTCAGTTCCCTGACTTGAAGAGGCTAAGAGCTATTGATTAGATTCTATAAAGTCCAAGACGCTTTTGTATGCAAAGAGGAGCGCTCAGAACCATTTGCAATTTAAGATCAAATTTTAGGTAACCTTTAAGTGATTAAAATGACTATTACAAGGGTAGAATGGTTGATTCTTTTGAAAACTTCAATCACCCTAAATAGCCAATAAACAAGATAGTTGTTAACCATGCTTTTTCTTCTTAGGATTACAACGTACTTATCTTGGTATTTCCCTAGGATTCTAGTAGTAGGTTATTATTTCTTTTAATTGTCAGAGAGTGATAGTAATCTTGTCAGACCAAAAAGAAAAGGAATAATACTCTAGTCCAACCAAGATTATAGAATTTGGTTATTGACCTGTTGTTGATTTTTGGTTAAGCACAGTTCCTGATTGCTTTTCCCAGAGTAGTTCAAGCCTGAGGCACCAATCCTATGACTGTGCTGCTTTTAATAACTGAACTAATGACCAGAAAGCTTTGTAAGATCACACCTTTTATATAGATTTTAGTATTTCCTGGAATGATGTATTTTTTTTCCCCTGGAATGATGTGTTTTTTAGGTTTTGCTTGGCCAACATTATATAACCCATTGTCCTGTCATTATTATTTATTGATGTAGTCTGTTACAATTATTAGAAGCTATGTATGGTTTATTAGTATCTCCTGGTTTTAATAGAGGCACCTAGAGCATTTCATTCCTAGGATTTGAGTGAACTAGTTTATATTTTTAGCTTTTTTTCCTTAGAGCATTTGGTTAATTTATAATTTTGGATTATAGCATTAAAACTTTTTAAATTGCTTTTTATGTTCAAGTTGATCACCAGTGTGGATTAATTGTTGGGTCCTCGTTCTACCTTATCACTACCTATGATCCTCATGTTGATCAATCCTTTTGTTCTTGATGTAGTTTCTACTTTTGCAAGGTCTGGTTTGCTTATTCACAATTCCCTGCATTCTACCTTATACCTTTTCTACCTTATAAACAGGTGTATATTTTATAAATATGAATTTCTTGTTTCTTTTTTCATACTCCTCTACTTAAAACAGTTTAAAAAATCAAATACCTAGAGTTACTCTTCTTGGTATTAGAATTTTTTTAGTATATTTCATATTAGCTTTTACCTCTTAAGTATCATTATAAATGCATAGCTTTTCACAATTTTAAATTAGCTGTAAGTATTATCTGTCTACCCATCCATTTAAAACTGTTTGATGCTTAAACTGTCACACCTTGGCCAGTGAAAGTTCGTATAAGCTGGCTTGTCTCTCTTTGAAAACATACGATGTATACAGGTAACCTGCTGCTGAGCTGGAGTGTGAGTATGGAGGACAGGGAAGCAGGAAATGGGACTGGAGAGGATACAGGGATCAGACTAAAGAGTTTGAACTTTACCCTCAAAAGAGTGGGGAGTTGTTGAGGAATTTTAAACAAGAGAATGTCATGATCAGATTTGTGTTATAGAAAGATTTTCCATTCTTAACATGAAATTTAGAATTTCTCAATATCTGTATTTTGTTATATTTGAAGGCTAAGTTTCACCTAGATAACTAAGGGGGGGGTTGTTTTCTTAAGCAAGAGAGTGGGGTGGAGAGGGAGAAAGAGAGAGAGAATCTTAAGCAGGCTCCGGGCCCAGCATGGAGCCTGATGTGAGGCTTGATCTCACAACACTGAGATCGTGACCTGAGCCGAAATCGAGACTCCGACACTTAACCGACTGGGCCACCCAGGCGCCACCAGATAACTGAGTTTTAAATTCCTCCCATGGAATGCTATGCATTTCAATGATAAGCATTTTTTTTTTTTTAAGAATCCTAAATTGGGGCACCTGGGTGGCTCAATTGTTAAGCGTCCGCCTTCGGCTCAGGTCATGATCCCAGGGTCCTGGGATCGAGCCCCGCATCGGGCTCCCTGCTCCGTGGGAAGCCTGCTTCTCCCTCTCCCACTCCCCCTGCTTGTGTTCCCTCTCTCGCTGTGTCTCTCTCTGTCAAATAAATAAATAAAATCTTAAAAAAAAAAAAAGAATCCTGAATTTCTCAGATTGTATATTTGGTCTGCCTGTTGGCTGCTATTATGTGCCAGAACAACCAGCAGTCCCCTCTTTCCCAGGTTTTGTTTAATAGAGCGGATCTCCTGTGTCCAGGTTTCCCAGTGGTGTTCTTATGGACTTATAGGAGAATGGCTATTGGCTAGATGTTTCAGGAGCCATCTTTCCCCTTCTTGCTACTTTCGTCTCAGAAGATTTGTAGATGTAGATTCTGAGGAGGGCAGGAAAAAATTCATGTTTGGATTTTTTGGACTGTTGTTTGTTTGTTTTTTCCCTGCTCCAGGCTTTTATACATGTTGTTCTCTGCCCAAAATGCTCTCCATCCCCTCTCCCCACAACACATGTGCTCTAAATTTAGCTTAGCCTTCAAGTTCTTTTCTGAGAAGGGCCTTCCTTGACCCTCTAATATGCAGTTATACCCCCTTATTTGCCTACATATGGCGGCACTGCTCTCTTATTTACTCTCTCCTCTCCTTGGCCATAAGCTCTTTGAGAGCTGGGATCATCATATTCTGTTTTGTTCATTTTATCCCCAGCATTTGGCCCAGTTATGGCCCATGGTAAGAAGTCAGTACATATTATTGAATGGTTGAGGAGCTGGCCTATAAAGGCAGCTCTTACTATCCCCCGCCCAGGTAAGAGAAAGTAGATTCAACTTTTATTTAGCTCATCCAGTTCTCAGACTCCTCTCCAGTTCTTAGAGTTATATAGCCTTGGTCCAAGCTCGATTCAGTAAATATCAGTGTGCTTAAGAATCACACAAGTGAGGGGCGCCTGGGTGGCTCAGTCGGTTAAGCATCTGCCTTCAGCTCAGGTCATGATCCCAGGGTCCTGGATCGAGCCCCGCATCGGGTTCCCTGCTCCGCAGGAAGCCTGCTTCTCCCTCTCCCACTCCCCCTGCTTGTGTTCCCTCTCTCTCTGTCAAATAAATAAATAAAATCTTTAAAAAAAAAAAAAAAGAATCACACAAATGAAAGCTGTCACTTGGCTGTCACCTTTCAATCAGCTTAGGTCCCTGTGCACTAACAGGGAGGCATTCTGAGCCTATATTTCTTTTGCTTCAGCTTTCTTTATTTCTCAAAGCTGTACTACAAGAAAACTTCTCCTGCTTGGGTTTCTGTTTTATCTCTTTTCTCAATTTCCAACCACCACCCCCTTTTTTTCCTAATTATATTTAACAGAAGTGACTTGAAATCCCAGCATACCAAAACCGAAATTCTTGTGATTGAGGAAATAGCCTATAGAAGTAGATTCAAATATCCTAGAATTTATAAGTCACAGTGTGAGAAGTACAATAATAGGAGCATATGCAAAATACAGGGAGCAATTTAATGTCCTAATTATGGGGAAATATATTTAAAGGCACAATATTTAAAAAGAAGGAGGTGAACAATTTACTGATATGCAGACAGGGTGGTTGGTATGAGATCAGATCCCTGACTTACAAATGCATTAAATTTTGATGTAGTCATTGAATTTAAAACATACTATAGATAAAGTTTATGATAAGCCTTATATGGGAAACTAAGAATATCTAGATTTGCTCTCAAACTAAAACCCAGTAAATGGACTGAACTAATCTTACACTATATGTTAACTAACTGGAATTTATTTTTTTCTTTAAAGATTTTATTTATTTATTTGAGAGAGAGACAGAGAGCATGAGCGGGGGGAGGAGGCAGAGGGAGAGGGAGAAGCAGACTCCCTGCTGAGCAGGAAGCCCTACACAGGGCGATCCCAGGACCCAGAGGTCATGACCTGAGCCGAAGATAGACGCTTAACTGACTGAGCCACCCAGGTGCCCCACTAACTGGAATGTAAATAAAAACATGAAACTAAAAAAAATTTTAATAATTATGAAATAAAATAAAATCCAGTGAATGGGGCTAGGTAGTTTTGTTATTTATCAAGTTTTATATCCATTTATGGCCTACTAGCATTTTGTAGATAGTTGCTCAGAATCAAATCATTGGTAAGTGGTAGAATCTGAACTTGAACCTATGCTTTCTGACTCCATAGCCTGAGCTTTCTTTTTCTTTCCTTTTTTGAATTTAGTTTTTATTTTCATCAAAGTTTTATATGTTCATAATTTAAAGAATGATGGAATTATCCAGGGTCTATTATAATAAATAGCAGTCCTTCACCATGTCTATCCTCACCTTACTCAGAGGTAACCACTTTCAACCTATTTAGGTAATTTTTTTTTCACATTTAACTTCACATCTCCAAAGGACATGCTTCTGTTTGCTATGTCTTGGTATTTTAAGTTTTAGGAATTATTTACTTCCTACTATAGAACTTAAAGATTTAGTTCTGTTTTACCACATCCTCTACCCCCACCATATACATGCAAACTCCCAGTTTCCCCATTTATTGCAGTGCTTATTAATGAATATTTAATGTTTACATTACTGTAACTGTTTAAATGTTATTCACAAGAGGCGGCTGGATGGCTCAGTCTGTTAAGCGTCTGCCTTTGGCTCAGGTCATGATCCCAGGGTCCTGGGATCAAGCCTCCTATTGGGCTACGTGCTCAGTGGAGAGCTTACTTTTCCCTCTCCCTTGTTCCTCCCCACCGCTTGTGCTCCCTCTCTCTTTCTCTCTCAAATAAATAAAATCTTTAAAAAAAATTAAATGATATTCACAGCTGAACCTTGTATATGATTACTTTTCTCTTTCCTCTTTTTTATTTTCCTAAAAATTGTCTTGTTTTTTCATTTGCTTAGTATTTCATTTTCTATGTATTTATTACTAATTCAACCTTAGCCCCACTTGTGTGAATTTCTTCTCATTACTTTCCAACACTTTAAATGTTCTCTCAGTTTCAAACTCTTGAAGATATTTCTCCTAGAACTTTTCTGGATTAGTATCTCTTCTGTAGAACTGTCATTTTAGATTCACCCTTCACTCTCATAATTTTCCTCTTAGTTTATACTCACTTTTTTCTGGAACATATCCTCTGGTAGCCTTCTGAGATGGGGTTCATGAAAAGTAAATTTTTTGAGTTTTTGCATGTCATTATTCTGTCCCAATGGTTGTTTGATATTTTGGCTAGGTATAATCTTCTCTTGGAAATTATGTCCCTTTGGGGCACCTGGGTGGTTTAATCAGTTAAGTGTCTGCCTTCAGCTCAGGTCGCGATCCTGGAGTCCAGGGATTGAGCTACGCACCGGGCTCATCTGCTTCTCCCTCTGCCTCTCCCCCCACTCGTGTTTTCTCTCTCAACTCGCGCTCTCTCTCTCTCTCAAATAAATAAATAAAATCTTTTTTTTAAAAAAAGGAAATCATGTCCCCTCAAAATGCTGAAGGTATTATCTCACTGTCTTCTAGCTTTTCTGTTAAGTCTAACACCATTCTGATTCTTCATTCTCTGCATGAAAACTTTTCCCCCCCTTTTGGGAAGCTTCTAGGATCTTTCTCTTTCCAAAGTTGTAAAATTTCACACTGATTGTCTTTGGTACAGTCTAATGTCATCCCCTATGTTGGATGCTGATGGGCCTTTCGATCTGAAAAGTCAAGTCCTCAGTTCTGAAAATTTTCTCAAACTAATCTCTTTTTTTCTTTTTAACTCACCAGCAAACTTAAACTGTAAAATAACTTCTACTAGTGTGATCTCCACCCCCCTCTCCAAATTGTTGTTGTTCCTGTTTTTTGTTTTTTGTTTTTGTTTTTAAGATTTTATTTATTTATTTGAGAGAGAGTGAGAGAGAGAAAACACGAGAGAGGGGGGAGGGTCAGAGGGAGAAGCAGACTTCCCGCTGAGCAGGGAGCACGATGCGGGGCTCAATCCCAGGACCCTGGCATCATGACCTGAGCTAAAGGCAGACGCTTAAGGGACTGAGCCACCCAGGCACCCCAGTATCTGACTCTTGATCTCAGCTCAGGTCTCAAATCTCAGGGTGATGAGTTCAAGCCCCATATTGGGCTCCACGCTGAGCATGGAGCCTACATTTAAAAAAAAAAAACATGGCTATTACCAAAAAGATTAGAAATAACAAATGTTGGTGAGGATATGTAGAAAAGGGAACTCTCATGTACTGTTGGTGGGAATGTAAATTGGTGCAGTCACTTTGGAAAATGGTATGGAAGTTCCTTAAAAAATTAAAAATAGAATTACCATATGATCCAATAATTCCACTTCTGAGTTTTTCTCCAAAGAAAATGAAAACACTAATTCAAAAAGATATATGCAACCCCTTTGTTCCTTGGAGCATTATTTATAGTGGCCAAGATATGGAAACAACCTAAGTGTCCTTCAGTACATGAATGGATAAAGAAATTGTGTTATCTGTACACAATGGAATACTATTCAGCCATAAAAAAGAATGAAATCTTGCCATTTGCAACAACATGGATGGACCTCAAGGATATTATGCTAAGTGAAATAAGTCAGACAGAAAGACAGATAACCATATGATCTCTTTTACATGTGCAATCTAAACAAAAAAAATTGGGGGTGCCTGGGTGGCTCAGTCATTAAGCATCTGCCTTCGGCTCAGGTCATGGTCCCAGGGTCCTGGGATCGAGTCCTGCATCGGGCTCCCTGCTCAGCGGGAAGCCTGCTTCTCCCTCTGCTACTCCCCCTGCTTGTGTTCCCTCCCTCTGTGTCTCTCTCTGTCAAATAAATAAATAAAATCTTTAAAAAATAAAATAAAATAAAAATAAATAAATAAATAAAATTTAAACTAAGCTCATAGAGGGACACCTGGGTGGCTCAGTTAGTTAAGCATCTGCCTTCGGCTCAGGTCATGATCCCAGGGTCCTGGGATTGAGTCCCGCATTGGGCTCCCTGCTCAGCAGGGAGCCTGCTTCTCCCCCTGCTTGTGCTGTCTCTCTCTCTGACAAATAAATAAATAAAATCTTTAAAAAAACAAAACAAAAAAAAACTAAGCTCATAGATACAGAGAACAGATTGGTGGTTTCCAGAGATAAGGAGTGGGGGATGGGAGAAATGGGTGAACTGCTTTTGTTTTATTTTGTTTTAGTTTAAATAAATTGAATTTTTTAGGGATGCCTGGGTGACTCAGTTGGTTAAGCATTTGCCTTCGGCTCAGGTCATGATCCCGGGTCCCAGGATCGAGCCTGTTTCTCCCCTTGCCCCTCCCCCTGCTTGTGTGCTCTCTCTCTCTCTCTCAAATAAATAAATAAAAATCTTTTAAAAAATAAAATAAATTGCATTTTTAGAAATGTAAAGTTAAAACCTGCAAAAAAAAATAGCATGATGTGTGTAATCTTCTGCTTGTTCATGATTCTTTAGGTTGGCAGTTTGGCCTGTTGTAACTGAGTTGGCTCATTTCTGTTCAAGTGATTATCAGCTAGTGTATGTTATCTGTTGCTGCCAGTGTATAAATCATTGTTGTGTAAACAAATTACCATAAACTTAACATCCTAAAACAATACCGTGGGTCAGGACTCCAGGCATTACTTAGTTGGGCCCTCTGATTCAGAGTCTTTTACAAGGCTGAAATCAAGGTGTCAGCCAGGGTTGAGGTCTCATCTGAAGGCTCAGCTAGGAAAGGATTTGCTTCTAAGCTAACTTGTTTATTGGCAGAAATTCAGTTCCCTAAGGACTGTTGGACTGAGAGCCTCAGTTTCTAACTGGCTGTTGGCCAGAGACTGCCCTCATTTCTTTATCACTTGGGCCTCTTCAACAGAACAACTTGCTTCACCAAAGCCAGCAAGGGAAAGAATCTTCTAGCAAGACAGAAATTACAAAGTTATGTGACTGAATCACAAAAGTAGTATCTTATCACTTTGCCACATTCTTTTGGTTAGAAGCAAGTTGCTAGGCCAGCCCATATTCAGTGGGAGGGGCTACAGAAGGGTGTGAACACCAAGAGGCAATTAGCATTCTTAGAGACTACCTACCACAGTTGGGCTCATGAATATGTCTAGGGCCTCAGCTGTGATAGTTGAGTTTCTCTTACCATTTAGTCTGTTAACATACTGGAAGCCCAAACTTGTTCACATGACAGCAGCAGGTTCTAAAAGAGTAAGAGAAGAAACTACAAACAAGGTCTCTTGAAGCTAAGCTTGGAACTCAGACTGTATCACTTTCATTGCATTCTTTAAAGCTAGTTGCTAGGGGCGCCTGGGTGGCTCAGCCGTTAAGTGTCTGCCTTCGGCTCAGGTCATGATCCCAGGGTCCTGGGATCGAGCCCCACATCGGGCTCCCTGCTCGGCGGGAAGCCTGCTTCTCCCTCTCCCACTCCCCCTGCTTCTGTTCCTGCTCTTGCTAACTCTCTCTCTGTCAAATAAATAAATAAAATCTTTAAAAAAAAAAAAATAAAGCTAGTTGCTAGGCCAGCCTGGATATAAAGGATGGGGAACTAGACCTTACCTCTTTTTTATTTTCCTCCCATGAGCACTTTTTTTTTCCTTCAATTTTTTTTATGGTAATAAAATACACATAAAATTTACCATCTTTTTTAAGTGTACAGTTCAGTGCTGCTAAATACATTTATAATGTTGTGCAACCATCACCACCATCCATCTCCATAACTCTTTTCATCTTGTGAAACTGGAACTCAATAACTCCCCATTTCCCCTCCCCGTAGCCCCCGAAAACCAGCATGATACTTTCTGTCTCTATGATTTTGATTACTTTAAGTACCATATATAAGTGGAATCATACAGTATTTGTCTTTTTGTCACTGGCTTATTTCACATAATATAATGTCCTCAAGGTTCATCTGTGTTTAGCATATTGCAGAATTTCCTTCATTTTTAAGGCTGAATATTTTCTTGTATGTATATATTGCATTTTGCTTATCCATTACTCCATCAGTGGACACTTGGGTTGTTTTCACATTTTAGCTATTGTGAATAATGCTTTTATGAACAGGGGTGTACACATGTCTCTGTGAAACCCTGCCTCTAATTCTTTGGGGTGGTATATCCAGAAGTAGAATTGCTGAATCATGTGGTAATTCTATTTTTAATTTTTTGAGGAACCGCCATACTATTTTATATGGTAGCTATACCATTTTACATTCTAGACCTTACCTCTTGAAGGGAAGAACAACAAATTTGTAACCCTTTTAAATCTACTATATACATTTTTTTTCCATAATTGAAGTATTTTTATTCTATGTACAATGAGTTGGCATTAAGGGAGGTATCTTGGATATCTACAGTTAACAATGAGTTGGCATTAAGGGAGGTACCTTGGATATCTACATTTAAGAATGGATGACCCATTCAGGGAAGTTCACTTAATCCAACTTAATGAAGCCTATATCCTTTGCATACTGACAGAAACACTGGCAGCATATATTGAGACCAAATTTCAGGATCAAACCATGCTGGTTTGAGCAGCCATGGTGAGAACAAGAACCCTGACCAAATTTCCTCAAATGGCTCCAGTAGAGCTGCTGGTGACCCGTCTTGCTCTCTCAGCTGCAACGAGGCAAAAGGACTACTATATACATTTTTAGTTTTGATTTGCTAATATTTTATTTAGGATCCTTGTACTTATATAATAAATGAATATGCCTTTCTCATAATATTTTTGTCTGGTCTTGGCATCAGGATCATGCTAGCCTTATAAAATGAGTTGAAATTCCCTACTATAAACATAATGCCTGTCATAGGGGAGGTGCACAAGTATATTTATTAGTTGAATGAATGAATGGATAAGTAAATGACTATAGAGAAGACAGAAGGGTCAGTCAGACTAGTAAAAATCAACTAGAAAAAAAAATGTGAGTAGTTGACAGAATTTTTTTTAATGGAAATTCATAGTTTTAACTGTTTTCTTAATCTCATTTGTGTAGTCTTCTTAGGGGAGACATTCTGATGTTACCTGCTCTGCTCCCAAAGTAGAATTTACTTTGTTAGAACAGAAAGAAACCTTTCCCAAGTTCCTATAATTTGTAGCATATTCTGAGGTCCTAGTTACTATGGTAGCTACAAGGAAGCAAATTCAAGGAGGGGACCCTGAGAGTGAGGAATGTGAGTAAAGAGCACATAGCTGAACATTGGACTTGGAAATCACTGCTCCCAGGACATTCAGTAATTCAAGGTTTTGTGGGCTGAAGGACTTGGATAGAGTAAGCACTCCAAATTATATCCAAAAATAACATCTATGTGTTTCTTTTTAAAATATTGGCTCATAATCAGACTGTTGCAGACTGTTACATTCTCAAGTTTCCTTGTAATGGATGAATTGATATATGTCATATCTACTGTGTGGCATTTGAAATTCTCTGCAAAATTTGCTTCAACTGAAATTTCCTGTAAAATTTACCTTCAAATTGGCATTATTTATGCTTCCTTCTTTAGAGTTCACTAATTTCGGTTATTGAAAAGAAACAACATACAACTTTTTTTTTTTTAGTTTGTTTATTTATTTAAGTAATCTCTACATCTAGTGTGGGGCTCAAATTCATGACCATGAGATCAAGAGTCACATATTCTTCTGACTGAGCCAGCCGTGTGCCCCAACATATAACTTTTTATGATAGTTTTTCCCTATTTAGATTCAGACACTGCATGTGAATGGATGACCAGAAACCGTCTGAAGGAAAGAATGCCTTCAAGCACCTGGGCTAAACACATTATACACTTGAGTACTACATTACGTTCTAGGTATATAGACAGCTTCAGCCAACAGTGAAACATGTTCAGTTATGTAGTAGCTGTTGTCTATCAGTAGGAGGCAGAAAAATCCATCTTTTTTTTTTTTTAAAGATTTTATTTATTCATTTGACAGAGAGAGAGATAGCAAGAGCAAGAACACAGGCGGGGGAGCGGGAGAGAGAGAGAAGCAGGCTTCCCGCGGAGCAGGGAACCCGATGCGGGGCTCGATCCCAGGACCCTGGGATCATGACCTGAGCCGAAGGCAGATGCTTAACGACTGAGCCACCCAGGCGCCCCGAAAAATTCATCTTTAGAAATATTTTTCTTAGTTGGTTAAGCGTCGGACTCTTAATCTCAGCTCAGGTCTTGATCTCAGGGTCATGAGTTCAAGCCCCGTGTTGGGCTCCACACTGGGTATGGAGCCTGCTTAAGAAAAGAAAGGAAGAAAAAAGAAATATTATTGTTCTAGAGCTCAACTTTTTTTTTTCTCTCTTTTTTGAAGAGATATTAAATCCTTTATTTGATTGTTGTGAGGATCAAATGAGAGCATGTATTTTGTTTAATTTTTTAAACGTAAACATTTAATGTTTGAGTTAAGCTCTTATACCATTATAAGAGCTTTACAAATATTAACTGATTTAGTCCTCCTAACAAGCCTGGGTGAGGTGGGCACTATTATGATACCCATTTTGCAGATGAAACTGAGGAATAGAAAAGTAACTTGCTCAAAGACATACAGCTGGTAAGTGGGATTTATACCCAGGTGGTTAGGCCTCAGAGGCCCTCTTCTTTATCATGATGCTATGCTGCCATGTGAACATGCTTTTGTAAGCTATAGACAGATACTGTACAGACGTTAGTAGGAGTTTTTATTAAGTGCCTGACACTGTACTAGATGTTATAAGAGATATAAAGGAATCATAAGCCTGCCTTTGAAGAATTTATAATCTGGTTGGCAGAAAGAAATACAACACAGAAAACAGCAATAATATGACAGCCTGTATCATCACCGTCTACCAGAGAACTCTCCACATTAGTAAATATACACCTTGTTTTCTTTCAATGCTCTCTTATACAGCATAAAATCTAATGCATAATAGACATATAGTTAATGTTGGTTAATGTACATGTCTTTATTTAATGTTATTCCCATTTCCATAGTGAGCAGAGCTAGGGTATTTTTTTTTTTTTTTTAAAGATTTTATTTATTTGAGAGAGAGAATGAGAGAGAGAGCATGAGAGGGGGAGGGTCAGAGGGAGAAGCAGACTCCCCGCTGAGCAGGGAGCCCGATGCGGGACTCGATCCCAGGACTGCAGGATCATGACCTGAGCCGAAGGCAGTCGCTTAACCAACTGAGCCACCCAGGTGCCCCAGAGCTAGGGTATTATTTGCAGAGAAAGAATTCCTTGTTATACTTCCCTTCTGTGCCATGTAATGAGTTTATGGATCATCCACTTATTCGGCTTTTTATTTTTAATTTTTATTTACTTATATTTGACAAATAAAAATTATATATATTTAAAGTGTACAGTGATGTTTTGATATATGTAGACGTGATTGTGAAATGATTACCACAGTCAAACTAATTAACATATCTACCACCTCCTTAACTCTTAGTTTTTGAGATAATTTCACATTTATAGAGTGATTACAAGACTAGTAGAGAACTTATATATCCTTTACCCAGATTCCCCAAATGTTAACGTTTGTTCTATCATTCTCTTGTATAATATGTATACACAATATATTACATATCCTATTATTATATTTCTCAGCTATTTGAGAATAAGTTGCAGATATGATTCCCTTTACCTTTAACTACATCAGTGTGTATCCTGCACCCCACCCCTCACTGCTACCCAATAAAGGACAGTCTGTTAAAACAGGAAATTACACTGCTACAATACTTTAATCTACAGATCTTATTCAGACTTCACCAGTTAACCTAATAATATCCTTTAGAACAATACAAAAACATTTTGACTACCCATGTTTTAAACATTGTGGTAAGTATATGCTATATGACAATCCTGTATTTAGTTCCAAGAGAATTGTGAGCAGGTGCCCTGTCTCCCTGACTTAGTCATGCAGGCAGGGGCAAATGGCTTTGTTTGATTTCCCTTCTTTTGTATGATTCAGTGGAGCAGCGTGACTTCATTGGAGTGGACAGCACAGGAAAGAGGCTGCTCTTCATGGCTAATGAAGCGGACTTGGATGAAGAGCTGGTCATTAAGGGATCCATCCTGCAGAAGTAAGCCCTAGGGTTTTTCTTTCTGGCAATTCTCCTTGTCTTAAAACAAAATAAAACCACCCAGTGGATGGGAAAGGGGGAATGAAAATAGATTATACTGTGTGAAATTGACAAAAGTATGTGACTGTTTTCCCATGAGGCGGATGAAGGCTTTTCTTCACTGTACAAGCTTAGCTTTTCCCTGTGTCTTTTCTTGCCAAGGTAGAGTCAAATCCTGCATAGCAGTAGGGCAAAGCAGCTGTGGGGAGAAGAGGGAACAGGACTGTCTTTCTAACAGTGTTCTAGAACTTCCTTTTCTTTTTTTTAATGGTGGTAAGCACACAACATAAAATTTACCATCTTAACCACTTCTAAGTGTACAGTTTACTAGTGTTAAACATATTCACATTATTGTGAAACAGATCTCCAGAACTTTTTCATTTGGCAGAACTGAAGTTTTGCATCTGTTAAACAACAACTCTTCTCTTTTTCCTGTCCCCAGCTCCTGGTTACCACCATTTGACTTTCTGTTTCTATGAATTTGACTACTTTAGATACCTCAGATAAGTGGAATTATGCAGTATTTGGCCTTTGTTGACTGGCTTATTTCACTTAGTATAATATCCTCAGGGTTCATCCATGTTGTAGCATGTGTCAGAATTTCCTTCCTTCTTAAGGCTACATAATATTCCATTGTGTGGGCCACATTTTTTAAAATTTATTCATCTGTCAGCAGACATTTGGGTTGCTTCTACCTCTTGGTTCTTGTGAATAATGCTGCAGTGAACATAGGTGTGCACATATCCCTTTGAGATCCTGCTTTGAATTCTTCTGGATATACACCCAAAAGTGGGATTGCTGGATTCTATGACAGTTCTATTTTTAATTTTTGGAGAAACCTCTATAGTGTTTCCCATGGTGACTGTGCCATTTTACAATCACAAACAGTGCACAAAGGTTCCAATTTTTCTACATCCTTGTCAACACTTGTTGTTTTCTATTTTTTGATAGTAGCCATCCTAGTGGCTACAAATAGGCAACTCAGTCACATCTTCTTTAATCAGCATTTATTGAGTGCTTGCCCAGCATGGACTTTTTCATCAGAAGCCACGTACTCAGAGCTTTACTGTCTGATACCAGTACATAGGAAAGTTTAAAAACTGTTTGGAGCCTGGGTTGGACTTGTCTGTGGTTTTGCCATAGCTTGCTTGTCCCAGATTACAATTCTCTGTTATTCTTGATTAAACCCATTTTTGCTGCTTATAAAACAAAACAAAACAAAAAAACCATGTCTGGAGCCTGGATGAAACAAATGTGAAAGGAGTAAATTGGGAAAGGCAAGTGTCTTATTTAATGTTTTGCTATCTAGCACAACAGAGGTAGGAGACATATTTCAAAGTATATATTTTAATGAAAAGGAAATTAAATTCTAGCTTTAGCTAGCCCAGTTACCCCAATGGATTAGAGTTTGGTATTAGAGCCTTTGTTGTCTCATCAATAAAAAGGGGTTTGATAATGATAGGGCTGCCATGGGGAATAAATGTATATAAAACAGCCTAACACCTGTTTCGTAATAAGTGGTCAAAAAATAGTAGACATTATTATTTATGTTTCTAAACAAATAAACAATGCTTGAAAAATACATGCATAATATCACTTCCAGATTAAATTGGTTGTTTCAGATTACATCACAAAGTTCCTACTACTAATTCCTAATTAAATGTGAAAAACTAAATTAATATAAAACTGGCAGAAAGGGATGCCTGGGTGGCTCAGTCAGTTAAGCGTCTGCCTTCAACTCGGGTCATGATCCCATGGTCCTGGGATCGAGTCCCGCACTGGGCTCCCTGCTCAGTGGGGAGCCTGCTTCTCCCTCTGCCTGCCGCCCCTCCTGCTTGTGCACGTGCACACACGCTCTCTCTCCCTCTCTCTCTGACAAATAAATAAATAAAATCTTTTTAATAAATAAATAAAACTGGCAGAAATTTCAATAATGGCCAGGTAAGATAATTAAATATAATAAAGCTTAAAAACTGGTGGTCAAGGAAAGAAACAGGATTCTGATGAGAAACAGAAAGGAATAGGGGCACCTCAGTGGCTCGGTCAGTTAAGCATCTGGCCTTTGGCTCAGGTTATGATCCCAGGGTCCTGCTTCTCCCTCTGCACCTCCCCCTGCTTGTGCTCTCTCTCTCTCAAATAAACAAATAAAATCTTAAAAAAAAAAAAAGAAGAAAGAAAGAAAAAGGAATAAAGGTCGGCTCCCAACTCCACCCCATCACCACTCCCCAGAAGCCATACTGATGTATTAATGAAATCTGCAAATTCTCACTAATAGCTCCAAAGCTGGAAAGAAGCAAACTGAGCACATATCTCTACTTCTATCTTCTTCTGACTGAGAAGCAGTGGGAACAACTACTTTCAAGTAAATGATGAAGCAGGGAAAATGAACAATGAGGCAGACTCTTTAACGGAAACAAAAGATCAAGCCTAAAAATGAATAGGTGAAGTAATATAAAGCTGGAAACTATTCCTCTGTAGGAATAGACGATACCCCTTAATTATGTAGAATGAAACAGAATATTTAACAGAATCTCAGGAAAGAAAAATATTTTAACAAAGATTCTGCAGTACCTTAGCTGTGTTCCCTTTGTTCCTTCTATCCCTCTGACTCGCATCATTCCCTGAAGCCACAGAAAAGTACACAGAATACAAAAGAACCAGCACTACTGTGCATTTGCCCAGAGAAAACAATAACAGTAATTTGAAAAGATATGTGCATTTATGTTTATTGCAGCATTATTTATAGTAGATATGGAAGCAACCTGTGTCCATTGGTAGATGAATGGATAAAGAAGATGTGATGGGGCACCTGGGTGGCTCATTCGGTTGGGCATCTGCTTTCAGCTCAGGTCATGATCCCAGGCGGGCTCCCTGCTCAGTGGGGAGTCTGCTTCTCCCTCTCCCTCTGCCTCTCCTCCTTGCTCGTGCACTCTCATAAATAAAATAAAATCTTTTTAAAAAAAAAAATTAAAAAAAATAAAAAGCAGAAACAGACCTATAAATAAAGAGAACAAACTGGTGGCAGCCGGAGGGGAGGGAAGTGGGGGTGGGCAAAAAGAGGTAAAGGAGAGTAGAAGGTACAGGCCTCCAGTTATGGGATGAATAAGTCACAGGAATGAAAGGTTCAACACAGGGAATATAGTCAGTGATATTATAATAGCATTGTATGGTGACAGATGGTAGCTACACTTGTGGTAAGCATAACATAAGGTGTCAAATCACAGTGTTGTACACATGAAACTAATGTAACATTGTGTATCAACTATACTTCAATATAAACAAAAAGGAAAAAATAACCACCATTCACATAATAGTTGGTCTCAGATACAGGAGGATGAGAGGTAAGAACTCATCCATATCATATCAAAACAAATAAAACAAGAATGAACAAGACCAAAATAATCAGTATGTCAACTATACAAACATACAGCAAACAAAATGAAAGCAAGAAAAATGTTCTACAAAAGACAGTGTATCCTGAAAAAAGTATAATTCAATGATTATCATTTCCTATACTATACAGCTATACAACTATAAAACAACTCACCAATTAAAATAGCAAAGAACACAACAGATACCACTGAAAATCAAATTATTGACATAGAGGAAAGGTTTGAGGTATTTAGTGATTTTGATGAAAAAAGAAATGATTAAAAATTATAGAGAATCTAATAGGAAAAAAAAGACAAAGATGACTCAATAAATTAATGTCTCTGAAAAAGAGAACTAAACATGTGACCAAAAGGCATATTCAAAGATATAAGGACTTCTTGGTAAACTAATTTTATTTAAGGATTTTAATATAAAGATAGAAGGGCTGAGTAAATACGATGACTTCTGAAACCCCACTAAAATAGCAATACGGGGATTTTAGAGAGGGGTAAATCCTGAAGACTAAAGATGAAAAAGGAAAGAGCAACAACAAAAGTTTGGAAGAAGGAAAGCAAGACAATTGAACATACCTGAGAAAGCTGAATGCTAAGCCAGCAGTGGGGGAAGCTGAACTGCAAACTGATTTACCCTACAAAACTCTAGAGTCAAGACTCAGCAACACCAAGTATATCCACAAGTGAAGCTAAAAACTGGATTACATGAAAATTTGTCCAAACTGTAGATAGATCCTCAGATTTCCTCCGCCCAAACCTCATAATGCTAGCAAAAGACTGGAGATTTACTCTCAGAAGAGGGTAAAATAAAAGATCTCTGGATTGGGGCAATGCTAGGCATGAATGAGGTTAGAGGTACCATACAAAAAATGGGCATTAAGTGAATGTATATCTTGAGGTCTTCAGTTTCTGTTTCCCACTTAGCTTCTATATACTAGCAGCCAGGCTTGTACCTGTCAAGCAAGGACATTAGAGGATTCTTCTCTATGGTAAAAGACAGTCCAAGAGGAGACCTAAAGATACAGACATCAGGGAATTCCCACTGGAAAACCCACTTCTTGCGTCATCCTACATTGAATTTCAAAATTAACAAAGCTTACCACATGTTGGGTGCTCACAGTGAGATATATATTGTGCCACTCTTAAATTTAGACAAAAAAGAAACAGGGATTACAAGATCTAGAGGCCAGAACAAAGAGGAAAAAAAAAACAAAAAGAAAAACCAACAGAAATTGTTCAGAGAGAAGAAAACTTCAAAAAAGGTACCATTAATCAGAAAGATTTATTAATATTTGAGCATCTTAATACCACTATCCTAGGAGCTAGGAATACAGCAGCAAACAAAACACACCAAAATCCTTGCCCTCATTGAAAGATGAGAGAATACTGCATTCATGAACCCAAAAGCAGATTGCTATATTAAAAAGGGAGCATTTAGTGGCACAAAAATAGACATGAGATCAATGGAACAGAATAGAGAGCCCAGAAATAAACCCATGGTTTATATGGTCAATTAACTTACGACAAAGGAGGCAAGAATATACAATACAGAAAAGACAGTCTCTTCAATAAATGGTGCTGAGGAAACTGGACAGCTACATAAAAAAGAATGAAACTGGACCACTTTCTAACATCATACACAAAAATAAGCTCAAAATGGATTAAAGACTAAATGTGAGACCTAAAAACATAAAATTCCTAGAAGAGAACATAGGCAGTAATTTCTCTGACATTGACCATAACATTTTTCTATATATGTCTCCTAAGGCAAGGAAAACAAGAACAAAAATAAACTACTGGGACTACATTAAAATAAAAAGGTTTTGCCCAGAGAAGGAAACCATCAACAAAACAAAAAGGCAGCCCACTGGATGGGTGTCCATCAATAGATGGATAGAGAAGTTGTGGTATGTATGTACACACACACACACACACACACACACACACACACACAGAAATATTATGCAACCATTATAGAGGATGAGATCTTGCCATTTGCAACAACATGAATGGACCTAGACGGTATTATGCTAAGTGATTAAGTCAGACTGAGAAAAACAAATGCCATATATTTTGCTTACGTGTGGAATCTAAAAAATGAAACAAATAAAAAACAAAAAAGCAGAATCAGACCTATAAATACAGAGAACAAACTGGTGGTTGCCAGAGGGAGGGAGAGTGAGGGGATGAGCAAAATGAGTAAAGGGGAGTAGGAGGTACAAGCTTCCAGTTATGGAATGAATAAATCATGGGAATAAAGGGCACAACTTAGGGAATATATAGTCAATGATACTGTAATAACGTTCTTTGGTGACACATGGTAGCTACACTTGTGAGGATAGCATAAGGTATAGAGATGTTGAGTCACTACATTGTGGTCAGGTATACTCAAAAAAAATTTTTTAAGGGGAGCACTTAGAGAAGAAGGAAGTGCTAATGGTAAAAATGAAAAACTCAATAGAAAGGTTGAAAATTTTGAAAAAATTTTTGGAAAATATCTCACAAAGCAGAATAAAACAACAAATTGATGAAAAATAGAGAAATAAAAGAAAATTAAAGGAGCAGCCTAGGAGGTCCAACATTTGAATATTAGGAGTTTCAGAAAAAGGGAACAGAGAAAACGGGGGAAGATAGCATCAGTGGAGAAATATAAAAAACATTTCTCAGAATGAAAGGAGCTGGGTTTCTAGACTGAAAGAAACAGTGCCCAGCAGAATGCATGAAAAGAAACATACCAAGGTCGTCATTGTGAAATGTGAGAACATTTTACTGTTGTAACACTGATGTCAAAGAGAAGATCCTGGGCACCTGGGTGGCTCAGTCGTTAAGTGTCTGCCTTCAGCTTAGGTCATGATCCCAGGGTCCTGGGATCGAGCCCAGCTTCAGGCTCCCTGCTCTGCGGGAAGCCTGCTTCTCCCTCTCCCACTCCCCCTGCTTGTATTCCCTCTCTTGCTGTGTCTCTCTCTGTCAAATAAATGAATAAAATCTTAAAAAAAAAAGAGAGAAGATCCAACAAGCTTCCAGATGGGAGGGGAGATATCATACATAAAGGAATTAAAACAGCTTTGAACTTTTAACAGCAGCTTTCAAAATTCTTAAATCTGTATGTAGTCAAACTGTCAATCAAGTATGAGAGTAGAATAAGCATTTTACAGACATTTGCTTTCCAAGCATCTGTTTTCAGAAAGCTGCTACAGGATTTATAACACCAAAACCTGGCATAACCTAAGAAGGAGAAAGACATGGGATTATAGGAAAAAGAATCCCTAGGATGATGATGATTCCAGGGTAACACCAGTGTAGATGGCAATCAGACCAGATTGGAATAGGTCAGAAAACTTTGGGAATAATTTCTTCGGGATGATCATATTTCTTCTCATGAAAATGACAGAGTACTTGATGCATCTCAACATTTTGAGAGGAGTTTTGAGCACTTGGTGGTTAGTTTGGGGTTGAATTATTGGTAAGTATCTGGAAAACTAAGAAATGAGAGAAAACAATAATACCAAGGCAAACAAAAATATGCAGGAAAAAAATTAACCATTAGTTACTGAATGTCTCAGCTGTAACTAATGTTTATATATGCATTGTAATGTAATCACTGACTTGATCTAACCAAAATTATGATAATTACTTTGGAATGATGAGAGGGAGAGTTAGTGTGTTGGAGACACAAGGGAAGATAAGAGAGATAAACTTCCTCTTTAATAGTTAATAGCCAATGGGGCGCCTGGGTGGCTCAGTCGTTAAGCGTCTGCCTTCGGCTCAGGTCATGGTCCCAGGGTCCTGGGATCGAGCCCCACATCGGGCTCTCTGCTCAGTGAGGAGCCTGCTTCTCCTTCTCCCTCTGCCTGCCGCTCTGCCTACTTGTGCTCTCTCTCTGTCAAGTAAATGAATAAAATCTTTAAAAAAAAAAAAAAAAAAGTTAATAGCCAATACCTAAGGCTGAAGTCATAATAACAAACTTCGATTATTGAACTAGCCAAAATAGTAAAATTAGGAAGATAGAAGTTACAGGAAGTATGGGTAATATGTGGTAGGGGCAGGGCTGGTGATGAAAGAAAGCTAAATCCTCATTTCCATAGTGGGAAATCCACAGATAATGTCTGAAATGGAAAAACTAAGAAATATCAATATTAGAATGTTATTAGAAATACAAATATAAATACTAAATGGATCCACTAAAAGAATTGAAAATGGGTGCTTCTGGGGAACAGAAAATGGGGAGGCGAGGGAATAGAGGACTGAAATTTTTCATTGTAAGCCTCGAGAAACTACTTAACCTTACTTACATAAAGTATGTGCATATGTAATTTCAATTTTTTTAAATTAAAAACAAGATAAAATACAATAAAAATTCCTGAATCAAGTAAAAATCTGCAGATCTTAAGAATCTGCAGATTTGGGGCGCCTGGGTGGCTCAGTCGTTAAGCGTCTGCCTTCAGCTCAGGTCATGATCCCAAAGTCCTGGGATCAAGCCCCGCATCGGGCTCCCTGCTCCGCGGGGAAGCCTGCTTCTCCCTCTCCCACTCCCCCTGCTTGTGTTCCCTCTCCTGCTGTGTCTCTCTCTGTCAAATAAATAAATAAAATCTTAAAAAAAAAAAAAATCTGCAAATTTTATGGGGCACCTGGATGGCTTAGTCAGTTAAGCCTCTGCCTTCAGCTCAGGTCATGTTCCCAGGGTCCTGGGATCCAGCCCTGCATCTGGCTCCCTGCTCAGCGGGAGCCTGCTTTGCCCTCTGCCCCTCCCCCACTCATATTTTCTCTCTCTCTCTCTCTCTCTCTCTCTCTCAAATAAATAAAATATTTTTAAAAGAATCTGCAAATTTTAAGAGTATTGTGTGTTCTAAGAAAATTTGGCCAGATCTATCCTAGTAAACTTACCAAACTTTAGGGTCATGAAATCCAGCCCTGCATCAGGCTCCATGCTCAGCACCATCTGCTTGAGATTCTTTCCTTCTCCCTCTCCCTCTCCTCCTCCCCTCTAATGCGCGCGTGCATGCTCTCTCTCTCATATAAATAAGTAAAATCTTTTTTCAAAGATAAATATAAGGGCAACAGGAAGACAAATCTCAAACATGAAGGGACTCACAGATACGGCACCTATGAGCCCTTCTAAGGGAAAAAAAAAGAAACCTTCTTGACAGGTAGCTGCCATGTCATGAGAACATTGAGGCAGGTTATGGAGAAACCCATGTGGTGAGGAACTGCCAGCAACCACATTAGTGAGCTTGGAAACAGATATTCTGAGACTTGTCAATAGCATGTTGAAAGCAGATTCTCCTCCAGTCGGCCTGGAGATGATTGCAGCCCTTGGCCAGCAGCTTGACTACAGCCTCCTGAGAGAACCTGAGTCACAACCATGAAACCACTCCCCAATTCCAAAAACTGAGATAACAGTTTGTTATTATAAGCCTCTGAGTTTGAGGTAATTTGTTATATAACTATAGATGACCAATAAGATTCTAAATCTCTAGGCTTTGGATCAGGAGTTTTCCATAAATAGTGAAGTTGAAAGACATCTTGGAAGGAAAAAAATAATGTGCTTATATAGCACAGTTCCTTTCCTTTCCACCTCAGTTTGTTCCCCACATATCTTGGAAGTAGGGAAAGTCATGTGGATATATATGTGGGATGCATCCTGTCTTAGCTAAGATCTTGGACAAACTGTCAGCTCGGTCCAAAACATTAAGGAAATGGGCAGTCATCCTATGGTCTTACTAAACTTGAAGGGTTTTTGTTGTTTAAACATTGGCAACTAACAGTCTCATAATTTTTCTTTCTTGTGTTTCTAGAGAGAGAGGCCTGGGTTAGAATGAATTCTTGAGAAAAGGAACCACCTCTTGACCCACAGGGTTCATTGTTACAGTGCCATATGATAGACATAGTGGTAAAATGCCTAGGTACCCCTTCAAGGAAGGATTTGCTGCTCATCTATAAGGAGTGTAGTAGTGTAGTAGCCTCTAGCTGTCACCTTCAGGATCTCCCTCATCTGTAAGAGCCACATTGCCTGAGGTCATACCCTTGCTGGGGGGGCAGCCTGCATCCCAAGACTAAATGAGGGATGGGCGTAAAGGCCCAGTCCCTCTGATAGGCAATACCTGCTCCAGAGCTCCCTGCTGGGTTGGCCAAGGCTTTGTAGAACCTGCATCTCAGTTCAGTTTGCCTCTGCCCAGTCTTGCTTCCTCCTCTTCCTTTTGCAGGTATTGATCCCTCATAAACATCTTGCCCCCCAAATGCTGTCTCAGCTCACTTCTTGTGAATCCAGCCCTTTGACACGCAATAATGGTTTTCCCCGTGGTTTGCTACCACCTGGTAAAGGGGCGCCTGGGTGGATCAGTTGGTTAAGGTCTGCCTTCGGCTCAGGTCATGATCTTATGGTCCTGGGATCAAGCGCTGCATTGGGCTCCCTGCTGGGGGCAAGGGGGGTGGGTGTTGTCTGCTTCTCCCTTTCCCTCTTCTCCTCCCCCACACTCATGCGTGCACTCTCTCTCTCAAATAAATAAATAAAATCTTAAAAAAAAAAAAGTACAAAAAGTACTTAGTCAACTATTTGTCTTCCTCTCATAAATACCCTGGTAATTATATTGGGCTCACCAGGATAATCTAGGATAACCTATCCATCTCAAGAACCTTAACTTAATTGTGCCTGCAAAGTCCCTTTTGCCATATAAGGTAATACAATCACAGGTTCCAAAGTAGACATCTTTGAAAGGCCATTATCCTGACTATCACAATCCTCTTAGTTTTTTAACATGGTTTTCAATAGCTGTATAATTATCTGTCATATGAATATATACATATACCATCATTTATCTAAACATACCCAGTGCTGGACATTTAGATTGTTTCTAATTACCTAGAACTTGATTTTTTAAGTTAAGTTCATTGAGGTGTCATTTATATATAGTAAAATGTACTCTTTGTAGTATACAGTTCTGTGTATTTGAGAAAAGTAGGTGCAAATACTGTATGTGTCTGTGATTCCTGGGATGGTACCCTCTCATGCCAGCTCACATTACCTGAGCCTAAATCAAGAGTCAGACACTTAACTGACTGAGCTACCCAGGCGCCCCTGTTTTTTCTTTTTAAAAATATAACAGCTTTATTGAGCTATAAATATACAATGTACAATTCATCCATTTAAAGTGACAGTTCGGTGGTTTTTAATATATTCACAGAGTTGTACAACCATCACCACAATTTTTTAGAGCATTTTTACTACCCCAATAGGAAACTCAATACCCATTAAGTCGCTCCCTATTTTTCTCCAATCCTCCCCTCCCACCCTAGGCAACCTAAACTAATCTACTTTATATCTATATATATTTGCCTAATTTGGACATTTCATATAAATATAATCATATAATATGTGGCCTTTGTGGCTGGTTTCATTCACTTAGCATAATGTTTCCAAGATTTATTTGTATTGTAGCTTATGTCAGTACTTCATTCCTTTTTATTGTTGAATAATATTCTGTTGTATGGATATACATCACATTTTAGGTATCCATTATTTATCACTTGATGCTGGTGCTTGATTTTATTTTTATTTTTTTTATTATGTTAATCACCATACATTACATCATTAGTTTTTGATGTAGTGTTCCATGATTCATTGTTTGCGTATAACACCCAGTGCTCCATGCAGAACGTGCCCTCTTTAATACCCATCACCAGGCTAACCCATCCTCCCACCATTGGCGCTTGATTTTAAATCTTTTCTTCCACCAATGAGTTATTTAGATTTCATTGTTCAGAATTTTGAAGGATCCCCAAAAGAACATAAAACATACTTATTTCCTCAGACAACTTCTATGCATATTGGAGAGGTATGACCAACACTATAAAAGAGAAGGGGCACCTGGGTGGCTCAGTCAGTTAAGTGGCTGCCTTCGGCTCAGGTCATGATCTCAGGGTCCTGGGTCGAGCCCCACATGGGGCTCCCTGCTGCGCAGGGACCCTGCTTCTCCCTCTCTTCCCCGCTTGTGCTCTCTCTTGCTATCTCTCTCTCTCGCTCTCTCTCAAATAAATAAATAAAATATTAAAAAAAATAAAAGAGAGAAAAGTAGGCTCTCACCATTGTTGGATTAAATTAGAAAAAAACTATATAAATTTTTTAGGCTGTTCAGCTTTTTAAAAATTACAGTTCTCACAAGTGAGGAAATTGGTTTGTTACCAAATTTGAGTAGATGGTTGATTTAGGAGGTAGTGATAAGTCAGTGGCATCATTTAATTTCACATTGTCTTATAATGTTGTTGCTTAAGTTTGGGACTGCAAGCAAGCTCTAATTTCTCAAGAGAGGTGTTCATGAACTCAAATCATATTTGTTTTCCTAATAAACTCTGAAAAAGATACCAAGTTCTTGATATATCTGGTGTCAGAGGACTTGTGGGGTCAACTGCCATTTTGTATCAAAAGAGCATTCCCTATTTTTTTTTTTAAAGATTTTGTTTATTTATTTGACAGAGAGAGACACAGCAAGAGAGGGAACACAAGCAGGGGGAGCGGGAGCGGGAGAAGCAGGCTTCCCACGGAGCAGGGAGCCCAATGCGGGGCTCGATCCAAGGACCCTGGGACCATGACCTGAGCCACAGGCAGACGCTTAATGACTGAGCCACCCAGGCGCCCCCCCCCCCCATTTTTTTGTAGTTAATCTGAGTGCTGTCAAAATAAAGCTCTTTCCTAAGCATGAAGTCAAGCCTCAGGGAGACTAGGGTTCTCTCCTTTCACTTAGGTGGTCATGGCCATCAGCGAGAGCCTGCTTCTTCCTAGGACATCAGGAGAGGATGGTGGTGATGGTGGTGGTGGTGGTGGTGATAATGATGATGATATTTGCTCTCATTTTTCAAATTTTGTGTCAGGCATTGTGTTAAAGGCTTTATAATGCTTACAATAACCCTATGAAGTAGATATTATAATATGACATTTTACAGATGAGGAAATTGAATGATTTAGTTAGAAATAAAAAATCCCGGAGCTGGGTGGCTCAGATGGTTGAGCGTCTGCCTTCGGCTCAGGTCATGATCCCAGGGTCCTGGGATCGAGCCCCACATCGGGCTCCCTGCTCTGCGGGAAGCCTGCTTCTCCCTCTCCCACTCCCCCTGCTTATGTTCCCTCTCTCTCTGTGTCTGTCTCTGTCAAATACATAAATAAAATCTTAAAAAATAAAATAAAAATAAAAAATCCCAATAAATATTTGTTGAACGAATTAGTGGGAGATCACCTAGTGACCAGTTGTGATTAAGGGTCTGTAATCTAGGGCTTTGGCACTTTGTGACGAATGTTGAGATATAAAACAAGGATTGGCAGACTTTTTCTGTAAGGGCAAATTCTAAATATTTTAGACTTTGCAGACCATATGGTGTTAACGTTTATTCAACTCTGCTGTTTTAGCACAGAAGCATCCTAAGATATGTAACAAATGAGCATGGCTGTGTTCCAGTACAACTTTATCTACAAAAACAGACATCAGGGCCATCCAACTGGCAGGCTGTAGTTTGCCAGCTCCATTGGAGTTCTTTTTTTTTTTCTTCTCTATAAGGAATAGTTACGATGGTACCTTGTTAACACAGCTTATTTCTTAGCCAGGATATAGCTGACTGAATTGGAATTCTTTCTATAAGAAAAAGAAGGGGTTTGTTATGGATTTTTTTTCTTTTTTTCTAAGTTCATTTATCAAAATTAAAATTTTAGGAACGGGGGGGGGTTCCTTTGTATTTTAGAAAAGGTCACCATAAGATACAATTAAATAATATCTCTTATTGCATTGAAAATATGATCTTAGTTGTAAGATCAGATCATAGACTGCCACAGCTAGAATGTCACTTAGTCCAGTCACCTATATTTCAGATAATGATGCTGAAACCCAGAGGAAGAAGGGTTTGTTTCATATCCTTTACCTAATTAGGGACAGATCTGGGCCTTTCCCATTAGCTCAGCCTTTCTATTTTTCAGGAACACATTGTTCAACTGACAAATGTTTATCAAATTACCTCTTCGGGTCAAATCACTGTCTTAGTATTTAAGGGGATCCTTGAGGCAGGAGACAATCTCAAAGAATTTATTCACCTCGGTGGAAGATAAGATTATGCATATAAAAGGCTAACAAACAGGGGTGTCTGGGTGGCTCAGTTGAGCAGTTGAGTGTCAGGCTCTTGGTTTCAGCTCAGGTCATGATCATGGGTCGTGAGATCAGGCTCTGTGTCAGTGGGCTCCACGCTCAGCGGGGAATCTGCTTGAAGATTCTTTCCCTCTGCCCCTCCCCCCACTCACGTGCACATGCGCGCGCTCTCTCTCTAAAATAAATATATCTTTAAAAAAAAAAAAGGTTAACAAACAATAGCAACCTATATCAGATATTGAACAATTACAGCCAGCAGGGTTCTAAGAATTTAGAGGAGGTAGCAGTCCCTAGGGGCTCAGGTGGTCCAGAAAATGTAAGAGAATAATTTGGACTTGAAGGATGGATATAGATCAGGTATGGAAAGGGACATAGGAAGCTGGGTCCTGTGTGAGGAGAATCCTATGAGCAAATGTGTGGAGACAGGGTATGCAAGATTTCTTTAAGAACAGTCTGACCCAAATTGAGGGTCCCTGTTGGGGAATACTAGGAGATAAGGCTGGGAAGTTACGTCGGTACGATAACAGAGGGCCTTGAACACTGGGGAATTATTAAAGACTTTTTGAAAAGGGAAATGATTCAAATTCAGGATTCTGGAAAGATAATCTGACAGCAGTATGCAGGATAGATTTAAGGTATAAGACCTAAAAAGTTATCACAGTGTTGCATTGCTAAATTCACAAGACTCCAAAGAGTCAAGGGATTATGTCCTTTGGAATGCAGAAAGAACTAACTGTGATTATCTATTATTATGTGAAACAAGGGACCCGACTCATTTATGCATCCATCAAGCACTAATGTTTATGCTTTGCTCTATATTAGAGTTGGCAGGCAGGCTAAGACATTAAGTTCTTAGAAGCTAGTCATATGTTTCTGTAATTACAACTAGAGGGCGGAGACTGTCTCCTCCTTTCTCTTTCACCTCCCTGGGAACTAGCTGATGGCTCCATATGGTGGACTGTTAGTAAATGCCTCATCCTAGTGGTCTCTGCCAAAGAGAGCAGGGTTTGGGCTTGATAGGAGCAAAGAAGAAGGAAATAGCCAGACGTAAGGTGAAAATGAAGAGCAGATGGAGATGTAGTTTTCCCTCATAGCTGCTGAGTTGGGGGCCTTGGGTAAGCACTGGGGTCATTAACACCATTAACACCAGTTTCCTAGAACTAGATTACATTTTTGGTTGTTGGCAGATTATTTTCCCTCCATTCTTCTAACTTGTAATCTACACACTCCAAGGATTCAGGATCTTTGGTTTGTAGTTATAATGGGGCAGCTGGCTAGATAAGTGAGCAGTAAAAATGTTCTTGCCCCCATTCCTATGACCCTCTGGGGTATTGTGCTCCTCCCGGCCTCAATGAGATGGTGGGTAAAAACTTAATTAAATTCAGATTTTTCAAGCACTTTTGAATATGAGAATATGATACTTCCTATCTTTTTTTTTTTTTAAACTGAATTCCCAAAGGCGAGGGCTAGTTCTTATTGGGCAGACACCAAAGTTATCTTGGAAAAGGTCTTTGTGTATATAGGAGAGCCTGAAACCTCTTGTTTTAAAGTTTTCTAACTTCATACTGCTTGTAGGAGAAAGAAACAGTGATAATGGAATGTACATCTCCTTTGTTTTCTCCCTTTCTGAGAGAAGATGAAGTGTTTCCTTGATTGCAAAGAGAGTGTTCTGTTTTGAGGACCTCAGGCATATTTGGTCCTGAAAAAGGAAATATTATAAGACATTTGCTAGAGTAGGACTACTGCTACCCCTATAGTCAGGTACAGAGGCAGTCTTCCCAGCAAGCTGTTTAGTCATCAGACGGTACTGGTAACTTCACTCCAGTGGCCCCAGATTCCACAACATTAGTGGATTTGAAGACAGCACACCTTTCCTACATGTCAAATTGATGCATTCATGACTTAGAGAGGCATTACAAGTAGTGGAAGGGAGTGTTGCTGGTAGAAAGAGTATGTACTGGAAATTAAAGTCTAGAGGTTTTGGAATTTAGTTTAGAGACAAACCAGCTATATGACCTTGAGCAAATAACTTTGCTTCTCTAAACCTCAGTTTCCCTAACTGAAATTGGCTTAGTTTTTCTTTAAAGATGCCCCCCAGCTCTAAAATTCCTATTTCTGAAAGACATGTGTTTTTAATAATTCATAAGTAAAAGGTGTTTGTGCCAAATATTTAATAAGAAAGTCATGTAGCTTTTCTCCAGTATTATGTTGTTTTTTGAGTACTAGTCAAAGTTTTTCACTGGAAGGGTAATGATAATATTAAAACAAGCTTCTAAAGGGTATCTTTTAAAATGGAATAAAATGTTTGCACATTGGTCTTGTTTAAGTTTAGACATTTAAATCTGGGAAGAAAAGGACTTAAGTCAAAACCTCAACGATCATGTATTTCTGGAACTCCAAATAATGAGAAATAGGTTTATGCTCTTGATTATTTTCCCAAAGGTATGGAAAGTCTTGAAATACTATTTAATACTATCTAAATTAGTATCCCCAATGCTACTAACCAGCCATAATTCCTAAAGTACTTCTCTAATTTGAAGCTTTTTGTGGGGAGGGTTGCAGAGTGACTCATGGACATCAGAATCAAGAAACTTTCCCAAGTTATCTTGACCAGTCTAGGCACTGAGACTCTTTTTCTTACTCCTCTGTACTTTTAACTCTCACTTCCATAAAGTGATGTAGACAAGTTATTTGTAAAAGAACTCTCATGTCCGTATCCTTAAGCCTTTTCTTTTGGACTGGCTACAGACTTCAGAGGAAAATCTTCCAATCTCCTTTCTAGGTGGGTAAAAGCTATGCTGCCAACTCCTGACCATTTTAGGGCTTCTGCAGGACAAATCAGGTTGCTCCTCACCTTTCCTTATGGCTGGTTTGGGATTTAGCTTTCTTAGATGTGCTGAATCTGCAACCACCATCCTTCTGCTTTCCACCTTCCAAATTGTTTCACTATTCTCTTCTCCTACTCTTTGTCTTTGGAGTTTATACCCTTTCAAAAAACAATGAGGACAACAACAGAAACCCTTTACTGTCACTTTAATGAGCTTTCAAAAGGAATAGGGCTGGGGTGCCTGGGTGGCTCAGTTGGTTAAGCATCTGCCTTTGGCTCAGGTCGTGGTCCTGGGATCCTGGGATCTTGGGATTATGGGATCCTAGGATCCACCCCAAGCCCCATGCCCCACACCCCACGTTGGCTGGCTCCCTGCTCAGTGGAGTCTGCTTCTCCCTCTCCCTGTGCACCTCCCCTCCGCTCATGCTCTCTCTCTTTCTCAAGTAAACAAATTTAAAAAATCTTAAAAAAAAAAAAAAAAAAAGCAATAGGGCTTAATGCCTGTGTTTAATCTGCCATCTTTACCTAGAAAACTGTTTCTTTCATTTCAATCTCTATATCTTTCAGTTCCTCGATTCCCTCCTTCACTCCCTCCCTCTTTCTCTTTTTCCTCTTTCTCTCCCTCATTTCCTTTTTCATCTAGTCTAGACCCTATGATGTGTGACTTCAGGCATTTCCCTCCATATCCTCACTCATTGTCCTTTTGCTGTATCTGCCCTCATAACCCTCAACTTTGGATTACTCACTCTAACATCTATTTTGTCTATTCCTACATCTGTTTTATTCAAGTCTTCAGGAATATTATGCAATGTTATAAATTGGCACCACTATAAATTCATGGTTCCAATCTTAGCTGAACCCTTAAAAACCACTCTGCATTCTTATACTTCTCCTGGACCAACCCTTCCACTTCTCTTAGTTATTCTCAACCATCCCACCTTGCTCTCTCAGAAAATTATTTGCCTCCTTCTCCTGCGAGAAAATCCTGACTAACAGATACTGATTTCCCCAGCATACTATCCCTACCCATAATTTTATCTTTACTTAGACCCACTTTCACTTTTATTCTAGCCTTAGAGGAAGAAGTTTCCTGATCCCTTTACTTACGCCTTTTACCCCATTCTCCTCTGTTTCCTCTGGAACCTTGCTCTATGAGTTTTTCTAGCACTCTCTCAAATTTTCAACTTTGCTTTCTACTACCACTTTCCCTCTACACCTATAAACACATAGCTTGTAAAATAAGGCACAAATTCCCAAAGGCCCTTAGTCATCTAAGCATGCATACCCCTTTCAGCCTTGTATCTCACCATTCCCCACTACAGCCCCTACCCAACACTCTACCCTATAGCAATGGAGAGTTGCTTACAGGTCTCTGACTTCTGCATTCTTTTTCACACCTCTGTCCTTTTGTTTCATCATGCCCAGCATTCCTTCAGCCAGTTACCCTTCTCTACCTGGCTAAATACCTGCTCTTCTTTCAAGACTAAGTTCATAAATTGGGGCACCTGGGTGGCTCAGTTGTTAAGCATCTGCCTTTGGCTCAGGTCATGATCCCAGGGTGCTGGGATCGAGCCCCGCATCGGGCTCCCTGCTCCATGGGAAGCCTGTTTCTCCCTCTCCCACACTCCCCCTGCTTGTGTTCCCTCTCTCGCTGTGTCTCTCTTTGTCAAATAAATAAATAAAATCTTAAAAAAAAAAAAAAGACTAAGTTCATAAATTACTTCTCTATGAAGCTTCTCCTGACCCTCTTTGCACTAGGCAAAATTGACTCTTTCCTTTTTGGTCTCCTGTATACTGTAGAGGTTTCTAGATAATGTCTATAACCCTTTATTACTTTGGCCTATAAGTTATATGAAGACAATGATTGTATTTTTGTCTTTGTAACCCTAGTATCTAATACATGGCCTAACATATAAGAACCAGTGGATTTGTTGGAAGAGGACATTAATAGATCCAGAGTGTCTTCTTGTGTTTGAAGGTATTCTGGCATGGAATTTTTATGGGCAGAATTGAGTGAGACCCTTTAATTTTGTATATTGGAGAAAGGGCTGAAACAGCATCATTCCTACCACATTCTTTTGGCCAAAGCAGTCACAAGTCCAGCCCAGATTCATGGGATGGTAAAATAAACTCTACCTGTTGATGGGAGTTGCTGCAAAGTCACTGTACAAAGGGATGTGAGTACAGGGAAGGGAATAATTATGGCCATTTTTGAAAATGATCTACTACCTAAAAGGTTTTAAGTAGGAGAATGACATGATCAGATTTGCCTTTTGAAAAGATAACTCTGGATGTAATGTGAAGAATGGATTGGCATTTGGAAAGAGGATATAGAGAGACCAGATAAGGGAGGGTATTGTAGTAATCCAGGTGAGAAATAATGGTAGTTTGGACTAGGGTATTGGCAGTGGAGATGGAGAAAAGTGGATAAATTAGGGAAGGATTTAGCAGGTAAAAACTGAGGACTTGGTGTGTAGAAAGGTGCCAGGAATGATTCACATTTTTGGTTTGCTTGCCAACTCCCCTGATAGGTCCATAACAGGGTAGATAGTGAGGTAGATAATGAGGGTAGATAATGAGATGGGAGCACTCAGTTGGTAGAGGTGAGATCCAAAGTTCAGTTTGGGGTATGCTGAATTTGAGGTGCCTTTAAGATATCCAGGTAAAGGTGTCAGTAAGAAGTTTTATATATATACTTGGAGCTCAGAGGCTAGGACTATGCCTAAGATAAAAATTTGTAATCATTGATATATAGATGGTGACTGATGACATGGACATGGATGAAATCACTTAGGAAGAGAAAAAAAGAGAGTTATGAACAAGCTTAGGCCAGCTAGAGGATCATGAGCTTCCAAAGGAAATTTAGAGCAGAGAGAGGAAGAGAAAAGGAAAACCAAGAGAACATAACATTAAGGAGCCAGAGCGAAGAAGTAGCAGTAGTGTTGATACGAGGTTAGGTAAGATAATAACTTAAAAATGATCACTGTGTTTTACTAAAATGGAAGCCATTAGTGACCTTATTGACAGGGGTAGAGTAGAAGATGATGAAATGGTGATAGCACATTGGACAACGCTTTTGAGAAATTTGGCTGTGAAAGATAGGAGAGAGAAAGGACTGAAGGGAGAAGAAGGGAGACTTGAAAAAGGATATTTTAATTTTGGAAAAATTGAGAACGTGTTAAGGTTATATGAGGGATTTTTCATGTTAGGCAACCCTTAAGGGTCCATCTAGCCTGTCTCTCTAAAGCTGCTGTGTGAGAGCTGGGTTGAGAGGAGGAGATCCTCAGCTGCTACCCTGACTGTCAGAGGCATAACTGTTATAGTGGGACTAGCTGTCTTACTCAGTAGTCCGTCCCATTCCTACCCCTATCTTCCCATTCCCTGCTGTGTACCTAAGCTTGCCAACTCCCCTGAACCTATCAGGAATATTCTGAAGTACACCCAAACTCATCAGGACTTTCCTGAAATCTCCCAACATTTGTTTTTGATGAGTCTGTATCTCTCTTATCAGAATGTATATACTCTTTTAGGACATTCAGTAATATTATTTGGTGCCTGCCTTACAAGGCACTGTTCTGGGCATTATGCTGATATGATGATCTAGTCTCAAATCCTCCTTCCCTGAAAGAGGTAGGTGATAGTTACACACCATGTAGAATAGTACTGTAAGATATTTTTCTGGTGAAATTTTGTGAGTATGTAGAAGAGGGAAAAAAAACACACTAGATTTAGGAGAATCAGGAAAAATTTTAAGAAGAAAATGACATTTGAGGCTAGAGCTTTAAGGATTTATATATTTTAGGAGTAGTGAGTGAACATGGGTAGAGGCAGTCATTCCAGAAGGAACCACATGAGCAATAGCACAGAGAAAGGAAAGCAAAATAACTAGGTCACTTAGTTTCTCTGAAGCATAGAATATAATATGAAAGTGTTTAATATAAGCAAAGGGAAGTCTTTAAAGGTTTACAAAAAATAGTGATTACTAGATTAGATCTGTGTTTCATTCAGTATTATAGATCTAATACAGGTCTGTGCTTAGCACACATCTGTCACTCAGGAGAAACTTTTTTTACTCAACTGTTGAACCTCAAAGGGTAGGGAGTACCTGAGCAGGTTGGCTTGTAATAACTTTTGAATTTGTTGGAACTCTAGCCATGCAAAAGCTGGAACCAAGCTTTGAGAAAGAAAGAAAGAAAATCACCCCCTGAGTGATTCTTAACTGGTCCCTTGCCTCTGGCCATCTACATAACCAGCTTGAAACTGGGTCTGAAGCCAGTAGGAATACTGCATTGTGTCCTGGAAGAATTGAGGACTGAAAGGCAGATCTGCTAAAAGGTTGTATTAGCTAGGGCAGGGGGACTGAGTGGAGTGTAAATTAATATGTCAGTTTTCACCCAGTTTCTATAGAGGGTCTAAATCTTGTTTATTAAATTCTTCAGACATAATGGACCACGTAGCTTAGAAGAATAACTGGAGAGACAGCTCTCTTTCCTGGGCTTGTCTTTAAGTAGGAGCCCTTTGTCAGTGGGGCTGTGCAGATTGCTGTCTAGAGTACATCTTGGGAAGGGTCATGGACATTCCAGACCTCAGCAGGTTCCAGCATTCTGGGCTGGAATGACAGGGAGGCTGAGTGGCCATGTGATCCTGTCTAGGAAGGCTTTGCTGACTCCTGTGTTAATGTTAGACATCGGTCTATGTGATACTTATTTTTATAAGTCAATTTGGCTAGGCTCTAGTACCCAGTTTTTCAATTAAATGTTAATCTAGGTGTTATTCTGTAGGTATTTTGTAGATGTGACTAATATAAAAAATCTCTTGATTTTAAGTGTGGGAGACTATCCTGGTTAATCTGGATAGGTCATCCAATCAGTTGAAAGACCTTTAAACCTAATCAGGGTGCCTGGCTGGCTCAGTCAGTAGAGCACGAAACTCCTCATCTTGGGGTCATGAGTTTGAACCCCATGTTGGGGGTAGAGATTACTTAATAAATAAAAAATAAATTAAAATGGGTCACCTGGGTGGCTCAGTCAGTTAAGCATCAACCTTCGGCTCAGGTCATGATTCCAGGGTCCTGGGATTGAGTCCTGCATCAGGCTCTTTGGTCAGTGGGGAGCCTGCTTCTCCCTCTGCCTGCCACTCCCCCAGCTTGTGCGCTCACGCTCTCTCTCTCTCTCTGACAAATAAATAAATAAAATCTTTAAAAATAAATAATAAATTAAATAAACCTAATCAAATCAGAGAACTAATTGTAAGTAATACAGAATCAATTCACGAACCCATCCTTAAGGTTCTGATCTTCCAGGACCACTTTTTTTTTATTTTTATTTTTTAACTAGGCTCCATGCTCAGTGTGGGGCTTGAACTCACAACCCTGCGATCAAGAGTTGCATGCTCTACCAACTGAGCCAGCCAGGAGCCCCTCTCCTGGACTAGTTCTGGCAGCAGTTTTTATATCATAGAAAAAGAACTGCTATGAGCCATATAGAATAAGGATTTATTATTTAATTGTGGAAACTGGTAGAGCAGTTATGCATGCTGTTGCTTCTGTGTCTAGTGTTCAGAGTGAGATTGCTATCAGTCAGCCAGACCAACAGTCAGAGAGGAAAGCTGGATGTGGACAAACAGGGACCCACAAGGACAAACTGGAACCCACATCTATCTCTCACAACCTTCAGCCTCATTGTGTGGGTGACCTGTAGGAGAAGCTGGCATCTTTCACCACAGAGCTACTCAGTACTTGGCTCAGGACTCAAGAGAAGCTGGAGGAAGATATCTGATAGGGTCTGGAGGATCTGTAAGTCTGGATACCATTGCATGCCTACTAGGTGAGCTGGCATATCAGTGATATCATGAGCAAGTTGCCACAGTACGTGGCACCATCCATTGACCTTTAGAACATTACAATTGTGGCTGTAGCTTTACTTCTGCCTTTTAAATGTCACATAAAATATCTCTGTGGCCTTCGCTACCTCAGAACCATTGAGAAGAGAATTTTGCATAACCTAATTCCAGCCCAGCTTAGGTAATACATACAAAGCCAATATACCATGTGTATGTATTTCTATAAAACAGTAACTTTCCATGGTTTTCTATCACCTAAGAAACAAAATCCAAATGCTTTTTTTTTTTTTTTAAACATGGGGCTTGAACTCACAATCCTGAGATCAAGACCTGAACTGAAATCAAGAGTGGGATGCTTAACCAACTAAGCCACCCAGGAACCCCAATCCAAATGTTTTAATATGACATGTAAGCATCATAGAAGGCTTTTCAGGATCAGACCGCTGGCTGCCTCTACAGCTTGAACCTTTATCATTGTATCCTGGAATTTTTTTCATACCTCTTTGCCTTTGTTGACACTAGCCCTTCAATTAAAATATCTTCTTCCTACTTTGCCTGCCTAGCAAGTTTCTCCTCATCTTTCAGAGCCAACCTCCAGCTTCATCCATCCCTGTGAAACCTTACCATATTCTTGCTGTCTTAGACAGCTCACTGCATCCTCTTCTGTACCAGCTCCCTGCATTATTATGTATACCACATTATACTATAAAATGTTTTTTAACATGTAGTCTTGCCTACTAGATTGTGAGCTCCTAAGGGCAACATCCATTTATTTCAACTCTGTGTCCCTATTTACCAAGCACAGTACTTGACCTGTGATAATAACAATAACAGTTATCAATTAATGAGTGCCTAATGTATGACAAGTACCATGCAACATACTTTGAGTAATTTCTAATCATCCTAATAATTCTGTAGTAGGTAGGCAATATGATCAATCTCCACGTTTGTTGAATAAAATTAATTAATGAATATATTATCTAAGATTAAAAATTGCGATCATTTTCTAACATTCTTTTAAGGCAGTGGAACTTCTCTTTACGTGAAATTTTATGTAGAAGCCTAAGACATAAAACATAGAACATGAGGTTATTCTCATTCAGGTTTCCTGTAGTTTTCTGAAGCACCTCTACAAAACTCTGGAACTTTGAAGTACAATACTTCGTTTCATAAGAAGGAAACTGGCATGAAGAAGGATTGTGCCATATGTAGTGGCAAGATGAAATCTGGAACCCTGACTTTTAGCCCAGTGCTACACCAAGCTGCCTTTTAACTTTGATTTAGTCCACTATTAAGTCAATGGTATCATTACAGAATATAAGTTGTCCATAGTCTTAATATACTGAATATGCTAGAGATATAGGAGATGATTCTGTATTATATACCTCTACCTTTACCTGTAATGTAACCTGAGACCTACTTCCTTTATTTATTTTTAAGTAGTTCTATGCCCAATGGGGGCTTGAACTCACAACCACAAAATCAATACTCACATGCTCTACCGACTGAGCCAGCCAGCCACCCGAGATCTACTTCCTTTAGAATAAAGATCAAAATCCTTAACCTGGCCTAAACCTCTGTAAGCTTCATCTTGCACCTCTCCTCATCTTGTTTTGTGTGCTTCATCTGTATGGAGCACCTTTAGTTCCTCACCCTCACCAACCTGCCTCAAGGTCTTGTACTTACTGTTTTCTCTGCCAGAATGCCCATCTCAGTTTCTCCACCCCTTTCGCCTGGCTAACTCCTGCTCGTCCTTCAAGTCTAAGCTTAAAGGAAAGTTTCCCATCATCTTCCAGCCTGGGCAAGGTCCCTTGTTATACAGTTCCATAGTATTCTGTGCTTGCCATTCATTTATTGTACACTTAGAATAATTACACTGTACACTTCATGCAACTTTCATGTCCATTTTATTCACTGCTGTATCCCCCGTGTTTGGCACATGGTAGGTATTCAGTGAATGTAAGCTATAGACTGTCACTCCTAGAGGAGCGAATTGATTGCTTTTAACATGGACAAAAATAATTTCCTTTTGTTTTTCGGTCAGTACAATGAGGAGCAGCCCTTAGAACTCTGAAAACTCTTCCAGCTCTGGAAGCTTCTGTCTGCTACTTTGAGTCTGGGGCTTTCACTTCAATACAACTGCTTTTCCTGGTTGGGGCCTGAGCCCCAACAGTGCCATAGCCTCTCTGCTGCAGGCCGACCTTTGGTTTGGAACTCCTTATGCACACCTGATGATAACAGTCTGTCACTCCTACCACTTACAGTGCCACCAAGATCAGGCATTTGGGGTGGTCTGGCAAGGAAGTGCCTTCCTATAAAATAGCTACCAGGTAGTTATGCAACAGGTGCTTGCCCCAGAATCTGTCCCATTAGAATTATAGATAGCTACTTCTGAGCAACCTTGGTCTCTAGTTTATTTTAAACTGTAATGATTAGGCATGCAGCTGCCAAGGAGTGGACACCAGGTCTGTGCCCACTGTCTCCCTTCCCCACTTTCTTCCTGCATTTCCCACTCCTTCCCCTGCCCTCCCAACACTGCCCACCCCGAAGAACTGCCCAGAGCTCCTCGGGTGACCAGGTGGTTATTCTGCTGGGAAACAGAAGAGTACTTCTTGTGTAAAAAGTATGCCTTCCAAGGTCAAGCACCACCTAAATGATGATGATGTCACTGGTTCTGTGAAAAGTGAAAGGAGAAGTCTTTTGGAAGATGATTCAGATGAAGAAGTGGACTTTTTTCTAAGGGGACCATCTGGGCCAGGATTTGGACCTAGAAATGATGAAATTAAGCATGTTCAGAATGAAGTGGATGAAATTATTGATGTCATGCAAGAAAATATTACAAAGATAAAAGAATCCACCTGAATTAAATTAGGTCATTTAATTCTCTCCATCCTCTATGTGATATAGAAAGCTTATTGGATAATGCAGCTGCTTTTAGCAACAGGTCCAAACAACTTTGAAGGAAATGTGGTGGCATGGATGCAAAATAAAAGCCATCATGGCTTTGGCTGCTGTTATCCTTCTGCTGGTGATTAGCATTCTTATAGTCGTGAAATACCATACTTGATTTGGTGACAGAGATCTTCATTATACAAAATCTGGGACAACAATAAGAAAAGACTGCTGCAGGGGCGCCTGGGTGGCTCAGTCAGTTAAGTAAGCATCTGCCTTCGGCTCGGATCGTGATCCCAGAGTCCTGGGATCGAGCCCCACGTCAGGATCCCTGCTCAGCAGGGAATCTGCTTCTTCCTCTCACTCTGCCCCTGCTTGTGTGCTCTTTCTCTCACTCTCTCTCTCAAATAAATAAATAAAATCTTCAAAAAAAAAAAAAAAAAAGACTGCTGCATAATTTAAATGAAACCTATGTATATAACTTTCAAAAATTCTTTTTCAAGAAGCTGAGGCAGGTATCACTTCAAAGTGGAGCATTGAGAACGTCCAGTTATCTTCTCCCCTTCTAACAAAAGGGAACTTTTATTTATTTTTTAAAGATTTTATTTATTTATTTGAGAGAGAGCACGAGGGGGGGGGCAGAGGGAGAGGGAGAAGCAGACTCCCCACTGAGCAGGAAGCCCTATATAGGGCTCTCAGTCCCAGGACCCTGGGATCATGACCTGAGCCAAAGGCAGACACTTAACCAACTGAGCCACCCAGGTGTCCCAAAAGGGAACTTTTATTTTTTTTAAACATTTTTTTTTAGATTTTATTTATTTGACAGAGAGAGACAGCGAGAGAGGGAACACAAGCAGGGGGAGTGGGAGAGGGAGAAGCAGGCTTCCCGTGGAGCAGGGAGTCCGAAAAGGGGCTCGATCCCAGGACCCTGGGATCATGACCTGAGCCAAAGGCAGACACTTAATGACTGAGCCACCCAGGCGCCCCCAAAAGGGAACTTTTAAATAATTATGTTTAAGGCAAAGATAACTAGCCTAGGGGCGCCTGGGTGGCTCAATCAGTTAAGCCTCTGACTCTTGATTTCGGCTCAGGTCATGATCTCAGGGTCGTGAGATCTGGCACTGCGTCAGGCTCCATGCTTGCCATGTTTGCCACTGCTTAAGATTTTCTCTCTCCCTGGCCCTTTGTTCCCCACCCCCACCCCCCCCTACCCCCGTTCCTGCTGATGCATGCAAGTGTGCATATGCTCTAAAATCAATGTAAAAAAAGATGTACAGGGACACCTCGGTGGCTCAGTCAGTTAAGTGTCTGCCTTCGGCTCAGGTCATGAGCCCGGGGTCCTGGGATTGAGCCCCACATTGGGCTCCTTGCTCGGTAGGGAGTCCGCTCCTCCCTATACCTGCCACTCCCCCTGCTTGTGCTCTCTCTCTTTCTCTCTGACAAATAAATAAAATCTTTTAAAAAATAATAAAGAAAGGGCGCCTGGGTGGCTGAGTTGGTTAAGCGACTGCCTTCGGCTCAGGTCATGGTCCTGGAGTCCCTGGATCGAGTCCCGCATCGGGCTCCCTGCTCAGCAGGGAGTCTGCTTCTCCCTCTGACCCTCCCCCCTCTCATGCTCTCTCTCTCTCTCTATCTCATTCTCTCTCTCAAATAAATAAATAAAATATTAAAAAAAAATAATAATAATAATAAAGAAAGAAGGATGTACAAATGGCTAAATAAGCACATGAAAAGATTCTCAACGTCATTAGTCACTAGAGAAATGAAAATTTAAACCACAGTGAAATACTACTTCACACCCACTAGAATGGCTATAATCAAAAAGATAGAAAAGGCAAATCTATAGAGACAAAAGGCAGGTTGCTGATTGCCTGAAACTGAGGGTGAGAAAGGGGAACTGATTGGTTGTATTGTCATGTAAGATTTTATTCAAATGATAGAAATGTTCTATAACTGGATTGTGGTAGTAGTTGTACAGCTGTACAAATTTTCTAAAAACAATTCAGTTGTATACCTAAAATAGGTAAATTTTATGATATATAAGTTATACTTCAATAAACAAACTGATGGTTGCCAGAAGGGAGGTGGGTAGAGGGATGGGTGAAATGGGTGATGGGGATTAAAGAGTACACTCATCATGATGAGCACTGAGTAATGTATAGAACTGTTGAATCACTATATTGTACACCTGAAACTGATATAACACTGTATGTTAACTATACTGGAATTAAAATAAAAAAAATTTTTTTAAATTATGCTTCCGGGGGGCACCCAGTGGCTCAGTTGGTTAAGTGTCAACTCTTGATTTCAGCTCAGGTCATGATGTCAGGATCCAGAGATCTAGCCCCTGCGTCGGGCTCCGCACTCAGCAAGGAGTCTGCTTAAGATTCTCTCTCTCCCTCTGTCCCTCCCCTCCCTTGCGTGCTCTCTCTAAAATAAATAAGTAAATCTTTGGGATGCCTGGGTGGCTTAGTCAGTTAAGTGTCTGCCTTTGGCTCAGGTCATGATCCAGAGTCCTGGGATCAAGTCCCACATTGGGCTCCTTGCTCTGCGGGGAGCCTGCTTCTCCCGCTGCCTGCCACTCCCCCTCCTTGTGCACGCTCTTTCTCTCTCTCTCTTCTCTGGCGCTCTCTCTGGCAAATAAATAAATAAATAATCGTTAAATAAATAAATAAAAAGGAGAGACAGAGAAAGTCACATGCTCTACCAACTGAGACAGCCAGACGCCCCAGAAATTGCTTCCCATAAGCTGTATTGCAGCAAAGATCAGACCTCTCTTGTTCACCTCTTCATCTATCACAATGCTTGTTACCATCACAAGGCCATTAATCAGTGTTGTAGACAACACGTTTGCAGTGGTAGATCCCTAAGTATATTGACTTCCAGAAATCATTTTTCAAAAGGAATTTTCTCTTCATTAGATTGCATTATGTGCATTTGGAAAAGAACAGATAAGAATAAAATCACAAGCATATAATCTATACCATCTTTTACAGTATTCTGGGAGACATTCTGTTTCAGTATGATTTAAAATGGGTGAAGGGGCAGCTGCCTGGCTCAGTCAGAAAAGCATTAAATTCTTGATCTCAGGGTTGTGAGTTCAAGCCTCATGTTGGGTCTAGAGATTACTTAAATAAATAAATAAATAAATGTAAAAAAAAAAGAAAAAGTGTTTAAAAATAAAATAAAAGGGGCGCCTGGGTGGCTCAGTCATTAAGCATCTGCCTTCGGCTCAGGTCATAATCCCAGGGTCCTGGGATCGAGCCCCACATCGGGCTCCCTGCTCAGCCAGGAGCCTGCTTCTCCCTCTCCCACTCCCCCTGCTTGTGTTCCCTCTCTAGCTGTCTCTCTCCCTCTCTCTGTCAAATAAATAAATAAAATCTTTAAAAAAAAAATTGTTATAATTATTTCACCTATTGGTTTTGTTCCTTGCCTTAAAAATTGATATTCCTGTTTTTAAGATCATAAAAACATGCTTTATTTCTCTCAAAATTTTAAACATTACAAATTCAAATTCTAAAATCTGTAGCTTTTTAAAAAATATGTCTATAAAAATACCCCAAATATATTCTTTATGTTCCTGATGGCTCTATTGTCTTAGGTTTCCTAGACTTTTGTATCTTTGTCCATTATCTGTTCCACTTTTCCAAGATCTTCTTTTCTTCTCCATATTTCTTTTTTTAATAATAGACCATTTTAATGGCATTTTAAAAATTCTTTCTGTGTTAGAAGAAAGGAAGAAAAAACCTGTGGGAGCTTTTCAAAGGTATGATAGACTGTTAAGATTAAGTTTTTTTTATACCATTTGTCTGAGCTCTTATTTTTATCACTGGAAGGACTCCCACAAGTTTTTCATATATTTTATTTTTTATTGTAATGGATTTTTCTGTGGTTGGCAAATTATGTTTTTAAAAAAATTTTAAGGGATGCCTGGGTGGCTCAGTCAGTTAAGCGTCTGCCTTCGGCTCAGGTCATGATCCCAGGGTCCTGGGATCGAGCCCTGCATCGCTTCTCCCTCTGCCTCTGCCTGCAGCTCCCCTTGCAGCTCCAACTTGGCCAGCTGAGCTTCCCAGGCACCCTATTTTTTCAAACTCTTAGGTTATTACTTTCCTGTGTATATAATATAAGTTGACCTCAGCTATAAAAATAAGAATAATATATCTACCTTGTGAGGTGGTTATGAGGATTAATATAGGTAGAATGTGTTGAATGATTCAAGGAATTTGTAAACCAAGGGACTGAACAGGAGAGTGTAACTTTCCAAATTGGTTAGATCAAGGGAGAGGATTATCAGGGTGTGGACTTCATTTTTTTTTTAAGATTTTATTTATTTATTTATTTGAGAGAGAAAGAGAGCATGAGCGGGGGAGGGGAGGCAGAGGAATCAGCAGACTCCCCACTGAGCCGGGAGCCCAATGCCAATGTGGGGCTCCATCCCAGAACTGTGGGATCATGACCTGAGCCCAACACTTTATTTTTTATTTTTTTTTTTTAAGATTTTATTTATTTATTCATGAGAGACAGAGAGAGAGAGAGAGGCAGAGGGAGAAGCAGGCTCCCAAGGAGCAGGAAGCCCGATGCGGGACTCGATCCCAGGACCCTGAGATCATGACCTGAGCCGAAGGCAGACGCTTAACCATCTGAGCCACCCAGGCGCCCTGAGCCCAACGCTTTAACCGACTGAGCCACCCAGGCGCCCCTAGGGTGTGGACTTCAGATGAAACCCTGGCACCACAAAGTAACCACATTCACATTTGTAAAATTCTATTTCCTCAAGAACTTCTTAGTACTCAAGAATCTAAAAATTGGGAAGTACTTTTGACTTTCTTCATCCTAATTGTATACATTAATTGGCTTGTGGGGGCAGGGGAGCAGGTTATGAGTGTGGGGTCCTAAGTCTGACAACTCTGTTGCTGTTAGAGAAGCATGTTGTTCCCCTCTCCCAATCTCCCAAAAGAGTGGAAGCCCAGGGTGGTGCACCTTAACTTACTTGATAAATTATTTCTAGGGTATCTAGATCTCATGAGAATAATTTTCCTTAAAACTGTAAGGCAGTCAAAGCAAAGTAACACAACACAGAAGAAAGATGACAACCAATAGCTATGATTGGAATCTCTATTTTTCTACCTGCTTCTCCCCTTCTCTCCTTCAGCTATTTTTATTAAATAAAATGACCTTGGACATTATAAGCATGGCATTTCTTTTTTTTTTTAAGATTTTATTTATTTATTTGACAGAGAGAGAGCACAAGCAGGGGGAGCCGCAGAGGGAGGGAAAAACAGGCTCCCCACTGAGCAGGGAGCCCAATGTGGGGCTCAATCCCAGGACCCCGGGATCATGACCTGAGCTGAAGACAGACGCTCAACCTACTGAGCCACCCAGGCGCCCCTAAGCATGGCATTTCTTAAGGCTAAAATCAAAATGGCAAACTAAAATATACAGCAACTCAGCAGAGCTTTAATTTGACCTAATTCATTCGTTTGTTTATTCAACAGCTATTTATTAAACATATTCTCTGTGTGAGGTATAATGCTAAGTGCTAAGGCTATAAAGATAAATCTCTGCCTTCAGGGAACTCCCAGTCTAGCAGGAGAAAGAGCCAAGTAAGTAGGCTATTACTTACTGGACGATAACTTATCTGATAGAGGTGGGCACCCAGTGCTGTGGGAGCATAAACTTGGGTTGTCAGTGAAGGTTTCCTGGAGGAAGTATATCAGGGGAAAGTCTGATGAATACATGAGAGTAGGGAGTTAGTGAGTATTCATAGATTTTTACTTCATTTTCTATGAAAATGGACTAATAATACATGCCAAATCCTGGAGGAAAGCATGGCTGAAGTATGATCTGCAGGAAGTAGGGCAGTTGGAGTAAAAGCAGGAAAATGTTAGTTATAAGAACTGTGAGGGGCACCTGGGTGGCTCAGTCAGTTAAGCGGCCTACTCTTGATTTTGGTTCAGGTCATGATCTCAGGGTCCTGGGATCAAGACCCGTGTTATGCTCTACACTCAGCGGGGAGTCTGCTTCAGGATTCTCTCGCTCTGCCCTTCCCCCTGCTCGTGCTCTCATGCTCTCTCTCTGTCTCTAAAATAAATAAATCTTTTAAAAAAAAAAATGTGAGTAGGAGTTTGTAATAGAATAGAAGAAGATGACTTCTCAGTGATTTGATGGTTCACCTAAAGGCCTGATAAAGTGTGAGGTAGGGTTTCTATAAAAAGAAGGCCTTTTCTGTGGTAGGATCAGAACTGGTATCCATCATCTTGGTCTCCCACAGTAGGAGACCAGTGGGGATCATGGCTTTGACCCTTATAAACTTTTTAATGCCTACTACCTAATAATAGGATAGAACCCATGTTACTTGATTGTGAGACCCTTCTCTCTTATTGTTTTTGCAGGCACCCTAGAATACATTTCCACACAGGCCTTGTGGACGCCCATCTCTACTGCTTGAAAAAATACGTTGTGGACTTCCTAATGGAAAATAAGTAAGAAAGAGGGAGGTGGAGTCAAACTCACAGTGTTTAAACTACCTTGGTTCTTATTTAACAGTTTTAAACCTTGATAATGTTAGATAGCTGGTTCATATAAATAAGTTGATTCTTGCCTTTGTTTTAAAAAAAAATGAAATCGTGTTATCTAAATACTCTTATTTTGTCTGTATCACAGAGTTCCCTGCTTGTATTTTTGGGGCCTGTGTTATAATAAACCAACAAAATATTTTTGTAAAACTAATAGTAACCTATGATGCCTCTTTCTGCACAGTTCCAGGCTCTTCTTACTTCCTTCTGCAACGTTGAGCTCCCTAGCTCTAGTGCTATTTTGTTTCCAAGCAGGTGTTCTTCCCCTAGGCAATTATCCTATAGGTGGGCCCTCTTAGCAAAGGTTCAGAGTAAACTTACCCAAGAAGAGGGAGAAAAAAGTTTCCCCCCAATTTTGGAAAAGTCCACTTCACTGAGTGGTCTTTCATGAATGCAGAGAAACAAAATTTGATACTTTCTCTGATTTTCTTTGAGAATAGAATTGTGAACCTTAAATACTTTCCACAGATCTGTCTGACAGATCCCAGGACTTGGGTTTCCAGAGAAAAAACCTCCTCTGAGGTTGATCTCAAGGATTTTTTTATAGTAAATGCAATTAGAGTCCTCAGAGGAACAGGTAGGAAAAGATTTAATAACTGCGTGGTTAGGAAGAGGAGCAGCTAGTCTCCCTTGACGGCTGCTGAGTAAGTTTCTACCTTGAGTAGCACTGATGGACTGGAAAGCAAGTAGGCTGGTGCGGCAGCAGCAAGTTCCTCAGGCCAGCTGAGGAAGAGAGTCTGAGAACCTGAGTTTAAATGCTAGAGCATGGCTTTGGCTGATAGACTTGGATATATACAGGAATATTATAATAGGGGAAGAGGAAGTGTTCCTTTGTGCCCAGTCTATTTCTTGTAACATCCTAACCCTCACCCTTGACTACACCTGCTAAACCTCCCCACCCCCCAGGAGACCCGTGTAGAACCAATGGTAAAAAATCATTTGGACTCCTGGAAAACTTTTCCAAGGATTATTTCTCTATTTCCCTACCCTAGGACACCCTGTTGCCCTGCTCCCCTCTGACTTACTATTCTGTTTTATCGTTCAGTCAACAAATATTTATTAAGTGCCTGTGATGAGGCAGGCATTGTGCTAGGTCAACTGCAGGATCAATGGTAAATAAGCAGACATGGGCCCTGCCTTCAGGAAATTTGCAGCCTAAGCTCCAGGGTAGATTGCAGAGACTTTGCTTTTTAAATAGCAAGGAAACTTACGCCAAGATTAGACAGTAATTCAGTCTTTTCCAGTCACCAGTCCGGGCTATCTGTATTCCACAAATGAAGTTAACTCAGGGTACCTGGGTGACTCAGATGGTTAAGCGTCTGCCTTAGGCTCGGGTCATGATCCCGGGGTCCTGGGATTGAGTCCTGCGTCAGGCTCCCTGCTCCGCAGGGAGCCGGCTTCTCCCTCTGCCTCTCTCTCTCTCTCTCTCTCTCTGTGTCTCATGAATAAATAAATTAAAACTTTAAAAAAAGAAAATGAAGTTAACTCTTGGCCTTTAAGGGCATGTTTTTTATTCTCAAGTGAAAATGAAGCCCTGTGAAGTAGGCCCTGTGATGTGTTGGGAGAGAATGCAGTAGTGGTAGAAATTTTTTTTTTTTTTAACTACTTACTAGGGCAAACTTCACACAAAGCCAAAAGTAGAGAAAGTAACGTCATGAACTCCCCGTATCCATCGCACAGTTTCGACAAGTATCAGTTCGTGGCCACTCTTGTTTTATATGTGCCACCACCCATCTCTCCACTGTCATGCCAGATTATTTTTAAAGCAAGTCATTTTGATGTAATTTCATCTGTAATTATTTCAGTTGTTATTATCTATAAATATCTGCATATGTATCTGTAAAATATAAAGTCTTTTTATCTTTTAAACAAATACCTCAATGCCATTATCACACCTTAAAAAACAAAAAACAAAAAACTAACATGCTCCTTAGTACTACCAAATGGGATTTTAGCTTTTGGTGGCTGGATATGTAGACAGTTTTGCCCCAGAGCTAGCCTCATCCTAGCTGCTATAGCTCCTTTGTAACTCATTAGGCCACCAGGTAGCTGTTCCCACACCTGGCACGTGTAGCGCAGTGGTATGTGCCTTGAGGACAAGCCTTAATTTGGTGATTCTGTGGCTCGTGGCCAGAAGCTCTGCCAAATGGGACTTTCCCAGAGCCTGCTGCAATAGAGAATGATACAGAGCCTCAGCTCAAACTACCTCCCCATCTCAGGATCAGTTAAAGAGACCCTTATCTCTTCATTCCTACCCCCCCCACCCCGCCCCATCTACCTGTCAGAGTCACTGGGACTAAAGGCATTATATTGAAAAATGATAAATTTCAATGTGTTAGGAAAAGTATAAAGGTACAACAGGACAAATTAGAATGGTACTCGAGAGATTCTTTATTCGTAGCTGGATGGAATAGTGGAGGTCTTGTCTCAAAGTTGTGGGAGATGGGCCTGAATAGGTTGGTGGGGGCAGCATGTAGAAGGCTTTGAAAGCTTAACAGGGAGATACGGATCTTCAAACAGAATAGTCCCTTTTGGAATGAGCTGTGGTACAACCTGGCAGGAGAACATAGACCATGCTGGATGGGAAAGAGACTCCTTCAAGGTAAGTAGGAAGCTTATAATTATCTGGTTATGAAATGATGACTCCTTGAGGGATGGAAGGCAAGAGGTAAACCTAGTAGGCACAGCTTCAAGAAAGGACACTTTAGCAATCTCCTGCTGTCTTTCACTTGTGAAAGTCAACATTTTTGCCCTGTGTTTGGGGGGGGGCGGTGTTGTTTTTCAGTTGTTTACATGTTAATGTCTTCCACCCAAATTCTTTTGAGATTAGATACCTACCTGGATTGCTAATGCATTCGATATATGCTTGGTGAATGGGATGGGAAGAGATGTGATGATAGTTCAGACAGCAGAAGTAATGTGATAGATAGATCAGTAACATCAGTAGTGGAAGAAGAGATGAGGGTTTCTATAGTTGACCAAGTAGAAAAGCTATAGAGAAAGCTGTAGAGAAAAGAAAACCTGCACTTTCTTTGACAAGAGAAGTTTAGTAACTGAGCTGTGTGAACTTGGATGGATGTCCACTTTTCTGAACCTCACTTTTCTCATCTGAAAATTAGGGATAATAGTACCTGGCCCATATGATTGTTGTTGAAAATACTTGTAAAGAACTGAGAGCAGGAGGGGCGCCTGGGTGGCTCAGTCGTTAAGCAACTGCCTTCGGCTCAGGTCATGATCCCAGGGTCCTGGGATCAAGCCCCGCATCGGGCTCCCTGCTCGGCGGGAAGCCTGCTTCTCCCTCTCCCACTCCCCCTGCTTGTGTTCCCTCTCTCCCTGTGTCTCTCTCTGTCAAATAAATAAATAAAACCTTTAAAAAAAAAAAAAGAACTGAGAGCAGGAGAGCCTCGGTGGCTCAGTTGGTTAAGTGTCCAACTCTTGATCTCAGCTCAAGCCTTGATCTCAGGATCATGAGTTCAAGCCCTGTGTTGGGCTCCACACCCACTTTAAAAAATAAAAATCAAATTAAAAAAAGAGCTGAGAGCAGCAGTTGGTGCACAGTAAGAACTCGAATTAACTTTTAATTGATCACCTACTCAGGCACTGTGTTCCTAGGTGGTAAAGATAAAAACATGGAGTTTCTGCTTCAGGTTCCTCACAGTTTAGAGTGAGGGGGACAGGTTAAACAAATTATTACAATAAAATATGGTAAGTAGTGTTAGAGTAGAGTAGAGTAGTATAATAGTATAATGAAAGCATAAGGGAATTTGGGGGGTTGATGAAAATACTCCATATCTTGATTGGGAGTAGTGGTTACAGTGGTATACATTTGACAAAACTCATCATACGGCACATTGAAAATATATGTATTTTATTAAATATACATCACATTTCAAAAGAATTGTTTTTAAATTTTTAAAAAATGAGTTGGACTTAACATAATTTTTTAAAAACTCAAAGCAACAGACATTTAATAAATACCCAAATATATTTTTATGGGATTGACATAAGCCTAAACAATCTCTCCAGCCTGTAAGATGTGAACATGTTTTTCTTTCTCAAGCCATAAGCACCAACATTGAAAATTTATTCTCATAGCCGTTTTCAGTATTTTTGTTTAAAGGAAAATGGTATCACAGGATACTGTATGCCAAATACCTAGCTTTAAAGTCAGTACCTTTTAGGGGTGCCTGGGTGGCTCAGTCGGTTAAGTGTCTGCCTTCGGCTCAGGTCATGATCCCAGGACCAAGCCCCTCATCGGGCTCCCTGCTCAGGGGGAAGCCTGCTTCTCCCTCTCCCTCTCCCTCTGTGCTCTCTCTCTCTCTCAGATAAAGAAATAAAATACTTTAAAAAAAAAGTCAGTGCCTTTTAATCTAAAATAATTTCCTGTTTACTATTCCATATTGTATCTATTTACTTTGAAGGAAAAAAAAACCTGAAAACAAAGCAGAGTTAACTTAGCAATCACCTTATCCTCCCAATTACAGCTCTGCTGCGAGAGCTGAGAGAAGAGGCAAGAAAACCCAAGTCCTTAATATTCTGCTCTGCAGACTTGAGTTTCCTGTTCTACCTCTTTCCTAACTAATATTTTGAAGGACTGACTTGAAGTGGAAGACATTTAGAGGATTTGCTCTTGTGATTTGCTTACAAAGACAGAAAAGCCAGAATGCAAAAGAAGCCAAATGTTTCCCTTTGTCATGGACATCATTTTTAGGCCTTCCCTGGAAGCTTGTAGCCACAAGGAGGACCTGATCAGAGACCAAGGCAAAATGCTAAAAATACCAGATTTCAGTAGAACTGATAATCATATGTTTTTTCAAAGGTTGGATTTTTAATGGTAGTAATATTAATAATATAAAAACGTATTTGGAGTTCATTACAATGCCAGATCAGGAAAGCTCTACTTTCTGTGTCCAAAAATCAGAAGAAGAAATTATTGGCAGCTGTCTGGCCTAGAGGGATGACAGTCATTTACACATTTACTCATTCACTTACTCAAATAAATATTTATTTAGCACTTCCTTCATGTCTATCTGTAGAGACAATAAGCAAAAAATTATAAATCCTGTGGAAAGTACTATGGTTACAGTAAATAGGGTACTAGTTACCATGGTATAGTGGATGGTATAGTGGAAAGAGTCATGGGCTTTGGGATAGATATGGAGTAAGTTTCAGCTCTGCCAAGTATAAAAGCTGTATTAACCTTAAGAAAGATAATTAATCTTTCTTAGCTCTAATTACCTCACTTATAAAATAAGGACAATAATACCTACCATGAGGATTGCTATAAGAATTTGAGATGATGTCTATTAATTTCCTAGCATAACACTCAAAAATGATATGGATTAAAAAGCAGTATATAATTGTCTTTGCTGTGAGCATTCAGAAGCTAGAAGTGTTATGAAAGGCTTTCAAGGAGAAATGGTATTTGAGAGCAGTCTTACGGCTCAATAAATTTTCACAAAGTGAACACACCCTTGTAACTACTATTCTAGTCAAGAAACAGAACATTAGCAGATTTCCAGGATCTCTCCTCATGCTACCTACCAGACAGTAACTATCCCCCACAACACACAAAAGTAACCACTATCCTGAGAATTAAATTTAAGGAGATAAGATCAGATTTGTAGGGGCGCCTGGGTGGCTCAGTTGGTTAAGCGGCTGCCTTCGGCTCAGGTCATGATCCCAGGGCCCTGGGATCGAGCCCCACATCGGGTTCCCTGCTCGGCGGAGAGCCTGCTTCTCCCTCTCCCTCTGTCTGCTGCTCTGCCTACTTGTGCTCTCTCTATCTCTGTTAAATAAATAAATAAATAATCTTAAAAAAAAAAAAAAAAGATCAGATTTGTACTTGAGAAAAACCACAATATAGAGGGGTAGATAGAAGGAATAAGACCCATGATCAGATTATACTTTAGAGAGAGTATTCTGTCTACAATATGAAGGACAGATTTCAAGAGGGAAGACTGGAGGAAGGAAGACCAATAATTTTTTTTTTTTTTTAAAGATTTTATTTATTTATTTGACAGAGAGAGGCACAGCGAGAGAGGGAACACAAGCAGGGGGAGTGAGAGAGGGAGAAGCAGGCTTCCCGCCGAGCAGGGAGCCCGATGTGGGGCTCGATCCCAGGACCCTGGGATCATGACCTGAGCTGAAGGCAGATGCTTAACGACTGAGCCACCCAGGCGCCCCGGAAGGAAGACCAATTAAAAGCAGTTGAAAGAGGGGCGCCTGGGTGGCTCAGTCCTTGAGCGTCTGCGTTCGGCTCAGGTCATGATCCCAGGGTCCTGGGATCAAGCCCCGCATCGGGCTCCCTCCCTCTCCCACTTGCCCTGCTTGTGTTCCCTCTCTCCCTGTGTCTCTCTGTCAAATAAATAAATAAAATCTTTTAAAAAATAAAAGCAATTGAAGGAATCCAAACAGATGACGACAGTGGCTTAGACTAAGCTGTGGCAATAGAGACAGAGAAGTTGATGGTTTTTAGGGCATAAAAATCAGCAGTGTTTGGTGGATGGTTATGTGAAGAGTGAAGGAAGAAGGTGATTATTAGATTTCTTGCTTGGGTGACTAAATGAATCTTCATATCACTAAGCAAGATAACCGGTGTTGGTGAGGGGAGGTTTGGGAAAATGATGATGGGTTCAGTTTTAGACACTGAGTTTAAGGTATCTGTGGGTCATCTAAATGGTAGGGTCCATCCAACAGTTGGAAATGTGAGACTAAAGTAAAGGAGAGGGACACCTGGGTGGCTTAGTCAGTTAAGCGTCTGCCTTCGGCTCAGGTCATGATCCCAGGGTCCTGAGATGGAGCCCCACATCAGGCTCCCTGCTCAGTGGGAAGCCTGCTTCTCCCTCTCCTGCTCCCCCTGCTTGTGTTCCCTCTCTAGATGTCTCTCTCTGTGTGTCAAATAAATAAATAAAATATTTTAATAAATAAATAAAAATAAAGTAAAGGAGAGACGGGCACCTGGGTGGCTCAGTCGTTAAGCGTCTGCCTTCAGCTCAGGTCATGGTCCCAGGGTCCTGGGATTGAGCCTCGCATCAGGCTCCCTGCTCAGCGGGAGGCCTGCTTCTCCCTCTCCCTCTCTCCCTGCTTGTGTTCCCTCTCTCGCTGTGTCTCTCTCTGTCAAATAAAAAAATAAAGTAAAGGAGAGAGGTCTTGGCTGTGGGTCCACATTTGGGAATGAGCAGCAAAGAAGCCACTAAGTGATGATCTGTCTCAGGGAGATAAATAACATGAGAAAAATCATAGGCAAAAAGAAAAATACTAAGAAACATCCAATATTTTAGGGGAAACAGGTATCAGAAATAGGAACAGATCAAGAGAGTGATGCCACAGAAGGTAAGGGAAGAAGAAATAAGGAATGGCTAATGACTGTGGAATTTGGAAAATTCAAAAAATATAAAAAGAAAATATTACCCATAATTCTACTGTGTGATAACTGAGAGCATCTTAGTGTATTTCTTTCCATTATTTTATTTTTATATATACATATACATACTTGAAATCATACTGTAAAAATAACTTGTTTTTTCTTCAGTATTTCATGAGCATTTCATTTTCTTTATTCAGTACTATTTCATGAGCATTATCCTGTCATTAAAACGTTCTTTACAATCAGAGTTTTGCCTATATGATACTGTATTACATAGATGTATTATTATTATTATTCCATTGTTGAATATTTGGTTGTTCTCTATTTTTATAAATAACATTAAGAGGAATATTTTTTTTCCCCAAAAATCCTTTTTTTTTTTAAGATTTACTTATTTATTTTAGAGAGAGAGCACAAGCAGGAGGGGAGCCGGGGAGAGGGAGAAAGAATCCCAAGCAGACTCCACACCCAGCGCGGAGCCCGACATGGGGCTCAACCCCAAGATCATGACGTGAGCCAAAACCAAGAGTGGGGCACTCAACCAATTGTGCCACCCAGGCGCCCCTCAGATGCTTTTTATAATCTGATTCTTTCATTCATTTCAGCAAATATTTATTGAGCATAATATGTTTTCCTTGGATAGGTTTATAGATATAGAATTACAGGGTGAAATAATATGAATATCTTGAACACCTTTTCTATGTATTGCCAGTTACTTTTCAGAAAAGATTTTACCAGTTTATACTCTGACTCCTACTGTATGAGAGTAACTGTCTCAAAGCATCCTATCAGTAATGAGAATTATTTTAAATCTGCTAATTTGAGGGGCAGCTGGGTGACTTAGTCAGTTGAGCATCTGAATCTTGGTTTCAGCTCAGGTCGTGATCTCAGGGCCCTGGGATTGAGCCCCACGTCGGGCTCCTGGGCACAATGCAGAGTCTGCTCTTCCCTCTCCTTTCCCCTCTGGTCCTCCCCTCCCCCACCACACTCCCCCCTTCACTCATTCTCAAATAAATAAAATCTTTTAAAAAATTTAAAGATTTAGGGGCGCCTGGGTGGCTCAGTCGTTAAGCGTCTGCCTTCGGCTCAGGTCATGGTCCCAGGGTCCTGGGATCGAGCCCCGCATCGGGCTCCCTGCTCGGTGGGAAGCCTGCTTCTCCCTCTCCTACTCCCTCTGCTTGTGTTCCTGCTCTCTCTCTCTGTCAAGTGAATAAATAAAATCTTTAAAAAAAAAAAATTAAAGATTTAATTTATTTGGTGCCTGGGTGGCTCAGTCGATTAAGCATCTGCCTTGGGCTCAGGTCATGATCCCAGGAGGGTGCCCGATGGGGGGAGGGGGGCCCTGAGGCCATGACTTGAGCGGAAAGGTTACCAACTGAGCCACCCAGGCACCCCTAAAAAAATTTTTTTTTTTTTTAAATCTGCTGATTTGATTGGGGGAGAAATTGCATCTTGTTTTAATTTTTATTTCTTTTAAAAATATCTTTTGAACACATATCTATTTAGGATATTAATCTTTTGTTCTATTTGTAGGAATTATTTTGTCTTTAATTTGGTGGAGTTGTTTGTTGATAGCTAATGGTCAAAATCTATTGTTCTCCTTTGTGATTTCTTATTTCTTAGAAGCTTATAATTCATGAGATGAGGCAGGTGTTTCTGGAAGGCTGTGTATAAGAGGGAAGGGGAAAAGTGAGGTTGCCCAGGCCCAGGGCAATAAATCCAGCTGCTTATCTTAGGCCCCAAGGTCAGGATGTTCACAAAGGTTCACAGTGGCCTATTCCACTTCTTGGCATAGCATTGAGCTGCCTCTACTTTGAGTAGGAAGCAAGAAGAGTAATTTTGTCCTCTGTAATGCTGCTGAGCTAACTGCATTATGGGAACTGACCTGATGCTGAGTGCCAGCAGAAGCAGGTGGGACCTGGCAGGACTGCTTCATGTCCTCTCTTTAAATCACTGTCTGATCTCCTTAAAGAGCTCGGCCCTAAGGGGCTGTGTGCCAAGGCTTGTTTACTTGCTTCTACAGTGACGGTTCTGTTTGGCCCGTAATGTAAATATCATGGCTCTGAAATCCCCCAGCTGTCCATGCTTTGTCATTCCTTCAAAGGGAACTGACTTGTTTTCCACCAGAGGGGGCCAAGGAACATTTGCTATCCACACTGGTGTGGTGCCTTAAAAGGGGAGAAAAAGAGCTAAGAGTAAGTGTTGTTTCATTCTTTGTATTCATATGGAAATTTTTAATCTCCATCAAAGGATCAGGAGAAAAATCACATTGAAATTCAATACAAGAGCTTCCAGCTTACACAGAATTTTTCAAAGATGTCTGACTTGATCCTTTAAAAATGACAAAAACCATGAACTGTGTAGCTCCAGGGTTCATAATTTTGCTTACCCTCCTCAGCCTCTGCCTCTGTCTTGCCTTCCTATCAACACTCCTTCTGTGTGGTCCCCTGTCAGCCTACAGAGCTTCTTTGAATGGGGGTGGGGGAGGGGGCGTGAAGTAGGCAGCAGCAGTGGGGTTTATAGGGCTGCTTATACATTAACCCCTCTCTCTCTCTCTCTCCCTCTCTCTCTCTCTCTCTCTCTCTCTCTCTCTCTCGGGCCACATTATCTCATCTTTAAGAGTCTTGTAACTGGTCTCCCTGTCTTCATTCTCCTTATATCAGGCCTATTGCCACTGCTACCAGAATTCTCTTACAAAGAAATAAAACTGATCAATGTCACTTTCCTGCTTAAAAACCCCACTAGCTTCTCAGTCCAAATTAGAGACTGCCACAGAAGGCTTCTATGATTTGGCTCCCTTGCCTACCTGATCAGACTCATCTCCTTCTACCCTCTTCCTTAAATCCTGGATCAGGCTACTGTCCACTGGATTATGAATTCTTTGAAGTCGGAAACAGTATATTTCCAAGGCCTAGCACAGTAATTGGCATAATAATAGATGCTTGTTAAATCCTAAATAAATTAATTAGTGATTTAAAATTCTGAAAAGGTCACAGCTTGAGAGAGAAAACTAAAAATCTTGTGCTGGTCTCTCACCCTTCTGTGCTTTTATTTCAAAAGCATACTCACTGTATTAAGGATTGGGTCCCTTCTTCCCTGTTACAGGAATTAGGAAGAAAAAAAAGTGTTGTTTTCAAAGTTGGTATGATTGTCAGAATGTACAGATAAATTATTAGAATTAGTAAAATTGTTTAGCGAGGCAATCGGCTACAAGATTAAAATACAGAGTAAATTAAATTTCTACAAACCAACAAGAAGAAAATAATTGTTTAAAAGACACCATTTATAATACCAACAAACAGTGTAAGATACTTAGGATTAATCTAACAGAAGATATGCAAGTCCTTTATAGAGAAAAATTTTTAATGTTTTTAAACAACTTTTTTCAGGGCGCCTGGGTGGCTCATTCAGTTGCGCATCCGACTCTTGGTTTCGGCTCGGTTCATGATCTCAGGGTCCTGGGATCAGCCCTGCGTGGGGTCCGTGCTCAGCAAGAAGTCTGCTTGAGATTCTCCCCCTCTCCCTCTGCCCCTCCTCTCTCTCTAAAATAAATAGATAAATCTTTGAAAAAAAATAAACAACTTTTTTCAAGACTGGAGCATTCTTCCTTCAAATAGGTTATTGCCACTTAAGAGTCAAGGCACCATGTTAAAATATACTCACACACACAAATACTTGTGCATACACACCATGTAAATTGGATGTTGTAAAAGACTGTTTTCTGCATAAATTCTTGGATTTAATGCACTACCCTCCCACCTCCAGCCTGAAGCTGATAGAGAACTTAGATCCTCCACTTCTCCAGAACTACCAAATCCAGGCCACTTTTGATCCCTGTCAGTCCCAAGGTGGCATGACAGGAAGGAATTTGGCTTTTCCTTGGATGCAGAGTTTTTGATCCCAGAGCATCCAGACAGTCGGATTTCTCATATTTGACCACTCTTTCTTCCTAGGTCAATCACTTCCGTCCGGAGTGAACTGATTCCATACCTAATAAGAAAACAGTTCTCCTCAGCTTCCTCACAACAAGGACAAGAAGAAAAAGAGGAGGATCTAAAGAAAAAGGAGCTGAAGTCCTTAGGTCAGTGCTTGGGTTGCTGCAGTAAGATAGGGGTAGCAGCACCTTTGGAAAGAGTAGCTAGCCAACAAGGCAACAGCTTCTTGTCTAACCACCGGGCAAGACAGGGTAGCTGACACCATTCCCTGAGCTCTGGGTAGGCTTGCTCAAGCAGATTCTGTCACTATGCTCTTCAAGGATTGGCTAATCATGCCTCAAGTCCATTCTCTGGTTCATAGCCCTGGTTTGGCTGTGTTTCTCACTAGACTGTTTTGAGTAAACTCTGCCTCCCACTTCTCAGTTCCCCTGTTCTCTAGGCTCTGGGCAGCCCTACTCCTGACTAAATTCAGCCTCTTCTGTAAAGGAAGAAAGGTAAAGGAGTATACTATTACAGTTCAAACAGAGGCCTACCAGACTACCTTCTTTCCAAGATGTTGGGGAGAGGTCTGTCTTGTTTGCTCTCATATCCCTGCCTAGTCCCTGGCCAGTCCTGGGTTCATAGTAGGTGTTCCAAAAAAATATTTATCAAATGAATAAATGGAGGCAGTACAGCATGATGGTTAAGATATCAGGACTTGGCATCAGACAGACCTCGGTTTGAAATCTGACTCTGCCTCTTACTAGCTCTGTGACCTGAGGCAGGTTACTCAGTCCCCTGAGCCCCAGTTTTCTTATCATACAATAAAAGATCTCACATGGTTGTTTTAAGAATTGAAAAAACTGGGGCCCAGATAACTCTGGCTTCAAGTCCTAGACTATTTCTGTCATAGCACAACTACCAGATATGGTAATAGAGGCCAGCAGCACAAAGCCAACATGGCTGGTCACTAAAGCCTAGACCCTTGCTTGCTTTAGGTCATGATTTACAAGAGTCCTCTATTTTATTGTCCTTAGTAGTACTTGATTTTTGGTCAAACTTGCTTTTAGGACCTCTTTTTTAATCATTTTTGTATCATACAATATTTCAGATGTTCAGGAAAGCACATTGCCTCTTTGAATTTCACTTAGTCTTTAAGGTTTTAATGGGGTGTCCCCAGGGTTCATGTTGTATGGGTAAGTTCCAAGGAGAGAGGTGTGAGCTGTACCCTCTTTCAAAATGTGACTGAGTCTCTATTTCTTCTGTTTATTCTGAAGATATTTTCAGTTTTATAAAAGAAGGCAGTACACTGACCTTTGCTCCCTATGATGCCTGCTGGAATATCTGTCGAGGAGACAGGTGGGAAGACTTGTCCAAATCACAGGTGCGCTGCTATGTCCATATCATGAAAGAGGGGCTCTGCTCTCGAGTAAGCACCCTGGGACTCTACATGGAAGCAAACAGACAGGTAAGAGGATGGGTTTAGAAGAGAAATCATGGGAGCTCCCTGTCCGAGAAACAGACTGAGCCTTTTGTCTTATTTCTTCATTAAGTACCCAGTGACTTGTTTAGAATCCCTCTCATTCCCAAGGTTGAGCAAGACCTGGCATGTCCGGGGATACCACTGGGGTGGGCACCCAGGTACAGCAAAAGGGGAAGTAGTGGGCCTAGTCCATAGAGGTAGAGCCTCTGTGGCTCCAAAAAAGGGCTAAGATCCCCAGGAAGGCTAACTTTTGGCCTCTGGGTTCAGCAGCTTTCTCCTGTTCTGCTGGGCATGAGGAGATTTGCAGTACTTCATAAACAAGCAGATAAATACTGTGTAATCATTACTGTGATGAAGTAAACATAGGCACAGAGAGGAGGCTTTCCTAAGAAGGTAAAGGAACAGAGTATAGTCAGATGGTAGAGCCTCAAAGAAGGAATATCTATGAGAGGGAAGTGTCTGGAAACAGCATTAGAGAGCTACCCCTCCTTTTAACCCTGAGGTTTGTGAGATACGGAGAATGAGCAGCTTCTGTTGAAGGGGAAGCAGTGCTCAAAAGGATAGGCCAGGTTTTAGTTAAAAGGGGATGGAGTGAGGAGACAGTGAAGAGACTGAGGATGTAGAGGAGCTCTTTACGGTGTAGCAGGCCCAGGAGGAAGGCTTTAGGGAGGGAGGGATGATGAGACCGTGAAAAGGAGGCAGAGCAGTAAAGGGTTGAGATGAGAAGAAGAAAAGATAGGTGACTGAGGGAACTACACTGGGGTGGCATGCAAGGACAACAGAGATGAGAGGATGAAGAGATTAGCTCTTGACATGGTTTCTGGTAGAACTCTGTGGAAACTGTCAGTGCAGGTACAAGCTGGGGAGTGAAGGGAGAAGGTCAAGTAGAATGATAAAAGATACTGTTGAAAATCGGGATTGGAATGTAGTCCCTGAAGAAAACCTGGCTCAGAAACCTTGAGGACCCACACTATATGATGGGTTTAGCCCCAGCCCCAGACCTCAAGCTGGCTTTACCCTGGGTTGGTTATAGATCCAAGAGCATCCAAGCCAGAGAGTTTATGAGAAATCATAACTAGTCTCACATTTACCCAGGGCAGTCTTCAGTAAAGTTAGCCCCAATTTAGGGTCAGAGTTATTAGAAACCTTCCTTAATTTGACTTTCAGGTCTCATTTTTCAGTTCTCTGACTACAGTCTGTGAGGCTGGTCTGAAAGCACGCGCATGGATGCCTGGGCTAGGGACGTGTGCTCTGAAGCACCAGCAGGGCCCGTGCAGCAGCGAGGCCTGAGTGGCCGTGGGTGAAGTGTAATGAAGGAAGGAGATCCCGGGGATGAGGGGTGAGGTATTAGCCTTCACACTGCCAGCGTGGCCAGTCCCGGCACGGTGTCCCTCAGCCGGTGTGGCCACCACACATAATGCTCTGCCCAGCACTCTGTCCATGCTGGAGAATGACAGTAGGCACACTACCTGTGCCTTCCTCATGGGTCCAGAGCTAAAATTCTCCGTATCTGTAGCCTTTTCCATTTTCTCATACTGGAGAGTCTAGTGTGAACACCTTCAGCATTTTAATTTGGCTGGTGAAGAACATGGATGCCTTCTCAGTACCTGTCCTGATTGTAGAATTTGTCTGACATTGCTCCTACCCTCACTTTAGGCATGGCCACACTGGTCTACGAGGGGAGCAGGAACCTGGAATGATGATGGTCGGGACTCAGAATGCTCCTTGCCCTTAGTAGGCCTCTTGAAGGCTTGTCTCAGTGCCTCCCAGTTGGGGCATGTGGCATTACTTTCAGGGAGGAGATTTTCAGCTAGGAAGCTAAGGATAAGACCATCTAGAATTTACTGCATATATGATCCTTGTCCTAGGGGAAATATAGCAGCCTCGTGCTCTGCCTCACCCCAACAGAAAAGCTGTGGCTGAAAACTCCCTGCATCTCTAGCTGGGCATTGAGTTCTACCTAAGATGCTTTCAGGTGTTTTCTGCTCTTAACTTTGGTGACCAAACCTCTTTCCTCAAGGTGCCCAAATTGCTGTCTGTTCTCTGTCCAGAAGAATCTCTGATTCATTCATCAGCCCAGATTGTCAGCAAACACCTGGTAAGTGCTATCTTGGGCAGGGCAGGTATGGGACAGTCTCTGGTGCATTGAGGTGTATCCTTGAGAAGATGGATTGGGGTTCTCAAGCCCTGAAACTCATTAGTCCTAGGTAAATCCCAACTGGGTTCTGGTTATAAAATACCGTCTTCTAGCCCAGACACTCAAGAAGCTGGACAGGTGCTGACCCCAGGCATACAAATTCTGTAAGGAAGATCCATTATGGTCTTGGGACTCAGACACAGGAGCTTTCCATCTCTTTCCCTCTTCTTACCCTGATTTGAGCACTCTCTTCAAGAGAGCACATCTATACACAAATGCATGAGTGTGTAAGTTTGAGTTGATCTCAGAGGTATTATGTGACCTTGTGGCCCTGAAAAATATGATCACATGCTGGTGACCATGATGGGATGGAGCAGAGGGATGATGGTCCCTCTACTGAAGTGTCTCTGGGGGAAGATTGCATTAGACCCCAACTCAAGGGATCTGAGGGGTTGGTTTGCAGTTGGTTGAGATGGATGGACAAGGTTTTATATTTGCCTTTTGCAGATTGGAGTTGAGAGCCTCATTGGGCCAGATACACAGGTTGGAGAGAAGTCATCCATTAAGCACTCAGTCATTGGTTCATCCTGTGTCATAAGAAATAGAGTGACTATCACCAGTTGCCTTCTCATGAACTCAGTCACCGTGGAGGAAGGGTATGTTTCCCCTGTGCCCACTTGAGGCAAGGTCCCTGACATCTCTGGAAGGTTTGGGGGGCCAGTCCAGCCTCGGAAAGGGCTCAGCTTGAGGAGGGGGAGAAAAGGAAAAAGGCAAAGGAAGGAACAGTGCCTAGGCCCTTTGAGGCCTTGGTTTTGGCTCCATTAAGACATGGTTTCTGAAAGCGTTTCCAGCAACTTTCTCACACTTATTCCGGTTGTGGTCCTGAGAGAGGCTGCCTTCTCTTGCTTTGATCAGCTGCTTGATGGGATGGCCACCGTAGGGCACCACTGGCAGTGCTGGAATGACCCTTACCAACGTCTAAGGGTCATCTTGCTTCTCAGTGTCCCAGAGCAGCCCCGAAGAAGGCAGGGGACTAGGAGGTGTGGTCGTTTAAGCCACATACTATTTTTAAGGGAGAGCTTCTTTGTTACAAGTTATGGAGACTCTTCCCCCATTTTGAGACACTTTAGAGTATCCTAAAATCTTGGTTTATGAACAGTTTGAACTTGGAATAAGAAGACTTGAATGATATTTAATAAGATTATTCATACTCTGTATGGACCTCAGGTTTTTCCTGTATAAAATGCAAGCATAGGCAGTGGAAGAGAGGAAGGATATTACCAAAGCAATGGTCTTCAGACTTTTTAGAAAGTGAACTTTTTGTCAAGATAAATCTTATGCAGAAACTCAATATTTAAAACTGATAAAAGCACAGTTGTTTGCAATACAGTGGGGAAGGGGCACTTGGCCTTCCTGGAGGATGTGAAGCAGATCTGTAAACAAATTTTGAAAAACATTAGACTGGATCAGCCTGAAAGAGCTGATTCTAAAGCCTTGATTCTAGATCTGATACCTGTCGATTTCTCCATCCAGGAACTGATAGGAAAGAAGGATAGGGAAGACTGCAAATTCATTGAAAGCTGAACTACGTCTCCTAGCTGCCAGTGAGGGGCAGGGGGAAAGGTTAAGCCTTTGCTCTTTAGGAAGAGTGACTCATGGAAGATAATAGACAGGATTGAAGGAGGAAGTACCATAATTAAAAACCAGGAAAGTTGGAGACTACAGGGATATTGGCCACTAAGATCTGTCCTCCCCCAAGCCCCCTTCCCAACTTGATTCCCAAACCCTGACAACCAGGCATAAAGCCTTCAGTCTGGTTTGGAAGAATCTTCTCTGGAGATTCTGACCAGCCCAAGAAAAAAAACATAAAGTGATTTATGTCAGAGATTTCTAACAGTCCACTCAAATCACCCTGCAGTGAAAATTATGGATGACAAATTCCATTCATGTGCTTAGAGCTTCCAATCAGCCTTTTTAGAATCCTCCCCTAAAGATGAAGAGATAATCAAAGATTACCAGAGGTCTAAAGAAAGCCTATCATGAAAGATCCACAGATCAAACAGTTAAAAGAAAGCTACTTAGAAGAAACAGAGACTCTGCAGGGAGAGAAAAATACTTTCAAACAACCTGTTATTTCAAAGAACAAAAAAAGAACTCTAGGAAATTAAAACTATGATAACAAAAGGAAAACCCCAATAAAAAAGAATTGTAAGATAAATGTCACATTTCCCAGAAAGTAGAGCAAAGAGATAGAACGTAGAAGAGAAAAGATAAGGAAATGAGAGGACCCGTTCAGGATGTTTAACATCTGAAAAGGAGTTCTGTAAAAAAAGAGAGTTCAGATATCAGAGGAGGAAATTATTTAAGAAATAATATAGGGAAATGTCTCACAACTAAGAGATATGAATTTACAGAATGAAAAGGCCTACTAAGTGCCCAGTACAATGGGTAAAAATAAACCTCCATCATTTTGAAATTTCAGAACACTGGAGAATAAAGCATGCTACAAACTTACAAAGAGAAAATAATAGGTCCTATACAACCAATCAGGAACCAGAATGGCTTTGTTTTGGACTTACCAGTAGCAACAATGGGAACTAGAAGATAATAGAACAATGCCTTCAAAATTCTGAAGGAAAACTAATTTCAGCCTAGAATTCTACACCCCAGCAAAAGGTTAAGTGTGACCATGGAAAAGTCTCAAAAACTTTTCTGATGTTTTCCACCAAAATGAAGAGTAAACCAAAGAGGTAAGATACAAGAGATCCAACTCTAAAAAAGCAAAAAGTATCCATAGGATGATACTGAAGGCAGATCCAAGGATGACAACTTTATGAACAACTGCATGAAGCATACAGGGAGCAGTTAGCTCAGAGTGGAATCCACAGAGCACTTACTCAGGAAGATGAAAGTGATAAAATACCAGACGCATATAAACATCTTGAAAGATTTAGACAACTGGCTAAAAGTTTGTGTTGAATTAGTAATAGCATAGAATACTATCTAACAAACACAAAACAATTATGAGCTCTGTTTAAAAAGTTGTACACGAAAGGAAAAGGCATCATAGTTCACTGTGTAACTCAACTATGAAAAAGAATTTATGTAGTCATAAGAAACACTATAGATCAAAATTATGCTATAACAATATTGAAAGAATGAGGGATAGGAATGGAAAGACGGAGCAGGGGGGGAAAGGGAAGCTAAATCTTCCATTGTGGAAGTCTATTGATAATGCCTAAAACTAAAAAATCAAGTAGTAGTAATATATGTAGCATGTTAGTATGTAGAGATGGGGAGGTGAATACTGAAATACTCAGCAAAAAGAAGTCCAAAAGTTGTCTCTGGGGGTGCGCCCGGGTGGCTCAGTCGGTTAAGCATCTGACCAGCTCAGGTCATGATCTCAGGGTTCTGGGATCGAGCCCCGTGTTGGGCTCCCCGCTCAGCAGGGAGTCTGCTTCTTGCTTTCTTTCTCCCTTTCTCTGTCTCTGTCTGTCTCTTTCTCTCTCAAATAAATAAATAAGAAGAGATATATACATGCATATATAAATTTAATTGCCAAACAAAAAGGTCAGAATTTTGTGGTACACCGCTCCCGGTGGCATGCTGAGAAATTGTTAACAGCCAGTTCTCCAAAGGAAAAAAATAAGTGGTCTGATTTATAACATTTGCCAGTTTCCATAGTGTAAGTTCACCCAAGCAGAACAGTCTGGCTCCAGCACATCACTGATGATAGAGACCTGTCAAAAGTATTTCACTCTTTCATCAAACACAAAGACCCACTGGATGCTGAAGACTGTGCATGAGTGCTGTGGTAGAAATCTGTGTAGTCACAAAGGAGAAAAGGGTCAGGAAAGAATTAAGGAAATGACCCTTGATCTGAATCTTGAAAAATGATTAGAGCCACCAGATTGGAGAAAGGAATGTTCTAGATACATCAAGAGTGTGAAGTGTGAGAGAGCATATCTTATTCCAGAAACATCTCTTCATTTTGATTTTACCTGGAATTTCATCACTTAAGAAGAGGCTTCACTGACTACCTATCAGATATAATCTGTCCCAGGATGCCTGAGTGACTCAGTCAGTTGAGTGTCTGATTCTCGGTTTTGGCTCAGGTCATGAGATCAAGCCTCATGTCAGGCTCTGTGCTCTGCTGCAGTCTGCTTAAGATTCTCTCTCCCTCTCCCTCTCTTCCCTGCTCCTATGCACACACACTCTCTCTCTAAAATAAATAAATAGGGGCGCCTGGGTGGCTCAGTCGTTAAGCATCTGCCTTCGGCTCAGGTCGTGATCCCAGGGTCCTGGGATCGAGCCCCACATCGGGCTCCCTGCTCCGCGGGAAGCCTGCTTCTCCCTCTTCTACTCCCCCTGCTTGTGTTCCCTCTCTCGCTATATCTGTCTCCGTCAAATAAATAAATAAAATCTTTAAAAAATAATAATAATAAAATAAAATAAAATAAATAAATAAATCTTAAAAAAAAGAAACAGCAGTCTGTCCCAATACTCTCCATTACACCAACCTGTTTTATTTCCTTCCTAGCATTATCACTCTCTGGCCTTATCTTGCTTACCTGTCACAAGTAAATGTTAGTTTGAGAATGTAAGTACCTTATCTTTCTGTTTCACTGTTATATCTTGAGAGCCTACAGGAACTCAATAAATATTTGTTATATGAAAGAATGGTAAATAATTCATAATAACCAAAATATAGAATTCAAAGAGGAATGGACAGACAGGAGACAAGGCCATACAGATGGCCAAGGGCCAAATCGTGGACTATCCCCTAAGACATTTAATAGGTAACAGTAATTTAAGAGTTTAAAGGAAAGGAATAACATAATTAAATCCACATTTTACGAAGATCATTTTGGCTACACTGTGGAGTACGATGTGAGGGTAAACATGAAGGCAAGGAAGACTACTGAAAGAGTCCTGATAAAATAGAAGTCCTAAATTAAGGCAGTAGCAGTAGCAATAGGGAAGAGAAATAATAAGGTGATTAAAAACTATAAAGCATGGTGATTGCCTGGATATGTGAGGTGAAAGAGAAATTAGGGAAAACTTCCACATTTCTTACTTGAGCAATAAGGTTTTTGGTGTGCTATTCGCTAAGATAGAAATCAGCAGAGGATTTGCAGGGTGGGAAACAGGGAAATGAGTTCCATTTGGGATAAGTTGAGTTCCTGGCAGGCGGCATTGACATGCAGGACTTGATGTGCAGGACTGGAGCTCAGGAAAGAAGCCTGTGTTTGAAGGTTTGGGAGAGTGGGGGGCATAGAAATGGTAACTGAAGCTGTGGGAGTAGAGGAGATCACCCAGGGAGATTGTGTGGCCTTAAAACAAAAGAAACCAAGACAAAACCATGGGGAACATCAACAATTTTAGACATAATAAAAGGAATCTAAGGAGACTGACAAGGAAAAGGCAAGGAAGGAACCTAAGGGATAAGGGAGAGGACAGTTGGTAGGTGAATCCCAGGTTTCTAGTTGGGGAAACGGAGTAGATGGTAGTGTACTCACTGAGATGAGGAAGGGTGAGGGAGGAGCAGATTTGTGGGTTGAAGAGGCCTGTGTGGGGCACATGAAGTTAGAAGTACCTGTAGGACATCCAAGTATGTGGAGATATCCAGTAGCCAGTTTGTGACTAGAGGTTAGAAGAGGTCAGACCCAGAGACCTCTTCCTGAACCATTGTGGTGTTCTCTAACTTATTTTGCTGTCTCTGTTTCTCTTATTCTTCCATATCTGCCCTTCTGCCATTCCTCCTATGGATTAGAACATGAACTTTGGAGTCAGACTGCCAGACCGAATCCCAGATCTGTCACTTACTGGTCACTTAGGGAATTGACTTTACATCTTTGTGCCTGATTTTCTCACTGTAAAATGGGGTGAAAATTGAACTACCTCTTAGGTTTATTGGGAATACTAAGTTAATAGACATAAAGCACTTAGAACAGTGCTTGGACATAGAATGTTAGCTGTCATTTGTTTATCATCCTCATCATCATTTATCATTTATCTCATTTCACAGAGGTGACATGTTGCCAGTGTTGTCCTCCTAACGGATAGCTCTGATCATGTCCCTGTTCTATTCAGAAACATTTTTTTTTAAAGATTTATTTATTTATTTGAGAGAGCGAGAATGAGAGAGAGAGAGTACACGAGAGGGGGTAGGGTTAGAGGGAGAAGCAGGCTCCTCGCCGAGCAGGGAGCCCAATGCGGGACTCGATCCAGGGACTCCAGGATCATGACCTGAGCCGAAGGCAGTCGCTTAACCAACTGAGCCACCCAGGCGCCCCGATTCAGAGACTTTTTTTGAAGACTTCCCCCTACCTTTAGAATAAAGTTTGAACTTCCAGATTTCTCGTGATCTAGCTCCAACACTGAGTCCTGGAATGTTAGTGAGATGGAGCCTCAGAAGTCACCCAGCTCAACTTCTGCATTTTTACAGATGAGCAGAGTATGAAATTCCAGACTTTCTTCTCATTGCACCCTTGCTACTCTTTGTCCCATTCCGGATTCATGCATGAGACCAACAGTATCACCATTCTCTCCAAACCAGAACCACACTTGCCTTTATCCATTTGATCCCCTAATTCCAAAGTAGCTCATGAGGCTTTGTAACTTCCACTCTGTCTCATCTTGCCTCAGACCTTCCAGGGAAGACAATGCCATGACTTTTCCATTTGCTTTAATTAGCAACCTCTCCCTCCCCTCCTGTGGGCGGGCAGACAAAGGAACAGCTCTCTGGCACCTCTTTAAAGTCCAGTATTGGTGTCCTGAATTGACATGAAGAGACTTGGTGAGGAACCAAAGCTCGGGAAGAAACTCCAGCTTGCTCATATGAGAGAAGTTCATAGAGAATGCCTAGCATAATATCCTAGAGTAAGTTGCTGTTTTGGAGGAGGTATAGTCTTGGATGGCCTCATAAGCTAGGGAAACAATAAAGGTTTAGATGGTGGTGGCTGCTATTTTTTCCACTAAGAAGGTTGAGGGAGGGCTATAGGCAGCCCACATGGGGCTAATGACTAGGGAGGCCATTAGAGGTTACCCAATCTGGCAAATTAGCTCCTGATGATAAGATCAGACATCCTGCATCCCATATGAACCTTTTTCCATTATTTTCAGGTCATTTCGTTTTAATTACTTATGGTAAATTTGGGGAAAGTAATTAAATTGCAGTCGTGTGAGACTTTATTACCCTGCTGCTCTTACATCTGAACTGAGCGGCCGAGTAGGAGCGTGAATTTGTCCAGAAAGGAGTTCCTCATATTCTAGGCTTGCTTGTCTCTGCCAGCAGCGGTGAGCTGCCGAGGCTTTCTGGACAGTGGCTTGGACATCTGCCCAAGGCCCTCAGGGCTTGAGGGGTGCTAATAGGACCACCTTGGGGAAGGTGTAGGCGAGACTATGCAAGGAAGGCTCCTGCCTGTCTTTCTCATTTTCGGTTTCTGGTAGAAATTCCAAGTTCTGTGACAGCTGATGCCCAGGAATCCAAAGTCTAGTGAAAACTTCATTGTCAAGACTTCATTGTCAGTTCTGTGTTCTGTATCTTTGGCTTTCTGGTTCTGAACAACATCTCCTGCATCTCCTCCTTGTCCATGGTGAATGACCCAAGCAGCAGTGTAAGGTAGCTCCTTCACATGCAGGCAGGCAGGCCAGGGAGCCAGGTTTTCACCTAGATTTCCTGTGCTTTCTGTAGGCAGCAAGTGCCAACTGTCAGAGCCAAACTATATATTATTGCTTCTCATTGTTACCCTGAGTGTCCTCTTCACCTACACTCAACTGACTGCCCTGCTCACTGGGTCCCTTACTTTTCTACTCCCCTTTATTCCTGACATTCACTCTGCCTCAATTGCCTCTTTCTAGAGATCTTTACCTATAGAAATCCTCCTGCTCATCTTTCAAGGTCCAGTACATATGCCAACTCCTCCACGCAGCCTTCTTGAACTGTCCTGGCCAGAAATTATTTCCCCCACCCCTGTGTTCCCTGTGCACCCATAACACTTGATGTATGCTCATGTGCCATTTAGTGCATCTTTCTTTTTCCCTCAGTAGGCTATAGATTCCTTCAATACAGAAATAGTTCTCCTATATCTTTGTATCTCTTAATGCCTAATACTATACTCTTTACATGCTAGATATCTTATTAAGTATTTACTAAATGAAAAGTAGGAGTCCCTGATTTAACCTTCCCTAGTATAATTGGCTGAGTATCTGTCAAGGGAACCGTGTGTACTTCTAGAAAAAATGGTGGAGCGCTTCAATCCTTAAAACTCACCAAAATAGGGGCGCCTGGGTGGCTCAGTCATTAAGCGTCTGCTTTTGGCTCAGGTCATGATCCCAGGGTCCTGGGATCGAGCCCCGCATCATGGTCCCTGCTCGGTGGGAGGCCTGCTTCTCCCTCTCCCACTTCCCCTGCTTGTGTTCTTGCTCTCGCTATCTCTCTCTGTCAAATAAATAAATAAAATCTTAAAAAAAAAAAAAAAAACTCACCAGAATAAAAATGTACAAGCAAAACCAGAAAAGGAAACTTCATCTATAATAAAACTAGATAATACCACGTATCTGTACACAGACTGAAGAATATCTGCCAGACACAATGGAATGTAGATCAAATCCAAAGAGAACACCAAGATTTGACCAGCGAAAGGAATAAGGGCATGGGTAAACCAAAGAATTGGCAAACGTTTCTTTTGCAAAATCTCAAGGCACATAGAACTGAAAGAAAAAAACCATTGAGGCACATAGGAGGGCTGGCCTCAGACTTTTCTGTGATAACATTGAAGGCAACCATTTAGGAGTGAAACAACATTTAGAAAATTTGGAGAGAAAATGATTGTGACCTCTAGGAATCCCATACTAGTCAAGTTATGGTTGAAATATAAAATCATCAGAAATACTCCAGTATTTCTGGAGTATATCTTCTGGCTCAGGAGATGTGTCACCCATGAACCCTCTGGAAAACTCTACTTGAAGACATAATATAACCAAGTAAGAAATGAAGCAAAATATTGATTAATGGGTTGGTTGGGTATAAGAGTGAACTCCCTTAAACATAAAATTAAGTCTGTGGTAATTAGAGTTGCAAAAGGACTGTGATTATTAGAAGAATTTTGTCCATGTTTCTTCAGTAACACTCTTGAAAATACCAAATTATGAAACTTTGGAAAGATCCCCTGGACTTAAAAGGGCTCCTTAGGACTTTTGACTCATTCCTTGCCTCCATGCTAAACCCATCTTCTTAGATGGAGAATATTCAGCTTAATTCTTTGAGGTTGTTACCTCGTTACTTTGATTCCCTCCACACCCTTCTTTTTCTTAGCCTCTCTTTAGGGAATGGAAGGACTTAGATTTCTTAGGAGGGAGACGTTTCTCACCACTAAACCTTTATATAGTGAAGGGAGGCACACAGAACTAAAGGGAGGAAATTTTCAGCCTGTTCACTGAAGCCAATACATTTTCATCCAGAGGACCAAGAGCAAGATTGATCAGAGACTAGAAGGTGAAATATTTCTTCAAGCATTATGTCTCATTACATGAATTAACCTGGATAAATATCACAATGATGTTGAAGGAGAAAAAAGCAAGTTGCAGAAGGAAACATAGAGAATTATAGCATTTATATAAAATTTGAAAACATGGAAAACAATACTATATACTGTCTGCTAGTATAGCCCTTCTACTGTGCCTGAAATAGTTCATTAAAAATAATCCATCGTTCTTCATCTAGAGGGACTCCTGGACAGGGACCCCTTGGGCTAAGGTTAGGAGGCTCTTACCTCTGGGGAAATCCAGGTGACTCAACCATAATCTTTGGGCTGAAGTAGTGAGCTGGCCTAAAGTAGGCCTTTAGTCATATACTTAAAAAACTCCAGTTCCATACTCTTTTCTCACCCAAGGTTATGAGTAAGTTTAGAAAGCCTACCAGCTTCTCTCCAGAGAAGAACCTACCTGTCCTCAGAGTTACTGAAAAGTTTCATGGCTCTTTGCCAGATACTGCCCAGTCACCAGCTGAGTCCAAGCCCCTCACACAATGGAGAGTCACTTACCACTATGTACGCTTGGGCACATTGCTTAATCTCTGTGAGCCTCAAATTTCTCTGTAAAAATTAGAATAAATACCACCATCCCTGCAGGCTTGCCAAAAGGATTAAGTTACATAATGAACATAAAATGCTTTCTGTAATGACTGAGAAATATCCAACATCAGAGTTATGTGAATTCCCTTTCCTTCTGTAATAAACTAAAGAAAGTTCTAACCAAAGCCAGAAGAGCAACTAGAATTTGGAGGCCATTTTGCTTCCCAGGCCAGGGCTTCTTCCTTTCTTTTTTTTTTTTTTTAAAGATTTTATTTACTTGTTTATTTGAGAGAGAGTAGGGGGCAGGGGCAGAGGGAGAGAGATGAGAAGCAAGCTCCCTGCTCAGTGGGGAGCCTGACACGCAGGGCTCTGGGATTATGACCTGAGCTGGAAGCAGACACTTAACCAACTGAGCCACCCAGGCACCCCCAGGACTTCTTCCTTATGTCTAGGCCACAACATGCTGTGGCATAATATGCCTAGCCATTCAGTGGATCTACAGATCTTACTGTAGACCTCTGTGTTTTTCTCATGGTCTCTTCTCCACCTGAAGCATTAGGATTTTCAGGGTAATTTCCCAAAGCCTGCAGTTTTGCTTAAAATTTAACCACACCAAGGGACACCTGGGTGATTCAGTCGGTTAAGCATCCAACTCTTGATTTTGGCTCAGGTCATGATCTCAAGGTTGTGAACCAGCCCAGTCTTCAGCTCAGCTCCGAGCTGGGCATGGAGCGTGGTTAAGATTCTCTCTCCCTCTTCCTTTGCCCCTCCCCACCCCTCAAAAAATAATAATAATAATTTAACCCCACCAAGGAGAAATGAGGACCAAAACCCCGTTAATCTTAGCCATCTTTCAACAGCTTCTTAGAAAACACAACCAGGTATTAGCACAGCAGAGTCCTTAGTACCAAGCTAAGAGTTAAAACTACGTTGCAAAAACCATAGTTTTGGCATTGAGCCAGTTCTTTGCTTGAGCTGTAGAGGAAGTCACCTCTGCTCTGCTTTATGCACTGAGCAGAAAAGGCAAAGCCATTATTGTAGATTGGCAGCCAAGCCTTGGAGAGGGCTTATTTGATATGGTAGTACCAGTCCTTCCTCTCCAGCATGAGCTACCCACACTTCCAGGAAAATCCTTAATCTTGGAATTTCTTCCTGGACAGATGGAAAGCTATATTGGCTTGACATTTTTCCAGAATGCCTCAGCCTTGCTAATGGAGGTGACTTGTGACCATAGCAGTGGTAATAGGAAACAATGAAGAAACAAATGGCAGAAAAGAGCTTCACACTCACTAAGCATTTTGTCAGGTGTTCATCTCAAAGCCTTCCACAGATCCACTGACCAAGAGCTTCAGGAGAGCCCCCAGCTTCTTTTCAGTCAACCCACTTTTTCTCCATCATATCTGCAGATTCTACATGGGTAGTTTATGGGTCTCATAGGGAGTTACACATAAACTAGATGAGACGAGGTTCCTGAACACCTCAATCAGACTGGCTGGACATAAGGAGAACCCAGGCCATCCATTGCTATGGAAATCTGACCTCAGTCAATCTAGCCTCTTCCTTCCAGAAATGGTTCCCACTTATATCCCAAATTCCAAAATAGCCATGTAGTAGTCTCTAATTATGGCCGCTTGAATTCCTCTTGGCTGTTTCTTGTCTGCCAACTATGTTTACCCCTTCCCTAGCTCCAGAGCATGCGTTCTCAGGCTCTTAAACTACGGAGCAGGAAGTATCCTCCTACTCCCACTCTGGAAAAAGAAAGGAGACTTTTCAGTGACAAACTAGTAGCCAATTATAAGCCTGCTTTGTCCCGGGAGCCTGTTTTCTGAGGCTTTCTATACTTCCTTACTACTCTTTGGGGGAATTTTCATCAAGAAGCAGGAACCACTCTAACTGCTAACTGAACTGCTTTGCCTAAAGCAGAAGGCAAGTTGGAAAGTTCTGGGAGGTCCCTTAATGCCCACCCACTGTGTATCCCAAATTTTTTTTTTTTTTAAGTGTATTCTGAATTTGAGCTAAAAAACTAAAAAAACAAATTAATACTGTCTGCCTATCTCTAGCCCACACCACAGAGGTGCTGTGGCTTTTGCCTTTTGCTGCTTTCTGACTGGCTTAACCTTCCAGAAGAATAGAGATAAAGAAGACTCTGGAATGCCGTAACGGGGCTAGAATTCCTTTTCTGCATTTTACTAAAGTTTTGGCATTTGGGAAGAATCTTTTTTAATGGCCTGTGCATTAATAGTTTCAGTCTTTGGAATGTCCTCCTCCCCATCCCCCACGCCTCCTGGGTTGCCTGAGGATTTTTCCTTAATTGGTGTTTTGTTTTGTTTTGTTTTGTTTTGTTTTGTTTAAATGGAGCTCACACCCTTCCTACTCACCTTCCTTCTCCTCTCTAGCCCACTTGTGACTCTTTAGGGTAGTGAGTATTCCCCTGTTAGAACAGAGCCCTTCCTTCCACAGAGCCATTTGGCTCCGAAAAGCAACTTGGCAGTTCCAAGCAAGCTTCCTCCAGTCTTTTCTTCTTTTGATTTCTTTATATGCCATTATGATTAAATGTATGGATTCTGGAGTCAGGCAGACCTAGATTTGAATCTGATACTTGGCAATTTTGTGGTTTGGGGCAAATGGTTTAACTTCCCTAAATCTGTTACCTCATCTGCAAAATGTGGTTGTTATTTTTACTGCATCAGAGGCAAAAATAATACTCCTAGAATCATCTAGGAAGCTCTTTTTTTCTAATTAAATACATGAAGCCCCCATCTCAGACCTACCAAAAAGATTGATGGAAGCCAGGACAATGAGGGTGTTTTTGTTTGTTATTTTTTACACTGCCCAGGTGATTTTTCTGATGAAATGGCTAGATTTGTAAGTCAGTCCTATAATGTACGTAGAGTATTTATTTGCACAACGCCTAGCATAGAGTAGGGTAGGCAATGTGTGATGTGTGCTAGCAAAGATTTTCAAAAGGACCTTTCTTCTCATGCACCGGTCTTCAGGAGCCAGAAGGATGCTCTTTAAACACATTCAAATGCTAAGAACAAGAGGTGCTACTCTTGAGAATGTGGCTTTAGGATCTGGAGTAGTCTTTGATGTGTCATGGAGCTAGTTTAAAAAACATTGGGTTTTGGTTTTTGGTTTTTTGTCTTCTAAGTGAGTTTGGTTTTGATTAACCAGAGTCTGTAGTGAGAGCTGTGGGGCACCTATTGTTTCCATAACTAACCTAAGAAGATTCATGGGATCTAAGCCTTAAATGAAATTTGGGATATATTCCCAGATGAGAAGCAGAGTGATGGGTCAGTCCAGGGACTAGTGCCAGCTTCTAGCCACCCAGACCAAATAAGGAGAGACAGGGTGGAGTTTAGACCTCCAGGTCTGGGGTACCTAAAGAACTGAAGTCACAGGGTCTGCAGTTTTCAAGCCTTGGCAGGAAAGATCATTATGAGCATATCCGAACTCTGGACTTTGCTAAAGCTAGGTCCACGCTTGCTGCCACTGAGCCATTCTGTCTCCTAGTGATAACTTGAGGCATGTAGCCATTAACTGGATGGAGCAGCTATTCCTAGCCTGTGGAGGAGCCAGAACCGCCAACCCATAGTGGTGAGGATGGTGATGAGAGTCACGGGCATTCTTTAACTTGGCTCCTGTGTTACAGAAGCAACATCCAGGGCAGTGTCATTTGCAACAATGCTGTGATCGAGAAAGGAGCGGACATCAAGAACTGCCTAATTGGAAGTGGCCAGAGGATTGACGCCAAAGGTAAACCAAATTACAATCACAGGTGCCATTTTTTACTTAGCGTAGTAGTACAGATGGTACTCAGTGCTGGTGACGATTAGGGAACAAGCACAAGCATACTCTGTGGGTGAGAACATGAATCGATAAAGCCATCTTTGGAGGGGAATTGACATCATTGTCAGACCTTTTAACTTTGACTTAACAGTTCCATTTTTAGGAATGTATTTTACAGATAAGCTCATAAATGCATGCAGCCTTATTATCAAAAATTTTAAAACATACCAAAAAGATCTGATGGCCCAGACTAGCACCAGTACTTTACAGTGGCTCTTGGACCTATGTGAGAAGGGCCAGTAATCCAACAAAAGCATTGAAACTAGCTTTTGACGTCCTAGACTCCTTGAGCACCTTGTCTCACCTGGTATTTCAGAGAGGTAGTCCCGTAGGCTCCTGGGGGAAGGTTAGCAGCTTCTTCAGAAGCCCTTCGCTCAGAGCTGTTCTCTTAGCGGTGATGCTACGAGCTGTGCTCTTGGCTCACTCTGCTCTGTAGCTGGAGAAGAACTGTCCAGGTACCTTGTTTTGCTGTGCTTCACAGATACTGCGTTTCTTTTACAAGTGGAAGGTTTGTGGCAACCTTGCATCAAGCAAGTCTCCGGGCGCCGTTTTTCCAACAGCATTTGCTCACTTCGTGTCTCTGTGTCACATTTTGGTAATTCTTGGCAATATTTCAAACTTTTTCATTATTATCATATTTGTTCTGGTGATCTATGATCAGTGATTTTTTTTTTAAAGAATTTATTTATTTATTTGACAGAGAGAGACACAGCGAGAGAGGGAACACAAGCAGGGGGAGTGGGAGAGGGAGAAGCAGGCTTCCCGCCGAGCAGGGAGCCCGATGTGGGGCTTGATCCCAGGACCCTGGGATCATGACCTGAGCCGAAGGCAGACGCCTAACGACTGAGCCACCCAGGCGCCCCAAAGATCAGTGATTTTTGATGTTACTATTGTAATTGGGGAGCGGGGCCTCTATGAACTGCATCCGTATAAGATGGCAAACTTAACTGATAAACTTTGTGTGTGTTCTAACTGCTTGACCAACCAGTCATTCCCCAGTCTCTTTCCTATCCTCCAGCCTCCCTATTCCCTGAGAGACAATATTGAAATTAGGCCAATGGGGACGCCTGGGTGGCTCAGCTGTTAAGCATCTGCCTTCGGCTCAGGTCGTGATCTCAGGGTCCTGGGATCGAGCCCCACATCGGGCTCCCTGCTCCGCGGGAAGTCTGCTTCTCCCTCTCCCACTCCCCCTGCTTGTGTTCCCTCTCTCGCTGTGTCTCTCTGTCAAATAAATAAATAAAATCTTTAAAAAAAAAAAAAAGTGTCTACCTTTGGCTCAGGTCATGATCTCAAGGTCCTGGGATCAAGCCCCACATCAGGCTCCCTGCTCAGTGGGGAGTCTGCTTGTTCCTCTCCCTCTGCCCCTCCCTCAGCTTGTGCACTAACACTCTCTCTCTCTCTCAAATGAATAAATAAAATCTTTTTTTAAAAATTTTAAAAAATGAAATTAGGCCAATTAATAACCCTACAGTGGCCTCTAAGCGTTCAAGTGAAAGGAAGAGCTGCACGTCTCTCACTTTAAATCAAAAGCTAGAAACGATTAAGCTCTTAAGTGAGGGAAGCATGTTAAAAGCCGAGATAGGCTGAAAGCTGGGCCTCTTGCGCCAGTCAGCCAAGGTGTGAATTCAAAGGAGAAGTTCTTGAAGGAAATTAAAAGTGCTACTCTAGTGAACACACAAATGATACTCAAAACAACCTTATTGCTGATATGGAGAAAGTTTGAGAGGTCTGAATAGAAGATCAAACCAGCCACAATATTCCCTTAAGCCAGAGCCTAACCCAGAGCAAGGCCCTCACTCTCTTCAATTCTGAGAGAAGGGAGGAAGTTGCAGAAGAAAAGTTGGAAGCTAGCAGGGGTGGGTTCATGAGGTTGGAGGAAAGAAGCCATCTTTGTAACAAAAAAGTGCAAGATGAAGCCGCGAGTGCTGCTGTAGAAGCTGCAGCAAGTTTTCCAGATCTGGCTAAGATAGGAGGCCAGTTCCTTATCCATTAGGCAACTGGGGCTTCTGATCTGGCTAAGATAATTCACGAAGGTGGCTACACTAAACAACAGATTTTCAGGGGCGCCTGGGTGGCTCCGTCGTTAAGCGTCTGCCTTCGGCTCAGGTCATGATCCCAGGGTCCTGGGATCGAGCCCCGCATCGGGCTCCCTGCTCCGCGGGAAGCCTGCTTCTCCCTCTCCCACTCCCTCTGCTTGTGTTCCCTCTCTCGCTGTGTCTCTCTCTGTCAAATAAATAAATAAAATTTAAAAAATAAAATAAACAACATATTTTCAATGTAGACAAAACAGCCCGTGCATGCCCCTAGAGTCTTTAAGCTGATGCCAGTGCTCATTCGTCATTCTGGAAATCCTAGGGCCCCTAAGAATTAGCTAAATCTATTCTTCCTGTGCTCTATACATGCAACAACAAAGCCTAGATGACAGCACATCTGTTTACAGCTATTTCCTGAATAGTTTAAGCCCACTGTTGAGAACTCCTGCTCAGAAAAAAAGATTATTTTCAAAATATTACTGCTCATTAATGATGCACTTGGTCACCCAAGAGCTCTGATTGAGATGTACAATAAGAGTCATATTGTTTTCATGCCTGCTAACACAACATCCATTCTGTAGCCCACGGATCAAGGAGTAAAAGTCTTACTATTTATTTAAGAAATACATTTCTTGGGGTTCCTGGGTGGCTCATTCCATTAAGCATCTGACTTGATTTCGGCTCAGGGTCATGAGATCAAGCCCACATTAGGCTCCATGCTAGGCGTAGAGCCTGCTTAAGATTCTCTCTCTCCTTCTTCCTCTGCCCCTGCCCCACACCACCTGCCCCACACCCTCCCCCCCGCCCCACTTGCTCATCCTCTCTAAAAAAAAAAGAAATACATTTCTTAAGGCTGTAGCTGCCATAGTGATTCCTCTGATGTATCTGGGAGAAGTAAATTGAAAACCTTCCAGAGGGGCGCCTGGGTGGCTCAGTTGGTTGAGCGACTGCCTTCGGCTCAGGTCATGATCCTGGAGTCCTGGGATCGAGTCCCACATCAGGCTCCCTGCTCGGCAGGGAGTCTGCTCCTCCCTCTGACCCTCTCATGCTCTCTCTATCTCATTCTCTCTCTCAAATAAATAAATAAAATCTTTTAAAAAATAAATAAATAAATCTTTTAAAAAAAAGAAGAACAACAACAGTTGTGATCCACAGGAAGAGGTCAAAATAGCAACATTAACAGGACTTTAGAAGAAGTTGATTTCAGCCCTCATGGGTGACTTTGAGGGGTTCAACACTTCAGTGGGGGAAGTAACCGCAGATGGGTGGAAAGAACAAGAGAATTACTAGGTTCAAAAGTGGAGCCTGAAAATGTGGCTGAATCACTGCCATCTCTTGATAAAACCTGAACAGATGAGGAGTTACATCTGATGGATGAACAAAGAAAGTGGTTTCTTGAGATGGAATCTACTCCTGGTAAAATGCTGTGAAGATTGTAGAATTGACAAGAAAAGATTTAGACTATATAAACTCGTTGCTAAAGCAGCTGCAGAGTTTGAGAGCATTGACTCCAATTTTGAAAGAAGTTCTGCCATGAGTAAAATTCTGTCAAACTGCATCACATGCTACAGGGAAATCATTTCTGAAAGGAAGAGTCAATCAGTGCGGCAAACTTCACTGTTGTCTTATGTTAAGAAATCACCACAGCCACCCCAGCCTTCAGCACCCACCACCGTGACCAGGCAGCGGCCGTCAACATCGAGGCCAGACCCTCCACCAACACAAAGATTATGACTTGCTGAGAGCTCAGATGATAGCATTTTGTAGCAATAAAGCATTTTTAATGTATGTATATATATTTTTTAGACATAATGCTATTGCACAATTCATAGACTACCGTATAGTGTAAACATAACTTTTATATGCACTGGGAAACCAAAAAATTCACTTGATTTGCTTTAGTGTGATATTCACTTTATTGTAGTGGAACCGAACACACACTGTCTCTGAGCTGTGCCTGTGTGTGGTGCATGAGAGACATACAAACATCAGGGTTTCTCTGCTGGGCTGACAATTTGAATGGTCCAATCTTTGGCTGGATGTTTTTAATCAAAAAGTAGACAAAAAGTTCAAGATCAATTAGAATGGGCTAATTCCTTTTGAGATTATGTCTACATCTAGAGTATAGTGGAGTAAGTAGGAGAGCTGCTGAAAGAATTAACCCACCAATTCTGAATTGGTAGAAACCACAGCAAACAGGCCTTCTTCAGTTTTTTTCTCCTTCCCTTTTTATTTTTTTCATTTTTTTAAAGATTTTATTTATTTATTTGTCAGAGAGAGAGAGAGCACACAGGCAGGGGGAGCAGCAGGCTCCCCACTGAGCAGGGAGCCCGACTCAGGGCTCGATCCCAGGACCCTGGGATCATGACCTGAGCCAAAGGCAGACACTTAACGACTGAGCCCCCCAGGCATCCCTCTCCTTCGCTTTTCTAAAGCCACATACCTCCCTTTGGAGCTTTAGAATCAAACAGACCTAGATTCCCATCTCAGCTGTGCAACTCACTGGATGTGCACCAGGTTGTATTTTTCATCCCTAGACCTTAGATTTTCGAAACTAGAAAAGTTGAGACACTAATCATGGTCTTGGAGAATTGTTGTGAGAATTAAATATAAGTGAATGTTGTGAGGAGCACACGCAGCTTCTGGAGCACACCAAGGGCCTTAGAGTACCCCGTCCACGCAGTGCCGCTGTGCCTCTCCACGCCTCTGTACGTGCCCTCTCTTTCTGGAATTCCTCTTTTGAAGACTCTTCCTAAGTGTTTTCTGTTCTGCAGAACCTTCCCTGACTCTTCCCATGACTGCCCACAGCCAACCTAAGCATTCCTTCTTCCTCTGCACCCCTGAACTTTGTCAGCACCTTTATTAAAAGTTATGGCAGTTATCTATGAATCTGCCTCTCTACTGACCGAGATCCTTAAGGCCAAGGATTGACTTATTTCAATATGCATCCCTAGCTCTCAGAACAGGTTTATAGTTTATAGTGGGGGGGGGGAGGGAATGAGTGAATGAATTTGGGATCCATAGAGCATATTTTCTGAAATTTCAGTGCAGAAACCGTTCCAAGAAAGGCATATGTGAGATGGTTGCAATTATCATGAGATCTCTCCTTACTTTTTTTCTAAACTTAATGCTGATATAAGAACCACATGTAACATTGATAAATGAATTGGGGAGGTGTGGCCTTGGCCTGAAACCATCCTTCACCTTTATTTCTCTACTTGAGATGAGATGAAACTCTCCTCTGCAGTGTCTTTCTTCTCACATTTCAAGCACTTTCTTCCTCTATATGTGACAATGGTCATCTCTGAGAGGCCTTTCCTGAGTGTCACTAGTTTGCCAGTAAGGTTCTTTGTTAAAAGCATCATAAACTAACTCCGGCTGATTTAAGCCGATAAAACAATTCAAAGCCACAGTTCTACGATCAAGCTTAAAAACTGGGTTCCAGCCAAGATGTACACCCCCAACCATTGTGCCGAGGACCCCACTGCCGTCCTCACCTCACTGCTGCTTCTACCACCCAGCAGGCCCAACGTGGATTCTCTCTGGTTCCTGCTTCTTAGTATCACTAGCTCCCAGCCCCGAGTTTGGGGTGGCTGCGTCTGTAGGTGAAGCCTGGTCATACGTCCATGCCCGTGTGACAAGGAAGGCTGGCATTTTTAGTTGAATTAGTGGCAGACACCTTGCACCCAGTGCCCCACCAGAGAACTTTCAAGCAGGAGTGTTGGTCAAGGGCAGCACCGCAGCCTTTGGTGTTTTCTTCTGTAATCGTGGGCGAGGGCGAGGGCTGGTACACCCAACACTCGCCGCATGGATGGCGCTCCCCTCCTGGAATGCCATTGGCTTACAGTTGTTGTTTGTAGCTTTTTTTAGAGAGAGAGAGCGTGCACACACACAGGAGTGCGAGGGACAGTGGGAGAGGGACAAGCAGACTCCGTGCTGAGTGCGGAGCCCTGTGCGGGGCTCGATCTAACCATCCTGAGATCACAACCTGAGCCGAAACCAAGAGCCAGACGCTTAACCGACTGCACCACCCAGGCGCCCCTGTTGTTTATATCTTTAAAATGTTCTCACATACACTATCTTACTGGACTCTCATGAAAACTCTCTGAGGTAGGGATTCATTATTGACCCATTTGGTGAAGTGGAAACTGAGACTTTGAAAAGTTGAAATTTACCCAAGGTACATAGCTAGTAAATGACAAAACTGGGTCTTCAGCCTGAATTATTGCAAGACAGCCTCCAAAAAGACCAGAGAAAGAAGCCACTCCTGGCTTGCCCAGCAGAATTTGATCAGTCATAGACCTTTTCTCCCTTTAGTCCATCTTTCCCAGACCAATTGGAAAAATATATTTGGCCTCCATATCCCACCTCTTTCTGGTCTTCAGGAACCCCAGGTCTTCGTTCTTTCTCCTACTCAACATACCAGCTCACTCAGGCCTACCCTTGGGCTACAGAGAAACTTCTTTCTTAAGCAACTGGGGCCTATTGGTAATTTCTTTAAAATAGGATTCAGGGGTGCCTGGGTGGCTCAGTTGGTTAAGCGGTTGCCTTCAGCTCAGGTCATGATTCCAGGGTCCTGGGATCGAGTCCCACATCGGGCTCCCTGCTTGGCAGGGAGCCTGCTTCTCCCTCTCCCTCTGCCTACAGCTCCCCCCACTTGTGCGCTCTCTCTCTCTCTCTGTCAAATAAATAAATGAGATTTTTAAAAAAAGGATTCAAAATAAATAAATAAATAAATAAAAATAAAATAGGATTCGACTGGGACACCTGGCTGGCTCAGTCTGTAAAGCATGTAACTCTTGATCTTGGGGTCGTGAGTTCAAGCCCCATGCTGGGCCTAGAGCTTACTTAAAAAATAAAAATAAAACTCTTAATAAAAAAAAAAAAATTTTTTTTTAATAGGATTCACAAGACCCAACCTTTTCTCTGACTCCATGGAAGGCCTTGGAAAGGGTCCCCAGAGTTCCAAAAGCAGCTGCTCAGCTGGTCTGTGGAGCTGCTTTCTTATCCTGTCCCTTCCCTGTCACCTCATTGCATTTCTCTGTCCTTCTTTGTTCTCTTCTCTTTGGGTTTGTGGCCCCAAACAATGTTTCTTCCACCTCCTTCCTGCCTCTTTGTCTCTGTAAATTCTGTCCTGCTCAGCAAAAAGTAGAAGCATCCTCCAGTGCTTTCTTCTTTCAATCCCTCCTGGAGCCAGGAGCTGCTGCCTTTTGTGGTTTTTAAGAGTTTAGACTCCATGGGGCGCCTGGGTGGCTCAGTCATTGTTAAGAGTGTCTGCCTTTGGCTCAGGTCATGATCCCAGGGTTCTGGGATGGAGCCCTGCATCGGGGTCCCTGCTCCGCGGGAAGTCTGCTTCTCCCTCTCCCATTCCCCGTGCTTGTGTTCCCTCTCTTGCTGTATCTCTCTCTCTGTCAAATAAATAAATAAAATCTTAAAAAAAAAAAAAAAAAGAGTTTAGATTCCATAGGCATATTTGAATGCATGAACTCCATTTGCCACCACCCTAGAGGATCCCTCCTTTCTTGTGTGCTGGAACCTGGAACCTCACAGTTTCTGCTTCTTCCCATTTCCAACAAAGTAATGGTGCTCCTTCCTTTTATTTTGCCAAGGACCTTTTCCAGTCTGTATGCAGAATGCATGCATGACAACTGAATGCCAGATATTGAGGATTTGAGTCATGGCATCTCCCATCAGGGAGCACAAGGCTGGGCTAGCCAAACTCCTAGGATGTCATAGGCTTTAGCATCTCATGGACTTCTGGCTCTAACACTGTGTGTCCCCATTTTAGAAGGAGGCCCTTTAATGGTCCTCCTGAAAGAGAGGTGGCCAGGGAAGTCATCTGGACTCTAAACTGGAGAATCCCAGCACTTCCTGCTCTGTCCTCTATGCTGGATGGACCAGTGCATCCAACACAGGAGTCAGTGCCTTCCTGCCACAGGTACTCCTGGCCAGTCACCTGTTCCCACTGTCACTTGTCCTTGCAGCTGAGCCATATGGAGAAGGCAAATTCCTAGCCATTAGTGCAGCACTCGAGACCTTTTACTGCGAATGACCCAGACAAACATCAACAACTCAGATCCTCAGCAGCAGACACCTCAGTAGATGGCAGAGTCCCCAGTCAATCTTCCTCACCTGGAGGGATTTCAGAAAAAAACATTCATCCTCAGAAGCAACGCTGTCCCCTCTCCAGATTTCAATCATTTGCATACCACAGAGTTAGTACGTCCATATGAGTTTTACACCCCCAAAATGTGATTCTTACAACCCAGTGTAGCCCTCTCTGCCCTCTTCTAGCACCACCAGCAGAACAAGCCATTTTCTAACAGAACTCTGGGTTTTCTCACCGCGCCCCAGCATGCTCAGTTAATGAGATTATCTCTGGCAAAAATCCTGGCAGTCAAGTTTGACCTCCTGCTCAAGCCAGTGGAAAAGCCACAGCCAACAAAGTCAAAACCTAGAGACTCTAATTGGAAACTTCATGTGAGTCTCTTCTTATTGTCAGTGAGGTAACTTGGATCTCTTCCCTGTGACCACAGTGACCAGTCCTGTGGCCATGAAAGTAGACCTGACGGGCATATAGGTCAAGTCCTGGCTAGCAGGAATCCTTCCCAGCTTCCCATCAGTGCAGCTTTTCATATGCAGCTTGTCATTCCCTTCTGTCCCAGTGGTTTCTCCTCAGCTTACCAGCCTCCCTTTGTACTCTCAGGGAAGGATCCTTAGGATCTGATTCCAGCCCAGAACTTTTCAAGTGTTTACTGGAACCTGCTCCCAGCCCTGGCCAAGCAGAACGAGTACGGTTTGTTGCTCCCTCCAGGTTTCCTCCACCTTACAGAATCCCCATGAAAATACATCCGTCCCCAAAATGCCAGATCTAGTCTCTCTTCCCTGAATCCCAATAAGCAAGTCTTCTCCCACCCCCAGGCCAAGAGCAGACCAGAGGGTAGAGGGTAAAGTGGGTAGGGCAGGCCAAAGAGGGCTCAGGTGTTTATTTGGAGCCTGGCAGAGCAAAAGAAAGCATTGTCTGCCCCAGCCAGACACCTCATTTGCCCTTCTGGTCTGGAGCACTGAGGGCCAAATAGAGTGTTAATTAGAACTAAGACTGTCAGAGTGCCTGTGTGGCTCAGTCGTTAGGCATCTGCCTTCGGCTCAGGTCATGATCCCAGGGTGTTGGGATCGAGCCCCGCATCGGGCTCGCTGCTTGGCGGGAAGCCTGCTTCTCCCTCTCCCACTCCCCGTGCTTGTGTTCCCTCTCTCGCTGTGTCTCTCTCTCTGTCAAATAAATAAATAAAATCTTTAAAAAATAATAATAATAACTAAGACTGTCTTCAGAACAGCCTAGTATCTGTGGAAACTAGGGAGAGACTGGGTGAAGGAAGAATAAATGTCAGAGTCTAGATAGGCGATGATGAGGCTGACTTACGGCTGTAGAGGGATAAAGGGTAAAAAGGAGCTTTTGGAGGTCCCCTGAGAAGCTAGCCAAAGAAGTATTTCCTTTGTTCTTTTCTGGTCAGTCTTATCTCAAGGGTGGATCCTGATTGACAGTCACACTCCAGGACCATCCCCAGCGCTAGGGAATTTAGCAGCCTGAGCAGCATCTGGGCCTCCTTCCCATTCCTTTCACTGAAGAAAACAGATGGCTATGAAGCGTAAAAAGGAGGCCAGCCCTAGCCCCATTCTGTAACTTCTGTTTAATACTTATCAAAGCACCATGCTGGGCTCTTTCTCTCCATCATCTTATAGAATCCCTACTTGATGAGGAAACTAAAGCCCAAAGACATGAAATAATCTGCTCAAAGGCAAAGTAGAACTCAAGTCCTTTTGACTCAGAAGGTCTTTTCCGCGTTGTCACCTTTTCTTCCTCCCTTTCCTATCTTTTCCTTCTCTTGAGTTTGCCTCTGTCCAAAATGGTGCCGTAACAGCAAACTTGGTGAAAAGCCGAGACCGAGTTTTCTCTTCCTGTGGGGAAAGTTAGAAGAATAGGCCTGAGGATGCTCTGGGATCCCTAAGCACCCTTGCCGTAATGCACCAAATGTGTCAATTATACTCTCGACAAAGAGGTTGGGGGCCTTCTCTTCTGTATATGCTTCGTTTCCTACATCTGTACTCTCACATAACCCCCAAAACGCACATTCAACAAACTATTATTGCCTCCTATATTCTAGGCTAGAGGTATAAAGATGAATAAGATTTGCCTCTTGCTGTCCAACTGCCCCCAGTACAGAAACAGACAAGTAAATAATTATTGAAAAGTTTCTCAGGTATGATGGTAGGAGACTGTCAGGGTTAATTAAGGACATAAAAGAGAAATCGGTCAGTTCTGGCCCAAGGAAGGCATTAATGCTAAATCTTGAACTTTTGGGCTATTTATCAAATACACAAAGGGAAAAACCACTCAAGCAAAGGGGAACCATGTAAGCAAGCACTTGAAGGCAAAAAAAATCCAATGTGTTGGAAACTGCAAACCATTTGCAAAATCTAGAATATAGGGTACAAGGGAGATCTAGCAAGAAGCAAAGCTGAAAAGGTGGGTAGAACGGAAGACATGTCTGAATTCTTAAGGTCTCCAAAGCTGCAGTCAGAAACCCCCTTAGAGGCTCCAGCCTATGGGCAATATGAACAAACCCAAACATGTCTCTGTCAGTCTTGGTCCCATCATCAAGGATCTTCATTTTGCTGCACCAAAGCCTTCTAAGACTGAAGTAGAGCATCAGGAAAGCCAAATTGGGCAGCCTGGCCCCCAATCCCTATCAGGGTCACATTCAAGCTCCCAAGTATGACAAGAAACATGTTGGATCCTTAGAAACCATGGGAAGCTTGCCCAGAAAGAATCCATTTCCAGCCAGCTGGTCAGCTTTTTCTGTCTGAGCCAATAGAGGGCAGGAAAACTCTCCTGTGTCCTGCATGTGCCCCCTACCTCCAGGCAAGAAGTAGATAACATGCCCCTAGGTCCCCTACCCCTTCCAGACCATTAGTTCACTGCCTCCATTCTATTGCTCTTATTCCTAGAAAACTAACCCTCTTCTTACCCTTCACCCCATCACTGGTCAACTTCCATGGTGCTCCCCTAAATATATTGAGGGCTCATAGTCTTCCTCTTCGCTCCTTCTCTTCTAAATATCTTGGACTACTTACACTCAGTTTTACAATTCTCTGAGCTTCTCTACTCTTACCAACCCTCATCTCCTTTCAACTTTCGCTCTCCACTTAATAATCGTACCCTATCCTCCTCACTACCCGGGACCTCTGAAATCTTTCCCGTGCTGGTAGCTGTGCTAGACACTGGGGTAGAAACATAAATACACTGGCCCCCCTTGAGATTCTTACAGGGAAGTGTAGGAGAATGAGATAATGACCTGGAGACAGAGGTATGTATCCGGTAGTGTTTTCACAAAGCAGGAAATGGACAGTTTGGAAGGGAAGGCACCACTAATAGTGGAGGCGCTTGATTAGGGCATTTAGGGCAAGAGTGTGATGGGATGAGGGGCAAGAAAGGCATTCTAGACAGAGGGAACAGCCTGTGCAGAGGTCTAGAGCTACAAAATAGTATGGCTTGTAGGTATAATTGCAGAATGGTGGAACATGAAGCTGGAGAGGTAAGCAAGGATTGGGTCAGGGAGGGCCATATTTTGGACTTTACAAAATAATGGCCACTGCTTATCCAGCACTTGAGGATTCTTTAAGTCATTGAATTCTCACAACTCTGCAGTAGGTGGTATTATTTCCATGTTATATGTGAAACATCGCCCCTTCTCCTTTGGATATCTCCATTTAACTGTTTAGTGCCACTGCTTCTCACCCTTTTCCCCCCACCCCCTACCATTTGGCCACACCAAAGTATTTCATGTTTGCCTTCCTTGTATTTTTATACCTTTGCTCACGTTGTTCCAACAGCCTGGAATGCCTTCCCTTTGATACACTGCCTGAAAAAACTCTATTCATCCTGTAAGACCCATCCAGTTCCCCTCCTATGTGAAGTCTCCCGGAAGCTAGGTTTAAAAGAGTGAGTCCCTTCCTCCTGTGTGAGAAAATGCTGCCTCTCCTATAATCCCTTTAGCAAATTGTATTCCCAAGATCTTCTCAAGAGCAGAGCCACATAGGAGACGAATAAATGTTTATGAACATAGAAATTAGAAATAATTTGGTTTGAAATGACACCTTTACTGCCAGTTCTCAAACAACTTTTTTCTTCTCTTTTGTAGCCAAACGAGTGAACGAGGTGATCGTGGGGAGTGACCAGCTCATGGAGATCTGAGTTCTGAGCAAGTCAGACTCCTTTCTCTTGGCCCTCAGAACTACAGATGTTGGCTGGCCCACCTGTTTGACTCTGTATTTATTTCCCAATAAAGAAGGGCTCCCATGGGGCGCCTGGCTGGCTCAGTCAGTAGAGCATGAGGCTCTTGATCTCGGGGTTGTGAGTTCAAGCCCCACGTTGGGTGTAAAATTTATTTAAATAAACTTTAAAAAGTGGGGGGCATTCCCAAAGGTATGCCAGAGACTTGTGGAGTAGTCCCAAGCTCCGGGTTTGAGTCACGTGGTAAAAACCATGTAGAGCCAGTGTGTAGAACAGGATAAGACACAGTGGCCTGGCTCTTGTGTACTGTGGTTATCAGGCAGGGGGCAGCAGGGTAAAGCTCTTAGGAGGACTGCTTTCAGACTGGTTGGCCCAGCCTAGCCCATAAAAGCATCTTCCACCTGAAAGGACCTGGAAGTACTTCGGTTCCTGACCCTAATCAGGCTTTCTAGACCCATAGGCCCAGCAGCTGGCAGTGCCATCTCCGTACGTGACGCTCCTTCTCCAGCTGCCGATTTGGGCAGCCTGGCCCCCAATCCTGAGTCCAGGACTTAATACTCTATTCTGTTCCCTTACCTGCCACACAGATTCCCAGCCCCTGCCACCTCCCCACCCCCAGCCTCACCTGCCATTCACTCCCTACAGTTTTTCCACGTCAACTGTTGACTTTTGGAGACTTAAAACAGGCAGGAGGCAGCCCTGGCCTAGGCATCAAGCCTAACTCCACTGGTCTTAGCGGAGGCAAGAGCAGTAAAAGAAAGCCGTGGGGTCCTGGGTGGCTCAGTCAGTTAGGTGGCTGCCTTCCGCTCAGGTCATGATCCCAGGGCCCTGGGATCGAGCCCCGCATCAGGCGCCCTGCTCGGCGGGAAGCCTGCTTCTCCCTCTCCCTCTGCTGCTCCCCCTGCTTGTGCACATGCGCGCTCTCTCGTCAAATAGGTAAATAAAATCTTTTTTAAAATAAACAAATAAAAATAAAAGAAAGCCGTGATCTATGAAGCCAGACAGACTCCTTCTCACCTCCCCTTAGTGAGGAGTCTATGGTCTATTCAACCTGGTAAGTAAGAGCCAGGAACCTTTATCATGATTTGAGTCTTTCTGAGTCTTCTCCAGCTGCACTCCTTTATATCCTAATTATACTGCCTCTCCTGCTTCAGATAATTAAGAAGTAAGACTTCCATACTCATAGCCCTTCTGGAATCCTGTCCGCCTTCCCTTTACCACCCCCACTCCCAAACACACGCACCCTGGGCTCTTGCCTCCCCCTGCACTACTTTACAACCTGCAGGTGTTTGGTGGAAGATAAAAGTGGTTCCTGGGGTGAGATTTTACCTCCTAGAATTATCAAAGTAAAGGTTTCCCTTGATGTGCTCACTGTGGGTGGCAGTAATTATAAAGAATGATTTGAAATACTGGTTTCCACGTTGCTTCAAAAATCCCAAGTCTCTAAAGTTCATTGGTGTAATCTTGCCTGAATCTTAGTGCTGTTCTCATTGAACTTGTGAGAGACTGGACGAGCATTCCTACCCGGGGGGATCTACACCTCCACCAGCCTTCTTGGGAGCTCTCGAGCTCCACATTCCTACCGCTGGTGGGGACAAGGTTCCTGAACACTTGTGCTCATCAGACAGGAGCCGAAATGGCCCAGCAGAAGTGGTTGAAAGAGATAGAACTGCGGGGGAGGGGGAGCGGGAGTAAAGAGCTGCGCAGTGCCCCCGGGGGGGGGGGTCCCCTTTGGAAATGAAATGAAATCTGTGGAGCCCAGATGACACCGGCTGGAAGGAGACCTTCCCTCTGGAATGTTGCATGGCTTTGGCCCAGTCACCGCCTCTCCTCTGTCCCTGTGTTTCCACATCTGCAAAATGGGAAAGTTGCACTGGACAGCTTCTAAAGGCTCTTCCTATTCTCAAGTTCTGTCCCCTCTCTCAGAGCTTTCTGACCCTTGGGATCCGGGTGGCCCAAGAGGCCAGAAGGCTGCTCCTTGTCAACAGAAAGGGGATGGAGCTGGATAGGTTTGGAAGGAGGTAGGTGGGGGACAAGAAGGGATTGATTAAACTGTCCCAGAGCCTTCCCATATCCCTTCCTGATCTTCCCCACAGAGCCCTTGTGGAATCCCTGACTATAAGGTAGAGGAAAGACCTCTCCTCTACCTTCCCTTGCACAAGCCCATGAGCAGCCCTGCTCCAAGAAAAGGAGGGAGCTGGAGAAAACAGGACAAGGTAAGGGTTTCCCCGGGGAAGGCCTCGCTTGAGTTTAAGTCCCAGCCGGGAACAACCCCAGCCCAGGACACTGCTGCTATCGTCTCCAACAACACCGGGATTGACTGGGTGCCCAAGATGCTTTCATTTCTCTTCTCTTTGCTCTATTTGTTTGCCAGAGGCAGGGACCATTTTTGTTTCCTTTTGGCAGCAGCTACAGAGAGTTTGAATATATCTAAAAGATGGTGAGCAACTGAATTTCCACTGGCCAGCCACCTCTCCACGGGGCGGAAGCCAGAAGAGCCAGGCAGGTGAAGGGGTCGCCTGCCCCGCCTCTCCCAGGGATGCTCCGTGAGGGAAGTGGAGGAGAGAAGGAAGGGGGCTTTCAGTAACAATCAGGGAGGACTCTGGGGAGGTGTTGGGCAACAACACCTGGAGTTCTGGAAGCTCGCCAGGTCAGACAAAATTTGATATCTACTACTCCAGGAACCCCTCCCCCGGTAACACCTTACCCTCACCTGCTGGCAACAGCTCCTGAGCCAGTAAGGGGACTGACTGCCAAGACTGCCCTCCAAGCTTTTTCCCAAGGCTGGAAGCTGAACTTCTTCCCAGTCCTTCACCACATTACTCTTCCTATCCTGCTCCCATCCATGGAGGTGGCGGGGAGGGGGTTCGTGGGGAATTGTCTTTAGCTGGAGCCCCAAGAGCAATCTAGGGGCCTGCACAGCCTAGTTTATAAGCTGTTTCTATTTCCAGAGAACCACAGAAAGCACACTTTCTTTATCCACAGCCCTCCCTACCCCTAAGGAGGTACATAAGCCAGGCCTTTGTATGCTGTTTTCTAAATAGTTAAATGTGTCTGAGGAAGATGGAGTGGGTGTGGGAAGGACCACCCAGACACAAGGTCTAGAAAACTTAGCTCTGATGGAGCTCACAGGGAAGGAAAGAGGCTGGGCAGGAGAACACATTCTACTTGAAGCCGGGATGACTTGTCCTCGACCTGAGCCATCTGCCGCCACCCAGAAGGACTGCATCAGGGGCTTTTCTGCTATAGATAAATGGGGGAGATTCTGCTTTGATTCTCAGCCTCCCTTCTTACTCCACCTTCAAGGTAAAAGGCCATTTTCTGATCTCTGGTTGCAGCCTCTGACACTAGAGACTTGATAGGTGCTGTTGGCCTAAAGCTGCCTACAGGGAAGGGGGTGTATAGTCCCAGGCTTGGCCATTAAACATAACGGATGGCAGGGGGAGGGGTGGGTGCTGGTGCCAGGGCTCCTTGCTTCCCTCTTCCACATCTCAGGGTTACTGACTCTGCCGGGCCCAGATAACAGAAGCCGGCCCAAAGCATGAGTGAGAAGCCTGGGGGAATGCCAAGGAAAGAAGGCCTGCCCTAGTTCCTCCCACATGGACCCTACCCTGAAGCCAGGCTGGTCACTTTCCAACACTGTGTATGTGTGTGTGTGTGTTTTTTTTACCTCACTTTTCCTGGCACTGTTCCTCAGCCACATATATTATCTCATTTAATCCTTATGTCAGGGGCGCCTGGGTGGCTCAGTCGTTAAGCGTCTGCCTTCGGCTCAGGTCATGATCCCGGGGTACTGGGATCAAGCCCCGCATCGGGCTCCCTGCTCCACGGGAAGCCTGCTTCTCCCTCCCCCACTCCCCCTGCTTGTGTTCCCTCTCTGGCTTTCTCTCTCTCTGTCAAATAAATAAAATCTTAAAAAAAATTAAAAAATCCTTATGTCAATGTCAGAGATCATATGACTTGCCCAAGCTCTCATAAGCAGACCTTGAACCAATGTCTTCTTTTCAATTTGGTAATCCTCCCACCTCTCCCATCTAATCCCTCTAACTTAAACCTCCCTGAGTATTCCATCTCACAGTAGTTTCCCCTGTGGTCTTTGTGCTCTCCCTTAGGCTGTGAACTTCGAAAAAGCAGGTACCCTGCAAATCCAGAGCTTAGCAAAGGGGTGGACACATAACAGACCTTAAGGGATATTTGTCTCAATCAGTAATTAGATTTACTCCTTGGTGATAATGAATTAATTAGATTGCTTTTCTTTTTTGTTATTCTTTGGAGAACTTCTCTGGTTTGAACCCAAAACACATTCCCAGATCCAGTGGAAGTGACACTGGACCAGGCTGTTCCACAGTGAAGCAGTCCACGTATAGAGAGAGAAGAGGAGCTTCTGCCTCCCTTCCTGTTCCCTGGGGTCTGTGGCTTTAGCTTGCCCTGGCTGAGCTCAGCTGCACTCAAGAAATCACTTTGTTGGGGAAAAGAAAGGTCATCTTGGAGCTTGGAGCAGCCAGAGGGCACTAGGCCCTGGGTTGGAATGGTTAGAACTACAGACCAGTTTCTCCCACACTGGGTCTTTGGACTTTGGCAAGAAGTTTTCCCAGCAGGCAAGCCCTACCCTGGAAGCATCCACAGAAATGCTGGGCTTCACCACAGTTGTTAGCAATGGTGGGCCTGTGGTAGAAGCAGAGTCCCAAGGCCCAGGATTACAAATCTTTCTCCATGGACTTGGTCTTGCAGAGTCCAGTTAGAGGGAAGGAGGTCTCAAGAGCTACTTACAGCAAAGTCTGTCTACTTGGGTACCCAGCCATACTCAGCTGTAGCCCCAAGAGCAATCCAGGGGCCCACACAGCTAAGTTTAGAGGTTATTTCTATACCCAGAGAATTGCTGAGGGTACACTTCCTTTTTTTTTTTTTTTTTTTTCAGAAAGATTTTATTTATTTATTTGACAGCAGGAGAGACAGCAAGAGAGAGCACAAGCAGGGGGAGGAACAGAGGGACAGGGAGAAGCAGGCTCCCTGCTGAGCAGGGAGCCGATGGGGGGCTCGATCCCGGGACCCCGGGATCAAGGCCTGAGCAGAAGGTAGCTGCCTAACTGATTGAGCCACCCAGGCGCCCCTGAGGGTACACTTCCTTGGATCCTCCTATTCCAGCATCTTCCCCAGATGCCGAGGATACACTTTCTTTATCCACAACAGGGTAACAGGGAAGAAGAAAGTGCTAAGCACATATGCTGCTTTTAATGTGTAGTTACTACTTGGCCAAAAGCATCCTGCATGTATTACTTCCTCCTGCATGTATTACTTCCTCCATAGGCATTTTGCTGGATGAATGGACCAAGAGATGTGGCAAACCTTTTAGGTGATGTTCATCCCCTCAGCCTAAAATTTCCCTTTCCACAGGACGGAGGCTCTGGAAATAATGTTAATTGACACGTTTTCAAAAAGCAATTTGGCAATGTGTAGCAAGAGCCATAAAAATGTTCATACTTTTTGACCCAACACCCTCACTTCTGGGAATCTGTCCTAAGGACATTCTCCAAATGATTGATACAAACACTATGTAGTAACATGAAATGTTAATGATGTAATGATAAACAAGTCTGGAGGAACTGACCAAGAAATTGGCCAGAGATAGTAGTAGTTGTGTTAGAGTAATGAGTTTATTGGAGATTCTGTTTCTCTTTCCCAAACCTTGCATGTTAGAATATTGATTTTACCCTCCCCTGACACTCAGGGTTAATCATTCAGAAACCTGGAAGAAACAGGACTCAGGACAGTTGATGAAAAATTTTTTCTTTTTTTAAAGATTTTATTTAGTTATTTGACAGAGAGACACAGCGAGAGCTGGAACACAAGCAGGGGGATTGGGAGAGGGAGAAGCAGGCTTCCCGCTGAGCAGGGAGCCCAATGTGGGGCTCGATCCCAGGACCCTGGGACCATGACCTGAGCCGAAGGCAGACACTTAACGACTGAGCCACCCAGGCGCCCCAGTTGATGAAAATTTAATAAAGGAACTAGTCTCTGTTTCCAGTCCTTTCCACCCTGGTTTCTGCAACTCTCAGTGACTCACTCAACCATTACTGAGCACCTACTTATTGTCTAGTGAGGGAGGCAGAGTCTCAAGTACATAAGTTGTGTCATAAATGCAATAATAAATAGTGTGTTACAAGGAGCACAATGAAAGAAGCAACTGTCAGGAGGGAGGTGTGAATCAAGGAAGGCTTCAAAGAGGGGTGATTGGCTCATGTTCAGTTTTGAAGGTTGTCTTCCAAGACAACAGGGCCACAACACGTACTAAGGCAGAAACGCCTGGAATGCCATGGTGCCTTTAGGAAATTAAATCTAACTCTGCAGGGCTGGAAGGAACATTGAGTGGCTGTGAAGGAATTATGGGAGAGAAGGCTTTAGTTAGATCATGCAGGGCTCCGTGCTCCAAATGGGCTTTGTGTTTTGGAGCTATCATCAGATTTGCATTTTAGAGAGATGACTCTGGCCTCGGTGGAGAGTGGACTGAAAGGGACAAGAATGGAGGCAGAAAAGACTGAAGTCATTGGCGTCTCCTGGCTTATGCTTGGCCAGCGCCGTGCCTCCCCGGGATCGCCCTCCGTGCTCCTCCCCGAGGGCCCCGCGGGCGGCCGGGGAAGCGAGGCGTGGGGTGGCCCTGCCTGGGTGGTCTCCTGCCCCGCCCCCACCCGCGGCGCCGTCGCCTAGCAGCGGATCCGGCCGCGCGGCTCCGGGTAATTTGCGGACCCCTCAGCCAATGGGAGGGCGTCGTCCCGGCCCGCTCCCTTTTTCTGGAGCTAAGGACGCCTCCTCCTCACTGCGTTCTCCACCTCTAGCCGCGCGGGGCGTCGCGGGCCGGTAGCTCTGCCTGCACGCGGGGCCGACTGCGGCACCCCGTAGCAGCCGCCGCGGCACGCCGGCACCCCACCCTCACCCACGCCGCGCCTAAGCGGCCCCGCCGAGTCCCGACGCGGGGCTCCGCGGTACCCGGGTACCAGGCCAGCTTATGGAGAATCCCAGATAACGCGGGTTGGGGGCGCCCACGCCCCCCATCCCCGCCGGCATGGCTCGGCCGCCGCCACTCCAGGAGCTGCCCCCTGGCTATACACCCCCAGCTCGAGCCGCATCACCCCAGGTGAGTGGACAGGAAGCCAGAGGGAGAAAGACTGGGACCAGGTCTTGAGACCCCCAGGTCTGTCACTCTGCGAGGTGTGATGTCTCTAAAGTGCAGGGTTATAGCCCACCCTTTAAGGGTGTGTGTGCGTCTTTCTGTGTCTTCTCGGCATCTGGCCGGTGAGACTGTGTCTGGGTTTCACCTCTGTCCACCTGAGAACAGATGTGTGCATATGTATCTTATTCTCAGAAAAGTATCCGTGCCTTCCTGCGGTATGTATGGGGGGCGGGGGGGGGGCGGGGAGAGACAAGGAATAGAGTTAAATATTTTCCATCTTTGGGACTCTGTGTAGGTCCTACCTGTCCTGCATCCAGAAACCAAGAAGCTGGGGCTTGGCAGAGGGTGCACATAAGGAGAAAAGGGGAGGATTTCATGCATTGTTACAGTAATGCCTGGCTGACACTTCTCTTTCCATCCCAGATCCTAGCTGGGAGCCTGAAGGCTCCACTCTGGCTTCGTGCTTACTTCCAGGGGCTGCTCTTCTCTCTGGGCTGTGGGATCCAGAGACACTGTGGCAAAGTGCTCTTCCTGGGCCTGTTGGCCTTTGGAGCCCTGGCACTGGGTCTCCGCGTGGCCATCATTGAGACAGACCTAGAACAGCTCTGGGTGGAAGGTGAGTTGTGGACACTAGTCATAGCTGCTTGGGTATGGTGAGCCCAAGATAAGAACAGGGTGAGGAGCTGGCTACTGAGTTCTAGGGGCCTCGGCCCTGGGTCTGGAGAGGGTACATGCCTGCCAGAGCCTGGGCATCTGGGAGCAGTGCTCCCTCCCACACCTGTAAATGGACATGTGCAGATGATGGAGTCCTGTGAATAGGTCTATAGAATAGTTACCTGTGAGCTTGTGTGTGTCTGTGTGTTTGTTTAGCAATTATTACCAACTTTTTATGTGTTTTTTTTACTGCATGACAGTGTTTGCAAAGGCAACCAAAATCTTTCAGTAGCAAGGAGAGTAAAATATGTGCTGCAATATAACATACAGTAGAATATAAAGCAGAGTATGATTACTTGAGTAAGATAAGGCAGGGAGAGATCACAGCTGATCAGGAGAGTCAAGAAAATTACAACTGGGCTGGGGAAACTGAGTAAATCATCTGGCAGGCCTCCATGGAGAGGTCCCTTGCACCTAGAGTCCCATGCACCTAGAGTCCCGTGCACCGAGGCCCCCTGAAACCATTTAGTAGAAAAAAAGTGGCGCAGGGTCTACACTTTGAGGCAACAGCGAGGTCAGATGCAACCAAATCCTCACTTCCTAATGGAAACATTAGGTAAAAATGATTTCTTATTAATAATTTTGGCATAACCGTCCTTTCCTGGGGGCTGGTTTCATATGCTAGCCCTTCAATAGAGTCAAACTCTCCTCTGTTCTTTCCTGGGAAATTTGCATTGGTGGGTCCCCCCAAACCTCCCCCAGACCTGGCCCACACCCAAAGGCAGGGCCAGGTTAGAATCTCACACCCTTGAGTTATTTCAAATGCTGGCAAGCCCTAGGATGCAGAGCAGATGTTTCTTGGAGGCTGCCTGCCTGCCTGTTGGGCTCCCACACCCCATCCCCACCCTACCCCAGCCCTCTGCAGGCTCACACATCCATACGCACTCTAGGCCAGCCCTGGGGTCCAGAGCAGATGTTTCTCTGTGCCTGCCTGCCTGCCTGCCCTCAGCCCCAGGACACACATGTGCATACATGCACACACATACCCCCACCCACACCGCGGCTGCCTGGGTGGTCCCAAATGACTGTTGGATTTCCTGCCACAATAGAAGCTGTCTCCCCCCTCTTCCTCCTTCTTCATTTCCCAGATCTTTCCCATCTAAACATGGCTTGAACCTCCATGTTCCTCATCCTCTCTCCTGCTCTCCAGCACAGGACAGGCTAGATCCCACTGGATCTTTGCTGCTGCTTGTGGATGGGTGATGTAAAAGGGTGGTGGCCAATTCCGAGGCCTTTTTCCTTTATTTCAGAATACTGCTGTGTCCCGTATCGGCTAGGGCTGGGGTGAGGTAAAAGCAGTGATCCTGACCTGATTTCTTCTCTGTACATTCGTAGTTGAGGCTTCTCCCAGCCATGCCCTAGGCAACGAGGAGCTGATCAAGGCGAGGACTAAAGAGTATTCTCTATTCCTTTCCTGTTTTGCTAATACGGAAAGCAAAGAAAGAAGCAGGACACTGGCCATCAGAGTTCAGGGTCCCCTCCAGCTTTGCCATGGTGAGAGACAGAATGTGACTCGTCCTTCCCGATCAATTTTAAAGCTAAAAGGCTCAGAGATAGATTGATCTCTAGAATAAAAAATAAATAAATAAATAAACAAAAAAAACCCCACAACATTATAGCCCAACTAGTACTTACAGGAACAATGATTGAGATGGCTTGAAATTGGAGCTGTCCCTGAAAACAAGGGACATGTATCTAGAAGGCAGGGTGAAACATATCAATTGGTGGAACCACTATCCACTCAAAAACCCAAGGCTGAAACCTTGGGAGTCAGCCTCAGTTCTCCTTGCTTACCTAACTGGTTACTAAACCGGCAAATTCTTCTTTCTTAACTTCTCTCATAACAGACCCCTCCTTTTCACCCTGTGGCCATTGCTCTAGTTGAGGCCTTTCTCAGTCTCTGGTCGTACACTCCTGATTATATCATTTAATATGCTTTTCGCCACATGAAAGAGGAAAAAAGGAAGGGAGGGAGGGAGGAAGGAAGGAAGAACAGGAAATCTGGTAGTAGACAGTAGAGCAGTTCCAGGATGGTTAATTCAGCAACCTAAGGACATCAGCAAGGATCCAGGTTCTTCCTTTCTCCTAAGCCTTCTTCAGCATGTGGGGCTTTTGTCCTCAGGCTTATCACCTCCTTGTCCCAAGTGGCTACTGCAATGGTCCCTTTTTGGAAGTGAGGGAAAATTTACCAGAAGCCCCCCCAGCTGACTTCCCATTTGGTCACTTTGGCAAGAACTGTGGAGCTATGCCTAAACCGTTCACTTGGCAAAGGCAGTGGAATTACTGTGATTGACTAATCAAATTTCAGCCCCTGAGGCTGGGGAGGGATCCAGCTTCCCTGAATCACTGGGCCTTTCAGAGGATGGCCAACGAAATCAAAGTCTGTTAGAGAAGTGACCAATCTTCTGCAGGACTCACCTTCTAATCTGCCTCCACACTGCCCTCCTGTGGTGTATCTAAATCTGGCCAAGTCGGTCCCCTGCTTAGAGCCCTTCCACCAGTTTCTACGAGGTTCTGGGCAGTCTCCAGAATCAAGTTCAAGCTCCTTAGCAAACATTCTAGGCCCTCCGCAACCTAACTCTTGATTTCTTCTCCAGCATTGTCTCTGCCTCACTCAGCAATGCTGAGCCTTTGACAGTTCCCTACACCTACTTGGTCCAGAATGCCTTTTCCTGACTTCTTCCCTTGGCCAATTCCTATTCATTCACAGCTCAGCTCCAGAATGTATTGTTAGGTGATGAAAAAGTCAGGTCATCTCACTTCTCTGCTCAAAACCTACCATGGCTCCCAATTCACTCAGAGAAGGACTGCATCACTACAATAGCTTACAGGCCCTTACATGTAAAATTTCTGGACCAAAGATTATGAACATTTCTCATTTCCAAATATCATACCAAATTACACTCTGGTGGTAGGTTAGAGTACACTCCTATAAGCCAGCAATGAGGGCCATCATTATTTTTATTTTGGCTAAATTGATAGATGGTAATTTATTGCTGTTTTAATTCATATTACCTATAATATAGGATTATATATCTTACCATTGTAGGATTACCTATAAGGTGGATTCATTTTCCATGCTGGCTAACAAGTTATAGTCTCCCTTTTGTAAAGGTACAAAAGTTTTTATTTTATTTTTTATTTTTAAATTTTTTTTTAAGATTTTATTTATTTATTTAACAGAGAGAGACACAGGGAGAGAGGGAACACAAGCAGGGGGAGTGGGAGAGGGAGAAGCAGGCTGCCCGCTGAGCAGGGAGCCCGATGTGGGGCTCGATCCCAGGACCCCGGGATCATGACCTGAGCTGAAGGCAGACGCTTAACGACTGAGCCACCCAGGTGCCCCCAAAAGTTTTTTTTTTTTTTTAAAGATTTTATTTATTTATTTGACAGAGAGAGAGGCAGCGAGAGAGGGAACACAAGCAAGAGGAGTGTGAGAGGGAGAAGCAGGCTTCCCGCGGAGCAGGGAGCCCAATGTGGGGCTCGATCCCAGGACCCTGGGATCATGACCTGAGCCGAAGGCAGATGCTTAACGACTGAGCCACCCAGGCGCCCCACCCCCAAAAGTTTTTAAAAGATGTGTTGATTTTGATGTCTCCTTCCCCTGTTCTCCTCCTTCCTCCCCACTCAGTCTTTTTTACGCCAGTTCTTTCTCATTTTTCTGTCCCACAATCTCTTTCCCAGCAACCATTTAATAATAATTCCTTATCTGTTCCTACTTTGTGCTGGGCAGTTTCCTAAGTACTTTACCTGCATTGATTCTAATTCCACCAAGGTAGGCCCTATCCCCATTTGACAGATGAGGAAATTGAGGGCAGAGAGACTAAGTCATTTACCCCAAGCACAGGCTAAATGTCAGAGCCCAAGCTCAAGGCCAGATGTGTCCAGGGCCTCTGGGTTCTCCCTTACACCTGCTGTCTCTCCTTGCCCGCACAGTACATCCCAGTTCATCTGTCCTCATGTCTGTCAACATCATTGTTGTCAGCTGAGGTTTACTTTTTCCTTTGCCTCATTTTGTTCTGAGGATTCTTTATTTTCTTTGATGTTGTATTTTACATTTCCAGTGTTTCTTTCTCTTGCTTTCTTGATAGCTCTTTCTGGGTTCCTTCCTTCTCCTGTGCCTCCCTCCCCTCAGCAAACTCACTTACTATGAGGAGCTTATTTCTGTCCCCTCCTGTCCCTCCTTGTGGCAGCTCTGGCCTAAGCCTGGTGAAATAAACACTGCAGTGCAGGCCTGGGGGAGGAGTGGGGAGTCAGGGAAGGAAGAAAATGGTGGCCGTGCGCAGCATGGTTTAGTGAGCCTGTATTTGTGAGGGAGGGCCAGGAATGTGATTTGAATGGGGAGGTGTGAGCATATGGGTCAATCTGTGGGGGGGGGGGGTTCTAAGGGTGTGTAGCTCTCATGAGTGAGGAGATTATATGGGTTTGAAAAAGAGATTGGGGAGCACGACGACCACAGGTGGGGCTGGAGTGTCACAGAAGGTGTACATGTGGGCCCAGGGGTGGCAGGAACCCAACAAGAAGAGGCCCCGGATGTGTGGCAGCAGAACTGGGCCTAAGACCAGACCAAGTCCAGAAAGCCTCAACGGTGGTTTGGCCCTTGCCCTTGCCCTCCTCCAAACCCCACTCAGGCCATGTCCCCTCACAGCACCCCTGCCCACCCACCCCCACAATGCAGGACTGGATGGGTGCCGAGATCAAGGAGCCTGAGGCAGGCCTGGCACTGGGCCTCCCTGTTGCCCGGACAGTGAGATCTGGGGTCTGGAACCCTTCCTTCCCCTTGGCCCACGTTGATGTCACCTCTGCCAGGTGATCCCAGGTACTTCTTACATGAGCAGAAGCAGCATGTTGACAGCATCCCACTGAAGTCTGTCTGATCCCCCCCTCGCCTGTGCCCCCACAGGGCCCATTATTACCAGACACTGCCAGCCCTACCCTCTTGGCATAACAATTTGCAAAAAGATGTATGGCTAGAAAGCACTGCCTGAGACAGCCTGACCCAGGAACCAGCCCTAGCACTAGACCTGTTCTGTGAGGAGACCCTCCCATTGGCAGCCTCCCTATTGATCCCTTTTGTCCCTCCTTGTCTTCCTCCCCAGAACACAGAGGGGCTGAGTGAGGGCTCCCTTACCGGGATACCTCCGTAACCCCAGCCCTGGCCCAACTCCTACTGACCTCTCATTTTGAAGTAATTTGCCCCACACCGAGCCAACCTGGTTCCTGTTTAAATCTTAGACCACACAAGAATTCCATCCAGCTGAGGTGTCTCTCACTTCCACACAAAGCTCCAGATTCTAAGCGGAGTGCCAGGAGCTGGGGGAGTCAGCACGACCATCAAGGAAAAAGCAGGGGCTCCTCTCAGAGCACTTCTCCCACTCGTCGTGGGAGGCCTCAGCCGGCGAGGGTCCCACAGCCCCAGAGCTCGGACCCCAGCTTTCTCTCTCTGCTCTGGCAGTGGGCAGCCGGGTGAGCCAGGAGTTACAGTACACCAAGGAGAAGCTGGGGGACGAGGCTGCGTACACCTCCCAGATGTTGATACAGACCCCACGCCGGGAAGGGGAGAATGTCCTCACACCTGAGGCACTTGGCCTCCACCTCCAGGCAGCCCTCACCGCCAGTAAAGTGCAAGTATCACTCTATGGAAAGTGAGTGTGGCTGAGTCCCCGAGCAGCTGGGAGTGAGGCGCGCTGTGGCAGGGCTGGCGTGGGAATCCGCCTCTTCTGCTGATCCCTTGCGCCCTGGCCATTTCAGGTCCTGGGATTTGAACAAAATCTGCTACAAGTCAGGAATTCCCCTAATTGAAAATGGAATGATTGAGCGGGTGAGTGTCCTGAGCTGTTCTTTGAGACTGGGCCGAGGGAGAACTTTTTCTGCAAGTAGGGGAGGGCTCTGAGAGACGGGGAGGTTAAAAGTTGGGAGGTGGGGGGTTACCGAGGGCGTCCTACAGAGACTGTGGAGAAAGGAGCCCAGGGACAGGACTGATGTGGCCTGGGCTGTCCCTGGCAGATGATTGAGAAGCTGTTTCCGTGCGTGATCCTCACCCCCCTCGACTGCTTCTGGGAGGGAGCCAAACTCCAAGGGGGCTCCGCCTACTTGCCGTGAGTGCCCCACAGCCACTCCTGGGCCCTGCTTCAGCTAGGCCGGGACGCCCCCCCAGAAGAGAGGGTGGGCATAAAGAGGATGATCAAAACCTTACTGAGGGCCTAAGCCACCTGTTAGGCCGGGGCCAGAGCACAGGATGCCCCACAGCTCTCTCCACATCCCCCTTCTCCTGGCCTCTGAAGGAAAGGCAGACTTGTCTTATTTAGACAAAACAGAACAAAGAGAAAAAAAGATCCCCAGAAAGCAACTTTGCCCAAGAGAGTTAACTAGGTATGAGCTAAGCTGTTGCACAGGCCAGAAAGAAAAGCTGTTAGAGGCAGGTGTCCACATGGTTATGTATTAGAACCAAAGGTGGATGGCTTGGGCAGGGACTGGGTGGGGCTCTTCTGGCCTTTTCCATGTATTAAGTACTGTCCGTCTTCATGTCCATCTCAGTGCAGCCACCTGGCGGACTGGTGTAGCCTGGGAGTTCTGGGAAGCTCAGCATTGCAGACCCTCCATAGAGAGGGATGAATGAGCAGCTAGGAGGAGGGTGGGGTACAGCAGGGGTCCCCAGCAGCATTTTGGAGGGTGGGAATTGATCCTTTACCCTCACCAACCACGGGCTCTCCCCTCAGCGGCCGTCCTGACATCCAGTGGACCAACCTGGATCCAGAGCAGCTGCTGGAGGAACTGGGCCCCTTTGCCTCCCTCGAGGGCTTCCGGGAGCTGCTAGACAAGGCACAGGTGGGCCAGGCCTATGTGGGGCGGCCCTGTCTTCACCCTGACGATCTCCACTGCCCGCCTAGTGCCCCTAACCATCACGGCAAGCAGGTGGGTGCCAGCCAGGTTTGCCAGGGAAAGGCTATTTTCCTTCTCTTTCCCCTCCTCATATGTTCCTCTATTCTGGGAGAGAGCAAATTGTGCTCTGTGCTCTGCCTCCCATTTCCTGGACATTGTTACCCTGCCCCCATTCTGCTAGATGCCTAGACTCTTCCCTTCCCATTCAGTTTTCCTAAGGAACCGTCGCGTGGTATATGAATCCCTTTGTACTTTTCTAAGCCCAGGAACGCTGGACTTCATCCAAGTGGACTTGTACAGAGAAACTGAGGACAAATGAGCTAAGCACAAGTATCATATCTAGTTTCCTGAGTGTCTCTGTGGCCCTGTGAAGTGAACCTTTTTCCAAAACCCACCAAAGTTACTCCAGCTCTTCCCAGAAGCCTATTTCCAGGCCTCTGCTTCCTCTTGTGGCCTCCTCTCTGCAGGACAAGAGCTGTTCACTTTCAGAGTAGGCGAGAGGCTCAGGAGAATAGTTATGTCCACATCAGGCTACAGAGCCCCATGGCAGGCGTGGCTCCTGGAGCTACCATCCCAGGGGCCCCCAGTTACCCACAGCCAGGGCCTCTCCTGTCCCCCTCCAGGCTCCCAATGTGGCTCAGGAGCTGAGTGGGGGCTGCCACGGCTTTTCCCACAAGTTTATGCACTGGCAGGAGGAATTGCTGCTGGGGGGCATCTCTAGAGACCCCCGAGGACAGCTGCTGAGGTAAGGCCTCCCTGGGGGCTGGCAAGGGGGCCCCAGGCATGGGAATCCATACTCTGATTCCAGGCGGCTCCAGCAAACCACCCCCCGCTTCAGCCCCCGTTGGGTGCTCCGGCCCGCTCTGACCCCTAGCTCTCCCCTACCCACCGCCAGGGCGGAGGCCCTGCAGAGCACCTTCCTGCTGATGAGTCCACGCCAGCTGTATGAGCACTTCCGAGGCGACTACCAGACGCATGACATCGGCTGGAGTGAGGAGCGGGCCGGCACGGTGCTGCAAGCCTGGCAGCGGCGCTTTGTGCAGGTCCGTGCGGAGCTGGGCAAGGGCAGTGCCCTGAGGCCGCCCCCTCCTGCCCCTCACATCCACCCCGTCTCTCCAGCTGGCTCAGGAGGCCCTGCCTCAGAATTCATCGCAGCAGATCCACGCCTTTTCCTCCACCACCCTGGATGACATCCTGCACGCCTTCTCTGAAGTCAGTGCTGCCCGCGTGGCGGGAGGCTATCTGCTCATGGTGGGTCCTGCTCCCGGCGCCTTGCCCCAGCCTCCGCCCGGTGCCCCCCGGGAACCGCCGTCCGAGCCTGTGCCCTCTCTCCCCACAGCTAGCCTATGCCTGTGTGACAATGCTGCGCTGGGACTGTGCCCAGTCCCAGGGTGCGGTGGGCCTTGCAGGGGTGCTGCTGGTAGCCCTGGCGGTGGCCTCGGGCCTTGGGCTCTGCGCCCTGCTTGGCATCGCCTTCAATGCTGCCACTACCCAGGTACACCAGGACTCCAGGGCAGGCTCGGGGCCCACAGTCCAGGCTACTCGGTTCCTCCAGCTACCCCCCCGTGCCCCTCCAGGTGCTGCCCTTCCTGGCACTGGGCATCGGTGTGGATGACATATTCCTGCTGGCACATGCCTTCACAGAGGCTCCCCCTGGCACCCCTCTCCAGGTGAGGCCTCATCCTCCAGCCTGGGCTCATCTGAAGCAGCTCATCATAGAGCCTCTTGGTCGGGGCGCCCGGGTGGCTCAGTGGGTTAAGTGTCCAACTCTTGATTTCAGCTGAGGTTATGATCTCAGGGTCCTGGGATCGAGCCCCATGTTGGGCTCTGCTCTCAGCGGGGAGCCTGCTTGAGATTCTCTCCCTCTGTGCCCTCCCCCTGCTCATGCTCGCCCACGCTTTCTCACTCTCTCTCAAATAAATAAATAAATGTTTAAAAAAAAAAAAGAGCCTCTTGGCTTAGGGGACCTTAGGCTGGTAACCTGTCTGTGCCTCAGTTTCCTCATCTGTAACAGGGGTGACGATAGTGCTTGTGTCGTGAGGGTGTGGTGAGGATCGGTGATAACTCCGGCTGAATGCTTGGAACAGTGTGCGTGACGCGTGTGAGCTACTCCGTAAGTGTGAGCTGCCGTGTGGTTACTGTCCCCCCTCTGCCATCCCAAGCTCCCAAGCCTCCCCTCCGCTCTACCTTGAGGACCCACGGCTCCTCCCCTGTCCTGGCAGGAGCGCACAGGCGAGTGTCTGCAGCGCACGGGGACCAGCGTGGCGCTCACATCCATCAACCACATGGTGGCCTTCTTCATGGCCGCCCTCGTTCCCATCCCTGCACTGCGGGCCTTCTCCTTGCAGGTGAGGCCTCAGCAAAGGGCCCCGTCGCCCGGTGGGGGCAGCCTGAAGCCGGGGGCCTGCTTCACCCAGCCTTTGCATCCCCCCTGTCCTTCCCCCAGGCAGCCATAGTGGTCGGCTGCAACTTCGCGGCCGTGATGCTTGTCTTCCCGGCGGTCCTCAGCCTGGACCTGCACCGGCGTCACTGCCAGCGCCTTGACGTGCTCTGCTGCTTCTCTAGGTACTGTCCCTGCGTCCCCACCCCCGGCCCGCCAGCCCTCACCTCCGGGGCCCCGTCCCGTCCCCTCACCGGCACCCCCACAGACCTGTCATCCACACTCTCTGCCTCTTCCAGGCCCTGCTCTGCTCGGGTGATTCAGATTCTGCCCCGGGAGCTAGGGGATGGGACAGGACCAGTGGGCATTGCCCACCTGACGGCCACAGTTCAAGCCTTCGCCCGCTGCGAAACCAGCAGCCAGCATGTCGTCACCATCCTGCCCCCCCGAGCCCGCTTGGTGCCCCCACCTTCCGACCCACTGGGCTCTGAGCTCTTCAGCCCAGGAGGGTCCACACGGGACCTCCTAGGCCAAGAGGAGGGGACCAGGCAAAAGGCAACCTGCAGCTCCCTGCCCTGTGCCCGCTGGAGTCTTGCCCATTTCGCCCGCTATCAGTTCGCACCCTGGCTGCTCCAGGCACACAGCAAGGTGAGGCTCTAGGCCTGGAGAAGTGGGGGGGAGCCAGGGCAGAGGCTTAGGTGTGTCTGGGCCCCCAGAAGGGCAGAGGGCCGAGCCTGCCATCTGAGCGCGCGGGGCGGGGATGGGGGTGCATCCCTGGGCCTCCAGCTTGGTTGCCGTTTCCCACAGGCCATGGTGCTGGTGCTCTTTGGGGCTCTTCTGGGCCTGAGCCTCTACGGAGCCACCCTGGTGCAGGACGGGCTGGCCCTGACGGATGTGGTGCCTCGGGGCACCAAGGAGCATGCCTTCCTGAGCGCCCAGCTCAGGTACTTCTCCCTGTACGAGGTGGCCCTGGTGACACAGGGTGGCTTTGACTACGCCCACTCCCAACGCGCCCTCTTTGATCTGCACCAGCGCTTCAGTTCTCTCAAGGCCGTGCTGCCCCCCCCTGCCACCCAGGCGCCCCGCACCTGGCTGCACTATTACCGGAACTGGCTACAGGGTGAGAGGCAAGGCAGTTGGCAGGGAGGGCTGCCGCAGGCCCGAGCCCCTGGGGCCACAGGCTAATGCACACTCCCTCGTTCTCCCCTAGGGATCCAGGCTGCCTTTGACCAGGACTGGGCTTCCGGGCGCATTAGCCACCACTCGTGCCGCAACGGCTCCGAGGATGGGGCGCTGGCCTACAAGCTGCTCATCCAGACCGGGGATGCCCAAGAGCCTCTGGATTTCAGCCAGGTTGGAAGCGGGGCTGGAAGGGTCGGGATGCAGGGAGGGCCTCTAGGCCTCGTGGGCCCGGACCTTCAGCCCTCTCTGCCTCTGCAGCTGACCACAAGGAAGCTGGTAGATAAGGAGGGGCTGATCCCACCCGAGCTCTTCTACGTGGGGCTGACCATGTGGGTAAGCAGTGACCCGCTGGGCCTGGCGGCCTCACAGGCCAACTTCTACCCCCCACCTCCCGAGTGGCTACATGACAAGTACGACACCACCGGGGAGAACCTTCGCAGTGAGTCCCAAGGGGGTGGGGCGGGGGCCGGCGGGGGGAGCCCAGCAAGAGCCTCAGCCTGGGCCCACACAGGCCCTACCCTAAGGCCCTGCCCACTGCTCTCCGTGCTCACTGGCCACCCCCCCTTCCCTGCTAACCCTTACCCTCCACAGTCCCGGCAGCCCAGCCCCTGGAATTTGCCCAGTTCCCCTTCCTACTGCATGGCCTCCAGAAGACCGCGGACTTCGTGGAGGCCATCGAGGGGGCCCGGGCAGCGTGCGCCGAGGCAGGCCGGGCCGGGGTGCGTGCCTACCCCAGCGGCTCCCCCTTCCTCTTCTGGGAGCAGTATCTGGGCCTGCGGCGCTACTTCCTGCTGGCTATCTGCATCCTGCTGGTATGCACTTTCCTCGTCTGTGCCCTGCTGCTGCTCAACCCCTGGACGGCCGGCCTCATAGTGAGTCCTCGCAGGGATGAGGCGAGAGAGACCCATGGCTCCCCGACCCTGCCCCACCCTGCCCATCGTCCCTTCTCCCAGGAGCCCTGGGTGAGCCCTGCCTTCCCCAGGTACTGGTCCTGGCGATGATGACTGTGGAGCTCTTTGGCATCATGGGTTTCCTGGGCATCAAACTGAGTGCCATCCCCGTGGTGATCCTTGTGGCCTCTGTAGGCATTGGTGTTGAGTTCACGGTCCACGTGGCTCTGGTGAGCACAGGCACTGGGGGAGGGGTGGACCAGCTGATTCAGTATTCAACAAATATTTATTAAGCACCTACTATGTGCTAGGTACTATTTAAGAACTGGTTTCGAGTCCCTGTTCAGGCACACCCCCCCAAAAAAAGAATTGGGGATATAGGGGCGCCTGGCTAGCTCATTTGGTAGAGCATGTGACTCTTGATCTCAGGGACATGAGTTGGAGCCCCACGCTGGGTATAGAGATTACTTAAATAAATAAACTTAAAAAAAAAGAATTGGGGTGCAATAGCAATACAGACAGGCTTTACCTTCAAGGAGATTATATCCTATAGTGTAGAGATAAACAATAAACATATAAATAAATAAATAAATAAATAAGCAGCCATTTCAGCAGAGAGGAGGGGACAAAGGCCTGACCGAAATGGGGACAGAATGGAAGGTGAGAAAATGGGAACCAGTAGTTTTTTGGATGGTTTTACTGTGAAGGGATCAGAGAAGCAGGATGGTAGCCAGATGGCAACGTGAGTAAAGGAGGGATTCTTCCGAGACAGAGCCTCGGCCTCTCCCAAAGCTCTGGGTTCTCTGGCCGAGGAGGAGTGGGAGCTGGGAGCACCGACACAAGGCTGGCTAGACCCCACAAACAGCTCCCTTCCTTTTCCCCCCATAATAGCCCTGTCCTTCTGATTACAAGAACGATATACACTCCCTGGAGGGGGGCAAAGTCAGCATGCGGAGAAGTACAAAGAAAGAATTAGAAATCCTCTGAAATCCCATCCGAACAAGTAACTGACCACTTTCGTGTCCATCCTGCTGGACTTCTGTACCGGGATCAGCAAACTTTTTCTGTAGAGAGCTAGACAGCAAATATCTTAGGCGTGGCAGGCCAGAGTCCCCACGGGCTCCTGCCATGGTAACACTGAAGCAGCCACAGACAATAATATGTCCATGAATGGATGCGTGTGGCTGCGTGTCACCTAAACTTTATTTACAAAAACGGGTGACGGGCTTTGTTTGCCAACTATTCTAGACTTCTGTGTCTCACTGGATACGTATCCAGTGTTACCTAAATAGACTCATGCATACTTCCTGGACAGTTCCTAGCTCAGTCTACCTGGCCCGGGAGCCCTAGGGACAGATGAGAAGTTGGGGGCCTGGCTGGCCAAGGAGCAGCTACAGGGCCTCTCTGCCCCCACAGGGCTTCCTGACCACCCAGGGTAGCCGGAACCTGCGGGCTGCCTGTGCCCTAGAGCGCACATTTGCTCCAGTGACCGATGGGGCCGTCTCCACATTGCTGGGTCTGCTCATGCTTGCTGGTTCCAACTTTGACTTCATCATAAGGTAGGGGAGGGCTGGGGCGGGGAGGTGCGGCCTGCCTGCGCTGGCCGCAGGGGCTGCCCGGGCTGACCACCTGCCCCCCACACAGGTACTTTTTCGTGGTGCTAACAGTGCTCACGCTCCTGGGCCTCCTCCATGGGCTCGTGCTGCTGCCCGTGCTGCTGTCCATCCTGGGCCCCCCACCAGAGGTGACCATACCCTCCCGCCTGCTCCCAGCCCAGGGGATGGCGTGGGACAGGCGAGGGAAGAGTCAGAGCCAGAAAAAATATCTCCTCAGTGGCCAAAAGACAGGACTCAACTCACAAGGACCCTCCCTATGAGATCAGCTGAGGGTGGTAGCCTCTCCCTTGGCCCCAACACCATGTCCCTGCCCCTCAGCTTTCCTGGCTTCTTTATGGGACCCACCTTGGCGTTTAGGATCCAGAGCAAGGTGCAGGGTTTGTCCTAGGCCTTAACGTCCTGTCCCTTGTCAGCTCTGGACCCTTCTGGAAGCCAACAAGGGCAACAGCTTCCCAACAATCATGGTGACACACGAGTGAGCTGCTGAAGGGGACTAAGGTCCCGGGACCCCTGGGCTCACTGGGACCGGTGTCTTCCCCCAGGTGGTACAGATGTACAAGGAGAGCCCAGAGGTCCTCAGCCCCCCAGCTCCACAGGAAGGAGGGCTCAGGTGGGGGTTGTCCCCCACCCTGCCCCAGAGCTTTGCCAGAGTGACTACCTCCGTGACGGTGGCCCTCCACCCACCCCCACTGCCTGGTGCCTACATCCACCCAGCCTCCGATGAGCCCCCTTGGTCCCCTGTTGCCACACCAGCTGCCAGCGCCCCTAGCAGCCTCAGTTCTAGGGGACCATGTCCAGCCACTGGGTGAAAGAGCGCCTGAAGCCTGGAGACCCTGCTTGGGCCACGTGAAGTCACTGGGAAGCAATGCGTGGGTTACTGACTGCAGGACGGACTCCCGGAGAGCCCGGCCGCCGCTGTCCGCCTGCATGCTGTCCCCTGCCTCAGCCGTCCCAGACCTCCCTGCTGCCATTCGAGACCACCAGCCTCTGGGCTCAGAGCATCTCGCACGCCGGGTTCTGTGTGCCTGGGCCTGTCCGGGTGCGGGGAGAAGCCAGCAATTCGGGCTGCGGTCGGCCCTCCCCCCCGGGCCCCCCCGCCCGTGCTACTGGCCCCTAGCAGACCAAGACGGAGGGGCCCTCTAGCACCCTTTGCGAGGCCTGGCCTCCCACGCTTGGTAACTCCTGAGTAGGCTGTCTGCATCTCTGTCCACATCCTACCACATAAATTATTTATATGAAGATGTTTATTTTTGTAGTTTGTATAGATGTTAGCTACGCTGAAAGTTTTATTTTTAAAGAGTGAAATATATTCTATATGAACTCATCTCAATTGACTTTGGTGCTTTTCTTTTGAACAAACGGGAGTTTGAGAGTAAAGAGATGTCCTAGTCTAAGTTCCTGGGGCTACTCTAGTAGCGCCTGGGAAAGGCCCCAGGTGCTACATTTTTGTCACATAATTTGGGTCTATTTACTCACCTGGCAAGTGAAGATGATGTTCAGCAAACATGTTGATCATATAGTTGGTAAGAGGACCTGGGTTAAGTGCTTAGTATATGAAATGATACAAATGTTTTTGTTGTCAAACTCTACTGTGTGGCTTTCAGAGCTATCATAATCCAGCCCTGCACACCTCTCCAGCTCATTGCCCACCCTTCTGTTTCAGCAGCCTGGGGGGCATGGGTGGAGGGCCAGAGCCAGGCAACAGGTAGAAGGTGAGGAGGAAGCAGATAGGGAAAGCAGCCAGCTGAAGCAGAGATGGAAATAGCAGGGTCTGGGGAGATATTTTAGGAGATTTATGTCTAGACCAACCTAAGGCAAGAGGCCTCTGCAAGTCAGCTGGCTGGTGCCCCAGAGGCATCTCTGGCCAGACAGCCAGGGGACGGATGAGTGCGGGAACTGTCCAGAAATTGAGATTGTGCTAGCAGCCAATGAGGTGCTGTATTTAAGCTGTTCGTTCTGTGATGTCATATAGCCCCACTGTACAGAGGCCTTGAAGATTCTGGCCACACCGCAGGGCTAGAATAGAGTACCTCCCCCTAGGAGGTGGGAGAGGCCTTTTATTGCCCTTCCCCAACTATTCCAGGGCTCAGTCTCAAGAGACACAAATATCCACCCTGTGTTCCAGTCACCCACTCACCAGGAACAACCCCATCTTAAGAGCACTGCCTTCTCATATCCCTCCCACCAGGCTAAAGGCCAGAAAATCACGTTCCGACTAAATATGAAATTAATTAATTAAATACATAAACAAACTTACAGCAGTTGAATCAACACTAAAATACCTAGGGGCACCTGGGTGGCTCAGTTGCTTAAGCGTCTGCCTTCAGCTCGGGTCATGGTCCCAGAGTCCTGGGATCAAGTCCTGGGATCAAGTCCCACATCGGGCTCCCTGCTCAGTGGGGAGCCTGCTCCCTCTCCCTCTGCCGCTCCCCCTGCTCGTGTGTGCGCTCTCTCTCTCTGTGTCAGATAAATAAAATCTTTTTTAAAAAACACTAAAATGGGGCGCCTGGGTGGCTCAGTTGGTTAAGCGACTGCCTTCAGCTCGGGTCATGATCCCAGGGTCCTGGGATCAAGCCCCGCATCGGGCTCCCTGCTCCTCAAGGAGCCTGCTTCTTCTGGAGCCTGCTTCTCCCTCTCCCTCTGCCTGCCGCTCCACCTGCTTGTGCTTTCTCTCTCTGTCAAATAAATAAATAAAATCTTTAATAAATAAATAAATAAATAAATAAATAAATAAATAAATAAAAACACTAAAACGCCAGGCGCCTGGGTGGCTCAGTTGGTTAAGCGACTGCCTTTGGCTCAGGTCATGATCCTGGAGTCCCAGGATCAAGTCCCACATCAGGCTCCCCACTTGGTGGGGAGTCTGCTTCTCCCTTTGACCCCCCCCATTCTCTCTCTCTCTCATCCTCTCTCAAATAAATAAATAAAATCATAAAAAAAAAAAAAAAAAACAGGGGCGCCTGGGTGGCTCAGTTGTTAAGCGTCTGCCTTCGGCTCAGGTCATGATCCCAGGGTCCTGGGATCGAGCCCCACATCAGGCTCCCTGCTCCGTGGGAAGCCTGCTTCTCCCTCTCCCACTCCTCCTGCTTGTGTTCCCTCTCTCGCTGTCTCTCTCTGTGTCAAATAAATAAATAAAATCTTTAAAAAAACAAAAAACAGAAAAAAAACACCAAAATGCCTAAAAAGACCCAAAAGAAGTGAGTAGTTGGCTTTGAACCTAGAGTAGGGGGTGCATCCAGTATGCGCCAGGGATGGAGGCTGGATTTCAGTCCGGCCGTGTTTGGGTCACTATGGAGCGGCTTTTGGGTGGAGCAGGAGAGCTCACCTAGCTGGAATAGTGTCAAAGATGTCAGCCCACCGTGCCACTTACAAGCAGAGTGGCCTAGAAAAGCTAGCTAACATCACTGTGCTGTGTCTTCATCTATGAAATGGGAAGATCAGAGCCTATCCTGTAGGGTGCTATTTTTTTTCCCTCAGGATTTTCAATGAAATCATTTATGTAAGAAATAACCTGGTATCTCATAAGTGCTCTCCAGTTTTGTAGTTTGTGTAGCTATTAGCTGTGCTGAAAGTTTTTGCTCTGATTGCTTAGGGAATAACCCTGAAACATGGACGTGCGTCCTGGTGTGGTAGCAACTGAATGGATTTCCAGCCAGTTGGAGTTGGACTGTCCCAAGAATGGTCAGGCCAGAGGCACGAATCACATTCAGTCTCAGAGACAAGTCCCAGGGCTTGCAGGGCAGCCCACCCTGTGTGGCACCTCATACTACTCAGTCCTCTGACTTCAATACCCTTTCATGGCTCCCCATCATGGACAAGATGAAATCCAAGCCCTTTCCAGAGGCAACTCGCTCTAGCCTCTGCCATCACTCCGGCTCTCTCCCAGACAGTGCCCAGCCAGACTCCCACCCTCATCCAGACACGCTACACTCTAGGCAGGCTGAATTACTTTGGGTGTGCATCTCCTATAATTTCACATAGGCAGTTCCCTCTGCTAAGAACACTTTTCCTCCTTGATGGAGCCATCCTTTAATAAATAAATTGGATGATGGGGCGCCTGGGTGGCTCAGTCGTTAAGTGTCTGCCTTCTGCTCAGGTCATGATCCGAGTCCTGGGATCGAGCCCCACATCGGGCTCCTTGCTCAGCAGGAAGCCTGCTTCTCCCTCTCCCACTCCTCCTGCTTGTGTTCTTGCTCTCGCTTTCTCTCTCTGTCAAATACATAAATAAAATCTTAAAAAAAATAAATAAATAAATTGGATGCCATCTCTTGCAAGAGGGGTAGTGATGTGCCTCCCCGGAGGTCCCATGGCCCCTGAGTGTCTTTGCTCTACCGTTTCTGCTTCTGTCCCAGCACGGGGGGGGGGGGGGGGTGTCCCTGCGGGTGTGCAATGATAAGATGGCACCTCAACAATTGGGACTAACAGTCCACCCCGGTATAGGGCTCGACACCGGCCCGGCACCAGCGGGAAGCACCCTTACCTCTCTAGGCAAACCTGGCGCGGGTTCCCGTGCAGACCGCAGAGCACTCCTGGCGCCTCCCGCCGCGACACCTGGTGTCTCCCACCAGCCGGGAGCCGCCTGTGATTTGCATACCCATGGTGCACCACGAAGGGACAGTTTCACGATGCGGAGTTCCAGCCCCACGGAGATTTGTGCACTTTGTTGTAGGGCATATTGCCTGTTAGAAATACATGATCCGTACAAATTCCAGGCAGGGAGCACGAACCGTGCAGACACTGAACAACCATAAGTGTGCTAAGTGTTGTATTGTTCTAGGAGGTTCCAAGCAGGTACATAAAAGTATACTCTGGTTTCTCTTCAGATCGTATAAATCTTTCGCCTTTTACTAAAGATTTCCGTGGAGAGGAACAGTTGTGAGTTTTTACTCAATTTTTTGAGGCCTCTTTGAACGAGGCTTTTTTTTCATGGTTTAAAAAATAGGTCTGAAAGTTTTTTGGGTCATCTAGGTGTAAAAAGAATTACGTTGAAAATCTAATTTAGAATTTATTTTTCTATATATAGATTTACATTCTAGATTGATGCTATGTGAGGATATTCCAGGCAGAATATGTTCTTGCGCGTCAGTTTTTTTGCTTTCCTGTAGGTTATTTTTCTTAGATTCTTTTTGCGGTTTTGTTTCTTGTAGTACTCAGCTGTAGGTTATCCCAACTTACTCTTCGGGAGGGGAAGGACCAGAAAGAGAAGGTAAAAGTCATTCATGTTCCTCCCAATATTTTTGGCTTGAAATATAGCAGGAAGGGTAAGCTCAGTAGTTCCCTACCTCCCATCAGACTCCCTAGCTGTCTCCGCCGCAGTTTGGTATGATTTCTTTCACATTGATTTACCCCTCTCCAACTCTAAGCTGGTTTTTCATGCTGAAGATAGCAGATTCCTTACTATAAGGAAGGGGCTTAATTTACGAGTAGAACCAAGCACTGAAAGAAAGTGGGTAATATAATCGGGATAAGTAATATACAATCTCAGTGATAAGTGCCATACAGAAGCATTATGAGAGATAGGTTGCTAGGGCTAGCCACCAAGTGTGTCCTCAGATTTTGGACCTAGCTCCTCCCGCCAATCTGCATCTTCTTGCCCAAGCTCATTTAATTCTCTGGCTTTAAGTAAATACCATCTCATAACTGGAGACGGTCCATAAATTTACAGCCATCAGCAGGTCCCATTGATGACCATATTCAAAGCATACACTTCATGCTGCTACATTTTACCTACTCCGCCCTGGTCCTAGAAGAGCTCTTCACGGATTCATGCGAAAACCCCTCCCTAACTGTTCTCCTTAGATTGCATCCCGTCCCCTCCTACCACTTTATCCCAAACTTCCACACAACACACACAGAGAAATTGGTTTTTTTTTTTTTAATGTTACTTTTGAAAAAGATTTATTTATTTGAGAGTGCACGCGCAAGTGGGGGAGGGGCAGAGGGCGAGGGAGAAGAAGAAGCAGGCTTCCCCTGAACAGGAGCCCATCCGGGATCTTGACCTGAGCCTAAGGTCAGCCGCTTAACCGACTGAGCCACCCAGGTGCCTCTACCTCATACTCTTTAAACCATCATATTCCTTCATGACTATCCACTCTTCATCAAACCTAGCATAAAAATACTCAGGTTTAACCATTTCTTCTGGTCTTCATTTCCTTATGAAGACTCCCATATTACTAAAACTTATATTGGGGCGCCTGGCTAACTCAGTTCGGGGAGTATGCGACTCTTGATTGACCTTGGGGTTGTTTTATTTTATTTTATTTTATTTAAGATTTTATTTATTTGACAGAGAGAGACAGCGAGAGAGGGAATACAAGCAGGGGGAGTGGGAGAGGGAGAAGCAGGCTTCCCGCCGAGCAGGGATCCTGATGCGGGGCTCGATCCCAGGACCCTGGGATCATGACCTGAGCCAAAGGCAGACGCTTAACCGACTGAGCCACCCAGATGCCCCTGATCTTGGGGTTGTATGAGTCCCATGTTGGATGTAGAGATTACGTAATGAAACATCTGAAATAAATTTGTATGCTTTTCTCCTGTTAATCTGTCTTTATCAGTTTAATTTTCAGACCCAACAAGGGACCCTAAGAGGGGAAAGGAAAACTTCCTCCCCTACACTACCTTTTCTTTTGGCAAAAGGAATCGTGCTCTACTGGTCTGCACTGAGCTTTTTTCCGAAGGTCACAGATATCTTTCTTTCTTTTTTTTTTTTTAAAGGTTTTATTTATTTATCTGAGAGAGAGAATGGGAGACAGAGAGCATGAGAGGGGGAGGGTCAGAGGGAGAAGCAGACTCCCCGCTGAGCAGGGAGCCCGATGTGGGACTCGATCCCGGGTCTCCAGAATCATGACCTGAGCCGAAGGCAGTCGCTTAACCAACTGAGCCACCCAGGCGCCCCCACAGATATCTTTCTACATCATGGTAAGAATATACCATAATCAGTCTTCTAGGTTAAACCAGGACATCTAGTTTGTTTTTGATTCTCATTATCCAAACAATGCTGCCATGAAGTGGTACTATGTAACCACATTTTCAGTCTTGAGAGATAATGCCAAATAACTATCTTTAATTCATGTGCAACATATTTTTGTATAAAATCCCAGAGAAAGAAGTTTTAACCTTATTTTCTTCTAATCGACTCTTCCTCATTTTAGATTGATTGTGTCTTGTTTTACAGCTTTTTGGAATAAAATAGTATTTAAATAAGGAAATAAAGTCATCACTGAACATTTACAGAGCACTGATGTGACAGGGACTGGGGAACAAGAAATGAATAAGGCACCACTCTAGGCCCGGGGATCTTTCAGGGAGATTCAGATCCTCAGGAAGACAAAAGGTATAATGAATGAAAGGGTGGCATGGGGAGTCTTCAATAAATAGGAGAGTGAATGCACAGCCAGAGGATACTGCCTTCAGAACCAGTGATTTAATGCAAAGGTAGTAGCTGAGAGAAGAGTTACCACTAGTAATTCTGAGCGTCCTGAGAGTGAACTAGTGTATTTTGTCCTGAGAGCAATGGGGATGTTGAGTGGCTTCATAAGGGGAGTAGGGCTGACATCTTAAGTCTGGCTGCTGTGTGGGAAATGGCAGGAAGAGGGGCATGGCAGGCGCGGAGGCAGTGTGCTGGAGTGAAGGCAGGAAGACTATTAAGAGCTTGTTACGGGGCGCCTGGGTGGCTCAGTCGCTTAAACATCTGCCTTTGGCTCAGGTCATGGTCCCAGGGTCCTGGGATTGAGCCCCACATCGGGCTCCCTACTCAGCCGGGGCCTGCTTCTCCCTCTCCTCCCCGCTTGTGCTCTCTCTCAATATCTCTGTCACTATCTCTCCCTCTCTCTCAAATAAACAAATAAAAAACTTAAAAAAAAAAGAGCTTGTTACTTTCATTCTGAACACAGGACTGGGTGAACTAAAGCTAAGAGAACTGAACCAACTGGAAAGATCTCATAGGGGAAGAAAAATAACTTTCCCTCTACTCTCTGAGCTCTTGGCTGAAACCCTTGTAGTAAGAGACAGATTAACAAAAGAAAAACAAGTTTATTAACATGTATACCTCATGTGTACGTGGCAGATACCCAGGGAAAAAGGAGTACCTCCCTGAGGCAGCTAAAATACCTGCTGAAAAACCATCTTAAGCTAAAGAGGAAAGAAAAGTGTAGGGAGGACACTTATGGGGGAGCCACCAAGAAAAGCATAGTAAACAAGATAAGGTTTGTTAAACAGATTTCAGTGGGGTGCCTTCTCCACTAAAATCCTCCTGTGAGTTCATCATCCTTCTTTTCCTGGTACAGAGAATGAGACACCCTTACAAATGGAGATTTCCTTTTTAAATACAAATTTCCCTTCCAAAAGGGTAACTTCTACTCTGTTTCCAGAGCTTCCGCTGTTTCTCAAAATAGTTCAAAATAATCCTTAAAGAGGCATCTTTTGGGTTGGCACATTCTGCTACCCTTCAGTCTCTCAGAAGGTGGAAGCCACGGGAAGGAGATGTGAGAAAGAGGAATAAGGCAAGGCTGAGATGCAGGTTTCTGGCTTAAGACACCCACGTAGGGGCGCCTGGGTGGCTCAGTCCTTAGGCGTCTGCCTTCGGCTCACGTCATGATCTCAGGCTCCTGGGATCGAGCCCCGCATCGGGCTCCCTGCTCGGCCGGAGGCCTGCTTCTCCCTCTCCCACTCCCCCTGCCTGTGTTCCCTCTCTCCCTGTGTCTCTGTCAAATAAATAAATTAAAAAATTAAAAAAAAAAAAAGACACCCACGTAGATGAGAAACACGATGGGGGCAGAACTTGGGAAAGATGAGAAGGCAGCTCAATTTTGAACTGAGTCTGAAGTGTCCAGCATTTGGAGAGAGATCTCCAAGACGTAGGTCTGGAATAAAGAGGGAGCTGAGCTGAAACATGGGGTGGGTTATAAAAGTAAACGCGACAGGCCCGCGTGGCCAGAGGCCCAGGAGTTAGTCAGGATGAGGGTGCAAAGGAAATCGCTTTGGGGCCCCGCCAAGCCACGCCCACTACCCCTCCTTCCCCTCCCTCCCAATCACACCCACAGGGCGGGGCGCAGAGCGGACCAGGGTTCTTCCAGCGCCAGGCTCGCAGGGCATGCTGGGGGCGAAAGCCCCCTCTGAGCGCCAGGCATGTTGGGAGCTGTAGTTTGGGACAGGCCAGAATTCCTCGCAAATCGCGGCCTTTGGTCACTTAAAGGGCAGGTCCAGAAAGCAGTGATGCTCCCGGGGCAGGGTTCCCCTCCGGCGGCGGCACGGGGCGCCCCGGGCTGCATCCCCTCTCCGCAGAGCGTGGCACTTCCATGCCTCTACGATCTGCTCCACCTGCAGGGGAAGGCTGGTCACGGCGGAGTGCAGCAGTAGCCCGCCTCGCCCCTCAGACACTGGGCCACAACCCCCCCCCCCGCGCTTCTCCCTCCCCGCCCCCCCCCCCCCCCGGCTGCTGAGTGGATCTGAGTTTGGTTCCCCGCGTCCGCACCGGGATGAGCGGCTCCTGCTGGTTCTGCTCTTCCAGGGCGCTCAGCTCCGCCGGGGCCAGTAAGGCCAGTCTCAGCTCCCGCACCACCGGGGCCGCCACCTCGGCCACAGGCCGCTCCAGCACGGCCTGCGAACGCCAGCCCTAAGCCCGGACGGGCGGGGTACCTGCCCCGCGACCCGCTTGCCAGGTTCCTGCGCCCAAGCCTCCTTCCGCACCCCCACCGCGGGGTCCCCGTAGCCCCCGCTCACCGCGCCCACGCGCGCCCAGCTCCGGGCAGCCAGGACGAGCTCAGCCTCGTCCACACAGAGCTTGTCGCTGCGCAGCAGGGGCAGCAACGCGGGCGCCGACAGCTCCAAGAAGCCGCGGGTCCGGAGCGCCTCCTGTGGGTCCACGAATGGGTCAGGGAGGAGCAGAATGAGGTGTGAGGGTTTGGGAGTCTGAAGATGGGGAGCGATACCTGGCTGTGGGCCTCTATGAAGGCTATACAACGCTCCTGCAGCGGCCCCAGGCCAAAGGTCACGGCAACCTGGGAACAGAATGAAGGGTGTCAGGTTGGAGGCTGGAAGGCCATGTAGTGAGCCCTCCACACTGACGCCCTCCTACAAGCCTGTCCAAGAACACCCACCTGCAAGGCCTCACAAACCAGCTCCACATCCAGCACCTTCACCACAAACTCCAGGCACAGCTGGGAACAGAAATGAAAGTGGGTTGGGCCCAGGTGTCTCTGCTCCAAGACCCTAGCCCCACCCCAGAAGCAGCGAGCCACCCAGACAACTAAGCAGCCACAAGCCCATCGTGACCTCCCAGACCGGGGGAGGCAAGAAATCACCAGGGGCTGAGACGTGGCAAGCCCAAAGGGACTAGAGACTAGCAGTCTGCCTTGGGTCCAGCAGTCTACCTTCTAGCACATTCCCCGATAATCAGACTAGATGAAAGCCATGTGAAAATCCACTCTCCTTTTCTCTGAGGACACTCATCTTCTTCCACTTGGACCCCTCCTGACTCAAAGATCCTTTCGTTTTAACCAGAAACTGAATTTCGTCCATGACCTGTCCCTTTCACCCTCACATCCAGAAAAGTGCTGGGTCATGCCAGTTTCACTTCTCTCAAAGTCATGCACCTCCCTCTTGGGCTTCCACTGCTACTCATCCCTCCTGGACTGGGGAGCCTTTCTCATCTCTCCCAATCACTTCTCCCCTTAGCTCCAAATCCTCACTCCCTTACCTAAAACCTCCAATGATAGAGGGGAGGGGGGTGGGAGGATGGGTTAGCCTGGTGATGGGTATTGAGGAGGGCACGTTCTGCATGGAGCACTGGGTGTTATGCACAAACAATGAATCATGGAACACTATATCTAAAACTAATGATGTAATGTATGGGGATTAACATAACAATAAAAAAATTTAAAAAAATAAAACCTCCAATGAATCTCCATGTCCTCTGGGTAAAAAAAAGTCCAAATTCTCAAAGGTCCTGCATGATCTAGCCCCTGGTACCCTCTCCAATCTCATCTGTCTCTCTCCTCCTCTCACACCCTTGGTCCAGCCACACTAAATGGCTCACTAGCTCCTTTTGTGCCTCAGTGACTAGAATGCCACCTTTCCACGCCCCCTCTGAGCAAACTCCTACCTGTTCTAACACGAATGTTTCCTCCTCCAAGAAGTCTTCCCTTCTTTTTCTCCCTGATGGCAAGACCAGAGAGACCCTCTGTAGAGTCTCGGCACCATATACCTTCATCTATCACCCTTCTTATACCCCTGGTTAAGGGTTTTCATGTGTCTATCTCTCTTTGAAGAGCAAGGATCAAGGCTGACTTATCCTGGCAATTCCGGCATCAGCCCACATGCCCCCACAGCACACACACGGCACGCACATATCCTTTTGCACACAGGCCCACATAAATGCTGTCCATACCTCTGCGTTGGTACACGTGCCTCTGCAGGCCGGAGTGTGTGTGAGGCACGGGGTGAACTGGGCCCATGAGAGGGAAGAGAAATGAGACAGGGGCCTGCCATACAAACCCACCTCTCGCAGTTCCTCCAGCCCATACTCCACAGCCGCTGTCAGCACCTCCAGCACCTGCAGAGTGGGTGGTCGGGGGAGTGGAAGAGAGTTCCTCCTGCCCCTCCCCGCCAGCCCCACCACCGCCGCCACCCAGACGTCCGCCCAGAGGGCTCACGGAGCGGCGGCGCAGCCGGACACTGTTGGTGTACAGGAACTCCAGCACTGCCAGGAAGGCCTCCACCGGCACCGTGCTTAGCACCACGGGGCCAGGCATCCCGGGGCCCAGCTTGGGGCCCAGAAGTCGTTGGAAGAAGTTGCATCGACAGGCCAACAAGCACCGGTGGGCAAACACCTCCTGCCGTTCTTGACCGACCACAAAGCAAACATCACTGTGGGAAAGGGGAGGACAGAACAGGGAAGAAGAGGCCGGAGTCTTGGGTACAAGCCTTAGGCTTTGCCTTTGTCCACTCTGAGCCTTCATTTCCTAATCTGTCATACAAGGGACAGGTCTCAGTCCTTCCAGCCGAAGGTCTGGGATGCACATTCCTGGATTCTAGTCCCAGCTCCACCCTATGGTGCCTCAGGCAAGTGACTTTATACCTTTGAATCTCAGGTTTCTCATCCGCGAAATGGGATAGTAATCCCAAACCCTTGGGTCTTAGAGGAGGTGGCGACGCCTGATCGCTGAGGGGGCACCAAGGCTGCTGCAAAATTGATCCTACCTACCCCTCTCCTCCCCAGCCTGGGTCTTGAGGTAAGGGAAGCTCTTCTTGGCTCCTCCTCCATAGACTGCAAACTCAGCCTTTTTCGGCCTCCTCTAGGCGGGAGGGGGTGGGGGGGCGGGGGTGCAGAGCGCACTGGCTGCAGGCAGATAGGCAGCGATACATCATCATGAGACCAGACCACATTTTCCATCTTCATAATCACTTCCGGCCCCAGCCTCTGGGCCTCCCAACAGCATAGAGGGTAGGAGGCAGGAAATGAAGCTTGAGCTTCTGGAGCCTCCTAGTCCCAGGTCCAAGGCCAGGGGTTCCCCCTACTCACACCAGACTGCTAATCCCCAAAGCAGTAGGGTTATGGGAGTCACCAACCCTTGAGGAGTCTAGCTTTCAGGCAGTGGGGACTGAAAGCTACATTCTAGTTCTGACCAGCCCTGGCCCCATATTCTATCCCTGGTTTCAGACACCACTAGCATCCTGGGCAGTGAGCCCTAGGCAGCACCCTTGAACTACTTCCTGTCTGAGACTCTGGCTCACTCAATCCCTTGAGCTTTGTTCCTCTTGTGACTCCCCAGTTCCCAGAACAGGGTCATCTGCTCCTGTGCCTCCCAGGGAGGGACTCAAGTGATATCCCATCCCTCAGGATCCAGGGGGGCAAAGGGCTCTTCTCTGCCAGGAGCTCAAGAGCCAAAAAAGGAAGGCCTTTGCCTGAAGTCACACAGCTGCTCTGGGCTCCAGCTCCCACTGCCACCCGCCCCCCCCCACCTCTGCCTCTCTGGACATCACGGACGATGAGTGACCTGTAGTCCTTCTCCACACTTGACTTCCCCAGACTGAGTTCACCAGGGAGGAGGGTGGTCTTCCCCACCTCTTGTGTACCCAAGGCTTCCTCAGGGTGGTGGGGACCAGCAAAGCCAGTTAGGGAAAACCCACAGACAGGGCCCGCCCCCTCACCTGTATTGGGGATTGTTGAGAAGGCTCCGGAGTGCCGTGGAAAAGGGTGCAGCCTCCCCGTGCACAACCAGTCCCGGGGGCTCCATGGGGGCGGGGCAGGGGAAGAAGCAGGTAGAATAGGAGGCCTGGTGTCTCTTGGTCTGTGGGAGGCGGTAGGTGGGAAGGAGCAGGAGGCCTGGCCAGGCCTAGCAGCTGGTGTGGAGACTAGAAAGGCCTGAGAGGGAGGGGCAGGAGCTTGGGAAGCCTGTTTGCTGGGAAGCTAAAGTTTAGGGATGGGGCAGGAGAGGCCCAGGTTCCTTAAGAAGGCATCAGAGGCCAGAGGCTGGGCGAGGGGTGGGGACTCAGGGAGGGGGCCGAGAGAGGCTGAGGGTGGAGCAGACTGGACTGGGGAGGAGAGGCTGACGGCGGATGAGGCCCCAGCTGGGAGCCTGCCCAGGCGGCAGTGGGTGGGAAGCCTGTGGGTTTCCACGGAAACCGGAGCCCGGCTGGAGAGGCCCCGCCCATCTCCCACAGGCCCAGGGAAAACTTTAGCCCTCAGGGGGGCCGGAAGCTGAGTGGAGGGTCTTAGGACCCAGGCCCCTGCCTGTCTTGGGTTCAGAGTTCAAACTCCCTGCCCCTCCTACCCCTCCCCCCACATGCACACAGGGTCAGGATCAGGTTAGCCAGGCCTGGGGAACCCCCCTCAACAGGGAAATTCCTCACCCCCATGGAGTTTTCAGGGCCCAGACTGGCTTGTCTGAGAGGGGGCAATCCTGTCCCTTCCAGAGGGAGGTCAGGTGAGGTGGTGTCAGCTCTGACAGAGACGTCATGGCCTCTGGCATCCCTAAAATGCAACCCCGGTTAGGGGGGTGGCACTCTGGGCACTCAAGAGGTGTGGCCAGCTAGGGACAAGCCCCAGGGCACTTGGGTCAGCAGGGGTCAGGAGGCTGGGCTCTGGTTCACTGCCAAGTCCAGTCACCACTGTTGCACCACTGTTGCATCAGGTCGGCTCCCCCCAGCAGGGCGGATGGCCTCCCCTCCCCCCCGCACACAGCCCCGAGCTGAGGAAGTCATCCAAGCCCCAGCCCAGCTCTGCACAGGGAGCGGAAATATTTGTCCTTGTTGGGGCTGATGGGGAGACGATAGAGCCATGACGTCCTCCTTCCTGTGGGCCCAGATCCTGATCCCTCAGCAGCCACCCAAGGTCTCCCCACGTCCCAGGCTTCTGCAACTTGCTTACAACTGAAGAGCCAGCCTTCACAGGGGAGAAATGGACAGCAGCTCAAGAGCCCCGGGAGCCCCTCTCCACATCTGCCCCCTCCGGAGTCCTTGCGGTGGTAGTATGCCCTGGGTTCTAGACCCCTGTTATCCCCTTTTCCCTGATGACTCAGGTACCCCACACTCAGCACCTACTCACAGTAGTAACACATCCAGGTTAAGCCAGAGCCAGGACTGGAAGGAGGGAACCAAACAGGAGTGCCTGCCCAGTAACCCAGGGCAACTCCACAACACAGGGGGCCATTACCTTCCTGCCTGCCAGTCAGGCCAGCCGGGAGGACAAGGCTGTGGCTAGGAGAGAGTTGGGAAGCCAAAAGCTGCAGGTGACTCAGGTGCCCGTGGGAGTTTCGGAAGAGGGCATTCATCCCAGAGCTGATTCTGCAGGTAGGGCCAGAGGCCAAATTCAGAGGGCGGAAGGAGCTTCCCGAGTCACCTGCCTCCAGCCTCAGCCAGTTGTAGGGGCGATCTTTGTGTCAGCCACCCTAGAAGCACATAGGGGTGGAAGACAGCTGGATTCAGTACCCACAGGGCTAAAAGGATCTGTGGGGTTGAAGGAGTTGGGTCTGTGTCTCCTGGTTAGGGGTTTGAGGCACCACAGTCTAGGCTGAGGCAAACCAAAGGCAGACTTATCTCCCCCTTCTGCTGGCAAAGTCTGGTGGAAGGGAGAATAGGAGGTGTACTTAGAGCTCACTTAGCTAACCTCCATGGTGCCCACGCGAACGTGAAGCTCAGGGGGGCAGGGGCCAACCCAAGATGATAGTCTGAGCAGCACCAATTATGTTCTTAACAGCCTTTAACGCTCGAAGCACCTAGGAATCCACGCGGCCCCGGACTATGTGATTCGCCTGTCCCCAGAACACAGGTAAGAAGGGGTTGGGGGGGGCGCCTGGGTGGCTCAGTCGTTAAGCGTCTGCCTTCGGCTCAGGTCATGATCCCAGGGTCCTGGGATCGAGCCCCGCATCGGGCTCCCCGCTCAGCTGGGAGTCTGCTTCTCCCTCTCCCACTCCCCCTGCTTGTGTTCCCTCTCTGGCTGTCTTTCTCTCTGTCAAATAAATAAAATCTTTAAAAAAAAAAAAAAAAGAAGGGGTTAGGGGGTAAAAACCCCTATCACTGAGTGAAAGACTGGATGGGGTACAACGACGGCCAGTTTAGGCCATCCTGTCCAAGTGTGGGTCTCCCAGCTGGCAGGTCCATGGCTGGCAGGTCTGTGCCCCCCGGACGCCAGGAGGAGGACACTACCAAAGACCCCGGGCTCAAACGATCGCCGGTGAGGCCTCCAGGCCACCTGCCCAGTATTGATGAGGCCCGACTAGCAGGTCTGGGCCCGTCCTCCCGCCGTGGCTCTGTGCTGGGCCCAGCCTCGTCCTTCTCACGTCGCAACTCGCTGGCAGGACCAGGCGCAGGTCCGGGGGGTCGGCGACCATCTCTGGGCCCAGTGCCTCCTCTGGGCTCAAGGGTTAGCTTCTCCGGGTTGCCCCCGGCCCCCCTGCGTCGGGTGGCGCCCTCCTACCGCACAGAGCCTGCGCCAGGGGAGCGCTGGGAGGCCGCGCGCGTACAGCACGCCCTGGAGGCGGCGCTGGCCGCCCGGCTGTGCCATGCGTGCTACTCGGGCGCTGAGGCCGGGCTGCTGGCTCGCGAGCTGTGCGAGCTGCTGCGTGTGCGCCTGCGCGAGCTCTGTCCCCCGCGCTACAAGCTCGTGTGCAACGTGGTGCTCGGGCCGCGCGCCGGCCAGGGCGTGCACGTGGGCAGCCGCGCACTCTGGGACACCGAGCGCGACGGGCTGGCCTCCGCCGCCTTCACCAACGCCTCCCTCTTCGCCGTGGCTATGGTCCACGGGCTCTACTGCGAGTGAGGACGCCTCCAAGTTCTGCAAAATGGTTTATTATCCCAGGAGGAGGCCCTCCCTGGGGCTCAATCCCAATAAATAAGTCTGCCAATAAATAAAAGTGGTCCATAAATAACGCCCCCTAGCTGGGGACTAAGGCTCAGGCTTTTCTTGGAGAAGGGGTAGGAGGCTGCTGGGACACGCAGACTCCAACCCCAGTAAAGCTGGTCCCTGATTCCCTGGGGGATTCGGCCCAGAGCCCCCAGTGAGGCACCAAAGGGACAGGGAGGCCCACAAAGGCAAGGGCCAGAGCCTTACAGGCACAGGCCTCAGACCTGAGGCTTTAGGTCATGGCCTGCTCTGCAGGTTAGGGCCTAGGCTGGGCAGCGGTCCCGGAGCAGACGCAGAGCATAGCGGAGCCGCTGCCGCAGGGCCGGGGAGCAGCCCAGCTGGCGCAGGTGGGAAGCGAGGTAAGTACAAGCACTGCGGTTGCGGGCCACGAAAGTCACAAGCAGGGGCTCCCAGCCACTGAGGATCAGCTTGGTGTGGTCTCCGTAGAAGTTTACCTGTGCACAGAAGGGTGGCACTGTTCAGGGCCTAGGCCCCAGGTCCAGTTTCCTCCCCAGCACCATGGGTCTCCCAGACCTTCCCCCCAAGGTCAGGAGGGGTTCTCACCTGGACAGTGCCATCACTGAACAGCATAAGTAGGGCCTGATCCGTCTTGACCCACTGCAGCAGGAGTGGGGGGACAGGCACCTCCACCTCTTCCACACTGGGCAGATCTCCACCCTGGGGGCAGGAGCAGGTCACTTGTCTGGCATGAGTCACGCCCCTCCTCCTTGATGGCTCCCATAGAGGTTCAGCCTCTAGCTCTGAGCCCCCCACCCCTCCCGCCAAGGCGAAGAGGAAGGGATTAGGATGTGTTCATCCTCAATGGGCCCCACTCCAGTGCGCACACCTTCATGAGATGCTGCTCCATGTAGGAGGCAAAATACCAGAGGACACCCAGCTGAGGCTGCAGGGCCCGAGGCACGGCCCCCACAGAGAAGGCCACGTGCTTTGTGCTGGCGGGGCTGTAGTGCACAGTCCTGGAGGAGAGGAGACGAGAGGTCAGAGGGAGCCCGGCGCCGAAGCCCGTTCCCTGGAGACCCCAGGCCCCGCAGTGCAGGAGCACACACGCGCTGGGCACAGTGGCACTCCAGAACAGCACTTACTTTCTGTTGGCTGAAAGGGCCATGTGTGTGCCGTTGTTGAAAAGCACAGCCACCCGGCGGCTGGACAGCTGATACCCAAAGCCAAATTTGTTGGAGTAGTCAACCCACTTGCTGACCCATACCAGAGGCTCCGGCTGGGCCAGGGGAGCTGGGTTCTGTTCCGCTGTCATGGAAGAGGAAGGAGTGAGGACCTGTTCCCCACCTTTCAGCCAAAGAACTCCCAACCACCATTCACCATATCGGACCCCACCCTTACCTGGGGGCATGAAGGCCAGGCAGTTTCTCAAAGCACAGAGGGCTGACTCCACCACTGTGGCCACAGTCAGACCTTCTTCAAACCCTGAAGGGAACAGGGCACCTGGAATTAGGCATTAGTTCGCCAGGACACAGGCCATGTCTCTCTGACACTCCTTCCCTCTGGTCCCTGGTCTTAGCCCCAACAACCTCTAGCACCTCTCATCCTCTTGGCTGCTCACCATCTCCGCTGCTCGCCAATGTCCCACGGGGTGAGCTGTCTTCAGGCACTGTCTCTACCAAGCTGAGGGGGGCAGGACCAGAAGCTGCTGGAGCCTGGACGGTTGGGGAGGGGAAGGGAGTGAGATAGGCCTCAAAATCCAAATCCTCGAGAGTCCATGGCCCAGCCTTGCCCTGGCAGCCGGGGCACCCCAGGTCAGCCCCGCCTGGCTAATGAGACACAGCCAATTAGGCCACCACGAGGCCAGATGCTTCACTAGCTTCTTTTATCCCAGGCTTCCTGCAGCAGCTAGGGTGAGAGTGAGTCAGGGCACACTACCCATGTGAGTCCCTCACCTCAGGCCTGGCATCTTGATGGCCAATGGACGTCCGAGTGAGGCCGTTCACCAAACAGGAGACCTCATCCCGCTCCTCAGGATGGTTTTTACCTGGGTGGGGGAAGATACAACCCTCATATCCTGCCCACCCCCACCCCCGGGCTTCCTGCAGGGATACAGATAGGCACATGCTCTCCCCAGGGGTTCAGAGGCATTCACACTCATGCCCCCACGATATAGGTACCCAGCCCCCCTGCCACGCTCTACCCTCCACACCACTGACATTCCAGACTTACTTTTCTTCTTCCTGCCAAAGAGGCTCTTGGTAACTTTGACAAACAGGATCCTAGCTGGATTAAGGGGTATCAGGTCTGGGACTGTCACACAGCTGCTGACAGGGAGCCGGTCAGGGGTGTAGCCCTGAGGAGGGAAGTCAAGTGAGCAAAGAAGGGAGGCCCCAGGAGTCCTGTCACCTACCCCCACTGAATCCCCTGGGAACATGCAGAGTTGACTTAGATGTCTGGGGAGCCACAGACCTTGGTAAAGAAGTCATGGCGCAGGATCTGGTCAATTGAGGGGCGGTCTTGGGGCGAGGCTCGAAGGATGGCAGCCAGGAGCTGCCGGGCGGGCAGTGAGAGGCTGGCGGGCAGTGTGTAGTGAACCTGTTTGATGCAGCGATAGGTCTCCTTCAAGTCAACTGTCTCAAAGGGGGGATTCCCGCACAGCAGTGTGTACCTGAAGGGCAGAGATGAGGGCGTCAGGAGTACAGCGGAAGGTACACCCCACCCGGGGCCCCACCAGTGTACGATGACCCTGGGGCTCACATGACACAGCCCAAGGACCACACGTCTGCCTCAGGGCCGTGGCCCTGTCTCTGCAACACTTCTGGAGCCACATAGTTGGGGGTGCCACAGATGGTTCTGAAAAGGGACAGGGAGGAAGAGAGAAGAAGGTTCAGACCCAGCCTGGCTAGCCCCCCCCTTCCCTGCCCCCACTGAGTCCAGACAAAGCAGCTGCCTGTCACCAAAGGCAAGAGAACTCCTGCTTGTCCTGGGACAATGGATGCTGGGGATGGCAGCTGAGTCCCCGCCCACCCGCCTGGCCCAGCTGCTCAGCTGCTCGGCAGGACAGGGGAGGCCTTGACCCCCACCCCAGCCCCCTCCTCCAAGGTTAGCAGAGGGTCCATCATGGATCCTTTCCTCAGTCAGTCCCCCACTCCCGTCTGTCAGATACCCATACAGGCTGTCACCTCCTACGGTCTGTGCCACACACAAACCAACACCAGCTGTCCTATTCCCCCAAACACTCATTGGCCACACATGCTATCTGTTGTCACTCACACCCAGTCATCGTGGCCACAGCAGGGGCTTCTTACACAGGGTGTCATGTCCTGCCATTCCCACACACATGGTTTATGTCCCCTTCCCCCATCCACACATAGGATCAGGTCCAACATCTCCGAGAATCCTTACACCCCCATCTGTCTCAGGGACTCAAACACCAACAGGACCCTCAGCCTTTCCACCAGTCCCTGTAACTCCAGCTGCCACCTCCACCTTCCCCCCCACACACAAACAACCCATCATCCCTTTCCTATCTATCACACACACACATCAGGCAGTCATCATGCCTCCCACATACATAACTCACTGTCACGCACGTCATCGTGTCACACAGACCATGGCCACCCCTCTCCTCAAACACTCACTTCTTCCTATGTTCCGGGGGTTCCAACCGGGTTGCCAGCCCAAAGTCCCCCATCTTCAGTTCCATGTTCTCAGTGATAAAAAAATTCCCTGAATGGGGGCAGAGAGGTGTGTCAGAGTCCTTTCTCTCTGCCGCCCCAACCCCCAATCCTGCTGGCCCAGGAGTCTCACCCAGCTTGAGGTCTCGATGCAGGATGCCCCGCTGGTGCAAGTACTTGAGTCCGGAAAGGATCTGGCGCAGGTAGTAACGCACCTCTGGCTCCAACAGAGTGTGCCGAGCCTTCCAGATGTGGGCCAGGGACTGCAGAGAGCCACCACTTCAGCCCCTGATCCACCCTCTCTGACCCTCCCTCCATCTGCGCTCACCGAGGAAGAGACAGGGCTCCAGCTTTGGGTCTTAAGGGCCCCTTTTCCCTCTCCCACTCTCACAGTCATCGCTCACCTTTCGGCTGCAGAGTTCCAGGAAAATGTATATGTTGTCAGCATCCTCAAAGTGGTGCGAGAAACGCACGATGTGGCGGTGCTGCAGGCCGCGGTGCAGCTCAATCTCGTTTAGGATCTGCAATGGGGGCGCGGGGTGGTCATCCCTCAAGGGCTCCCTCACCACTTTCCCCACCCCACCCCTGGTCCGCTGGGCCCGGGCCCACCTTCTCGCGCTGATGCGGCTTGGTGATGCGGCTCTGTGAGATGACTTTGACCGCGTAGGCGTTGCCGGTCTCTGTGTCAGTGGCCTCATAGCAGCGGGCAAAGCCCCCCTATGGGGAGGGGGCATCAGGCAGAGCGCTCCAGGACAGCCAAGTCTGGCCCGCAGACGTCCCCGCGCCGAGGACAAGCGTCCCCGCGCCGAGGACAAGCGTCCCCGCGTCCCCGCGCCTGGGGCAAGCGCCCCCGCCCCACCCGGCGCGGTCAAGGAGGTCAGCAGGGAACCCCTCCTCCCCTCGCTAGCACACCACCCCACCAGTTCACCTTGCCCAACAGGCGGCCTTTGAAGTAGGTGCGACCGCTGCGCGGGTCGGTGATAAGGCGCCCCGGGTCCGTGGCCGGTGGCCCAGCCAGCATCTCCAGCTCAGGTCCCGGCATGGCACTCCCAGGCGGCCCGGGCCCGGCAGGGGGCGCGGGCGGGGCGGCCGCACGCGGAAAAGGGCGCGGGGATAGGAAGCCGGCGGCGGGCTCCATGCAGGCGGTGCGTTGCAGCGCGGGCCCGGCTTGTTTCGGTTCCGCCCCGCCCGGGCACCGCGTGGCGCTGCGGGGATCTGCTACGCTGCGCTCGCGCCCGAGGGAGCCCGGCGTTTTTATCAATGAACGCCTGTCTCCTCCCCGGCGCCTCGTCATTAAGAGCCCGCCCCCTTCCAGGCGGTGAGTCACCTAGAAGCCACGCCCCTCCTCGGGCCTTACGTCACCGAGAAGCTCCTCCTCCCACTCAACGCAAGTCCAGGCCCAGCCTCCCACCCACGCCTTAAAGAGCAAGCGTGCTGGTAGTCACCATGCGGGTGCGACCAGAATGTAGGGGTCAGCCGTTTCTCCGTACCCCTCTCCCTACGCCCTGGTGACCAAGAGTCCCGTTCATGGGGGTCTCTTTCTTTCCCCATCTTTCGGGGCTTTTTCTGAAGTCTGAGTGGAGCTGGGTATCAGGGGAGTCTCCCCAAGCAACTAGATAGACCAGCGATCCTGGCGGGAAGGGAGAGGCAGGGGCGGCGCTCGCTTTCGCCAGGTGGCGTCACCAACACTTCCTTTTAAGTGCGCGAGATCTAACCCCTGGTCCCGTGCCCTCGGCCAGAGCCCCCGGGCCCAGCGTGGAACTACCCCCTTTAGGGCTTGGGAAGAATTGCACACTCCTGAGCCTGGCTTGGGACGGGCGGGGGCGGGTGGAGGAGGGGGAGGCTGCCACGCTGAAGTTTTGGGGTCAGACAGACCAGCATTCAAGGTTTTTACCACGTGCCTCGTCGTATCCTCTGTTACCCTCCTCCACAACCTTGAGAGTTAGATCTCGGGTTCTGGCGGGATCCCCTATTCCCTTTCCCTGAAAACACCTACTGCTTGAGTCAGCAGTCAGAAGGCCAGAAAGTGAAGAATGGGAATTAGGATTTTCTCAAATCTAGTGCCAGACAGTTGGGCAGGTGGTCCTGGGGCCATGTGGACCGCTAGACCCCTAGTTCATGCCCACCCTTCCCAGGGCCAGGAACAGAGAGGTAGGGGTCTTAACCCCTCTGGAGTGTTTGTCCCAGTTATCACAGGCCTCTCCCCCTGGCCTTGTCCTCACCTCTCTGCCCTCACTCTGTTCCATTCAATCAATTATTAAGCCAGTCAGGCCTCCAAGATCTATTGAGAGTACCCGCTAAGTGCCAAGCACTGGCTGAACGAGGCTGCTCAAGGTTGCAGCCCTCATTTAGTCCACACTCTGCTCCTTGGAAACAGACAATAGGCAGGTATAGGAACAAGGTCATCGCAGGCTTTGGAAAAGTGCTATAAAGGAAGTCAACAGAAGAGTAACCAAAGAGCTTGCTTTAGAGAGAGTAGCCAGGAGAGTCAACAAATATTGATTAGAACCTAATTCCTGTCAGTTTTATCTCCCCAAAGCTAAAAATCTCTGTGAAGTACCCACTTCCCTCCATCTTCCCCTCACAGCTTAATCTGAGTTGTAGTCGCTCCCGTCGGGATTACTGATCATTGCCACAGCACCTTGCTGTTCTCACCGCCTTCACTGTCATCTCTGTTGCATCCTCCTTCCATGTTGCCCGCCCCAGGCCCTCTAACCTCACCCTTCATGGCCACTGATGGGAGAAACCAAACAGCCTGGAATGGGGATAATGCCTAATAGCTCAGACGGGGAGGGGGGGGGGGGGGGGAGTGGGGGTGCTTAAGTGCCATAGTCAAGAGTTTGGTTTTTATCCTACAAGTCAACAGTTTTCCACTGGGGAGATGGTAGTGGTGGGGCCAGAAAGGACAGATCTGCAGGGAAAATGAGGCTGAAGCATGTGTAGTTTGAAAAGGCATATTTGAGTTTGCAATTTTATATTTGGAAAATAAAGCAAAATATCTTCCTATTAGTTTGGTAGGGCTGCCATAACAAAATACTACACCACTAGGTGGCTTACACAACAGAAATGTATTTTCTCATAGTTCTGAAGGCTGGAAGTCCAAGCTCAAGGCATTGACAAGGTTGATTCTGTTAAAAAGAAAACCACAGGCCTCAAATGGCGTTACTTGGGCCAGGCCACGTCACCAAGCCAGGGCTTAATACCTGATCTAATTTCCACCACCAGTTTCCACCACCCCACCACCCCGGAAATATCAATCTTAACCCTCAATCCCCCAAAGAAAGAAAGGTGATCTGCATGATAAGACCCCCTGCTCTTCCTCCTAAGGGAAAGTGACCTTGCCTGAAACAATCCTTTTATTTTGCTTCTAACTTTCCTGTCCCAAGCTCCTTCCTATAAAAACTTTCCATTTTGAACAAACTCCTCAGATCCCTCCTCAACTTGCTAGATGGGATTCATGACTCATTTAATAAAGCCAATTAGGTCTTCAAATTTACTTACTTGAATTTTCCTTTTTAAGATTTTATTTATTTTAGGGGCGCCTGGGTGGCTCAGTCGTTAAGCGTCTGCCTTCGGCTCAGGTCATGATCCCAGGGTCCTGGGATCGAGTCCCTCATCGGGCTCCCTGCTCAGTGGGAAGCCTGCTCCTCCCTCTCCCTCTGCCGTTCACTCCCCCTGCTTATGCACTCTTTCTCTCTCTCTCGCTCTCTCTCAAATAAATAAAAAAAATCTTAAAGATTTATTTTAGAGAGAGAGCGCTCGCACTTCAGTAGGAGCAGGGGGAGGGACAGAGAGGGAGGGAGGGGGCTCAATCCCACAACCTTGAAACCATGACCCGAACCAAAATCAAGAGTCAGAGGCTCAACCGACTGAGCCACCCAGGCGCCCCTGAATTTTGTTTTTTTGTTTTGAAGATTTTATTTATTGGGGCGCCTGGGTGGCTCAGTCGTTAAGCGTCTGCCTTTGGCTCAGGTCATGATCCCAAGGTCCTGGGATCAAGCTGGCCTCGGGCTCCCTGCTCGGCGGGAGGCCTGCTTCTCCCTCTCCCACTCCCCCTGCTTGTGTTCCCTCTCTCACTGTGTCTCTCTGTCAAAAAAATAAATAAAATCTTTAAAAAAAAAAAAAAGATTTTATTTATTTATTTGACAGAGAGGAGAGAGAGGGGGAGAACAAACAGGGAGAGCAGCAGAGGGAGAGGGAGAATCAGGCTTCCTGTGGAGCAGGGAGCCCCACACGGGGCTCAATCCCAGGACCCTGAGATCATGACCCAAGCCAAAGGCAGATGCTTAATGACTGAACCACCCAGGTGTCCCTGAATTTTGTTTTTTAACAATTTCTTCTGAGGTCTCTCTCTTGGTTTGTAGATGGTGGTCCTCTACCTTTGAGTTCACATGATCTTTCTTTTTTTAATTTAAGTATAATTGACATACATGTTATATTAATTTCAGGTATACAACATGGATTCGACAATTCTACACATTACTCAGTGCTCACCACCCTAAGTGTAGTCACCATGTGTCACCATACAACATTATTGTAATATTGACTACATTCCCTATGGTGTACTTTTAATCTCCATCTGTGTGACTTATTTTATAACTGGAAATTTGTCCTTTTTTTTTAGATTTTATTTATTTACTTGTCAGAGAGAGAGCACACACAAGCAGGGGGAGTGGCAGGCAGAGGGAGAAGCAGGCTCTCCACTGAGCAAGAAGCCCCATGTGGGACTTGATCCCAGGACCCTGGGATCATGATCTGAGCTGAAGGCAGACACTTAACTGACTGAGCCACCCAGGCGTCCCGAAATTTGTACCTCTTAATCCCCTTTATCTACATGATCTTTTTCTCTGTGTGTCCTAATCTCTTCTTCTCATAAAAACACCAGTTGAGCGTCTGCCTTCAGCTCAGGTCATGATCTCAGGGTCCTGGGATTGAGCCCCGTGTGTTAGGCTCCCTGCTCAGTGAGGAACCTGCTTCTCCCTCTCCCTCTGCCACCCCTTTGTGCGAGTGCTCTCTCTCTCTCTCTCTTTTTTTTTTAAGATTTTATTTATTTATTTGACACAGAAAGAGATAGCGAGAGAGGGAACACAAGCAGGGGGAGTGGGAGAGGGAGAAGCAGGCTCCCCGCTGAGCAGGGAGCTTGATGCGGGGCTCGATCCCAGAACCCTGGGATCATGACCTGAGCCGAAGGCAGACGTTTAACGACTGAGCCACCCAGGTGCCCCTCTCTCTCTCTCTCTTGTGCACGCACCCGTGTGCTCTCTCTCAACTAAATAAATAAAATCTTAAAACAAAAAACAAAAACACCAGTTGAATCAGACTAGGGTCCACCTAACAGCTTCGTTTTAACTTACTTACCTCTTTAAAGGTTCAGTCTCCAAATACAGTCACATTCTAAAGTACTGGGGGTTAAGACTTTGTACAGAAGTCAAAACCTTACCTCCACCCATCTTAGGTCTTCAGGTGAAACTCTTCAATAAAAACATTAACGAAAGAAAAACAAACACAAGTTTATTAACATGTATAACTTGTGCATGGAAGAATGGGAGATAACCAGGGAAAAATGAGTAACTCTCTCATCCAGCTTAGAATTCAGGCTTAAATACCATCTTAATAGGGAAAAGGGAAAGGAAATATAAGCCTCTTAAGGAAAAGTAAATGATTTCTAGAAAAGATGAATGGACCCTTAGAAGAATGGATGGGAGATATGATAATTTGTGCCCAAGTTTGTCTGGATGTGCTATAGACTTCTAGTTTCCTCTCCTGTGATGTGAGAAGAAACTCCCAGGAAGGGCATTTATGCCCATCGAGTCCTTTTAGAGATCCATCTTTAGGCAGATAAGGGGAGTTCAGAGAAGGCCTCTCCCTGCATTTGCTGTTTTTCAAGTACCTACAGTTCAAAATAGTCAATATGCGAAAGTGGCATATTGGGTGCCATATTCTGTTACCCTTCACTGTCTTCTCCCCTTGGGAGGTTAACAAGATTTTTGAGCCCTCCTCCAGAAACCAGGAAACCAGGAGGAAATCCTCCTGAATGGTGTCACTAAAGGGCCTGGCAGTCTCCTCTGCCTCCTCCCTCAGTGTAACATATGCTGCCATGAATGACCTTATGCACCTGCCAAGCACCAGGCACTGGGCTAAGCATTTATACTATTGACTGCTCACAGTAGCTTTATGATGTGGATGTGATTATTATTCCCATTTCACAGATGAAGAAACTGAGGCTCAAGGGATTAAGCTGTTCGCTCAAAGTCACATGCAGCTATCAAGGGTTAGAGTTAAGTTCTGAACCCAAGATGTCTAACTCCACTATTCACCACTGCCTGACTTTTCTGGAGGTCACAGTTTCTCTGTCCTTGAACCTATCCTCCTTCTACACTGCTCCATGTCTCCATGTCCCTGTTATTAATGCTCTTTCTCCTCCCCCATCCCAAGAATCTCACAATCTCTGCCCAAGCTGAGGTTTTTCAGAGTTCTCTGGGTCTCCATCCCCCAGAGGATGCTGTCAGGGTCTGCTGCGCCTAGTTGAGCATGTGTCCCACATTCCTTGCCCCCTTGGCAGCTCAGAGTCAGAATCTCTCTCTCTCTCTCTCTCTTTTTATTTATTTATTTATTTATTTTTAAGATTTTTATTTATTTATTTGACAGAGAGAGAGAGACAGCGAGAGAGGGAATACAAGCAGGGGGAGTGAGAGAGGGAGAAGCAGGCTTCCCATGGAGCAGGGAGCCCGATGTGGGGCTTGATCCCAGGACCCTGGGATCATAACCTGAGCCAAAGGCAGACGCTTAACGACTGAGCCACCCAGGCGCCCCCTCTCTCTCTTTTTAAAGATTTTTCTGTATTTCTTTCTTGCTCTCTCTGAAAGGAAGAAAGAAAAGAAAAGAAAGAAAGAAAGAAAGAAAGAAAGAAAGAAAGAAAGAAAGAGAAAGAAGGAAAGAAAAGAAAGAAAGAAAGAAAGAGAGAAAGAAAGAAAGAAAAAAGAAAGAATGAAAGGGCACAAGCAAGGGGAGGGGGAGAGGGAGGAGGGAGAGAATCTCTAGCAGACTCCATGCTGACCACAGAGCCCCATGCAGACTGCCTGGGTGGCTCAGTGGGTTAAGCATCCGACTCTTGATTTTGATCTCAGGGTCGTGGGATTGAGCCCCGTGTCGGGCTCCATGCTCAGTGGGGAGTCTGCTGGAGATTCTCTCTCTCCCTCTCCCTCTGCCCCTCCCCCTCTGAAATAAATAAAATCTTAAAAAAAAAAAAAAAAAGTCAGATGCTTAACCCACTGAGCCACTCAGGCACCTCTCAGAATCAGAATCTCTTGACAATGTCAGGTCATTGAGGTCAAGGGAGTCTTTGAAGAATGAGAGCTGCCAAGGGGCGCCTGGCTGCCTCAGTAAGTACAGCATGTGACTCTTAATCTCAGGGTTGTGAGTTTGAGACCCACATTGGATGGGGAGCCTATTTGAAATTAAAAAAAAAAAAAGTGAGAGCTGCCAAGTAAGGGTAGAACTTGGGAGGGGGCCGTTGGAATCAGCAAGAAGATCTCAGGTGTCTTTAGTGGGTGCAGAGGCAGAAGTCCTAAAGCCAAACCAGAGAGATGCTATAGCTACAGTAGCGTTTCATACTTACCATGTGCTAGTCTGAGCACTTTATAAATATTAACTCATTCATTATTCACAACAACTCTATGAGAAAGGTATTATCCTATTTCCCTATGGGGAAATTAAACACAGAAATGTTTAACGTTTTGGGGTGCCTGGGTGGCTCAATCGTTAGGCACCTGCCTTCGGCTCAGGTCATGATCCCAGGGTCCTGGGATCAAACCCCACATCGGGCTCCCTGCTCAACGGGAAGCCTGCTTCTCCTTCTCCCACTCCCCCTGCTTGTGTTCCCTCTCTCGCTGTCTCTCTCTCTGTCAAATAAATAAAATCTTAAAAAAAAAAAAAAAAAAGAAATGTTTAACGTTTTGCCCAAGGTCACAAAGGTAATTCACAGTGTTCAGATTTGAAAATCTGGGCAGTCTGGCTCCCAGACTCCATGCTGTAAATTGCCAAGCCATATAGCCAACTCCGGGCTGTGAGGAGGGGAGAGGGGCATGGGTGGTTAGGACCAGAAGAGAGTGAGAGGCAAGAACTGGAGGACAGATAAAGGGTGGAGTAAATGATTTACAGGTGGAGTGGTTCCCTCTCCTGGACCATAAACCAAGGGGACCTGTCAGCAGCTGGGAAGGGAGATAAGGTGACTCAGGAGGGAAGGGCTGGGTGGGGACTGCGGACTCCCCTTCCTGGAGTGAGGCTTTGAGTCCTGTACCTTTACCCATGGCTCTGTGGGAAACTCGCAGTCTGGTGATCCAGAGTGTTGGTAACAGGCAGGAGGGTGAGGGCCACAGAAGCAGATGGGGGGCGATGACTGAAATGCAGCAGCCTGGGTTGTCCTCAAGGAAGCTCCCAGGATCTCAGGGCCTGAGCTCCTCCAATCCCAGGCCTGGTCCCCCAGGTACAAGACTCTTTAAGTGGTATGCAGCCCAGAATGCTCTAGAAAAGCCACAGATCAGAGCTTGGGATGGGTTGCATGGCCATGATGGCTGAGGCCCCAAAGGTGTATCTCACCCTCCCCAGGAGAGAGGTGCTGGGTCTTCCAGACCTCTGAGACACATGCGCGTGCACGCACACACACACACATTCCTTTCCTCATATTGACATCTCACCTGGCTCACCTGGGGCCCAGAAAGAGAACATGACTCTTCTGGCCATGAGTAGTTTTCCAGACCTTGTTCATCCAGGAGGTTTCTCAGAAAAAAAGGGAAAGGAGGGCCAGATGTCTTTCAGGTGAAAAGGGAAAAAACTAAAAAGAAAGAAAAGAAAGGAAAAGCAAAGCAAAGTTTGCCTGGGCTCAAGTCCTCCCCAGCTCTACTGAGATGAGTCACATATAATCCTGTCCTCAAGAGCCGCAGGGGCTGGAGGGGAGATGAGCCCTGCAGACAGGTCACTGCCCAGTGCGATTTGCTGCTGTAAGAGAGGAAACCTGGAGGGCTTCAGGGAGGGAGCAGGGGGAAGATCATGGAAAGCTTCCCTGAGGACGCTCTGAGCCGGACCTTGCAGAAGCAGTGAAAAGGAGCTAGGCCAGAAGCTGGTGATGGGAGCAGCAGTGGGAGCATCTCAGGAGGCCCTGAGTACCCTACTGAAAAGCCAGGACCTGGCACTGTTTGGCTTGGGGACAGGCCGGAAAGGCTTCAGGGGAAAGGTCTCTGCCTCTTCACCTGTGAAGGACTGCCTGGTTCTGGGACACAACAGAGGACTAGTAGGTGGAAACTAAAGGGAACAGACTTGGCTCTTCATGGTAATAGCAGCCCAGGCTAAATGCCTGCAGTGCTCCAGGCTCTGGACACTGTTTCTTTGAATAATCCCAATTGCCCTGTGTGGAAGGGGTTATTGATCTTGTTTTGTAGAGGAGGAAACTGAGGTTCAGAGAGATGAGGTAACTTGTACAAGGCTACAGAGAGCTAGAATTCAAACCCAGGTTTGTCTGACTCCCAAGCTTTTGCTCCTAACCACCTCTCCACGCTTCCTGTCTTTAGGAAACACTTGCGGGTGAGAATCAGCTCACAGTGTGGGGGTAAGGAGCTTCCCAAAACAGGTCAGAAGTGGGACCACCACTCCTCGGGTTTTGTGGGTGATCTCAGCACTGGGTAGGTAACTGAGCTGGTGCTTCAAATATTATTTCTTCTGTTTCACAGAGGAAGAAACTGAGACCTAGAAGCAGAAATGGCCACTCAGGATGCTAGATACCCTTAGGAGTCAAGATGCTGGACACAGGGCTGAGGGAGGTCTGCATCCCTAGGCCTGAGTCCCAGACCTGTGGCCTTGTCAGCCCTGTGGAATAGGGATGGGGAATGGTCAAGCCAAGCCCCCCAGAGCCTGGACCAGAAGCCTAGCAGTGTGGCCAGTGTACAGGACCCTGGTCCCAGGGCTCAAGCCCTTGTTTAGCCCCAGTTGGGCCACTTCCAGCCTTTGGAGTTGTGAAACTGAACAAAGGAAACCTCATTTAAAATAGAGTCCGGGGCGCCTCGGTGGCTTAGTCGTTAAGCGTCTGCCTTCGGCTCGGGTCATGATCCCGGGGTCCTGGGATCGAGTCCCCGCATTGGGCTCCCTGCTCGGCGGGAGGCCTGCTTCTCCCTCTCCTACTCCCCCTGCTTGTGTTCCTGCTCTCGCTATCTCTCTCTCTGTCAAATAAATAAATAAAATCTTTGAAAAAATAAAAAAATAAATAAAAAAATAAAATAGAGTCCGGTCGCCAGAATGGGGGGAGTTCTCACACACTACCAATTTGTCCTCAATTGCAGACCTCAACAGGAAGAAGCATACCTTGCATTTTCCAACTGGAAAGGACCTACTTTACTACCCCCTGCAAGAGGGAGAAAGACTTTTTCCTTGTAGAGCAAGAGTCCAGCCAATGAGAAGTTGTCACAACTCAGCCAATGAGAAAACATCACCAACCTCCAGTGGACTTTTGCTCAAAGTAGCCCCCACTCAACTTCCCTTTTTTTTCTCTATATAATAACATTCCCCTCCTTTGTTCTCTGGACTTGCCTAGGGTTTGCTGTAGCTTGCATATCTGCAGATTCTGAATTGCAATTCCTCTGTTTTTGAATAAGCCCATTTTGCTGGTAAAATAACTGGCTGTTTTATTTACAAGCTCCACCAAGTCCATCAACTCAGGCTTTGAATCCTGCCTCCAATGACCTTGAACAAGGTCATTTACCTCTTGGAGCCTCATCTGTAAATGGGGATGTTTCCTGCCCTGTGGGGTTGAGATGAGGATTCCATAGCAGTGCCTTTGGCACGGTGTCCTCAGTCAGTGCTCTGTGATCAGTAGCCATTAGGATTATAACAATTTATCATCATGCGTCTGTCTTCTCACCTGGAGCGTGGGACACTAATCCCGGTCAACCTGGTTTCAAGGACATGATGTCATCTGTGTGAGTTGTAGGGTCAGTGTAGATGGCACTTCTGCTACCCAAAGACCAGCCCAGCCCTGCAGGGGTAGGGAGACACATCTAGTTCCCAGGACCAGGGGAAGCTGGGTGACAGCCTCAATCCATCAATGATAACCTCGGGCCAGCTAAGCTTTATGGGCCCAGCAGATATTTAAGTGCATGCAGTGTATGGGCTAGCCCAGTTCTGCTTCCTCAGCACGGGCCACTGCCCAGAACAGGTAGGCCGGTGTCACTGGGAGGTGGCAGTACCGGGGGCCTTGGGAGAGCAGCTGTCAGCAAGACCCCAGCGGGTAGCATAGTTGTGGGTTCGGGCTAGAGTTGGATCTTCTGCCCTCAGGAGTTGTGATCTGGTTCCTTCTGGCCCTGCGAGTGGAAGAGGATCTCGGGGAAGGCTCTTGCATGAGAGCTTATAGATCTCAGCTCCCCTAGGCCCATCCCATCCTAGCTTGACCCATGTACCACTGAGTTCTGGAGGGGGTGGGGGGATGCTTTGTCTGCTCTGAAGCTTCTTCCCCTTGTCTACTGACACAGAGTGAAGGCTGGGTGTGCGTGACCAGAGTTGAAGGGAGGGTGCCTGGGAACTAGGCTTGGTGAGAAGGCAAGCTACGGAGATTTGCTGGGAAAGGGGGACAGCTCTGGGGGCAGCTCATGTGACCTCCCGCCCAGGACCCCAGCACCATGACGGTTTCATACACCCTCAAAGTGGCAGAGGCTCGCTTTGGAGGCTTCTCCAGCTTGCTTCTCCGCTGGAGGGGAAGCATCTACAAGCTCCTCTACAAAGAATTCCTCCTCTTCATTGCCCTGTATGCTCTGCTCAGCATCATCTACCGGTGAGGGTGAGGGCTCAGGGCTGGCCTGGGGCGGGGGGCTCGGCTGCCCGCTTCCCTCTAACCCAGGCTTACAACTGACCTTCCCCAGGCTCCTGCTGACCCAGGAGCAGAGGCATGTGTATGCTCAGGTGGCCCGATACTGTAATCGTTCTGCAGATCTCATCCCCTTATCCTTTGTACTGGGTAAGGCTCCCTCTAATTCTCCCTGGTATCCTTCTGACCATCTTCCCTGACCTTTGGGTTGAGGTGATAGCTCTGAGGGTCAGAGTTACCCCAGCAGCACAGCCTACAGGTCAACCAGAGCAGGCTCAGCAGGCATGGGACTTGCGTCCGGGGTCCAGGATTTCCAGACGGCTAGACCCTGCCTGTCACTTGTTGGACCCTCACTCCACCAAGGGACAAGACACCTGCTGGCTTCAAAATCCCACTCTGTGTCCTGGAGAGGAGCTGGAGAGAGGTGACACCCCCTTTCCACCTTCCTGGGAAGCAGGGCTCAGAATTAGCCATTACTTGACCACTTCTCTGCAGGAGGAGGTTTGCACTCCTCCATCCTCCAAGCCTGGCTTAGCAAGGCAGAGGCTTTAGGAAGAGGCGTTCCCCCCGACAGCAAGGCAGGGCATGGAAGCCAAAGGTGTCCTTCTCCCTGCTTTGGTTCAGCCTGGCCTGGACCGGGTGCTCCGGCTGGCGGGCAGGGCATGCTGACTCCCAGGCCCCCCATCTTCCCTTCCTGTCTCCACTTCCATGGCGGCCGATCAGGTTTCTACGTGACCCTGGTGGTGAACCGCTGGTGGGCCCAGTATACAAGCATCCCGCTGCCAGACCAGCTGATGTGTGTCATCTCGGCCAGCGTGCACGGCGTAGACCAGCGTGGCCGCCTGCTGCGCCGCACCCTCATCCGCTATGCCAACCTGGCGTCCGTGCTGGTGCTGCGCTCGGTCAGCACCCGCGTGCTCAAGCGCTTCCCCACCATGGAGCACGTGGTGGACGCAGGTGCGGACAGGCGCCCCTGGGCTCGGCCAGGCCAACGCAGGCGCCATGCTGGGGAGCCCGGGGGCGGCCCCCCGGGGCCAGGACCCGAGCGTGGGCCTCCTGGGAGGGGAGGTCTGACCCCCGGGGGGCACGTCCTAGCGGCAGGGGAGGTGTCTGCGCCCCCACTCACTGTATCTCCTCAGGTTTCATGTCCCAGGAAGAGAGGAAAAAGTTCGAGAGCCTGAAATCTGATTTCAACAAGTACTGGATCCCCTGCGTCTGGTTTACCAACCTGGCAGCCCAGGCCCGGAGGGATGGGCGGATCCGTGATGACATTGCTCTCTGTCTGCTCCTGGAAGTGAGTCGGCTCCAGACCAGGCCTGTCTGACCTCCCTGGCTCTGCAAACTGGAATAATAATTTTAGTACTTAGCACTTAGATGGTGCCAACAACTGTGTACGGCACACAGCTGGAAGCACTGTCCATACATTAACTCATTTGGCCCGCACAACAGCCCTTGGGACATCATTACCATCCCTCTTTCACAGGCGAAAACCTGAGGCACAGAGTGGAGAAGAAACTTCCCCAAGTCACACAGCTAGCCAGGGGAGCTGGGACTCAGGCTGGTTCCACAGTCTGTGCTTGAAGCTACTTTGCTAGGCTGCTTCCCATCACGCTACCCCCTCACGTTAACACCCCAGACAGTGGGATGGGCCTCTAGGCCGAGTTTGTGTTGGGCTCCCCTGTTCTTTCCCCATTCTTCCCTCCTCTCCTCCACTGACATCCTCTTCCTGCTTTTCCCCCAGGAGCTGAACAAGTACCGGGCCAAGTGCAGCATGCTATTCCACTATGACTGGATCAGCATCCCTCTCGTCTACACCCAAGTAACTGCCTCTCCCCTCTCCCGTCCCACTGCCTACTGCATGTCCTGTGCTGCATGTGACACGGAGAATTAGAGATGGTACCTGCCCTGGGGCAGTGCAGTCCAGAGAGACACTGAACAACCAAGGGCTCATCCTCAAAGCATCCCCGGACCCCCCTGAGACGCCCCCATCCCCTCTGATGCTGCCACACGTTTTACTTCCTTGTCAGATTCCCTCACTGGCCCTCGGGGTCAGGGAGGGCATTTCTCCCTGTCTTACTCAGCCAGGCTTCCTTCTCTAGGTGGTGACCATAGCGGTATATTCCTTCTTTGCCCTCTCCCTGGTTGGCCGCCAGTTCGTGGAGCCCGAGGCAGGGCGGGCCAGACCTCGGGAGCCTTTAGAGCCGGGCCAGGAGGCGGCGTCCACCCTGGGGGACCTGGACATGTATGTGCCTCTCACTACTCTGCTGCAGTTCTTCTTCTATGCTGGCTGGCTCAAGGTGGGCACATAGGCCGGTCATACCAGCTTGCTCGGTAGAGATGTGGGCCCAGGGCCCACCTCACCTTTGGGGACAGAGGATGGGGCTCTGAGCCCAGATAACACTGTCTTACAACCTGTAGGTGGCCGAACAGATTATCAACCCCTTTGGTGAGGATGATGACGACTTTGAGACCAACAAGCTCATAGACCGCAACTTGCAGGTGGGCAGAGGTCTGGGGGCAGCGCCTTGTGCTTTCCTCCTTGCCAGCGCTGGGCCTGGGTGTGGAAAGGACAGGGGGATCCTGTGGCTTGCTGCCTGCCCCAGGTGTCTCTGTTATCCGTGGACGACATGTACCAGAACCTGCCTCCCGCCGAGAAGGACCTGTACTGGGATGAAGACTCCGCGCAGCCGCCCTACACGGTGGCCACGGCCGCCGACGCTCTGCGGCCTTCCTTCCTGGGCTCCACCTTCAACCTTCGGTGAGCGGCCTGCGCTGGTGGAGGCAGGGCTTGACCCCAGGTCCTCACCACCCCTCTGGGGGCGCCAATGACTCGGTCGCCTCTGCTCCCCGCCCTCTCGGGAAAGCCAGCCCTGGGGTGGCCCCGCGCCAGGCTCGCTCAGCCCGCCCTCCCGCCCGCAGCGTGAGCGACGACCCCGAGCAGAGCGTGCAGGTGGAGGCGTCCCCAGGGCCCGCTCGGCCGCTGCCCGCCGCGCAGACCCCGCTGCTCGGCCGCTTCCTGGCCGCGGGAGCACCCTCCCCGGCCATCAGCCTCAGGACCTTCGGCCGCGCGCGAGGAGCCCCCCGGACCCCGCATGTGCTGCGCTTCCGAGCGGAGGAGAGCGGCGACCCCGAGGCCGCGGACCGCATCGAGGAGGCGTCAGTGGGGTCAGAGGACGAGGCCGGGGAGCCCTGATCAGAGACTGCCGGGCCCAGGCCGTCCTGCCCGCCTCGGCTCACTTTCCCAACCCCCTGCTGACCTCCGGCGCTATTAGAGCGCTTGCTGTGTCCTGAGCCGGAGAATTTAGGGACGGACCTTGAACGGGGAAGATGGCGGGGCCAGCGTCGGGGCTGGGAATGTGCCCATTTTGGCGGGAGAAGGTAGGATGGCTTGCTTGGGTAAAGTGAGGCTGGGATACATGGGCGGGGCCTAGAGGACAAGAACCCAGACGCATTGTTAATTTCCTGAGCAATAGGTTGCTGGGCACGTTCTCAAACCTGCAGGAGCATCAGCGGCACTAGGCACTAAAGGGCCTGTTCAGAATAATTGCGGGTGTCACTCCCAGCGCTTCTGATTCATTAGATCTGGGATGGTACTCAAGAATTTGCATTTTTAGGAAGTTCCCAGGTGATGGTGCTGCTGCTGGTCCAGGCATCACAATTTGAGTCCTTTATAAAAAGATGTTGAGGATATACCTTATCCTGAATAATCTTACTCTGAAGAGGGATCAGAGTGTGGGTGCTGGGGAACTTTTGCTTTACCTGTAATATTCAACTTTTTATTTACAATGAGAATATAATCGTTTATTACTTGTGCAATTACAGTTGTTTAAATTGGCATGCTGTGAAGTGGGATAAAGATAATACGGTAAAAGCTTGGGAATCTGTCCTGGAGGCTGATCGAACTCAGATGTGAAGGCAGTTGTACACCACCCAGCCTAGACCTTGGGTGGATGTTTGGACTCTGGAGTGCCTCACCCTTCTCTGCTCCCACCAGCTGAACAGGAGAAAGCACGATTTATGGGGTGAAAGCTGCGAGTTCAGCTCTATGGTGGGCCTGCAGTGTTGGGGGGGAACCAGCCTCATGGAGCATAGATCGTGTTGACTGAACTGAGCTCCACTCTCCAAGTTCAGCCTCCACTAAGGAAATTGGTGACTGCCAAAACGGAATCTTAAGATCAAAGGATGGGGGGCGCCTGGGTGGCTCAGTCATTAAGTGTCTGCCTTCGGCTCGGGTCATGATCCCAGGGTGCTGGGATTGAGCCCCGCATCGGGCTCCCTGCTCAGCGGGGAGCCTGCTTCTCCTTCTCCCTCTGTCTACCACTCTGCCTACTTGTGCTCTCTGTCAAATAAATAAATAAAATCTTTTTTTTTTAATTTTTTATTGTTATGTTAATCCCCATACATTACATCATTAGTTTTAGATATAGTGTTCCATGATTCATTGTTTGTGCATAACACCCAGTGCTCCATGCAGAACGTGCCCTCCTCAATACCCATCACCAGGCTAGCCCATCCTCCCACCCCCCTCCCCTCTAGAACCCTCAGTTTGTTTTTCAGAGTCCATCGTCTCTCATGGTTCTTCTCCCCCTCCGATTCCCCCCCTTCATTCTTCCCCTCCTGCTACATTCTTCTTTTTTTCTTTCTTAACATATATTGCATTATTTGTTAAATAAATAAAATCTTTAAAAAAAAAAAAGATCAAAGGATGGGACCGATGACAGGACTCAAGAGGGAAGAAACAAGGGTGTAGTCGAGGTTGAGCGCAGCCTCTGAGGCTGGCTTTGCTACTTTCCTGCTGGGCAACCATGGGTTACAGGATACCTAAGCTTAGATCTCCAAGTCTTTAGAGACAAAAGCACCCCAAGATAGCCATTCATGTAGGTGTTTGAGGTTTTTCATAGGGTTAACGGGAGTTAGCCTTGCTTCAGGGCAAGAATGGTCAGCTGAAGGCTTCGGGAATGAACAGTAGATGAATCCAAGACTCTAAACACACTGGTACACACTGGTTCTAGTCACAGATTAGAGGAAGAAGTGAAGGGGAGATAGAATCTTGTACAGCTCAAATTAGGAAATAAAGGCGAAGTGTCTAGTGTGGCTTTGCTACTCCTGACCCATACTGTAAACAGCTAAAATTATGGTGCTGCAGTAAGATAACCACCAGAAGGAAGGAAAAGTACGGTACAGGCCTCCCAGAGCCAATGGTAAGGTTTTAGAAGGCTGGGTTGCTTTTTGTATGTCCTGAAGTTTTTGTACTCAAAAGGGGGGGGGGGGTCATCTCCTAGTTCATCTTTCCCTATTGTCTATCCACAGAACTCTGCCATTTAGCTAAGCTAATGAACCAATTGGATCTTCATTTCTTTGGCTCTTAAGTTATGCTTGTACTTTCCAACTTTAACTTAGATAAAATCTTAAGTTTTTTTTCTTTTTTAAATTAATTTAGCACATTTGAGTGCTTGGTATGTTGCCATGCACTTCCAGGTACTGGAAACAGAGCAGGAAACATACCTGTTCCCCTGGAGTTCTATTCTAACTGGACAAAAAGGAAAATGAGCAAAACTTATGCCCAAGTAAGGGATAAGGAGAAAAAGCTGGGGTAAAAGATTAACAGCACAGAAGGGACTATAATTTAAAATTATCAGGGAGGAACTCACGAAGATCTAAGACCTGAAGAGTAAGCCATGTGGGTATGTGAAGGAAAATGTTTCCAACAAATGAACTAGCAAGCGAACATGCGCTCAGCAAGGCCAGGATGATTAGCACTGTAGAAAAAGGGACCAGGTCACGTTGAGTTCCATAGTGTTTGGGTGTTTGGTAAGGCTTCTGAGATGGGAAGCTGTCTTGTCACAACCCCATTGATCACTATTGCTAGGACTGTTGGGGACAACAGAAGCCTTCAGCGCTATTTGCAAAAGAGTGGTCAGGAGGTAGAGGTGGTGTTAAAGGTTGAACCAACAAGATCTGGGGACTTTAGATGCTAGAGTGTAAGGGCAAAATGACCCAAGATTTTGATTTAAGCAGCTGTATAAAGGCAACAATTTGCTATAATCAAATAGCTGAGAAACTATTTGAAAAGGGAAAGCTGAGGAATGTTATCAGTTTTTCACATGTTCACCTTTGAGAGTCCAATTATGATATCCAAGTGCAGGTGTTAAGCAGGTTTGGGTTAAAGTTAAAAAAATGCAGCACAAACTACATTTCATACCAAGAGCAGACAATGTGGCCAAGCTGAAGACAAAGACCTGAGCCTTGCAGATTTAGCAATGCAGAAATCACTGGTTATCTCGCACACTTGAGTAGTGACGGGGGGAAGGGATTAGGGTTGAAGAGAAAATTAACTTCAAAAAGACATCCAAAAGCTGACAGGATATGTCAATGTGTACAACTTGCTATCAACAATACCAAAAAAATTTGGAACCCAATTTCAGGGTTTCTAGGCCATCCATGAACCCAGGCTGAAAACTTCAAGCTAAAACCTTAAAACCAAAGTTCACACAGGAAAAGGGTACAGGATCTCTCAAAGAGCCAAGTTCACAGAGGCAGCATGGCTTCAGGTTCCAATCAATACCCCAGTAATATTGGGGGCCCAGTGCTGGGATAACTCCCTCATACAGTCTATGCTTGCCCTGCATGCCATGTCCCTCGTTCCCACTGGACACTAGCCTTTGGGGTGAGAAATGTTCCCTCAGCTATATAAAGGCACAGCCCACATCTAGGACTGGCCTTCAGTGAGAGCGTGCCGAGCAACTGGATATTCACACGTGAACACAGGACAGGACAATAAACACCTTTATTACATGGCTGAAGATAGGAGGAAGATTTATTTGCCTTTCCGGGCTTTGATTTTCCTCAGATAGAACTCTAGCTCCTTGCCCTCTAGCACGTAGCCATCTGCTCGGCCACACTGGCCTGGTCTTGAAGCGATGCACGCTGCAAGATAGTATGCATTCATTAGCAAAATAAGAGTGGGGCCCTACCCAAACCTAGGTGTCTCCTTAAGGAAGTCCATGTTGGTTCAGGTATCCTGGGGGCAGGCTTGAAGCCCAGTGTCTCCTCAGATACACTTTATCGTCACTCTAAGTCAGTAGCAGAACTGGACAAAGTTTTCATCACCGAGACAGCCCCCTCAGCCCACACAGAGACTTCTCAAAATACTTCTGGAAGTTAGAGGCAGAGGCCAAGCTGAGGCCTATGGACTCCTGCTATTTCCCATTTCAGCTTCAGGCTAATGGGATGACCACATGTTCTGAGTTGTGCTTGTATGCGGTCATCAACTCTCCTAGTGAAGCCTCTACCACACAGCTGGCAGGCAGTTAAAAGAACAAGGGGCAAGAATAAAATGCAGAGGGCACACTGTATCTTGTGACCCAACCCCCCAATGCAACAGCCATCTTACCAAGAAGCTTGCCCTGCTGGAATTGCTCCTCCAGAAGACTGCTGATTTTGGCATTCTTTTTCCTTTCATCATATTTCTTCTGAATTTTCTTTGATCGTTTTTTGTTTAAAATCTCTTCCTCCTCGGGCGTCTGAATAAAGGAGATAGATGGGTTAGCTGGGGCTCCCCAGGCCCTGGCTCAGGGAAGGAATGTCCCCACAGGCTTGGGCCCTGTACACCCCAATCCCTGCTGCCTTCCTCAGCACTAAAGGCTTTCATCTCTTTCCCTTCAGTAGCAGAACTGGACACAGTTTTCATCATAAGAAGGCTGGAATGAGGCTGGTCTCCCCTCACCCCCACAGGGAAGTTGGCTCCCCCAAAACACGCACCAGCTTGGCCCCCTTCTTGCGGCCCAGGGGCAGTGCATAGTGGGACTCGTACCACTGTCGGTACGGTGTGCTGTCAATGAGCACAATACAGTTCTTCACCAGGGTCTTCGTGCGGACCAGTTCGTTGTTGGATGCGTTGTAGACAACATCAATAATCCTTGTTTTTCGCGTACAACCTGCTCACGGGAGAATTTCAGAATCAAGTCTTACAGACCAGAAGCCAAATGGCCTTGTTGTCCCCTACCACCACATCTTCCCCCCAAAGTGCCTAAGAAACAGCAAGGGAACTCTAGTCTGTTACCCAGCTATGGGGTGTCAGCTCATCTTCCACAAAGCCACCTTTCCAGAGATTAACTGGCAACCACACACAGTGTCTAGATTCAGTCCCAATCCCTGAAGCTATAGGAGTTTGAGACAAAACAGGATGGAAAGAATTCTCCAGCTACCACAACCTTAACAGCTTTCAAAGAGAAACTTCAGTATCTTGGTGGAGGCCACGGACTTCCTGTTAAAAGCACTTACTGAAGCTTAGAAAATTTTAGGTGTGGAGTTCCCACCCACTCCTGGAGGGCCTCACTCACACTCAGAGCCCCAGGAGAAGTTCCCCACGTCTAGCCTCAAGGCACGGTACTTCTTATTGCCTCCCCGGACTCGGACTGTGTGTATGCGGCGGGGGCCAATCTGGAAAAGACAGACAGGAACTAGGTTATCCAGGAGAGCAAGACAAGAGAAGGCAGGGAACCTAGGCTGGACGGAGGCAACACAGTCAGTGTAACTATGACAAGTCCTAGCATTGGCAAGTGGCACACAGGTGGCCAAGACGGCCACAACCACCCCTAAGGATACTTTTTCATCACTCCAGTTACCTCCAAGAGGAAAAATCTGATTCCAAACACTGAAAATTAAGTCTCTATGCAACAACAAAAAAAATACCGGGTTTCTGACTATCATCCGAGGAGCCCACTCCCTCCAGGCGCCCTTGAAGTCCTAATACGTAACATCTGTCTCCATTCAACCTCTTTAGTCTTAACCAACGCGTAAAGGTGAGGAGGCCGCCCAGTCCCCCAGACGAATCAGAGCCCTGCACCACCACCCGCAGCGGCCAGACCACGCCGGAGACGAGCGCCCCGCACGCACCTTAGTGTTGGCAGCTGGGCGTCCCAGCTCATACTTCCGCTTCTTGTGGTAGGGCTTTCTCTTGCCCCCGGTCTTGCGGCGTTTGTGCCAGTTGTCCCGAGAGATGCCTACATGGGGAAGCAGGGCGCGAAAGCTTTAGCCGCGGGGGCTCGGGCAGGCACCTCGCGAGCCCCAGACCCCCGCAACGGGCGGGCCGCACGCTCAGCTCTCCAAGGTTGGCTTCCCCACTGCGCACTCGGCAGTCTGCAGCATTACCAAGGTGTCATCCTCCACATGCGGCCCAGCCCAGGCACTTTCCCGCGGCAGCCATGTTGGCGGCGCCCGCAGCACCCAGCCCCCGCAGCCACCGGAGCGAGCCTCGGCGGCCAGAACCCGAGCACCACGCTCCTCGTGGCTGCTCCGTGCCAGGGGTCGGGGCGCCGGCACTCCTGACTTGGCTGCGAGGCAGGATGGCACTGGATCGAGCTCATCCCCCCCTCCCCGGTCCCAACGCAGAGCGACACTCACCCATCTCTCCCGGCGCTGGCTGCGAAAGAGAAAACGCAAAGCCTCACGGTCCGGTTTGTAAAACGCTGTCCCGCCCCTTTACGTGTTTTCCGGGCGCCGCGGAGAGGAGCCTGGAGTCGGAGCGCGACGTAACTTCTGTTTCTCCGAGCCTGCGGCCGCGAGAGGGGCGTCCGCGCTCCGAATCCCGGGGAGGGCGGTGGGGATGGCTGTGCTAGAGGTTGAGGGCTTTAGGGCACACCCGAGGGGGGAGTCGCCTGCTTGCTTTACGTTTTGAAAAAGCCTCGCTTTAGAGCTGGGCGCGGCTGCGTTGGGAAAGGGTGGAAGACAGTAGGGATGGAGACGAGTGGTGGACTTGGGTTTTGTTTGGAAGGGTTTGATGATAGATTGGACGTGGGGGTTAGGAAATGGGAGGTGTGTCAAGGATTCCTAATTCCTCATTTGATCATTTGGAATGACAGGCTGCTGGATGTTCATGTCTCTTCATCCTTATAGAAGAGCTTGGACAGAAGATGTTACTTTGGGAATCGGCCGTATACAAATGGTAATTCAAGTCCCCGGAATGAACGGAACCTAGGGACAGAGCATAAAGCACATTTTCCTTGTAAAGTGTACTAAGTATCTGTTTTAGGCTTTGTGGGATATGGAGTCTGTCACAACTACTCAACTTTGCTGTTGTAGTGTGAAAGCAGCCCTAGACGATAGTTAAGGAATATGTGGCAGTGTTCCAATAAAGCTTAGGGTACTGGGATTCACCTCTCATGAAATATGCTTTTGATTTTTCCCACACATTTAAAAACGTAACCATTCTTGGCGCATGGGCCCAATCAGCATCCAGTGGTGTGCCAACCCCTAACATAAAGAAATACAGGAATATGTTCTAGGTCCAAGACTTGAGGAATATGAGCATTTAAGGCCAGGTAGAGAAAAACTGGCAGAGGAACGGAGGAGCAACTGAGTAACGGGAAGACAGCCAGCACAGAATGATGTCATGGTCTAATGCTACTGCGAAGGCTAGTTGAAATGAGGACTAAAAAGTGATTCTTGGATTTAGTAACTCGAAAATCTTTGGTAATATTGGCAAGAGCAGTTTCTGTGCAGGGGAGTGAGCAAAATTTAAAATGGAATAGGAAGTTTTATTTTTTTAAAGATTTTATTTATTTGACAGAGAGACACAGCGAGAGAGGGAACACAAGCAGGGGGAGTGTGAGAGGGAGAAGCAGTCCTCCCGCGGAGCAGGGAGTCCGATGCAGGGCTTGATCCCAGGACCCTGGGATCATGACCTGAGCCAAAGCAGACGCTTAACGACTGAGCCACCCAGGCGCCCCTATTTCTTATTTTTTTAAAGATTTTATTTGACAGAGACACAGTGAGAGGGGGAACACAAGCAAGGGGAGTGGGAGAGGGAGAAGCAGGCTTCCAGCTGAGCAGGGAACCCGATGTGGGGCTCATTCCCAGGACCCCGGGATCATGACCTGAACCGAAGGCAGACGCCAAGGACTGAGCCACCCAGACACCCCAAGTTTTTTTTTTTTTTAAAGATTTCATTTATCTGTTAGAGGGCATGAGTCGGGGGGGAGGGGCAGAGGGAAAGGGAGAAGCAGACTCCCTGCTGAGAGGGGAGTCGGATGCCGGGCCTCCATCCCAGGACACTGAGATCGTGACCTGAGCTGAAGGCAGACACTTAACCAACTGAGCCACCCAGGCGCCCCCAGAAAGAGAAGTTTTTTTTTTAAAAAAGATATGGTATATGTAAGCAATTCTCTCACGAAGTAGGACTTTAAAGGGAAGGAGAGAAGGGTACCTGGCTGGCTCAGTTGAAGGAGACTGTGGCTCTTGATTTTGGGGATCCTGAGTTCAAGCCCCACGTTGAGTGCAGAGATTACTTAAATAAACTTTTAAAAAAATAATAAGATAGGGGCGCCTGCCTGGCCCAGTCAGTAGAACATGCAGCTCTTGATCTTGGGGTTGTAAATTCAAGCCCGACACTGGGTATAGAGATGACTTAAAATCTTTAAAGAAAAAAAAATAAAGGGGAGGAGACAATGAGGCTGGTGGCTGGAGGGAAGCAGATCATAGGGCAGTATTGAAAGGAGTAAAGTGCCTAATGGATAAGTCCTTTTACAGTCTGCTCCAAATCCTACCTCATCCCTTTGAAGGGAGTCTCTCAACATTATCCTTCTGTATCTTCAACCTCCCACTGGCTTCCTACCACATTCAGAATAAAGTCTAAATTCCTTGCCAGGGCCCAGAAATATCAGACCTCTGCTTATCTCTTCTGCTTTATCAGTTTGACTTATCTCCTACTATCTCCCTCCCTCAACTCCAGGCACTCTAACCTTGCTGTTCTTGCTTCAGGCCCTTGAGCTTTGAGAGAAAATGCTGTTCTCCAAGTCTTAGCGTGGCTTCTGCTCTCACTTCAAGTTCCCGCTCAAAATCTCACCTCTACATACATACACACATTGGGAGGCCTTTTCTAAGCCTGCTTTCTAAAGTGGCAACACTTGAGGTGCCTGGCGGGCTCAGTCTGTAGAGCATGTGACTCTTGATCTCCAGGTTGTGAGTTCAAGCCCCACATAGGAGGTAGAGTTTACTTAAAAATAAACAAACAAAACTCTCTAAAGTAGCAACACTTACCTTTCTCTACTCTCTTAATACTAACATTGTTTTTACATACTCATTATGTGCCTTCCCCACTAAAATATAATAAACATGAGAGTCGTAACTGTTGCTTACTACTGTGTTTCCAAACCGCATTTAGTAAGCACTCAATAAATACTTGAATGGCACTCAAATATTTGAACAAATTATTGTTCTACTTACCACATTTTTATTCAGTGGGTTTTCCCAGTAGACTGTGAATTCTTTTGAGTACAGTGCAGGGATTTTTTTTTTTTTTTAATATTTTATTTATTTGTCAGAACGAGAGAGAGAGAGAGAGCACACAAGCAGGCAGAGGGAGAAGCAGGCTCCCGGCTGAGCAAGGAGCCCGATGTGGTCCCAGTGCAGGGATTTTAATCATCTCTCCATCTCCAGCTCTTTGGCACAAAAAAAAGGAAAAGGTAATTGCATGGGACATAAAAAGGAGATGGTTTCCAGGGGCACTTGGTAGGTGACAGATAGACTGGATTAGGGGGATGAGAGAAAAGTGACCTGAGAAACCACATGAATGGTGGGATGACACCAATTAAAAGAGAACACAGGAGAGCCAGGTTTCTAGAAAGTTCAATCTTAGGATGAGTTTGACTTGCCTGTGAGACATATAGGTGGCTATTCTTTGTATTGCAAGTAGGTGGAAAGATGAGTGTGAAGCTTGGAAGAGAATGGGACTGCTCTTTCCCACCCCCACCCACCACGGTCTGGCTCCCCTAGCCATCTAACCTAGTGCTCCATCCTGTCAGCTAGTTTGCATCACATGAGCATCTTGTTTTCTTCTTTTTTTTTTTTTCTTAAAGATTTCATTTATCTATTTGACAGAGAGAGACACAGCGAGAGAGGGAACACAGCAGGGGGAGAGGGAGAAGCAGTACTCCCATGGAACAGGGAGCCCGATGCAGATGCGGGGCTGGATCCCAGGACCCTGGGATCACGACCCGAGCCGAAGGCAGACGCTTAACGACTGAGCCACCCAGGCGCCCCGAGCAGTTGTTTTCTTAATGTTCTCGAGTAGCAGACTAATTGTAAATACATCTGCATCTCTTGGGGGCAGTATTCTAGAGGCATCTCTATAGCTCTTGAAGTCAGACCAAGACAGTTCTCCGTGTCCCACACCATGCCCTTCAAGTCTCTACTTTGGCTTTAGCAGAAGTCAAATAGGAGCTCTCTGATTCCATGTCATCCTGGAGAGATCTTTTCTCCTGCTCCCCTCCAACACCTTAGCCTGGCCATGACTCCATTTGCTTTGAGACCATTGGCATTAATTGTACTATGCCTTTGTCCCTATTTTCATTAGTCACCTTAAAAAAAATCATCTCCCAAATTAAATCTATCACCCACATTCTAATCCTGACATAGGTTATTAAAATATCTTTTAAAAACTGATCTCCCACCATTCTCCATTTCCTAAAATCTCACTATGTCCTGTCATTCATCAGAAAAATCCTCTGTATCTTCAACCTCTTCTGGAAATATTTCCTTTGCCTTCATAATGTTTCCTTTTCCATAGCCTTCTAACAGAAATCTGGTTCTCTGAGGAGTTTTCCTCCTTGCCAGCCTTCTCAAGTGGAGGACAACTGCATTCCTCTTCTCTAGATGGGAGACAGGTGTTGGCCAATTTCAGACCATCCTTACTCTATCCTAAAAACCACAGACTTTGAATCTTATGCTATAAAACCATAACACTCATTACTCTTTTACTGTACTTACCTATAAATTCTGCTTCTCACCAACTTGTGTCTAGATTTTAGATCCCGACTCACTGTAACTTTCTCTAATACTACTCCTGTCATATTTTGGGTGCCTACACATGAGCATCTTTATCTCTCTCAACTTTAACCTTTCACCACCTCCTCACCCAGTAAGTCCTTAAACCTGGGATCAATCCACCTCTTGTCCCTAATACCTGGATAAAGTCACTTAGCTCTGTAGACTAATAACACTAGAAATTAAGAACAATTGGTATTAGGCCCTGGAAAATCTTTACAATGAAAGGCTTACCTGAAGCATAAACTTTACTGGAGAAGACACTATAAATAGATAGTAATAAACTATATGAAAGAAATAATGTGCTCCATGGGTCAAAGGGGCAAATGAGATAGGATGGTGTGAGATGACTTCTCTAGGGTGACAGATCTGGGGTAAACAGACCTGAAAGAAAATAAAGAAACTTCGTATAGCTTTAATTTTTTAAAAAGATTTTATTTATTTATTTGAGAGAGAGAGAACAGGAGCAGGAGGAGGGGCAGAGGGAGAGGGAGAAGCAGACTCCCCGCTGAGCAGGGAGCCAGATGAGGGGATCCATCCCAGGACGCTGGGATCGTGACCTGAGCCAAAGGCAGACTCTTAACTGACTGAGCCACCTAGGCACTCCTGCATGGTTTTAATTTTTATTTTAAGTAGGCTCGACACCCAATGTGGGGCTTGAACTCATGATCCTGACATCAAGAGTCACATGCTTTACTGACTAAGCCAGCCAGGCACCTCCCAAAAAGAACCTTTTGAAGAGCAGATGATTCCATGCAGAAAGAATGTCAAGTGTAAAAAGCTCTGAGAAGGGTAAGCACTTCTGGAATGATGTAGTAAGGAGCTTCAGAAAACCACTCCATAAAAGCAACGAGAATGCTGACCAAAATTGTCAAAATCAACTTTTCCGGAACTCTGAAATTAACTAAGGCTTGCAACAATCCAAGGAGCACTTATTCAAGAATAGCAGCTGAATCTGGGAACAGTGATCTTTGTTGCTTTTTAATTTGCCCTAATCCCATCCCCTTCCCCCAGCTCCATGGAGGTTTTGAAAACCAGTAGCCTTTCAACTATGGTAGCTGTGAAAAACAGCCTAATAGCAATCGGAAGGGGAAGATGGGTCTGGAGCTCCCCCAAAGCCCCATCCCCAAAGAATCATCACCGTGTGACCTGTCTGGCAACTTGCCAAAAAGCTCCATTCTTAGGGCTTGTCTTTATTTCACCCCACTCAAAGCTCACTCTGAACAGCCCAATCCCTAGGGTGTTTGTCAAAAAAAAAAGGGGGGGGGGCAACAGAGCTGCTGAGGTGACATTACCAGTTGGGGCTAACAAGAGGCCGACCAGAAAACCAGAAAACAAAGACTGAAAAGGAAAAGCAGGGGGATATGGGGATTTGAAAAACTCCCACATATTCCTGGGAATTTAAAGGCCGCATGCATATGCAGGGCTGAATACATACCCAGGAAGACCTGAAAAGACCCTAATATTGCCTTTTACTGGTAAGATATAGCTCAATTTGAAGCTGCACAAGCAGGAAGTGAAGGTTATACACCATGAGCATATGGGATTTATCCCAGGTTTGCAAGGTTGGTTAAACATCTGAAAATCAATATAATATACCTTTTTAATGGAATAAGAGAAAAAGACGTATGGTCACTTCAAAACACAGAAAAAGCATTTGACAAAACCCAATAATCTTTCATGATAAAAAGACTTAAACTAAAAACAGAATTGAACTTCCTCCAGCTGATAAAGATCATCTACAAAAACCCACAGCTAAAATCATATTTAATGATCAGGAACAAGACAAGGATGTCCACTCTCGCCACTTCTATTCAAAATTGTCTTGGATGTTCTATCCGGGGCAATTCGGCAAGAAATAAAAGACATCCCATTTGGAAAGGAAGAAGTCAAACTATATTCACAGATGACATGACCCTATATAAAGTCCCAAAGGATCCACTTATAAAAATATTACAGTTAATAAACAAATTCAGCAAAGTTGCAAGGTATAAGATCAACACACAAAAATGGATTGTGTTTCTATACACCAGCAACGAACAATCTGAAAAGGAACTTAAGAAAAACAAATCATTTTGCAATAGCATCCAAACCAACCAACCAACCAACCTAGGAAATAAATTTAACCAAGGAGGTGGAAGACTTGTACACCGAAAACTATAAAACCTTGTTGAAAGAAATTAAAGGGGGCACCTGGGTGGCTCCATTGGTTAAGCACCTCCCTTCGGCTCAGGTTATGATCCCAGGGTCCCGGGATCGAGCCCCTCGTCTGGCTCTCTGCTCCTCAGGAAGCCTGCTTCTCCCTTTCCCTCTGCCTCCGCTCCCCCTGCTTGTGCTCTCTCACTCCCTCTGTGTCAAATAAATAAAATATTTTCGTTTTTTTAAAGGAAGAAACTAAAGACCTAATAAATGGGAAGACACCCTGTGTACATGGATCCTTGTACATGTACAAAACATCCTAAGGACATGTACTTAATGTTGTTAAGATGGCAATATTACCCAAAGCAATCTACAGAGTCCGTGCGATCCCATTAGCCTTTTTTGCAGAAACAGAAAAGCTGATCCTCAAATTCACATGGAATTGCAAGAGGCCCTGAATAGCCAAAACAATATTGAAAAAGAACACAGTTGGAGAACTTAGACTTCCTGAGTTCAAAACTTAATACAAACTATAGCGATCAAACAGTGTAGTATTGGCACAAGGACAGATATACAGACAAATGGAATAGCATTTAAAGTCCAGAAATCAAGTTTCTATCCTGGAACCATGGCCCAGTTTGTCCATAACCTTGCAGAGAAGGCCCTGGTGCTAGTGGTAACTGCTGTAACTTACTCAAAGCCTCAGTGGGCTGATGGGCAGATTGGTCGCATTTTGGCACTATGCCAAGGTTGACCTGGTTCCTCCAACCCCTGCTGAGATCCCTACAGCTATTCAGAACTTGAAAAAAATAGTCAAGCGTGCTCAGATGGGTAGTTTCAAACAGTTCACAGTTAAGGAAGCTCTGCTGAATGGCTTGGTGGCCACTGAGGTGTGGATGTGATTTTATGTCAGGGAGATCATAAACAAGCAAGGCATCACTGGCATAATGTTTGAAGATCAATCTTTTTTTTTTTTTCTTTAAGATTTTATTTATTTGACAGAGAGAGACACAGCGAGAGAGGGAACACAAGCAGGGGGAGTGGGAGAGGGAGAAGCAGGCTTCCCGCCGAACAGGGAGCCCGATGCGGGGCTCGATCCCAGGACCCTGGGATCGTGACCTGAGCTGAAGGCAGACGCTTAACGACTGAGCCACCCAGGCGCCCCTGAAGATCAATCTTTAACATGTTTATATTTTGTTTATTATTTGAGTGTTCTTGGATCATTTGTGATCAGGCTGGTATTTGTTTTTTGTTTTTTTTTTAAAGATTATTTGTTTATTTGACAGAGAGAGGGGGAGAGAGCCCAAGCAGGGGGAGCAGCAGAGGGAGAGGGAGAGCAGGCTCCCCGCTGAGCAGGGAGCCCCGACGCTGGGCTTGATCCCAGGGATCGTGACCTGAGCCGAAGGCAGACACTTAACCAACTGAGCCACCCAGGCGCCCTGGTCGATTGATTTTCCAAAAAAGGTGCCAAGTCAATTCAATGGGAAAACAAGTCTTTTCAACAAATGGTGCTGGAAATACTGATAGCCACAAGCCAAAAAGTGAATTCAGACACCTCACACCATCTACAAAAATTAACTCAAATTGGGTCAAATATAAGAGCGAAAACCCTTCACTTAGTGTGTTTTTTAGATTCATCCATTTTGGGGGCACCTGGGTGGCTCAGTTGGTTGAGTGTCCAACTCTTGGTTTGGGCTCAGGTCTTGATCTCAAGGTCATGAGTTCAAGCCCTGCATTGGACTCCATGTTGGGCGCCAAGCCTACTTAAAAAAATAATAAAAAAAACCCCAACACTAAGTGAAAGAAGCCAGACGGTAAGACCACATATTGTATGATTCCATTTATATGAAATGTCCAGAATAACAAGTCCATAGAGAAAGTAGATTAGTCGTTGCCTGGGGCTGGGGGAAGAGTTGATTGGGAGGTGACTGCTAACAGGTATTGGGTTTCTTTTTGGGTGAAAATGTTCTGGAATTAGTGGTGATGGTTGCCCAATTAAATGAGTGTACCAAAACCACTGAATTTATAGCATGTGAATTTTATTTTTTTAAAGATTTTATTGGGGCGCCTAAGTGGCTCAGTTGTTAAGCATCTGCCTTCGGCTCAGGTCATGATCCCAGGGTCCTGGGCTCGAGCCCCGCATCGGGCTCCCTGCTCTGCGGGAAGCCTGCTTCTCCCTCTCCCACTCCCCCTGCTTGTGTTCCCTCTCTCACTGTGTCTCTGTCAAATAAATAAATAAAATATTTTTAAAAAAAGATTTTATTTATTTAGGGGTGCCTGGTGGCTCAGTTGGTTAAGCGTCTGCCTTCGGCTCAGGTCCTGCTCAGGGGTCCTGGGATCGAGCCCCCCATCGGGCTCCTTGCTCAGTGGGGAGTCTGCTTCTCACTCTCCCTCTGGCCCTCCCCCTGCTTGTGCTCTCTTTCTCTCAAATAAAGCCTTTAAAAAATATTAAGATTTTATTTGAGAAAGAAAGAGCATGAGCAAGGGAGGGGCAGAGGGAGAGGGAGAAGCAGACACCCTGCTGAGCAGGGAACCCGATACGGGGCTCGATCCTAGGACCCCGAGATCATGACCTGAGCGAAGGCAGACGCTTAACCGACTGAGCCACCCAGGTGCCACTGTATGTGAATTTTAAAGAATGTGAATTATATCTCAGGGCACCTGGGTGGCTCAGTTGTTAGGCGTCTGTCTTCGGCTCAGGTCATGATCCCAGGGTCCTGGGATCGAGCCCCGCATCGGGCTCCCTGCTCGGTGGGAAGCCTGCTTCTCCCTCTCCCACTCCCCCTGCTTGTGTTCCCTCTCTCGCTGTGTCTCTGTCAAATAAATAAATAAAACCTTTAAAATAAATAAATAAATAAATAAAGTATGTGAATTATATCTCAATAAAGCTTTTTTTTTTTTTTTTTAAAGGTCTGGCATATTCAAGAAATAAAGGTCAGTGTAGTTGGAGAACAGTGAGTGGTACGAGATAGTTTATTCACTCAAAAATATATATTGTATGCTCACCGTATGTTCTAGACATTGTGGATATAGTATTAAACAAAAATCTTTGTTCTTATGTGCTTAAAATAGCTAACTAGCACTTATATAGCATTTATTAAATATGGGACTTTGTACTTACCGTGTGTATATCAACTCAATTTTCCTACCACCTCTATACCAGTATTACCCCCACGTCACAGATAGCACAAAGATGTGAAACCCACATAAGGTTCTGCAGTCAGAGCCAGGCTATGTGGCATCAGAAGCTGGGCTTTTAACCTTGAACTATTCTGGCCAAACTGCATTCCAACTGGACTAACAGAGGAAGGAGCTGACCAGGCCACAGTAGGGCACTCAGAATTTATCCTTTGTGCGAAGGGATGCTATTAAAGAGTTCGGAGCAGGGGCGCCTGGGTGGCTCAGTCAGTTAGGTGCTGCCTTCGACTCAGGTCATGATCCCAGGTTCCTGGGATCGAGCCCCACATGGGGCTCCCTGCTTCGCGGGAGGCATGCTTCTCCCTCTCCCGCTCCCCCTGCTTGTACTCTCTCTCTCTGTCAAACAATAAAGTCTTTAAAAATAGATAAATAAATAAATGTTTAAAAATAAATAAATAAAGGGTTCAGAGCAGGGGATGACTTGTAAGGATGCGTCCCCATTAGGAACATGTATGGTATTCCAGGTAAGAAGATGGGTCAGGTCTGGTAAGGTCTTCATTTAATCTTTCCAGTTCTGTGAGGTGGGTTTCGGTGGCCCCATTTCACAGATGAGGGAGAAAGTTAGGTATCTGGAAGCTTTGAAGGCCTCAGAGCTAGTGCTGTCTCTGTGAACTTGGTTCAGCTAAATTTCTGAAGCCAGGTCCTACAGTTGGTTATTGACTGGCACCTTCAACTCATGCAATGAGGTAGAGAATGCGCCTGTTTTATAAATGAAGTAACTGAGGCTGGGAGAGCCAGAACCTGGTCTGTTCGACCGAGGTCTTTACTCTATAGAGTTTCTGCAGTAGCCCATGTGCCCCACGCTCCCCACCCACCTTCCTGAGGCCTTTCTAGAATACATATTTGGTTGTGTGGCACTTAGACTAAAAATGTTTTAGTGGCATATTACTATTTAGATAATTCATGTTCCATGACAAGGAATCTGGAACCCTCCAGTTCCCAAACTGTCCATGCTCTATCCTTGGTTTCTCAGTCCACTGGCAAACTTCTAATTTTTCCAGACCAAACTGGTGTTGCTCATCAGATCCTTTCCCATCTAGCAAGCCAAATGCCTTCTTGTCAGTGTTGCCACAGAATCTTTTAATGTGACTTGAGCAGACCGTAACTGACAGAACACCATCTCTTCTCTGCTTCTAGCTCCTGGCCCCAGGAGAGGACCTGGGACCAGGGACGCACTGAACAAGGCAAGGGCTGAGGCTTTACCGCATCACTGAAACTGCAGGTGTGGATCTGGCCTCCTTAGGAAGAGTACAGAATCAGCACTACGGAGAGTGGCCTCCTTAGGGAGAGTACAGAATCAGCACTACGGAGAGTGGCGGAAGTGTCTGTCCTTAGTCCTTTCCACACACCACTCAACAGATTGATTTTTCCCTCTTTCTTTATTGTTAGACACAATGTATAAACACGTAAAACAGAAAACAGCAGGGATCCTCTTGAGCCTCAAAAACCAGCAAGGAAGAGATCCCAGAGACTTTTTTTTTAAGTACAAGACATAGTGCCTGAACCAAGGGCATGGAAGGCAGGCCAGAGCCAGCAGAGAGCTGGACTAAAGGCTCCTTCCCTCTCCCCAGAGCCAGGATAACCCCACAGAGCACCCCACCAGTAGCCAGTCCACACAGGCAGAAGGCCACCCAAGGGAAAACTCTATACCAGAGAGTCTTCCCCTCCTGGAGAGAAGGTAACACCCTTCCCATCCTTGCTCCCTTGAGGGCTACGACTGAGGAAAAGGAAAGTAGTGTCCCATGTCACTCTGACCCCCTCCCCAGCTGCCTCGGGCCCCCATACTTGGCATTTACCGAAGCCTGTCCCAGCTCAGACCCTGACTAGTCCCACCCGGCGCCCAAAGTTTGCTGGGGAGGGATGGAGAGTGGAAGAGGCTGGGTGTGAAACCAAACAGATCTTTTATTTGCGGTCGTCACTGGGGCCGTTTCTTGTTGCTTATCTGTTTGCTGGCCTGCTCTTCCAGCTGCATGGCCAGGCGCAAGGCCTTGATGACATCTGGAAGGAAGGGGTTGGGGGGGCACTGTGGGTCAGCGGGGGTCTCAGAGGCCCCTTTCCCTCAGGGCAGAGGCGCCATCCTCCAGCCATACCCACCTCGCAGGGCTGAGAAGTGCTTGGCTTGCTGGACCAAGGCAGACTCTGCCTTGTTCACGAAGGTCTCCAGGTCATAGTCCGGCTGCTCGGTCATCTCAGAGAGCTCCAGCCAGCCTGGCCCTTGCTGTGGTGACACGGGAGAACCTTGTCAGTTCAAAAACGGTCAAACCAACTTAGCAAACCCTTCCTGCTCCCCTACCACCTGCAATGCAGACGACGTGCACGAGCTGCGCATTCCTTCGGCCACAGCCCACACTCTGCCTCCTGACCTCCTCGCACAGAAATCTTCAACTGAATCCATCCTCTCTCCTGCCTCCAACTTGTCCCTCTCCCCGGGTCAAATGAACGTCACAATCTGTCTTGAGACCACGCCAGAAATGGGAGCAGCAACTTTATTCTTTTACCCTGCTTGTCCCCAGATCCTACCAATTTTGCCCCTTAAATGGCACCTGAGTCTCATGTCCTCACTCCAGTCCCATGGTGGCCATGGCCACACTCTGTCTAGGCACCAACACCTCTCTTGAACTCTTAACAATAATCTCCTAACTGCTCTTAACTCCGAAGTGCCTCTACTCATGCTCTCCCACATTCCCAAACCAGGCTCCACATTGCACCTAAAGCTCTGATAAGACCACGTCATCTGATCCGACCACACTCCGCTTTACTTCCTTCAAAGGCATCCACTGCCCTTGCGACCAAGTCCAGGCCTTGGGAGTGAACCATGGGCCCTCTAGCTGACCTGGCCATGGCCTTAACTCCATCATCTGCTCACTCTTTTTGCTTTGGTCAGAGTGAATCTCTCATTCTTCCTGAAAGTACCATGGCCTTTCACACATTTGTACCCCTGAGCACTCCAGGGAGGGAGGACAGACTTAAGCGCTTACTCTTCATGTGCCCTCCTCAGTTCAGAGTGGCCCAAGCTCCTTTCTGTGCTGCACCCTGAGCGCCCCCCTGGCAGAGGGCACTCTCGGGCCTCCCCTCCCCCTGCAGCAGGAGTCACAGCAGCACCAGCACCCAACACCTACCACACACTAACTGCATGCTGTGCACTGCTTTAAAAGCGTATCACTTAATCCTCAGACACAACCACCCTGTCTTGCCCATTTTAGAGATGAAGAAACTGAGGCCTAGTGATGATAAATGACTTTCATAAGGAAATCAGCTTATACATAGAAGGGTCAGGATTGATCTAGTCTTATTTTAGGGCGTACTATCCATACCTCATGTTTTTGGTCTTTGGTTTCAGCACAGCAGTTGACATACAGAAAGTACTCACCAAACACTCGCTGAATAAACAAGCCAAGGTCTCTGCATATAAATCACTCTCCAAAACCTCAATCAGGAGCATAGAGGAGAGACACTAGCTCTGGCTAGGAAGATGGAGGAGAAAGGCTGTGTGGGCCAGGCTGGAGAAGGGGGTATGTTAATTAGTTGTTCTAGAACAGCTAGATGAATAGGTAGAGAACGAAGGAATGCTAGGTAGAGGCCTGCCTCTTGCCATCCCTATCTGAAGACTTGTGGGAGCAAAGCCCAGGTCACGTTCAAAGAATGGTGCTAAGCACCACCAAGGGGTTCTGCTAGTATGGATATCCAATCCCTCCCTAGCCAGGGCCAGCTCCTCACTTGTATAATCTCCTTGAGCTCCTCCACGGCCCTTTCCTCCAACTCCCTGATCTGAGACATGGCTTCATTAAAACTGGACATCTGGGAAGATAGTTCCTCCTCTTCCTTGGAGAACTGCAGGGGCCAAAAGGAGAGGTACAACAGTATGGTCTAGTTCCGATCTCAGCAGGCCACATTTCCGTTCTGCCTGGCCCCACCCCCACACCTTACATTGCCTGTGATCAGGGACCCATGAGAGCTGGCTTCCATCTCTTCTGTTTCCATCTGAGTTGGCTGCTCCCCACTGGACCCACTGTGGGGGCTCAGCTCCTTGACCCTGAGGAAACAAGAAGGTCTCAGAGCCCACAGGAGCCTCCTTGGCACTCACAAGACTGCAGCACCACTCAGACCATGAGGCTCAAGGGGAGAAGCAGCTTTGACTTTGGCCTAGAGGACCCATGTTGGCTCTCGACCAAGGCCTGAAGGGGACTGGGACAGACCATCTAGCATCATGTCTGAACTCCCAAGTCTCAGATTCACTGAGTCACAGAAGAATGTACAGTAGGCACTGAGACTCCAGAGCTCCCTCCCTCTTCTTTTCCTCCCTCCTGCACCCCTCTCCCCATCCCGCTGGTCATGGGTACCAGTACCTGTCTGCATATCTTAGTGTGTTTAAAGTATATTCACAGGAGCTTATGCCTGGTGAGATCATGGCAATCTGCAAAAGGGGGAAACAGGCAGTTAAGGGTTGAAGATCACAGGGTAAGTGCACCAGACCTCCTCCTGCTGGAGACTGCCAGGAACTATCTATTTGAGCTGCTGACACCCACACAGTATTGAAGCAGGAAGCTAATAATTAAGCATCCATTCTGTGCCAGGCAACTTGCCCCATGGGCACCGAAAATTAATGCACCTTGAAAATTGGTTCCTGGTGCATCTGGTTATCCCCTCTGTTGCTTTATCACTTTATTGATCCTCTCACCAAGGTCACATCTTAAGGAGCGGTGGCTCCTGCTGGAACCTTCTATTCAGCTGGGCTCAGGAATGATGGTTTAGAGCTTAGTCAGAAATTCCCACCTTCCCTAGTAGGCTGGGAAGAGGAGATTCCTTGGAGGGGAAGAAGGGCAGACCCTAGCTAGCAGGGCTTGTAGATAAAATAAGGGGACAAAAATCATTTAAGGCCGTAGCCCTTTCCTATCTGCAAAGCTGGGAGCCAACAAACCTGAAGGAAGCCATAGAGGAGATGAGAATTTCCCTCTCCTGCTTTCCCATAGCCCTCCTTCTGATTTCTGGGACCCCATTTCACCAGGTAAGGGAGCATGGACCATCCCCAATCCAAGAGCTGCCAGACATACAGTAAAGCGAGCATATCCTTTCCTTCCCTCTTGAATAGGCAAAGAGGAACTTGGTACTAAAAGGCCAGGTGGGAGCGGGGTGGCGACTGGGTGGTACAGTCAGTTGAGCATCCGACTCTTGATTTGGGCTTATGTCATGATCTCAGGGTCCTGGGATCGAGCCCCATGCTGGGCTCTGCACTTGGCGAGGAGTCTGCTCGAGGATTCTCTCTCTCCCTCTCCCTATGCCCCTACCCTAGCTCGTGCGTGCACGTGCTCTCTCTAATAATTAAATAAATCTTTAAAATAAGTAAGTAAATAAATAAAAGGCAGCAGGGGATGCCCAGTCAAGATCAAGCTTGGAAACCCAGGTGGCCAGGGGCACCAAACCTGCCCACAGACAGGACTCAGGGTCTTTCTATACCACCTCCAAAGTGACCCTACTCACCATGCAGGTCCTTGAGTTCTCCCCGATAAAGGAGTCCCTCAGCACCTGTGTCAGCTTGCTCTCTCGAAACGGGGTGTGAGCCTTGTTCTGTCCCAGGGCCCTGATGCACTCCTGTGGGAGAGCAGGAGCCACTGTGGTCCCTTCCTTCCTTCTGGGCCGCCCACTCCCTCCCTCCCTCCACCAGGAGCCCTCCAGGCCAACCACCTCTGTCTAGGCCCTGCTACCTTCAGAGCCAGGAGGCTCTTGTTGATTTCTGCACCTTCCATGCGGGTCTGCCGGTCAGCACTGGAAGTGTCCGCACCTCTCTCATTCCCTGCCAGATCCACCAAAGAGAACTTGCCATGCACTCTCCCTTTGGCTCGAAGAAGAATCTGGAAGCAGGCATGGGAGCGGGAAGAGTTGGAGTTGGCAAATGTCTGCCCAGAGGTCCTGTGTCAAAGGAGAGCAAAGAAAGGCTATGAGCCTCTGAGGTTACCAGCCACTGTGGCTCCCCAGAGTTCAAGCACCCGACTCCACAGCACTAAGTTCTCTGGTACAAGGGGCACAAGTCAGGACTCGGAGCAGTCCTGTGTCTTCTTGTCCCGGACTTCTGTTTTGTCCTCCGTGGGCAGCAGCTCTCCCTCCAGCTCCGGACCTAGCAAGTTTTCCTGGCAGTGAAAGTACTGGATTCTGTGCTAGGACCTTAGCCAGACCCGACGGCCCAACAGCACATGGGGAAGGAGTGGCCTGTGTTGCAGGGCCCAGCGGGAGAAGGAAGGGTTGTCATGAATCACTTGTCAAAGCTTGAGGGCCCTGAGGAGGGCAGCCCGTTCCCTGGGCCTCCATAAGCCACCCAGCACCCCACTGCACCATGCCTGGTGGCAGAGGACTTCTCTAACTCTATAGAGGAGCTAGGACCCCATCACTTCCAGCCTAGAACATACCCAGAGATCCTGTCTCCTACCACAGAGGGAGAGAAGAGCAAAGAAAAACCTAGAGAAGTCAGGAAGTATGCTGTGGGGTAAGAGCCTGGAAATAAAGTCTGCCTTTCGGGGGGAGGGGAAGCGCCTGAGTGGCTCAGTCGGTTAAGCGTCTGCCTTCAGCTCAGGCTCAGGTCATGATCCCAGGGTCCTGGGATCGAGTCCCACATCTGGCTCCCTGCTCAGCAGGGAGCCTGCTTCTCCCTCTCCCTCTGGCACTCCCCCTGCTTGTGCTCTCTCTGTCAAATAAATAAATAAAATCTTAAAAAAAAAAAAGTCTACTTTGGTTAGATTTAAGACACTTTGACTCGCTCCTGATGAGCCTCTGGCCTGGGGTCATCGGCCCTATTGAGAGTCCTTAACGCAGGGGCCCTCACAGCCCTCACCAAGCTGCAGAGAGCGGCACTCTGTGGAAACGGCAGTGGGCTTAGAGCGAGGGTCTGTCACCTGAACCAGGGACTGGGGGGCCCTTCCCATCACCAGAACTCTGACCTGCAGGCACTGCCCATGTCGATCATCTTGATGACCTCGTCGGCACAGCTAACCAGGTGCTCCTGCAGCCCCACCACCTGCACCTGCTGCTTGCCATCTTCCAGCACCCGCAGCTTGGCTTTCTTGTTGAGCAGGTCGAACAGCTGTGCCAGGCAGGGGAACAAGGCTAAGGCTGTCAGGGGCCGGGCACCCCACCCGACACCCCATCCTTCAGGGCCTGTCCCAGCTTAGAGAAGGCTGGCAGCAAGGAAGGCAGAGAGAAGCTAAGCCGGGTGCAGGGCAGTACCCCTGAAAGCCGAGTTGGGCTGCCTCAGCGTGCTCTCTTACTTCGCTAGCTATGGGAGCCTAGACCCGTGCCCAGCGGCTCCGGGCTTATTCCTCATCTGCAGCATAATGACGGTAATACTTCCTCAGAGGTTACTGTCGTGAACGAATGAGTTGAGACATGTGCTTTAGCACACGATACCATATCAATAATCCACATTAGCTATAATTATTATTATTATCCTTGAGAGCCTGCTCTGGGGAAGGCAACTCTGCAAAAGCATGGAGTGTAGAGAGAGAGGGTACAGAGTATAAGGGGTGGAGGAGAGAGTGAAAGAGAAGATGAACAGAGAATGAACGTACACGATCAGGGGAAGAGTAGAAAGGTTATAAAGGAGGTGGGTCAAGGGAGGGCAGAGCACACACAAGGCAAGCTGCCCATGTGAGAGGGGGCCCTGAAGAGTATTGCTGCCCTACTTGTTGAGCTTGGGCCCCATCTCATCATCAGATGAAATCTCCCACACATGTCCGGGCAGAGCAGCCCATCAAAGGCTTGACGGCCCACAGGTTGTTTGGTTTCTACAATTTCTAGCCAACCTCAAGGATTTAGAAAGTTCAGGGGCCCCAAGAGTATAAATAGGGGGCTCCTTGCCCGCTAGCTACCTTTCCATTATAGATCTCGAAGAATGTCACATAGACTTCCAGGCCCAGGTTCCGGTAGCGGGGCTGATTCTTCAGGAGGAAGACATCTCGGGCTATGGAGAGAGCCTGGATTAAGTAAGCAGCCTGGCTTTCTGTGCCCAACCCCGGTGCGGCAGAACACATACTTACAGGCCATGGCATAGATCCCTTTGGATGCTTTCTGGGCTTTCCCAGAGAGGTCTCCGCCCATGGTCTGCAAGGGAAGGGGTGGAGGACGGTGGTACATACGGGGCCTTGGGCCTAGGCCAGAGCACCACTGGCTTCATCGCCACACCAAGGCCGAGATGCTGCCCCGCAGAGGCGTGTGGCGCTAGAGTATCTGCTGATGGAGTGTCTGTGCCAATGGCACTTTCTGCAAGAAGCTCACCGGCTTCCTTTTCAGGGACCCGGTGAGATACTATGGGCAGGTGTGCTCCCAGCCAGGCCTGAATACTCACATGTGTCTTGCCGCTTCCCGTCTGGCCATATGCAAAACAGGTTGCTTTTCCCCCTTCAAAGATGGTCTGGACCAGTGGCCTTGCTGTGAACCTAGAAGAAAGGATAGGAGAGAGTATTTATCTCTCCCTAAAATGTGCTTCCTAGAATGTGGTCCTGTTGGCTCTTTCACTGCAGAACTCCTGGGGTCTTCAATTCCTCCTTCCAAGCACTAGCACTCCTCTCCTGCAAAGTGGTCCTACCGGACCCCAGCCCCACTGATAAATTTGAAATTCTTCCAACCAACTGGGGAGGGCTGGACTGACCTGCCAAGAGTAAGCAGGTGGCCTTCACTCTAATTGAGCCACCAGCCCTCCCTCCAACCCTGAGACCCAAGGTGAAACCCTGAGCTTAGAAGCTGACCGCCAGCATAAGAAACACTACAAAGATCAGCGGAAACCCTCTAAAGTAGGACCTTAAAATATTTTAGGCTTTGTGGGCCACATAGGTATCTCTCACTTTTTTTTTAAGGTTTTATTTTTAAGTAATCTCTATGCCCAATGGGGGGTTATAAACTCATAACCCTGAGATCAAGAGTTGCATGCTCCACCAACTGAGCTAGCCAGGCGCCCAGCTGTCACATTAAAAAAAAAAAAAAAAAAAAAGATCCTTTAAAAACAGAGAAACTATTCATTCTTAGTTTGAGAGCCCTTTTTATAAAAAGGGATTGTGAGCCAAATTTGGTCCATGGGCTGTAGTTTGTCATCCTCTGGTCTGGAGCAGTCCTGATAATAGAACTTTCTGTGATGGAGCGCCTGGGTGGCTCAGTCGGTTAAGCATCTTGACTGTTGGTTTCAGCTCAGATCATGATCTCAGGGTCAGGAGATGGAGCCCCACGTTGGGCTCTGCGCTCAGCGGGGATTCTCCTTGAAAGATTCTCTCCCTTTGCCCATGTGCGTGCTCTCTCACTCTCTCCCTAAAATACATAAATCTTAAAAAATAAATAAATAAATAAATAAAAGAACTTTCTGTGATAATAGAAATGCTCTCTACTGTGCTAATAGCAGCCGAGGCCACATATGGCTATTAAGCACGTAAAATGTGGCTAATATAACTAAAGAATTGAATTCTAGGACACCTGGCTGGCTCAGTTGGTAGAGCATGCGACTCTTCATCTCAGAGTCATGAGTTTAAACCAAAAAAAAAAAAAAAGAAAAACTGAATTCTTAATTTTATTTTTTATTTAAATAGCTACATGATGGAGTGCCTGGCTGGCTCAGTCAATGGCGCATTTGACTCTTGATCTTGGGGGTTGTGAGTTCGAGCCCCACCTTGGGTGTAGAGATTACTTAAAAATAAAAATCTAAAAAAACGGAACAAGAACTAAAAACTACATGAGGCTTGTGGGTGCTGTATTAGACAAAGCAATCCTAGTGTGTGCAGAGTCTGCTAAGCTTAGTGGGTAACAGAGTGGCTGCATAAGATATTGGAAGAACCCCTACAGCCTGCCCAGCCCAGCCTCAGCAGAGTGCAATGCGTAATACCTCACTTATGAGCCATTCAAGGATGGGCTGCTAAAGATGCAAAATGGGATATGACAAGCCCAAGCTGGGCCTTCCTGGTGCCTGGGAATTGGGAGTCGGAGTCAAGGCTGTAGTCAGAGCCGGAGCCAGCTCTGTGACGGCTGATCCAAAGAAAATACAAGACCAGGAAGGTCTCAGAGTTCAGTGTGGCTGTGAGTAGTGTTATCACAATGTCCTGCATGGAAAAGAGGAAGGCTGGGAGAAGGGGAAAAAAAAAAGGCAAGAGACTAACCTGTAGACAACTTCATTTGAAACTGTTTCATCAAATGCAAAGTCAAAGCAGAAGGCTTGGTTCTCCAGATACTTTGTTAAGTCCACTTTTAACTTGGGCTCGTGGACCAAGAGGAGACACTTGCTGGGAACGGAAATCACATCAATTTCTTTCTTGGCCAATTCTGCAGAAGGAGAGTATTTCAGGGGATGATTCCTGGACACGGAGGATGTCAGTCCAGAGCCTCCTTCTGACTGATCAGGGCTTACCTTGTTTATTCAGCGGGCGTTTCCTCACACAGACACATATCCTGTGCTCTTCGATCTTCAAGAGGATGAGAGAAGACAACCAGCCAGTGAAAGGTCAGAGCAATATTGAAAGAACCCCTCCTCTTCCAGTCCCGTGTCTGGCCCACTCAGGGGCCAGGACCTGACACTAGGACCCCTGCCTCCGCTCTGCTCTAGAGCACAGCAGACAGCTCTGAATTTCCTTCCCACTTTCCTCACTCTGCTGCCTACAGTTTTCAGTGCTACTTGCATGGTTATTAGTAAGGATCTAGCCAACCTATGCAAGTGAGGAGGGTGGGAGTTTTGGAGATCAGACTCTCCCATCGAGCCTTACTAGCTCTAGCCCACCAAAGGGTACTGAAAATACCTCAAGGGTGAGTGGAGGTTCCTGTAGGGTCTCACTCTCCTAAAGGGGAAATTCGTCTCTCAATTGTACACTTACTCAGGAAGGAGAGGTAGAAGCCCTTTGGGCTTACTTACAGGATCAGTCACAGTAAGCGGATGACATTCCAAAGTAGTCCGAAATTCTTTAATCATCCGGGCGAATTCCCAGTTTGGAAAGCTGCTGTCATACTCCTGTTTGGGACAAGGGCGAAAAAGGACAGATGGCTGACATGCCGACATGTAAGTGCTCTCAGAGCTCAGTGCTAAGCAGCAACAGCTCTTTACATGCATACAGCCCTTCAGTTGACAAAGACCCCCAGTCTTACTTCCTCCCACCCTGGCTCTAGGCTGAGAACTCACGAACAAAGCCCTGAAGATGGAGACTGGCAGGGGGTTGCCTAGGCATGTACCAAACCACTCTAGGAACTAGGGCCAGAGCCACTCTCCCCTTTTAGGAGCCCAGCAGGTTGAGATTCCCGAGAGCAATGAACCCAATTGAGAGGAAGTGCTCCAAACTGGAACTCCATTGCAGCACTTCCCCCGCCCCCACCAACACAACCGGGGGGGTGGGCAGGGAAGTAACTCTGCCCAGTAGCTCCGTTGCCATCACACATATTGGTCAGCATGAAATATTCCTCACCCGAAGGCTTCAGAAACTATCTGACTTATTTCTTCTCTGAGTCCTGAGAAACCAGTTAAATGTCCTAGATATCAGAACTGGAGCCTCAGAAATGCTGGGGCCCAACTGTATCTCTGTTGCTGGTGAGGGTGCAGGACATCTGTCTCAAAACCCTTGACCTAAGAAAAGTACCTGTGCTCGCTTTATTCTCATTTCGGAGTTCTGGGCCCTCTTCTCTTCTCTCTTGTTCTTCATTTTTTCCATTTCCTTCACAATACAGGATTTCCTCCGAACTGTGGGGAGCAGGGGAAAGGAAGCCCACTATTACCTGTCTAGGCCAGCCGGCCTACTCTTCAGCTGCTGTACTGAGTCCTGGGCCTTTCCTAGACCCTTTTTTTTTAAATGACCATATGCAAGGAGAGGCAGCAACAGATGTGACTGTGGGGAGGGCCAAGCCCACAAAGTAAAGACTTGCACAAGCACTCTAGGCCTAACCCAAGCTCTCTCCACGCCTCTGTGGCATTTTCTCACAATCAGAAGAGGGGATACCATCCCTGATTGATCTTGATGGTCATTCTGGTTTATCCTTCAGGTGTCGGCTAAGACTTGAGCTGTGACAACAACTCAACTACATCCAAGGGCTCCGGTCAGCTAGTGGGGACAGGGTCACCTCTTGTGAAAGACTGATGCCAAAGACACAGGAAAACATGCCCCCATGTGACAAACATGGTTTGAACTCAGGTGCCAAAGCAGGCCAGGTTTGGGACAGATGGAACAACCTGTCCTGCACCAGGAGCAGGAGAGCAGACAGCTCGGCGCATCTACCTGAGTTCACAGGGTTTGCAGAAGAGCTGCCTCGGATGGAATGGACTTGCTCTTCCACTTCCTCGCTGACCATCGTCAATGGTATTTCAGCCACTGCCGGGCAGGAGGGCCTAGGGGGGCCAGCTGTGGAGGAACAAGAGTCACTGGCGAAGCAGGCAGGCATACCAGAGCTGTGCTCCTCTGAGCCCTAGCAGGTCATGTGCCAGGACGGGTGCAACCGACTGTGGCTCAGCAAGGGCTCAGGCTCCCACAGTGTGAGCAAAGCTTGGGCTTTTCCCTTCACCTCAGCCCACACCCTGAACCCAGTCAGTCTCTCTGCGAGGGCTGGCTCCTGGGATCAAAATTCTTGGGAGGGTGGGGTGCTTGGCTGGCTCAGTCAGTAGACAGTACAACTCTTGATCTCAGGGTTGTAAGTCTGAGCCCCATGTTGGGTGTAGAGATTACTTAAAAATAAAATCTTTAAGGGGCGCCTGGGTGGCTCAGTTGGTTGAGTGTCCAACTCTTGATTTCAGCTCAGGTTGTGGTCTCAGGGTGGTGAGACTGAGCCCCACTTCAGGGGAGTCTGCTTGAGATTCTCTCTCTCCCTCTCCTTCTTCCCCCACCCCCCTGCTTTCTCTCTTTCTCTGTCTCTAAAATAAATAAATAAATCTTTAAAAAATAAAATCTTAAAAAAAAAAATATATATATATATATATGTATATATATATATATCTGAAAGGGTATGTAAATAGCTCAGTATGGACTTCACCACAAAGGAAAAGCCTCTAAAGGCCTGAAGACTTTAGGCTTGACCCAAGCCTGGGTTCTCAGGCCAGGGCTTTCTACTCATTTGGAAGAAAAGCCAGGATTTTCTGACTTCTCCAAAGCCTTGGAGCCTGGATGGCTAACAGGAACAGACAGAAAAGCCAGGAATAACAGGAAACTGAGTGGAACAACTGGGTGGCTCAGTCAGTTAAGTGTCTGCCTTTGGCTCAGGTCATGATCCGAGGGTCCTGGGACCAAGCCCCGCATCAGGCTCCTTGTTCAGCAGGGAGCCTGCTTCTTCCTCTACCTGTCTGTCTGTCTCTCTCTCTGATAAATAAATAAAATCTTAAAAAAACAAAAAACAAAACCAGGAACCTGAGCCACAACTAAACATACTGATTCAACCCAGAAAGGTACATCCCATGATAACTCTACTTCCCATACCTGCTTGTGACCCTTTTATTTACCTTCATTTTATTAGAGCTGAATTTGACATGTAAGACGTAATGATTGTATATCTTACAAAATCTGCACTTGCTTTATCTAATAAAAGTTAGCAACTAAAAATATTTTTAGTTTTTTTTTTAAAGATTTTTATTTATTTGAGAGACAGCATGACTACGGGCAGTGGGAGAGGGAGAAGCAGACGCCCCACTGAGAGGGGAGCCCGACATGGGGCTCAGTTCCAGGACGCTGGATCATGACCTGAGCTGAAGGCAGACGCTTAAACAACTGAGCCACACAGGTGCCCTTAAAAATATTTTAAAATTCCATTTATACAAAGTCCAAAGTTAATTTATGCTATCAGAAGTCAAGATTATAGGTACCCTTAGGGGCTTAGGAACTGTCGGGAGCTTGAGGAGGGGCCGTTGGGTTGCTAGTAATGCTCTGTTTGATCTGGGTGTTAGTTACATGAATGTGTTCAGTTTGTGAACTATATACTCAATGATACATTTGCTTTTCTGTATATATATTACGTTTCAATAAAATTAAAAGAGTAAAATGAAATGATTTCCAAATAAGGGAGCGGGGGGAGCGCGCCAGAACAGAACTGAAGCCAGGGGAATGTAGGAATCTCAGGATATTCTAGAACAGGGACAGGGCAATATATGAGGAGCTGTTCCAGAACCTCAAACAGGGAAAACAGATTCATTACTCACTGGGAGCTGAAAACTGCTTGCGGGAACTGGTAGACACTGGTAGCTCGACCTCCATATCATTCTCCTGAGTGGTAATGCGAACCTCTGAGACGGTAGACATTCGAGTGGAGCGGCTGCGGAGACCTGGAGAACCAAGGGCAGTGGCCAGTCAGTGCAGCGAGATCAGGAGGGCCGGTGGGGGCCACTAGGGGGGCAACCCTCCAAGATTCTGTATAGGGTGAGACGGGTCCAGACCACCAGGAAAGGAGCCCACCAACTTCCCGTTCCTTCTACCCAGGGAAAAGGAAATATTAGAAAGGCCAAGTACTAGTGACCCCAAAACTAATCTGTTCGTTCTGCCCATCTGAGAGCTCCCAAGAGCAAGGACATCTCCCACAAGAGCATCTGTCTCAAGTAAATGGAGGGACCTTACAGCCAATCTGAAATCCTTTCTGAAGAGGCAGACCCAATCTCTGAGAAAAAGCATTATTAAACCTTAACTGCAGTGACTCCTACCACTGTACAATCTTCCCATATTTCCAAACAACACTGTAAGGTAAGTATCAATGTTCCCATATGATGGAAGGGGGGAACGGAGGCTCAGAGAAATTAAGTGACCTGCCCATTGTCACTCAGTCAATAAGTGTTGGAGCCAGGATGGGAACCCAAGACTGTCAAGATTCCAAACGCTGGGCTCTTCCCACTGCTCCAGGATGCTCTACAGAGCCAGGCCTGGGCCACATCATCGGATCACTACATCAGCAGGGTCAGCTACATTGATTTTCTGGAATCTTAGAAGAATGCTTAAGTGAGAGAAACGACTGAGTTGTATTTGAATTCTTGTTAACTTCTACCCATTTATATAGTTACCCTCCATAAGAGAGAAACAATTCATCACCTACGAAATAAGTCAGAAACTTGGAAATAGAACACCCGGTGTAACATAGGCAAACACCAACTTGTACTGAAATTCTGAGTCTCCTAAGTCTACGCTGATCTGATGGCTCTGTATAATCCATGTCTTTCATTAAGAGCATAGATTATTGGGTGCCTGGGTGGCTCAGTTGGTTAAGCGACTGCCTTCAGCTCAGGTCATGATCCTGGAGTCCTGGGATCGAGTCCCGCATCAGGCTCCCTGCTCAGCAGGGAGTCTGCTTCTCTCTCTGACCCTCCCCCCTCTCATGCTCTCTCTCTGTCTCATTCTCTCTCTCAAATAAATAAATAAAATCTTTAAAAAAAAAAAAAAGCATAGATTATCATCATTTTCCTATTTCCTAAAAGATTTGTCATCTTGTGTTTCATTTCTACTGCTGAATAGCATGTACCCGTATTAGGATTTGTTTTTCATTGACGGGGCTGGGGCAATGTCCTCTGAGGACAGGCATATGCAGTAAGACCATTCCAATTTCTCTTGCAGGTCCTTACAGTATAGCTAGCAAGAGGGCCAGCACCCCACCACTCAGGCCCAGCCCAAGCTTGCAATTGCACCACCTTCCACCTGGGATCCCCCCAACCTGAAGGTCCAGGCAAGTGGCTTCTGGGCCCCTGTGGTAGTTGGACCATGTCAGGGCAGTGATCACCCCTGGTTGGGACAGGCCACACAGGCTTCGAGGGATAGCTGGCTCTGAGTCATAAGTTGGATTTCTTGGGCAATTTGCACCTACAGCCACCCCACCCCCTATAGCTACAGACTATTGTAGTCAGAGTTGGTGTACTCGGACTACTTCCGTGGAGAAAGCCCAACCTTCTCCTAGACTTCAAGGCAATGCTATTATTCTTCCCATCCCACCCCACCCCCGATCTCCACAGCACCATCGACTATACTTCCAAACAGCCCAGACCTAGTTTTTCTCTGGGCCTGCTCACCACCTCACTCCAAGGCACACTGTTCCCTTGAGGAAAGAAAACAAGCCCATGAGTGGCTGCTTATTGTTCTGGATTCTATGGGAAAGGCTTCTAGGCCAATTGGCAAATTTCCCAAATATATCAGGTCCTTGGGAGGTTGGCCTAAGGGCTGGATTCTTTTTTTTTTTTTTTAAGCAGTACGATTGAAGTACAAAAAGCTGTAGGTATTTATTCAACTCGCTGTGTCCAGAGATAAAGTAAACACCCATGAAACTATCATAATAATCAATGCCATAAACTTACCCATCACTTCCTAAGGTCTGTTTCTGCTCCCTTTGTTTTGTATTTTGTTTATTTTTATTTTGTTGTTAATATAAGATCTACCCTCATAGTAAAATTTTAAGCATACAATACAGTGCTGGTAATCACAGACCAGATGTTATACATGAGATCTCCAGAACTTATTACCCAGAAGTGAAGTTTCCCATGAAACTTTGTACTCTTTGACTAAAATCTCCCTATTTCTACCTCCCTGTAGGTTGGATTCTTCCTAAGATGCTTGGAAGACAGCACAGGACTCAGCCCATACAGAGCCACCTGCTAAAGTGGAGCAATGAGTCTATGTCACAACTTCCTGTGCCCCAGGAACATTATCCCAGGCACAAACCCCATGATGACAAGCCAAGAGAAATCCATTTACCTTCCTTCGGAGCAGGAATTTTGGAGTTGACTGATCTGCGTTTTTGTTTCTGAAAAACAGAACAAACCATCACAATAAATGGTTCCTAACAATATTCAAGGACCTATCTTAGGTCCATGTGTTATGCTGAAGTCCTAGGAAGTCCCAGAAAATCAGCAAAAGCCAACAAGCCAAGCAGATCATCTGGGGCACTGGTTCGGCCGGATGACAAGCACCTACCTGGACCGTTACATTCTCTTGCAGGGGCAGATTATCCTTTGGGTGTAAGGGAAGAAGTTGTAAAAGTTCTGGGTTTATTGCGGCCACATCATCAAAATCAATCTGCAAAGAGCAAGTAAAAAGTTTTAGTGGAACAACATGGCTTATTCAATCCAATTGCATCTCTGCAACCAAGGCTACCCCCAAATTCAGAATTTACCAACTTTAAGTTCCACCAAGTACTAATAACTATAAACAAATAGTCATTAGTCATGGTTTACCATCTAGATGGATATTGGCTCCTGATTGCCAAGCCAATGGTAGATGTCAGTGATGAGAACGAGGTAAAGAGGAGGGCAGACAGACAGGCAAACAGGTAGTCCACAGTAGATCTAGGCCACTTGGCTCCCCTACTGTTCTGCTGGGCAGGGGGTCCTGCTGGGCACAGTCCCCTGAGCACCTCTTGATGGCTGACACGGAGGAGGAAACGAGTTCTAACTGTCCCGGAGATAGTCAAAATGGAGGGCCGTTCTGGATCTTATGGGCGGGGACAAGTTCCAGAGAGCTGCTACATAACCCTAAGTCTACCTACATTTTCTACTGGGCCCAGAAACTTCTTCCCCAGTCACGGCTTCCTGTTCATGCCTTCCCTACTTCCTGCTCATGTCTGTAATGAGGTCACAATTCTAGGTTTACATCACCAGAGTCCTGCAACCCTCTAGGAACAACTCAAACTTCATGAGCACAGTTCACAGCAGTTCACAACACAGTGCCAACTTGGTTATCTGCATCTCAAAATGTTTCCAAGCTGAAGCATGTACTCCAGGGTGAAAGCTTTACCTCTACATATGCAACCTATATTTATTAACTAGCTTATTCAAACATTTATTAGGCACGATTAAGGCAGTAGGGGGGAAAGTATTCAAAGATGAATGAAGACATATATTGCCCTTGCCTTCAGTTAGCTCATATTCTAATGGCGAAGTCATAAGCACAGAGGGCTAGAAACCACGGCAGCACAGGACAAGAACAGAATCACCAAATGCAAAACCTGGCAAGTACTTCGGGAACCACACTTTTGTCCCCGTTTCTTCGACAGCTACAGACCCTTCCTACACACTCCTCCTGTTTCTGACACTTAAACCACAGAAAACAAACACCATAGGAGACCAATGATCTAACCCTAGTTCTGACATTAAGTAACTCTCACACTGATGATTCAGGGTGAACATCCCGGGAGGAGGAGTAAGAGTGACAGTGTGAAGGCAGCAAGGCACTAGGCATGGTCACAGAGTGGGGACCGGACCCATCTGCCCCTGGCCCAGCATACTTTGGAAGAAGAGCGTATGGTACAAAGAAAAAGGTTGACTGGGGTCAGATCCTGAAAAGGCTTTGAATGCCTCACTAAGACGTTCAGACCTTTTTCCAAAGGCAGTATTGAGCTGGAGTGAGACCCTACAAGAGCTATATTTCTAAACAACAAAAACAAGCTAACAAACAAAAACCACAAGGAACTACTAATAGCTGGTTAAAAATAATTTTAGGAACCTCTTGACTCAAGGGCAGATAGTGTAAAGTATTCAATCCTTTTATTTCTCAAATATACCACCTAAAGATCTGCATACCTACCAGAAGGCACTATGCTAGGCAAGTCCTTTTCCTGTGTTATCGCATTATGCTCCAGGAAAGGAGGTCCAGGTCTGTCTTATTCACCTCAGGATGCCATCTGGCATTTTGAAACCAGTACAAGATTATCTGTTGAATAAATTCTCATGACAACCTTATGAGGTAGATATTATCATCCTCGCTTTTTGGTGAGGAGATTGAATTTCTAAGAAAGTTGAAAACGTGCCTCAGAATACAAAATAGTGGCAGAGCCAGACTAGAATCCAGGTTTTTATACTTCTAGCCCGGTGAACTTTTTACCACACCACAATGCCTCTAAAACATAAATGCTTTAGTCACACCGCTTCTCTTCTCAAAATCTTTCCAAGGCTCCCCAACGCCTACAGAATAAAACCTTAAACATGTTAGTGCCAGAGATGAAGACCCTCTGTCCCCTTTTTCAACTGTCCAGCATCCTGAGCCTTCCACTGCCTGGAACAAGCTTCTTCACTAGTCCCTAGAAGGGCCATCTCACTGTTTCTGCTAAGCCTTCCCGTCCCACCCCCACCAGTCAAGCTCATCCTCAGTGAGTTACCACCTCTGAGCTGCTCTAGCAGTATTCATCTGTGCCATTTATCATAAGTTGCCTTCGGTTCTTTGGTGTTTCAGAAATACTTTTGTCTCCTCAACGGGATTATCAGTTTTGCTCCCCAAACTGTCATAGGTAGTTTGCACTCAGAAGCTAGGGTACATAAGCAAGGTTTTAGGATTCTGTGCAGTTTGTCTTCTACAAACACACCAGAAACTGTTGATTGCTTCAATTTAGACCAGGCCTGACTAAATAAAATCCTAAAGCATCCAAAGAGGATTAGGGAGGACAAGGCAGCATCAGAAACAAGGCTCTCACAAGTTCCATTTCCACACAGATCTTTTTGTTTTTTTTTAAGTAATCTCTCTGCTCAACATGGGGCTAGAACTCAGGACCCTGAGATCAAGAGTTGCTTGTTCTACCGACTAAGCCAGCCGGGCGCCCCTTCACACAGATCGCTTAGGGAGGAAGGTGTTAAATGTGGTAGAGGCATTCTCACAGAACTTACCTCTTTGCCCTTTGTGGCGTCTCCTTCTATCCATTCCACTGAAACACAGGATTTCTCCAAGTTCACAGTCCTTACATTGGCACTGTGGATTATGCCTACGGTATGAAAAGTCGAGTTTACCCATCTTTTTCACTTTTAGAATCCCACAGAGACTCTAATGTGGAGTTGACTTGAAGGAAGCGACAGCTGCCTTTTTCTTTCTTTTTAACACTAGAAGACAATATAAACCTCCTGGCACCTCACCCTTAGAATATCCCACCATGAGGTAGGCAGGGAACAGGTCTTAAAACTGAGCTGCAGGGGCGCCTGGGTGGCTCAGTCGTTAAGCGTCTGCCCTCAGCTCAGGTCATGATCCCAGGTTCCTGGGATCGAGCCCCGCATCAGGCTCCCTGCTCAGTGGGAAGCCTGCTTCTCCCTCTCCCACTCCCCCTGCTTGTGTTCCCTCTCTCGCTGTGTCTCTATCAAATAAATAAATAAAATAAAAAAAAAACCCAAAAACTGAGCTGCAGGGGATAAGGATTCACCCCCCACTCAAAAGAGAGCCTACAGTGAGGTGAAGGTATGTCTGGGCAGAGAAGTCACTCTAGTCCTTCGGTACTGTTCCTCAACACGCACTGAGGCTCTAGTGCCCTCGGGTTTCCCTACCTCACTCCTGACATTATGTCTGACCATTCTCCTAATGACAGGGTATTAGACCTGCCAGAGATGCGGTAGCTGCTTAACCAAAAAAAGAGAACAGATTTGCACGCTCCTGTAGAGTAAGGATCTTTTCTGCCTGATTAACCCTGAATCCCAGTGCCTGACATACTGCAAGTGCGGAATATTTAGAGGAGAGTAAAGGGGCCAGGAAGCCGAGGTCCCTACAAAGCAAGGCAATTTCAGGGGAGAACTCTGGAGGCGAAGTGAATCTAGCAACCCTAACTTCCCTAGGAGATCCACTGACTTGGAGGAGCCCCGCCCATTTCCGAGGACAGGCAGGGGAACCACCGCCAGTGGAGGCCCCTGGACCTGGGTAGAAAAGACCGACGGCCGGTGCAGACACGCAGTCCAGGTGGAGGCGGGGGAATCCCCAACAGTGTCTCGACCCTGCTGTTTGGGGGGGGGGGAGCAGTAATTTCAGCCGTCTCACAGCCCAAGGGTCCCCTTGACCTCGCGACCCCGCCCCTCACCATTACTGCGTTGGATCTTGATGGTGAGACCGGGAAACAGGCGGGCCTGAAGCGACGAGTCCATGGGCAGTCGCCGGGAAGAGAAACACGAAATGCAAAAAAAACCACAGCTCCGCTAACCCTATCGAGTCTTAACGCCGCGCAAACCGCCGCAGTTTAAATCCCGCGCGCCAGCGTCTTTCATAACGTCATCACGCTGCCACCGACCTCGCTTCCTCCAGTCCGCGGCGCCCTCCACAGCCTATTGGGATATGTAGTCTCGGGTCGGTTTTCCGGCGCCTAGGACCGCCCACCCGCCTAGCCACACCCCCGCGCGCTGGGCCTACTGGGAGCTTGGCAGTAGCCGGGTGGGAAGTTTACTTTTCCCGACGTTACACGGAAAGCTCGCAGCGCTGCAGGGTTCCCCAAAACTGAGAAACTCCAGTATGGTGTTTGAGACTGTGGGGTCCCTCAGACATCCCGACTTCTTCAGTTACTAGCTCAGTGACCTTGGGTAGTTTAGAAACGACTCGCGGTTTCCTTCTTTGCACAATGAGGAGTATGCTTTCTCCCTCACGGAGTTACTGCGAAATTTAAATGAGGAACTATGTTTAAAGTGCTTGGGAGACATTACCTGGACATTTATTGTATTCCACGTGCTAGGCATGGTGCTGGGTGCTAAAGATAATAATAGTGAACAAGATACAGTTGTTGCCCTCCTTGACCTAACATTTCTAATGTGAGCAGGGAACACAAAGAAGCAACAAGTAAATTACAAATTGTGGTAAGTGCTCTGAGGGAAACTGAGATCTGAGACAGAAAATAATGGAGGAACCTACTTTAGATAAAGTGGCTAGGGAAGAAATCTTTGAAGAGATACCTAACCTGAGTCTAGAGAACAAGAAGGAACAAACTATGTCAAAATGGAGGGCAGGAAGGTGGGAGCATCCCAGATTAAGATCTGAGGACTGTGTGTGCAAAGGCCCTGAGGCAGGAAAGAACTTGATCTTGTTTGAAGAACTGAAAGAAGCCATTGTGGCTGGAAAGCAAGAGGAGAGGGGTGAGAACACGTAGCATCTTCTAGCCCATAGTAAATAATTTTGGCTTTGATTGTAAAAAGAAGTCACTGAAGAATTTTTTTTTTTTTTTTTTTAAGATTTTATTTATTTATTTGACAGAGAGAGACACAGCGAGAGAGGGAACACAAGCAGGGGAGTGGTAGAGGGAGAAGCAGGCTTCCCTCCGAGCAGGGAGCCCGATGCGGGGCTCGATCCCAGGACGCTGGGATCATGACCTGAGCCGAAGGCAGATGCTTAACGACTGAGCCACCCAGGCGCCCCGTCACTGAAGAATTTTAAGCAGAGGAGTGACAAGTTCTGAGTTACATTTGATTTTATGTCTATCAGGCTTGCTGATATGTGGACAACTGATTTGAAGAGGGAAGACTGGAAATGAGATCATTTAGCAGGCAAGAGATTATGCTGGCCTAGCCTGGGGAAGGGATAATGTAAATGCAGTTAAGAGAATGGCTTAAAGTTTGGGAGGTGATATGAATGGGTCTTGCCGAAGGGTTGGATATGGGGGTGAATGAGAAGGGGTAATCGTGGTTGATCTCTGGTTTCTGGCTAGAGTAACTGGGTAGGTAGATGATGAACTATTTCCTGAAATAGGGGAGTGGGCTTGTAAAGGAAACAGGTGTGTGTATGGGGGGTAAGTTTCATTTTGGTTATGTTGAGTATGAGATGTCTGCAAGACTTCGGAGTGTAAGTGTCAAGTGAGCGATGGATACACAAGCTAAGAGCTCAGGGAGAGATCAAGGTCAGAGATAGAGATTTGGTAGTCATTTTTATGTAGATGTATTTACTGTCGTGGAACTGAATGAGATATGGAAGAACATTCATAATTGAGCCATGGAGCAGGCCAGCATTTCGAGGTAGGGCAGAGAGGAGCAGCAAAGGAGATGAGATTAGAGTGGTTTGAAGGGTGAAGAAAACCAGGGAGGAGAAGTCTGGGAAAGAGTGAGGAAGGAGGAAGGAAATCAGGAGAGCTGTGGGAAGGGCAGGTAAGATGAGGACATAGAAATATCCTTTGCTAGGGGCGCCTGGGTGGCTCAGTCGTTAAGCGTCTGCCTTCGGCTTGGGTCATGATCCCAGGGTCCTGGGATCGAGCCCCACATCAGGCTCCCTGCTCGGCGGGAAGCCTGCTTCTCCCTCTCCCACTCCCCCTGTTTGTGTTCCCTCTCTAGCTGTCTCTCTGTCTGTCAAATAAATAAATAAAATCTTAAAAAAAAAAAAAAAAAAAGAAATATCCTTTGCTAGCATTTAAGGCATTGGTGACCTTGAACAGTTTTGGCGAAGTATTGAGGGTAAGAGCCAGACTAGAGAAAGTAGAAGTGGGATATTGTTTAGGGATACATACATATGTAATAAAGGAATAAAGATATACTTGGGTAAGATAAACACTAAAGATTTGGGAGAGCAGTTGCCTCTGGCAGAGAGGGTAATGAGATTGGAGAGGGTATTGCAACAAAATAGAAATTTTATTTTTTTACATGAATCATGCGTATACACGAGTGTTCATTATGTTATTTTCTCTACCTCCTGTGTTAGGAAGCCGATGTAAATTTGGACCTTTTTTGCTTTTTATACCTGTGGGTCCAGGCAGTTGCATACTTTCTGGCTGCTTCCCAAGGCCTATGTAGAACCCTTGGGGCACATGGGTTTTTGCAGGAGGGCTTATTTCCAGTTCCTCAATCTTGGGCAGATCCAGTGAATTTTTCCTGGTCCTACATTGGTAATAAAACTCCTCCTCTCCTGTTGTAGGAACCGAAAGTCAAGAAATTAACATGGAAAGGGGCGCCTGGGTGGCTCAGTTGGTTAAGTGTCTGACTTTGGCTCAGGTCATGATCTCAGGGTCCTGGGATCCAGCCCTTCTCAGGGTCCTGAGATCCAGCCCTTTGTGAGGGTCCGCGCTCAGCAGGGAGTCTGCAACCCCCCTCACCCCGCCCTGCTCTTGGGCTCTCTGTCTCTCTCTCTCAAATAAATAAATAAAATCTTCAAAAAAAATTAACATGGAGTGGTCCAAAACCAGTAAAAGCCACAGGAAACTCAGTTCCCAAAGTCGGGAATTCTTTTGTGCTAAAAAGGAAGACAGAAGTCAGAGCAGCAAGGGAGCTGACCCTGGAGAGGCCCATGGTCTGAGAATAATGAAACCTCTAGGACCTTAGAAAATACAAAGCCATTAGATTAGGGATACATATGTCAGGGACTCCAGCATATTACTACAGACACATTACCATGACAGGAAAGAAAAAAAAAAGCCCTCTGCTCCTTGAACTGGTAATAAAACAATCAGAGTCTATGAAATTGGTATGCTTAGGGCGCCTGGGTGGCTCAGTCGTTAAGCGTCTGCCTTCAGTTCAGGTCATGGTCCCAGGGTCCTGGGATTGAGTCCCGCATCGGGCTCCCTGCTCAGCAGAAGCCTGCTTCTCCCTCCCCCACTCCCCCTGCTTCTGTTCCCTCTCTCGCTGTGTCTCTCTCTGTCAAATAAATAAATAAAATCTTTAAAAAAATAAATAAAATTGGTATACTTAATATCAAAAAGAACGAATAAATCATTGTGGGGGTGCCAGCTGGCTCAGTTGGTAGAGCACATGACTGTTGGTCTCAGGGTTGTGAATTTGAGCCCCATGTTGGGTATTGAGATTACTTAAAAATAAAATCTTAGGGGCGCCTAGGTAGCTCAGTCGTTGGGCGTCTGCCTTCGGCTCAGGTCATGATCCCAGGGTCCTGGGATCGAGCCCCGCATCGGGCTGCCTGCTCGGCGGGAAGCCTGCTTCTCCCTCTCCCACTCCCCCTGCTTGTGTTCCCTCTCTTGCTGCATCTTTCTCTGTCGAAAAATAAATAAAATCTTTTTTTTTTTTAAAGATTTTATTCATTTATTTGAGAGAGAGAGAGCACGAGCACAAGCAGGGGGAGTGGGAGAGGGAGAAAACGCTGAGCAGGGAGCCCGATCCCAGGACCCTGGGATCATGACCTGAGCCGAAGGCAGACGCTTAACGACTGAGCCACCCAGGCGCCCCAAAAAATAATTAAAATCTTAAAAATAAATAAATAAAATCTAAAAAAAAAACATTGTGAAAGGATAAAGCAATATATAAAAAGGAACAGATATAATTGGACAAAAATAACAAGAACTTTTTTAATAAAGGGCACTGAAATAAAAAAAAAACACAAAAACAATTCTGGAACTATACTGCAACTCCCAATGAAATAAATGATTTAGTGGATGGCAGGTGAAAGGTTACTGAGTACATGATGTTTGTAGGATGCCAGAGTATTGCTCCATAACTAATTTGCGTTAACAGTTTACAAAGGGAAAGCATACCTTTATATGGATGATGTGGCAGTCAGTACTGCAACCAAGTGATCAAACTTAGCATCACCAGTTATGGGGTGACCTGACATTATGTGTCTCTTGAAAGGATATAATATGAACTACACAGCATCATCCAGGAGATAACAATGCCAAAAATATATAACCTAAATCCAGTCTTGTCCCTAGACTTGACTTCCTGCTTCCAGGAAATGCAGGGGATGGACGAACAAACTGAACAACACCAGGAGGAATAACAAGGCAAATTTAGAATGTAGGACACTACAAGATATTTAACCTGGTCTCTTCAAAAATTTCCTACCAAGATAAAAATACAAAGACTGTTCTAGATTAAAAGTTAATACAAACGACAACCAAACACAAATCATGAATCTTGATTGGATCATGGTTTAAAAAAATTGGGAGTAACTGGGGAAATTTGAATATGTAATAGGTATGAAAGATTTTAGGGAATTATTTCTAATTTACTTAAGTATAATAATGAGACCATGATTATGTGAGAGAATGTTCTTATTCTTGGGAGATGCATGCTGAAATACTTAGAGCTAAAGAGTCATGCTGTTTGCAACTTTTTTATTTTTATTTTTATTTTTATTTTTTTTAAAGATTTTATTTATTTATTTGACAGACAGAGAGCACAAGTAGGCAGAGCGGCAGGCAGAGGGAGAGGGAGAAGCAGGCTCTCCACTGAGCAGGGAGCCTGACGTGGGGCTCGATCCCAGGACCCTGGGATCATGACCCAAGCTGAAGGCAGACGCTCAACCGACTGAGCCACCCGGGTGCCCCTGCAACTTTTTTTTTTTTTAAGATTTTATTTATTTATTTATTTGACAGAGAGATACAGCGAGAGCAGGAACACAAGCAGGGGGAATGGGAAAGGGAGAAGCAGGCTTCCCGTGGAGCAGGGAGCAGATGCAGGACTCGATCCCAGGACCCTGGGATCGTGACCTGAGCTGAAGGCAGACGACGCTTAATGACTGAGCCACCCAGGTGCCCCTGATGTTTGCAACTTTCAAATAGTTCAGGAAAAATAATGAAAACCAGGATATGTCACCCTAAAACGTGCCTCTTTCACATAAGAATTATTTTGAGTTGAAGCCAATTATGAAGCAGCATATACAGGAAAAGTTCTCTCTACCCTTCCCCTTTCTGCCTAAAGGTAGAATATAAATTTTCCTTTATTGGGGAGGAGACTCTAGACTCTTATCCACCCAGTGATGGCACCAGAGGAATCTGCAAACAAACCTTACTCCATTAGTCTCCCCCATATATTTATCTTCCCACAGTTTCCTGTTCTTGGACCCTAAAAACTTTTTCCTTTGCCCTGTTATTTCTCTACAAATTTATCATTCTTTGTTGAAGATGCTATATAAGCCCAAGTTCAAGCCACCTCTTTGAGTTACTCATCCCTGAAGATTCTCCCATGTATACAGGAGATATACATGTTAATGAACTTCTGTCTGCTTTTCTCTTGTTACTTTTTTTTTTTTAAAGTAGGCTCCATGCCCAGTGTGGGGCTTGAACTCAGGATCTTGAGATTGAGAGTCGCATGCTGTATAGACTGAGTCAGCCAGGTGCCCCCACCCCCTGCTTTTTTAATCTGTCTTTTGTTACAGAGCCCCAACTGAGAACCTAGAAGGATAGAAAGAAAAAAGATTTTTCTTTCTCTATAATAACATACAAATAAGCTAAAGGTAAGATGGCACAATGTTAAAAGCTGTTGAATCAGGTTGGTGGGTATATAGCTGGGTGCTATAGTAATCCTTCAACTTTATTGTCTGTATGAAATTGTTCATAATAAAAGTGGGGGAAATTACTAAATGGGGCAGATAACATGGTGAACTAATCTAGACTGATAGTGGTAGCTCCTTCCGCCAAAACCTGAAGATGCCTCAGAAGTGAAAGTCTGATATTTGTTTTAAAATAATTCAGGGGTTGGGGCGCCTGGGTGGCTCAGTCATTAGGCGTCTGCCTTCGGCTCAGGTCATGATCCCGAGGTCCTGGGATCAAGCCCCGCATCAGGCTCCCTGCTCCGCTGGAAGCCTGCCTCTCCCTCTCCCACTCCCCCTGCTTGTGTTCCCTCTCTCGTGTTCTCTGTCAAATAAATAAAATCTTTAAAAAATAATAATAATAATTCAGGGGTGCCTGGGTGGCTCAGTCGTTAAGCGTCTGCCTTCGGCTCAGGTCATGATCCCGGGGTCCTGGGATTGAGTCCCACATTAGGCTCCTTGCTCAGTGGGGAGCCTGCTTGTGTGCTCTCTCTCTGACATATAAATAAAAATCTTAAAAAAAAATAATCCAATAATCCAGCAGACCAGCAGTGTGGGGTGGGGATGTAGGAAATAATCGTGGCCTTGAAGTGATGATCATGGGTGCTGGGTGATGGAAATGGCATCCTTGCACTATTGTTTGCTTGAAATTTTCTACCTAACAGCAACAAAGAAGAAGGAGGAGGAGGAGAAACAGGAGTGAAAAGAGGTTGAGTATTTGAGAAACTAAAGTAAAAACTGAGAAATCCATGAGGAGGCTGGTTGGGACCAGTTGTGGGGACTGTGATGGCAGCCAGAGGGGAAGAGGATCAGGTGCCTGAGGAGGGGTGAGGCTGAGGGAGAGTTTTCAGTTGTGCTCCCCACTGCCCCGCCCCTCCCTACCCCCACTCCTCAGGGCCCTGAGTGGATAGTTACATGCCTCATTGCTGTGGAGGAGGCAGGAAGCCAGCAGCATCGTCCAGTACTCCATCCTGGCTAGGTAGAGCTAGACCAGTGGACCTTAAACATTACTTCTCTACCTCCTTCTCCATATCTTAGGGTCTGGACTTCAGCCTTTCCCTGCCAAGTTCACTGACATCCCCAAAGTAATACGAACTCAAAGGGGAACACATTTGCAATAGAAGAAAAACAAACTGAGAAACTGATAATCGATGAGGCCAACTTACTCGACCTGAGTTTAAAGTAAGCTTAATAAATATGCTCAACAAATAAGGGAGGACGTTATTAACATAAGGCAGGAACAAACAGGAAGAATCAGTTGGAAATACTAGTTATGAAAACTTTAACAGTTGGGGGCCTCCTGGGTGGCTCAGTCGTTAAGCGTCTGCCTTTGGCTCAGGTCATGATCCCAGGGTCCTGGGATCGAGCCCCACATCTAGTCCCACATCGGGCTCCCTGCTCCGCGGGAGGACTGCTTCTCCCTCTCCCACTCCTCCTGCTTGTGTTCTCTCTCGCTATGTCTCTCTCTGTCAAATAAATAAAATCTTAAAAAACAGAGAGAGAGAGAGAAAACTTTAATAGTTGAAATCCATACATGGACTGAAGAGCAGAATGGTTACAGCCAAAATGAAACAATGAGCAACAACATCAGGGTGAGGATTCACCCCAAAGGCATTGGGAAATGATGAAGAAAACAAGGAAGATTGAAAACAAATGAGCCAGTTGTTTGTGACACACACACTGTTGGTGGCTAATCTAAAAGCTATTCCCAGCTTCCTTACTCATGTCTATGTTAGAGCCTGGAAGAACTAAATAACTCGCTTTCCTAGATTCCCATGCAATGAGAGCTGGCCATGTGACACAGTCCTGGCCAATGAGATGTAAGCAGGAATGTTCTGGGGGCTTCTGGGCGGGATATGTTTTTTCTAATAGAAGGGAATGAAATGACATCGACGATGGTTTGCTCGTAACATATCCTCTTTTTTTCTTGCTGTGGACATGGCTATTCTGTTTGGAGTTGTGTCAGCTGCCTTGTGATCATGAAGTAGGTTGATAATCATGAGATCAAAAACCCAACACACTCAGGACAGCCAAGTAGGAGAGAAGAGCCCCAGGGTTCTTGGAGGCTGAGCAGTTGAATCAAAGTCAGCAACCACCTCCATCAAGACTCCTTGTGTAAATACAAAACCAAACAAAGCAAAACAAAACCCACCTGTTTAAGCCATCTTTATTCATGTTTTCTTTAACCTGCAGCTGAAAACATTCCTGATACTTCGTTCAATAATTTGGGAAAAGAGCTACAAAGTTGAGATTCAAAAAAATAAGAGAGGGAGGAAGAAGGCAGAAATCTGTGAAAAAGAGATTTAAAAAAGAATTAAAAAAAAATTAGTTGTTTAGAGGGCTGCTTGGCTGGCAGAAATCGAAATGATAAAAAATCTTTCATCTCCAAAGCACAAAACTAAAGTGGATACAGATAAATTCTCCCAAACTTTCCAGGAGTAATTAACTCCTAACTTAGACCAGTAGTTTCAGCCAGCTGGAGCAACATCAAACTGGATCCATAACTGACGCCATCCATACACCAGAATAAATCTCAAGCCAAAAACAGGGGTTTAAGGCACCTGGGTGGCTCAGTTGGTTAAGTGTCCGGCTCTTGATTTCATCTCATGATCTCAGGGTTGTGAGATCGAGCCACATGGGGCTCCATGCTGGGTGTGGAGCCTGCTTAAGATTCTCTCTTTCTTGCTCTACCCCTCCACCCCCTAAAAAAGCAAAACAAAAAACCCCCCAGTGATTTAAATGTGAAAAAAAGAAACTACATGAAGCAGTAGCAGAAAACATGACTGAATTTCTTAAATAGTATGTATGAAGAATCTTTTTTTTTTTTTTATTTGCGAGAGAGAGAATGAGAGTGAGCACGAGAGGGAGGAGGGTCAGAGGGAGAAGCAGACTCCCAGCTGAGCAGGGAGCCTGATGTGGGACTCGATCCCGGGACTCCAGGATCATGACCTGAGCCGAAGGCAGTCGCTTAACCAACTGAGCCACCCAGGCGCCCTGAAGAAAGCTTTTTAACCTATGACTTGAAATCTAGAAGAAAAGAAGATTGACAAACACAAAGAACACTTTTGGTTGGCAAAAATGAAAACTAGGAGAAATTACTAAAAATTTACATGGCAGATAAAGGACAAATACCTTTAATACATAACAAGCTCTTTAAAATATTAAAATTAAGGGAAGCATTTCCTTTCTGTGATGCATGACTGAGAGATGGTAGTGCAGGTTTCCAAGAAAAATTGAGGGGGTAAGAGAAAGAGTGAAAACCCAACAGAAAAACGGGCAAAAGACTTAAATAGGAAATATATGTACAAAATAGATCCAGGGCGCCTGGGTGGCTCAGTTGGTTAAGTGACTGCCTTCGGCTCAGGTCATGATCCTGGAGTCCCTGGATCGAGTCCCCCATCGGGCTCCCTGCTCGGCAGGGAGTCTGCTTCTCCCTCTTACCCTCCCCCCTCTCATGTGCTTTCTCTCTCATTCTCTGTCAAATAAATAAATAAAATCTTAAAAAAAAAAAAAAAAAGATCCACAAATGACCTCAAACATATGAAAACATACTCGGCTTCATTTATAAAAAAGAGAAATACAGATTAAAACTATACTGAGATACCATTTTAGATGGGTAGAAATTTTAAAACTTGACAATATCCTGTTAGCAAATCTGTGGAGAAACAGATATATCCTCATACATTGCTAGAGGAAGCACACATTGTATAAAATGAAATTTTGGCAATATCTAACCCCAACATTTACGATTCTTACAGAGAAAATAAACTTCATACATTTAAGAAGTGTTTTTCATTTACCTTTGCATTAGTACTTAAAATATACATTTCTATTTCAAGATAACATTTAAAAATTAACCTAATACAGGGGCGCCTGAGTGGCTCAGTTGTTAAGCGTCTGCCTTTGGCTCAGGTCATGATCCCAGGGTCCTGGGATCGAGCCCCGCATCGGGCTCCCTGCTCCGCGGGAAGCCTGCTTCTCCCTCTCCCACTCCCCCTGCTTGTGTTCCCTCTCTTGTTCTCTCTCTGTCATATAAATAAATAAAATCTTTAAAAAAAATTAATCTAGGGGCGCCTGGGTGGCTCAGTCGTTAAGCATCTGCCTTCGGCTCAGGTCATGATCCCAGGGTCCTGGGATCGAGCCCCGCATTGGGCTCCCTGCTCGGCGGGAAGCCTGCTTCTCCCTCTCCCACTCCCCCTGCTTGTGTTCCTGCTATTCCTATCTTTCTCTGTCAAATAAATAAATAAAATCTTAAAAAAAAAAATTAATCTGGGGTGCCTGGGTGGGTCAGTCGTTAAGCGTCTGCCTTCGGCTCAGGTCATGATCCCAGGGTCCTGGGACCGAGCCCCGCATCGGGCTCCCTGCTCGGCGGGAAGCCTGCTTCTCCCTCTCCCACTCCCCCGCTTGTGTTCCTGCTCTCACTAACTCTCTCTCTTTGTCAAATAAATAAATAAAATCTTAAAAAAAAAAAAATAAATCTAATACAACAGCAGCATAAATATAACTCTGCAATTACAAAAAAAGCTAAACTGGGATCCATAGATAAATTATTCTCATGTTCACAAGTATGATTCTGAAATAAATACTACTTGTAAGCAGCTGTTATCGGCTTTTTAGGTTTGGTTTAAATACACGTATTTTCAGTTGTGGGGAAGCTTATATTATATTCCATGCACTGTCCTGAAAGGGTTAAGAGCCAACCAGCCCTAAAAACTGCAGTACTCAATCAGTCTGCAAAATAGGCAGAAAAAAAGTTAAATTAAACAGGATTCCTACATAACTTCAAAAGCAACTAGAGTACTTTAGGATTGGCAAATTGTCCTCTTTATAACTGATTTTATCAGAAGGGTTTAAGAAGAAGCATATTATACCACTATCAAGTACATTTAAAAGTGACATGTTTCTTTTGTGCTAATTTGACTCCCCTGAATGACCTAGCTAGTTAACTGGTCACTAGTAATTTGGTTACCAGGTAAATCAAGCCCGCAAGAAAGGAAGCCAAAATTTAAATTACCGTGTTATTGTCTGACCCATTCAGACGATTTATTTTCAACATAAACATACAACTCAATATGAGATGCCTAACTAAAGCAAGCACCACCAACAAAACCAAGACAACTTCTCTTCTTCTAAGGTTTAGGTTTTGCCCAGAATTCCTTATACACGGAATGGCTTGTACCAAGGGTCATTGCTCCCATGACAAAGCTTTGGGCTGCCACACGCATGTGGATCAGGTGAGCAGACATTTTAGTATTTCCCCTGCTCTTCAGTTTATATAATCCATATGCAACGATTGCTGTAAACCCCGCCATTCCAATGGAAACAAAGGGTGCCTCTCTAGCTTTCCAGATAAGTTTAGATCCCTGATCTTCGTCATGTGAAGAAAGAGAAACATCTGTGCCGGTTGATATAGCAGCTGCAGAATCCTCCTACAATTACAGGACTTAGGCTCCAACTCAGCATGTGACTCTTGATCTCAGGGTTGTGAGTTCAAGCCCCAGGTTGGACGTAGAGATTACTTAAAAAAAAAAAAAGATACAGACCCACAAATATGGAAAAAAACATATGCACAAGTTATTAGATGTAGTATTAGTTTTTTAAAAGACTTATTTATTTATTTGACAGGTGGATGGAAGGGCAGAGGCTCCAAAATGGAGGAAAGAAATCTATAGGAGGTTTTCCTTTACAAGCACATCTAAAGCACATTTGAAGATATGTTCATATCTATTAAATGGTAGTACTGGGTATGTTTTTGTCCTCTGTACTTTTCTATGGAGTTAGAAATAATTCATGACAATTTTTTTTTTTTTTTAATTTGAGAGAGAGAGAGAATGAATCTTAAGCAGGTCCCCCATTTTGGGACTCAATCTCACAACCTCGAGATCATGACCTGAGCTGAAATCAGGAATCTGACGCTTAACCGACTGAGCCACCCAGGCACCCCTCATGACAATTTTTTAAAATAAAAATGAGAAATGAGGAAGGAGAGACATGGATTAAAAAACTCTTTTGGGGCGCCTGGGTGGCTTAGTTGGTTAAACGACTGCCTTCAGCTCAGGTCATGATCCTGGAGTCCCAGGTCCTGCCTAGGACTCCCTGCTCAGCAGGGAATCTGCTTCTCCCTCTGACCCTCCCCCCTCCCATGTACTCTTTCTCTCTCTCTTGTTCTCTCTCTCTCAAATAAATAAATAAAATCTTTAAAAAAAAAAACTGTCTTTTACTATAGAAATTATTTCACCTAGCAAAAAATGCATTTTGAAGTCTCTGAAGTTTGAATCAATTTCAAGATTTGTGAAGCATTATTGAGATAATTACATGAGTCATTTAAACAAAAGTCTAGTGTGAAAATTAAGTCAAAATTGTACTAGTCAATGTAAATGCATCCACAGTGAAGGTTCTTTAAGGTGAAACTCAGTAGAAGCTATTTGTTTAGAATAAAAGTCCCATTTCTTCTCTTGTGGCTGCAGGAACATTTTTTTTTACTTTTTTTTTTTTTTTTTTTAAAGATTTTTTATTTATTTATTTGACAGAGAGAGACATAGCGAGAGAGGGAACACAAGCAGGGGGAGTGGGAGAGGGAGAAGCAGGCTTCCTGCTGAGCAGGGAGCCCGATGCGGGGCTCGATCCCAGGACCCTGGGATCATGACCTGAGCCGAAGGCAGACGCTTAACGACTGAGCCACCCAGGCGCCCCTTTACTTTTTTTTTTTATTAAGTTTATTTATTTAAGTAATCTCTACACCCAGCCTGGGGCTGGAACTCATGACCCCAAGATCAAGAGTCACGTCTTCTCCAACTGAGCCAGCCAGGCGCCCCTTTTCTTACTTACAATGCCATTTTTAAAATTTTTTCTTTTCAGTGCATTGTTTTTTTTAATTCCACTATAGTTAACAGTGTTGTTAGTTTCAGGTGCACAATACAGCGATTCAACACTGCCAGCCATCACCCCGTGCTCATCACACCAAGTGCCCTCCTTAATCCCCATCACCTATTTCACCCATTCCCCCCGCCCCCCAGGAAAAAAAATTTTTTTTAAGATCTTATTTATTTGACATAGAGAGAGAGAGAGAGAGACAGCGAGAGAGGGAACACAAGCAGGGGGAGTGGGAGAGGGAGAAGCAGGCTTCCCGCGGAGCAGGGAGCCCGATGTGGGGCTCGATCCCAGGACGCTGGGACCATGACCTGAGCCGAAGACAGACGCTTAACGACTGAGCCACCCAGGCGCCCTGTTTTTAAGGAAGAGACTTGTGTCAGAACTTTTCCTGAAACAAAAACAGAGTGAAGTTGTTTTGTTGTGGTGTTCACTATATTCCCAAAGGAGAATGTGGTTGGAGGGTGAGCTGGCTATTTCCTTCCCTCTCCTCTCCCTCCTCCCTTTTTTTCCAGCTGGGAGAAAACGGAGCCTCCTGGGTCTGCAGGGACGACCCAGGGAGAGAGGAGAGTAGATGCCCCCGAAGGGGCCGCCGATGGAAGCCCGCAGGCTACAGGGGCTTGGAGGTGGCGGCTCACGAGCCCTAGTGGACGAGGGCCAGCTGCTGGGGGCTCCGGTTTTTTTTGGGGGGGTGGGTAGTTAGGGGGAATGGCTTCCGCCTTCTCAGACGAATCTGTGGCGAGGTCGTCTGCTAGCGGAGCGGGGTAAGGTGCGGGACGGTTTCGCGAGAGAAGAAGGTATAGGGCGGGGGCCTCGGGCGTGGGGAAGCCGAGCCGACGAGAGACGTGTCAAGTAGGAGTGGGGCTTTCATCGGAGGGGCGGCTCAGCTGCTCCGGGGGACAGAGATGCTGAGAGGGTGGAAGGCTGGGGCTTCGCCGGCTGCGGAGAGGTAGGGGAGGCTGGGGGGCTGGAGCGCCGCCCGGGGGGGCCCAGCTCCGCGGCCCGTCACCACGGTGGGGTTTACGCGCACGCCTCCGCCCACCTGTCGCCGGAGTGACAGAGTCGGAGTCCGGGGCCTCCCTCGCACCCAAGGTGGACCACCATCCTCGCCACCCCCCCCCCCGCACCATTTAATTCCAGTCTCCTGGACCTTCTTCCCTCGGTCCCCTGACCGGCTCCTTCCCTTCGGCGAGATGCTAACCTTAAAGGGGGGAGGCGGAGGGCTAGCCTTCGATCTCCCGCCTTTCCAGAAACGGACTGTTGGTCTCTCTGATTTTTCAGGGCCAGCCTTCCCAGGAGAGTTGCCCGCACCGCCCGCCCGCTTCCTGACCTCCGCTCCCCGCCAGCTCCCCGCAGCCCGGCTACCGCCGCGCTCCCCTCCCTGGAAACCGCTCTGGCCAGGTCCCCGGCAACTGCGGCGCTGCTGAAGCCCACGGACCTGGCCGCCCCATCTCCTGCATTGGACACAACTGGCCACTCCCTTCCTGAAACGTCTTTCCTGCCCTTGGTTTCGGTTTGGTTCACGCTCCTGGTTTTCCGCCAAGCCTTCCTAATTAATTGCACATGCTCCTGCCGAGGGGCTCCTGTAGGCTACTGTTTTTTGTTTTAGATTTTATTTATTTGTTTGAGAGAGAGAGAGAGAAAAAGAGAGCGAGCGAGCAAGTGGAGGGGCAGATGGAGAGGGAGAAACAGACTCACTGCTGAGCAAGGAGCCCAATGCAGGACTCGATCCCAGGACGCTGGGATCTTGACCTGAACCGAAGGCGGACGCTTAAACCGACTGAGCCACCCAGGCGCCCCCTGCCACTGTTTTTTAGGGATCTCTCCGAGTGGTTTGCCTCTCCTCACCTTGCACTCGTTCCTTGGGCAGTCTAGGCCATCATTTATTTCTCTCTGGCTTTACTGCTTCGTGTCCTAAGTTGTCTCTCAACTTCTTGCTCGCTATAATCTCCAAATCTGAGCCGGAGCAGCGGCTGTTCAGTGGTTCTCAATGTAGCCTGCATCGGAATCACCAGAGGATTGTTAACCCAGACACTTGGGTCCCCCTTCCCCTCCCCGTGACTCTGTAGGCCTGCGGCGGTGAGGCTGATCATTTGCATTTCTAACAAGTACCCAGGTATATTTTCTAGAGTTCTATAACAAAGCACCACAGACTGGGTGGTTTTAAACCACAGAAATGAATTGTCTCACATTTCTGGAAGCCTCAACTTAACTAATTACACCTGGAATGACCCTATTTCCAAATAAAGTCACATTCTGAGATACTGGGAATAAAGACTTCAACAAATGAATTTGGGGAGGCGCAATTCAACTCATAACACCAATAACACCAGGTGATGCTGATGCTGCTTCAAACCACTAATCTGATCCTATTGTCCTTTAAAAAGTTTCAATTGCTCCCCATTGCCCTCATGGTAAGTGGAAGCTCTTTGCTTGGCATTGAAGGCCCATCAAAATCTGGGCCACTTCCCCTTTCACTACCCCGGCTTATGGTGCTGCCCCGAATGCCCTCACCACCCTACTTTGATGAATCCTTTCATGCTTGGCCCATGTGTCACTGAACATTCTGCTGTCAGTGCTCACCACACATTCCTAAGGCCCAGCACAGAGTTTGACACAGTGTTCAATATATTTTTGTTGAATGAATGCAAGAAGACAATTATTTTCAAGACTTAAAAAAGTTCAATTTTAATTTTTATTCAAGATAAATTTTACCTTGGAGTGTCAATTATAAAACAAAATGAAAACAACAACAAAAAATTAGACTGGACCAGGCGTCTATGTCCCTGCAAATCTGGCTTCTGCCCTGCCCTCTGGTGGTGACTCTAGGCCTAGCAGGAAAACGAACTAAGGAATTTACGGCAACCGGAGGCTGGTGACTAAGCTTCATTTACATACCCACAATGCATTGCACACGGTATTTCTTTTTCTAAAAACGGCTAGATTTTTCTTTTTCTTTCAACTCCCCCCCCGCCCCCCAGAAATCAGATTGCCATCACAGAATTGCCTGAGATAAAGGCAGAAGTCATTGGCTCTTTTGGCTAAGTAACTACCATTGCTGTTCTAGGAGTGACAGTTACCCGTGGGCTGTGTGAGCGCTTTACAAAGCATACTCTGGTTTCTCTTCAGATCGTATAAATCTTTCGCCTTTTACTAAAGATTTCCGTGGAGAGGAACAATTCTGAGTGTTTACCCAATTTTTTGAGGCCTTGCGCTCGCAGGGCTTACTAACGGGTGTTGAAATAACAGACTTTACTTGAATTTGCCACGGGGCTGTTTTGTTTGTATGTTAGAAACAGGTAATTACCTTTTTTGCTCTCACGTTGTAGGGTTTGTGGAAGAAAAAAACTATGACGGCTCTCCATCTCAGTTTGGGTATTCTAATCGGATGGCTTTTTAAGGGGTTGGGTAGTGTGAAGCTCAGTGCTTTTTGCGTGATTGGTTTATTGAAACAATGATGGTTTTTCTGATCTTTGTTGTTACCGTAACTATCCACCACGTTTGGTTGATATAAATTTAGAAGTATTTTGTGCCGGCCTCGCTGAAATACTTTTCGTGATTCACCACCACTTATCTCTGTTTTTGGATTGTGTCAGGAGCCAGTGGTCCAAACTGGTCTGTTTGTGACCTGCAGTCAGGTGCTCTTGCATCTCTGTTAACCCAGTTCCACGTGGTTTTACTCTAGGATCTCTGCGTTTTCTTACGGGGGTTTTCTCACACATCCCCGCTGCAGTGCAGATCTCTGTCCCACGCGCATTTTAAGTAAACTGCCATTTTCACCTGACTAGCCCAGCGCCTGCAACAAAGCCGATTTACTGAGTAGGTAACTTGAAGAACGAATTGGTTGCATGGGTCTACCTACTGCTCAAAGGGTCTATCTGTACTTTTAGCCACGAGGAAGGTCGCTCATGGTGGATTGCGTTACATCATTCCTTATTAGGCTTTTATTTTATTTTAATTTTTAAAGATTTTATTTGTTTGACAGAGAGAGACACAGCGAGAGAGGGAACACAAGCAGGGGGAGTGGGAGAGGGAGAAGCAGGCTTCCCGCCGAGCAGGGAGCCCGACGCGGGGCTCGATCCCAGGACCCCGGGATCATGACCTGAGCCGAAGGCAGACGCTTAACGACTGAGCCACCCAGGCGCCCCCCCTTATTAGGCTTTTAGAAAAATGATGTCTCAGGCGTGGCTTGGATTGTGCTGCTGTGGAGTTTATGTTGGAGAGGCGATGCTGACCCCCGAGGGGGCAGGGGATGAAAGCCCTCACCCTGGAGGAGGGAAAAGGAAGGAGCCATCTTGGGGAGGGGTGCCCACTGCAGCCTTACCCTCCAACAATGGCACCGTTGTAAGAAATTCAAGTACATTAGCAGAGGTGGCTGATACACTTCATCCCGCAGCCTTTGAATTTGCTACGCTCACAGGTTGGAGACCACCAAGCATTAACTTAAATTGCCTCCTGCGCCTGGCATGGGGCACAGAGCAGTCGCGCAACAGATATTTGCTATCAACAGAATATTCGGTAACCTGTTTTTGTTGAGGCCTTGAATAAAACTTTTATTTTTTTTAAAGATTTTTATTTATTTATTTGAGAGAGAGAGAGCATGAGAGGGGGGAGGGTCAGAGGGAGAAGTAGACTCCCCGCTGAGCAGGAAGCCCTGCGGGGGACTCGATCCCGAGACTCCAGGATCATAACCTGAGCCAAAGGCAGTCGCCCAACCAACTGAGCCACCCAGGCGCCCTAAAACTTTTAAGTTCTGCTTTTTTTCTTTTTTAAAAGATTTTATTTATTTGACAGCACAAGCAAGGGGAGGGGCAGGCAGAGGGAGGGGGAGAAACAGATTCCCCGCTGAGCAAGGAGCCTCAGCGGGGGGCCTTATCCAAGGACGCTGGGATCATGACCTGAGCCAAACGCAGACACCCAACCAACTGAGCTACTCGGGTGCCCCTGAATAAAACTTTCAAAGTTCAGGCTTGGGGGGGTACCCGGGTGGCTCAGTCGGTTAAGCCTCCTATTCTTGGTTTCTGTTCAGGTCCTGATGTCAGGATCCTGGGATGGAGCTCCCCATCTGGCCCTGTGCTCAGTGGGGAGTCTGCTTCTCTGCCTCTCTCTGCCCCTCCCCTGCTCATGCACAGTCTCTAAAATAAATCTAAAGAAATCTTTTATTTTTTTATTTTCTAAAAGATTTTATTTGACAGAGAGACACAGTGAAAGAGGGAACACAAGCAGGGGGAGCTGGAGAGGGAGAAGCAGGCTTCCCGCTGAGCAGGGAGCCTGACACTGGCTAGATCCCAGGATGCTGGGATCATAACCTGAGCCATAGGCAGACCCTTAATGACTGAGCCACCCAGGTGCCCCCCAAATAAATCTTTTTTAAAAAAGGGAAAGAAAACAGAAGGTACATTTTGGGGACAGTTGTGGAAATTTTAGTATGCACTCTATTTTAGATATTAATTGTATAGGTTTTGTTGTTGCTGTAACAAGTAACTACAAACTTTGTGATTTAACACAAATTTATTCTCTTACAGTTCTGGAGGTCAGCAGTCTAAAATCAAGGTGTTGGCTGGGCTGCCTTCCTTCTAGAGACTTTAGAGACTGTTTCCTTGCCTCTTTCAGCTTCTAGAAGCTGCCTGTATGTGACCCCTTCACATCACTCCAACTCTTCTGCTTCTGTCATCTAGTTCTAACTCTGGATCCTCCTGCCTCCCTCTATATTTATAAGGATTCTTGTGATTATCTCGGGTCCACCTGGCTAACCCAGAATAATCTCCCCATCTCAAAACCCTTAATTTAATCACGCCCACAAAATTCTTTTTACCATGTAACATATTCACAGGTTCCAGGCATAGGATGTAGACATATTTGGGGACCATTACTCAGACCACCAAAATAATGATACTGTAATTATATAGGAGAATGTCCTTATTCTTAGTAGAAACATAATGTGAATATTTAGTGGTGAAATGCAATCTCCACTCTGAATGTGGAACTTGAACTCAGGACCATGAGATCAAGAGTTGCATGCTCTATCAACTGAGCCAGCCCAGGTGCCCCAATAACCGAAACTTTCCAATGGCTCAGGAAACAGAGAGAGAGAAAGCAAAAGAGTGATAGGTATACAGGTATTCATTGTATTTTTCTTTTTAAAGATTTTATCTATGAGAGAGAGAGAGAGAGAGAGGCAGAGGGAAAAGCAGGCTCCCTGAGGAGCAGGGAGCCCGATGCAGGACTCGATCCCAGGACCCCAGGATCGTGACCCGAGCCGAAGGCAGACACCCAACCATCTGAGCCACCCAGGTGCCCTATTCACTGTATTTTTCTTTCAACTTTTTTGTAGCTTTGAACTTGTAAGAAGTGGGGGAAGTATGTATTAATAAATTCCATGTAACGTGTATGATTTACATATTTATATTATACTTAAGATTCAATTTTAAAAGTTCCATTGTTTTTATTAAACTATGGTCACCTTAGACCAGTGGCTTCCAGATTTTTGGATTTTCTGATTATTAAAATTTCAAAAAATTTCTGGGGTACCTTTTTACCATCATCCTGCAAACAATGGCCATCTGAAGACTAAAAACAGACACTTCTTTATTTATTTTTTTTTTTTTTTAAGATTTTATTTATTCATTTGAGACACAGAGATACAGATAGAAAGAGAGAGCATGAGCAGGGGGAGAGGCAGACAGAGAGGGAGAAGCAGGCTCCCTGCTGAGCCAAGAGCCTGATGTGGGGCTTGATCCCAGGACCCTGGGATCATGACCTGAGCCGAAGGCAGACGCTTAACCATCTGAGCCACCCAGGCGCCCCCAGACACTTCTTTAAAACAGAAAACCCACTTACCTTTAAAGCGTAACTATATTTTGTTAACTTTCCTCTTAAAGCTCATTTTGAGACTGCCTTCGATTAACAATATCAGGGCCGGTGATGCCCTCTTGAGGCCACCTGGAGAATTACTGCTATCTATCATTTCCTCTGATTTGATGGACAATTTCCTGTCATTAACACGTGCATGCCAGGCACTGTTCTCAGTGTTTGGGATGTATTAGTAAAGAACAAAAATACCCTGACCTAGTTGAGCTTATATACAGGTGGAGAGACAGACCATACACAAATAAAGTAATAAGTGTTGTGGAAAAAAAAATAGCATAAGGGGCTTGGGGACCAGAATATAGGGAGTGGTAATGTAGTAGCCCTCATTGAGAAGGTGACTTTTGTATAGAGTTGCAAGGAGGTGAGGGAGTTCACCATGTAGCTATATAGCTGAGGTGAAAGTTTCTAAGAACCATATAGCTATGCTATCCAGTGAAGGAGAAAGAGAGAAGGAGACAGTTCAGAGGTCATGGGAGACTAGATTGTCTACGGTCTTCCCTGCAGGCCATAGGAAGGGCTTTAGCTTTACTGTTCCTGAAATGGAGAGCCCTGCAAGGTTTTGAGCAGTAACAGAATCTAAGTTTAAAAGGATTACCCTGGGGGCACCTGGGTGGCTCAGTTGGTTAAGCGTCTGCCTTCGGCTCAGGTCATGATCCCAGGGTCCTGGGATCAAGCCCCACATGGGACTCCCTGCTCAGTGGGGAGGCTGCTTCTCCCTCTGCCTCTGCCCCTCCCCTTGCTTGTGCTCTCTCGCTCTCAGTCAAATAAATAAATAAAATCTAAAAAAAAAAAAGAGACTACCCTGGCTACTGTATTGAAAAGAGAATGGGGTAGAAAGGCCTCTAGAGTAGTCTAAACAATGGTGGAGAAACAAAGCAGGAAAAACAATGGCTCAGATTAGGGTATTAGCAACAGAGGTAGTGAGATATGGTTGGATTCTGGATATATTTGGAAGGTAGAGTCAACAGACAGAATGGATACAGATGTTGAAGAGAGACATTAAGGAGAACACTCCTTTGTTCTGAGTGGCAGAAAGCATGAGTTGCCATCAGTTGTGTTGGGGAAGGTGGCACAGATCAGAAGTCCAGTTTTGGACATAAAGAGGTGGAAATTTTTTTTTTTTTTTTTTAAGATTTTATTTATTTATTCATGAGAGAGAGAGAGAGAGAGAGGCAGAGGGAGAAGCAGGTTCCCAAGGAGCAGAGAGCCCGATGCGGGACTCGATCCCAGGACCCTGGGATCATGACCTGAGCCGAAGGCAGACGCTTAACCATCTGAGCCACCCAGGCGCCCAAGAGGTGGAAATATTTAACTGGAAATAGAAATGTGGGAGTCAATGGCGTATAAATGGCATTTAAAGTTCTGAGACTGGATGAGATCACCAGGGTGAAAAAGTAGAGAAGAGGCTCAAGGTCACTCCAATTTGGAAGAAGCTGGGTTGAGAGGATGAATCAGCAAAAGATAATGAGAGGAAGCAACCAGAGGTAGGAGAAAAAGCAGGTGAGTGTGCTCTCCTGGAGGAGAGAGTGCAGGGGCCAGTAGGGAGCAGAGGTGAGGGTCTCTCCTCAGGCTATGCTCTTAAATCTTCCAGGATATTGATGTTCCTTCCCTCCAGACCAGCTTTTTTCCTGGATGAGCAGAGGAACCCCAGCCCATCAACAAAGCTCTCATTTAATTCCCCCGCCCCGCTACACAGAGAACAGACATATAGCAAGACTATTTATTGAATTCTTGCCAGCCAGCAGCTCTCCCTCTCCCCTCCTGGCAGGCCCAACCCTCAGCCTCCCACCTGGGCCAGTGGAGTCACCGTGAGCGTGACCCCAGGATCCTTCAGCCAGGCTTCCTGAAACACAGCCCAGGCCTTTCTGGATTGCCTCAGAGGCTCTGTTACTCCTCTCCCTCCACATCCTCCTTCTGGAAGTATGTGATGTAAGCCAGCTGATCCTGGTCCTGGGCGTCAAGGTAAAAGGTCGTGTTGCTGTGGGGGACGCCACCGAGGTATAATGCTGGAGGCAGGGGAGGCGAGCCTGAGTCTGGGTGCCGCTGCACCTCGGCTCCAGGCCCCCTCACTCCCCACTCACCTTTGGAAACATCGACTTTGTTGGCCGCCAAGATGTCCGCCTGAATGCCATCTATTTTCATGTACAAGTCCTCGGCATTGCTCTGGGGGCAGGAGCAAGGGGAACGTGCTGAGCCGCCAGGGCAGTCTGGACCTGCAGGCGGGCGCGGGGCACAGGAATGCGGCCGGCTCCGGGGCTGACCGGAAGCGCTGGACAGGGACCCGCAGGACGCGGGGCAGGGGTGGGGGTGGGGAGGAGCCCGAGCCAGCGCGGTCCCTCCCGCAGCGGCCCCGGGCCCAGCGTGTGTGGGGGGTGTGGCCCGGGCGGGACGCTCTGGAGGCCGCACCGTCCGGTCGCGGTCCAGGCTCTGCGGGGCGGGGCGGGGGCACTTACGAGGAAGAGCGTGTAGAGCTCCTCTCCCATGGACCTGCGCACGTGCTCCTCCACCACCGGGAACACCTGCACGAAGTACTGCGGCCGCGGGGGGCGGCGGGGTGACTGCGGTGCCCTCCCCGGGGCCCGCCGCGCCGCGCCGCCGTCCCGCCGCTCACCTCCAGCGTGAGGCTGGCCTGCCGCTGGCTGTTGCTGTGGTCCGAGTTGCCCATGGCGGCCAACAGGCTGTGCACCACGCGCAGGTGCAGCATCTCCTCGGCGATGCTCGTGTTGCTGCGCGCCAGGACCCTGGGCCGGGAATTCGGGCGGCGGCGACCCCTTGGGATCCTCCGGCGGCCCGAGCTGCCCCCCCCACAACCCCGGAACCCGCGGGCAGCGCCAGCCTGGCTCGCCGCATCCCCCCCACTCCTCCTGCCCGCTTACCCGATGGCCTTGGCCGCCGCGGCCTGCTGTAAGAACACCGGCAGGTGGGCGGTGAGCTGGGGAACCAAGGAGTCTGGCGGAGGGGGCGGCCGTGAGGTGGGAGGCCCGGCTTCCCAAGGCCAGTCCCCCGCCCCGCAGCCCCAGTCCGAGCGGCTCCCTACCGTTGAGGATCTTGGGTTGCAGTTTGCTCGTCTCCTTGACGGATGGTATCAGCAGCTCCACGAGGCCTTTGAGCAGCGCCTGGCACACGTCATAGTTGACCAGGTCCTTGATCAGCTCGATGGCTGGGGAACGGCAGAGGCGCTGGGGAGGCCTGACGCTCCAAAACCCCCATCCCCACCAAGCAAGCATAGACCCCCTTGAACCAAGTCGCTTCCCTTTACCCCCATTCCCCTTCCTGCTCCTTTCCTAGCACCTTTTACTGGCCAGCACCGTGCAAGCTATGTGTGGGGGAAGCTGGACAGGCAACACCTCAGTCCGGCTGGATCTGGGCTAAAGAGGAGGAGGAGGGGGCCGAGCCTCATCCGCCACACTCAGCCCTCACAGAACTCGCCATAGAGGGAGGAGGAAAGGTTGGATGGTGAGCCTACCCATCAAGGAGGCTTTGAGGCTGTCAGAGCTGGAGGCCCCACGGAGGTGGGGCCACCTTCGGCTTGGAGGAATCCGGGAATCTGGGTGTCACGGAGGTGGGAGGGGCTAGGTCTTCAAAGGGAGAAAGGATGGGCAAAGCCCCCCGGCGTGGGGGGGGGGTGAGAGGGAGACAGCGAGTGGGTGGAGGATGTGTGGCAGCAAGTGAGAAGGGTGGAAGCAAGTTTTCTGTAAATACCAAAGCAAGCGGTAGTTTTTGACAAGCCATTTATGGAGCCCTTCTTTGCCTAGGCTTTCCACACAGCATCCCCTCGAAGCTCACCATAACCAAAAGAGGTTTGCTTTGCAATGACACTGTAACTGTTAGCCCGTTTCACTTTTTTTTTTTTTTAAAGATTTTATTTATTAATTTGACAGAGAGAGACAGCGAGAGAGGGAACACAAGCAAGGGGAGAGGGAGAGAGAGAAGCAGGCTTCCCGCTGAGCAGGGAGCCTGATGCGGGACTCGATCCCAGGACACTGGGATCATGACCTGAGCCGAAGGCAGACGCTTAACGACTGAGCCACTCAGGCGCCCCTAGCCTATTTCACTTTTGAGAGAGTGAGGCACAGAGGCAAAGCACTTTGGCTAAGGTACGGGGTGGAAGCAAAAGGAAAGACTTGGTTAGGAAGGAACTAGGATTTATTGAAGGGGCTTTCCTAGAGGTACTTTCCAATCATTCGTTCTTTCCGCCATTCTCTCGGCCTTTGCGCAAGCCTGCACTAAACGCCTGATGCGCCAGGTGCACAGTATAGCACTACAAAAGGGGTTAGGCTGTGGGGGTGCCTGGGAAGATGGGGAAACGGGGGACGGAATATTTTTATAAAGAGAAGGGAATCGCATAGAGGCAGAGCTGGGCGGGGGCAGGGTGAGTTGGTCATGTGATGGAACACTGGTAAGTGTTACTTTAAACACACGTGCTTGCTACGTTGAAGACAGATCGCGCTGTTCCCCAGCACAGAGTGGGGTGCGGCCCCTCTCTCCACTTACTCGTAGGGGAGCTGAGACTTCGGGGAAGCGCGGTTCCCTGACTAGCTCATTTACATACCAGAACTCATATAGACACATGGGAACTAGTACCAGGAATATCTCTTTGAATAATGAAAATTAACCTTTTATATCCTTGTCAGGAAAGCTTTGCCCAGTAAGGATATGCTTGAGATAATTCTCTGTCATGGAAGAAAAGCGTTTGCTGGTAGGTGCAAAGGCACCGCAAGCGTAGGGGGATCAGCCGGTATCCGGGACCAGGGCACAGGAGCAACATACATATCGTTTCTCTCCATTTTAAGTGGGTCTTTGGTATAGATACCAAAAACCTTTTGTGGGAAGAAACACTAGAGAATTGGTAGTGCAATTTTTGGAGGCCTTACTTAGTTAGGGCTAAATGTTGTCTGTGTCCAAGACAGATTTGTAGGTTTGTCATCTGCCTGTGACACAATACTGCTGTTTGAGATCTCAAGATTTCCTATGGTTGGGCAAAGTGCTTTTTTTCTTTTTCTTTTTTTAAGTCAGTAAACATTGTTCTATCGTGGTAATTTTTTTTTAAGAAAACAATTCGTTTAGAGCCCATGCATGAATGGGGGAGAGGCAGAGCGAGAGCATCTTTCAAGCTGACTTCTCAGTGGGCCAGGAACCTGAGGCAGCTGGATCCCACAACCCATGAGATCCTGATCCGAGGCGAAACCAAGAGTCGATGCTTAACCAGCTGAGCCTCCTGGGCGCCCCTTAAAAAATGTTTTGGGTCCCCTCCACCCCAGCAGTTGGTGGGGCAGGTGCAGACCCTGCACTACTGTGAGCCAACCCTACCATCTCACCCAGAGGGCTCATTTGCATATCCATGGGTGCCACCCCCAGTACTACATTTTCGTTTAAAACTGCACATTTCGGGCGCCTGGGTGGCTCAGTTGGTTAAGCGACTGCCTTCGGCTCAAGTCATGATCCTGGAGTCCCTGGATCGAGTCCCGCATTGGGCTCCCTGCTCGGCAGGGAGTCTGCTTCTCCCTCTGACCCTCCTCCCTCTCATGCTCTCTGTCTCTCATTCTCTCTCTCTCTCAAATAAATAAATAAAATCTTAAAAAAAAAAAAAACAAAAAAAACCCCTGCACATTTCCCTGTTTCCTTGGATCAACATATGTCTTTTCCAAAAATCCCTTTCACAAATTTTCCTAGCAGGGTGACGGTGGCACAGGAATAGACACCAGTCTTGGAGAACTGCAGTCAGTTATGGAAAGAGTGGCAAACATAGCTAAGTATACTCTGGTTTCTCTTCAGATTGCGTATTTCACCTTTTACTAAAGATTTCCGTGGAGAGGAATGTTTGCAAGTTTGCCTTATTTCTGAGCTCCAAGGAAACGTTTCCAATGTTTCATCTATTAGGTATGGCATTTGTTATAGTTTTTTGTAGATATCTCTTATTGGACATTGTTTTCAAACTTTTTTCCTATTAAGATGATATATGTGCATTCCTAGATGACATATTATCCTTGGCATATGCTGCTAGATTGTTTGCTAATATTTTGTGTAGAGTTTTTGCAGCTATGCGGGTGAGTAAGATTGGTGTATAATTTCTCTTTTGCATGGTATCATTGATGGATTTTTATATTAAGATTAGGCTAACCTTAAAAAAAAGATTAGGCTAAACTTAGAAAATGAGTTGGGGTTTATATTCTCTTTTTCTAATCTTGAGAAGAGTTTGAGTAAGATGAGAATTTTATCTTGAATTTTTTTTTTTAAGATTTTATTTATTCATTTGACAGAGAGAGAGAGAGAGAGAGAGAGAGCAAGCACAAGCAGGGGGAGCAGAGGGAGAGGGAGAAGCAGGCTCTCTGCCAAGCAGGGAGGCCGATGTGGGGCTCCATCCCAGGACCCTGGGATCATGACCCTAGCTGGAGGCAGACGCTTAACCGACTGAGCCACCCAGGTGCCCCTATCTTGAATGTTTGATAGAATTCTCTAAAGCTGACTTTATGGAAAAAAAAATTACTGATTCATTTTCTTTAATGATTAGAGGACTATTTGGGTTTTCTCTTTCTTCATAAGTCCATTTTGGTAGGTTATAATTTCTAGCAGTTTTCATCTACATTTTCAAACATTGAAAAAAATTCATTATCTCATCTTTTTATCATTTTAATGAGTATAGCATCTTTAGTGATGTCTTCTTTTATATTCTTCATATTGATTATGTGACTTTTCTCTTTTTGCATTGAATCCCTTTGCCCCCAAGTCCCATGGGGGTAACACACTTGGATGCCTCCTTGTGCAGTGGTGTGCACTACAATGAGAAACACTTAGAAGACCTGAATGTTACAGTCAGTAAGCATGCCTGCCTTTTGCTCCAAAGGGGGAAATGTCTTTATTTTCCAAAGCTGTTTGCTCATCAACATCCTTGAAAAGATAGTTTGGGACAATGAGCAGTTGTTATTTCACTTAAAAGATATGCAGAAATGTGATAGACCTGTAGAGAATTGTCTCCTAGGATCATTTTTCTTTTGCTAGTAGTAATCCTTCAGTAGACATTCTTGCCTTGTTCCTGAACTCAGGGGCAAAGCATTCAATGCTTCACTATTTCTTTTTTAAAGATTTTATTTATTTGACAGAGAGAGAGACAGCAAGAGAGGGAATACAAACAGGGGGAGTGGGAGAGGGAGAAGCAGGCTTCCTGATGAGCAGGGAGCCCGATGGGCGGGGCTCCATCCCAGGACCCTGGCATCATGACCTGAGCCGAAGGCAGATGCTTAATGACTGAGCCACCCAGGCATCCTCAATGTTTCACTATTAAGTATAATATTAGCTGTAGGTTTTTGGTAGATGCTTTTTTTTTTTTTTAAATCAAGTTGGGGAAGTTCTTCTCTAGTTCTATTTTCCTGAGGGTTTCCTGAGGGTTCATCAATGGGTGCTGACATTGTCAAATGCATTTTCTGCATTGATTGATATAATAATGTGATTTTTCTTCTTTAGCCTGTTACTTTGGTAGATTAAATTGATTGACTTTTTGGATATTGAACAGCTTTGCATTCTGGGAATGAACCCCAATTGGTCATCGTGTATGATTCTTTTTATATATTGCTGAATCCTAATTGCTAATCTTTTGTTAAGGATTTTTGCATCTATATTGATGATGGATATTGATCTGTACTCTTCTTGTACTGCCACTGTCTGGTTTTGGTATTAGGGTAATACTAGCCTCATGAAAAAAAATATTTTTAAAGATTTTATTTATTTATTTGCCAGAGAGAGAGAGAGAGAGCGCAAGTAGGTAGAGTGGCAGACAGAGGGAGAGGGAGAAGCAGGCTCCCACTGAGCAGGGAGGCCGATGTGGGACTTGACCCCAGGACCACGGGATCACGACTTGAGCCGAAGGCAGACGCTTAACTGACTGAGCCACCCAGGCACCCCACTAGCCTCATAAAATTAATTAGGAATTATTTCCTTCCCTTCTGTTTTCTAGAAATATAGAATTGTGTTCTATAAATGTCATTATACCCTGCTGGTTGATGATGTTGAGTTCTATATACTTGCTGATTTTTCTTTTCATTTTATTATTTTTTTTTAAATTTCATTTATTTGAGAGAGAGAGATGAGAGACAGAGCACAAGCAGGGGGAGCAGCGGAGGGAGAGGGAGAAGCAGATTTCCTGTTGAGCAGGGAGCCCCATGCGGGACTCGATCCCAGGACACTGAGATCACGGCCTGAGCCAAAATCAGATGCTTAACTGACTGAGCCACCCAGGTGCCCCTACTTTGTGTGATATTAATAGAGCTACTCCTATTTTCCTTTCATTAGTACTTTCATGAAATATTTTTCTATCTTTTTACTTTCGACCTGCCTATATTCTTTTATTTGAAGTGAATTTCTTGGAGACAGTACATACTTGAGTCATTTTGTGTGGATTTATTTTGATTTAACCTTTTTAGACTTTGTTGTGGGTTGGTGTCTTTCATCAGTTCTTGACAACTCTCCACCATTGTCTCCTTAATGGTGCTGCCCTAGTCTTTCTTTTTTCTCTTTGCCTCTATTAGATAGTCTCACTCTTATCCTTACTTTTCTTCCCCTCATCCAGGTGACTAATTTTCTCTTCACCTGTGTCTACTCTACTGTTAAATGTGTACACTGAGGAATTACTTTTAGCTATTGTATTTTTTTTTTTTAAGATTTTATTTATTTATTTGACAGAGAGAGAGAGGGAGAGAACATGAACAGGGCGAATGGCAGGCAGAAGGAGAAGCAGGCTTCCCGCTGAGCAAGGAGCCCGACGTGGGACTCGATCCCAGGACCCTGGGATCATGACCTGAGCTGAGGGCAGACGCTTAATGACTGAGCCAACCAGGTGTCCCTGGGTTGGTTATATATTTGCAAAATTAATTGTAGGGAAAAACTTCAGAACTACGATGCAGATCCTTTCTTCCAGAGAGCACTTTCCTTTCTTCTTTCAGCCACCCGGGCACTAACAATTCTGAACCACTTTTGTCAGAGTTCAAGACTTGAGGTTTCCTGGACCACACAGGTGGTTGTACAATAGCCAATAGCCAATGATTTGCTCATCAGTCACCAATAACCATGCCTACATAGTGAAACTTCATAAAAACCCTGAAGTGAGAGGTTCAGAGAACTTCTGGATTGGTGAACACACTGAAGTGTGGGAGAGTGGTGTGCCTGGAGCAGTCCCCCAATCCATACCTTGCCCTATACATCTCTTCTATTTTCCTGTTCCTGATCTGTATCCTTTACAACTAAACCGTTAATAGTAAGCAAAATGCTTTCCTGAGTTTTGTGAGTTGTTCTAGCAAATGACTGAACTTGAAAGGGAGGAAGGGTTGCATGAACCCCCCGGCTTTGTAGCCAAGTTGGACAGAAGTATGAATAACGGGCGCCTGGGTGGCTCAGTCGTTAAGCGTCTGCCTTCGGCTCGGGTCATGATCCCAGGGTCCTGGGATCGAGCCCCACATCGGGCTCCCTGCTTCGCGGGAAGCCTGCCTCTCCCTCTCCCACTCCCCCTGCTTGTGTTCCCTCTCTCGCTGTCTCTCTGTCAAATAAATAAATAAAATATAAAAAAAAAGTATGAATAACACGGGAACCTAATACTTACGACTGGCATTTGAAGTAAGGGCAGTCTTAAGGTGCTGAGCCCTTAAACCTGTGGAGTCTGAAGCTAACTCCGGGTAGTGTCAGAACTGAACTGAATTATAGGGTACCCAACTGATGTCTGCGAAGAACTGGACAATTGCTTGGTGTGGAAACCCCCCTCCCCCCATTTGGTGTGAGAAGTGTTGTGAGTAAAAACAACTCAACATCAATCCCTCCAGAAGGGGGACTGATCCAAATTTCCTAGCCTACCATTATCAGGAAGAACAGTCTTCTTCACCTGCCTCTTGTTACTTATTCTTCTAGACTCACCTCAGAAATTAGCTTTCCAGTAGCTGCCTGGCCTGTTCTCCCTCTGCCTCCACTCTGGACCACCGAGGAGTGGCCGTCCTGGGTCTCTGGCCCTACAGCCCCCCTTTCTCACCACGGAGTACCGCCGTCATCAGTCAGTCTCTCCACGACTGTGAACTCCAGTGAACGTATCTGAGGCAGCTCTGCCTCCCCAGAGCCTCGAACCAGTCCAGTCCACAGATGGCTGAAAAGAATCGACTGGAGCCTGCCTTCCCGTGCGCGGGTAACGGCAGCCTAGCACCGTGCTTGGAGACCGCGGGCCCGGTGAGAGCGGCCCTCAGGGGCGGCCCCGCGCTGCCCACTGCCGCCCTCGCCCGCCCCGAGCCGTGCAAGCGGCCCCGGCCCTGCCTCTCGGCAGGCTGGAGAGCCGCGGCCGCCAGAGCGCCGCCCTTCCGCCCCCGACGGCCGGCTCAGCCCGGAACCGAGGCGCGCGCCTGGACGCTCACGTCAGAGACGGCGCGCGGGCGGAAGGGCCTGCGCAGTGGGGGCCGGGGGGGCGGGGCAGGCGGCCAGTGGCGGGCCCCGCACGGGTCTGCAGCGCACGCAGGGCGGCGGTCCGCAGGAGGCGGCGGGCAGCTCCTGGCAGCTCTACGTGCTAACCACACACACGCATATGGTGCCTAACCGTGAACACGGGCTGGTGATTAGAATCTTGTCAGAAGACTGTCACTGACAGTCACCAGCCGCGCAGCGGCCTGTTTACCCGGAGGCGGAGGCTGGGGAGGCAGCCAGCAGCCCCCTCCTGGGTCTCAGGCGCCATACACGGTTCTCCTGCCCGGTGCCGAGCGCCGTCAGCTCCCAACGCTCCCAGGAGGAGGGGTGCCCACGTCTCCACTCCAGGACTCAGAGTGTTCTTTGGCAGGAAGGAGAACCAGTCTGGGCTGTGAGTCGGTCTAAGGAAAGGTACCAGTAAGGCCTGCCCCAGGTTGCCCTTGTCCCAAGTCCTGGGGGGGCCTCCCATCCACCACACCGCAGAGCCATGGAGCATACAGAGGCCCCGTCCTGAAGCCCCACACAAAGCCAGTCTTGTCTCCGCCTGTTTTTCCTAATCATTTACTCTCTGGCAGAAGGACTCTTAAGGACATCCCTGCTACCCCTTCTCGCGCTTAGTATTCTGGGGACAGGCCTTGTGCGGCCTCCCCTTTTCTCTCTGGGCCAGCCTGATTCAGAAACCGCTGCTTCATTCAGAAACACTTCCTAGGACTGTCCAGCTGCTGCTGGCTCCTGGGCTTCCTCTTTCTTCCAGGTCTTCCTGCCCTCCCAATCCCAGTGGCCCCCCACTCCAGCCTCCCGTTGCTCAGATGTGGTTCTAACTTGGGATCACAGAGGGAGAGGGACCAGCACACTGACCCCCCCCACCCCCGGGCGTCCCCCAAACATTCTCCCACTTGGACAAAAATGCAGCCTGGGATGCCTCAGGCCGCTTGGCCGGTGCATGAAACCCCCAAGTCTTTCTCACTTGTTCTCTTATTGTTTGGTTATGAAATTTTCTTCCTTCTTTTTGAATTAGCGGGGCTTTGGATCAGTGTGCTTGGCCCGCCCTCATGCCCAACTCCGCTGAGCCTAGTCAGCTGCTGCACAGCTCGCCTCCCTTAGTAGTTGGGCTCTTTCCCAGGCCCAAGCTGACGGCACCTGAGTGCCAGGACGCCTGCGAAAAACCCTTGCCTGTGCCTAAGAGAGTTCTCCCTGCAGCAAGAAATGACTCAGAACACTCAGGGTGGAAAGAATGAATGAAAATATTTTTATGAAATTTCCCTGACCACAAAACGTATTCTCTGCCCACGTAGGACCAAGTTCTCCCGGAGATAAATATCTGCTTTTGCCTACTCACTTTACCCTAAACGCTTAAGCCTTCATTGCTAGTGTGTCTGCAACACTTGGAACTCCTTGGAAAAATGAAACTTTATTCACTGAATCATTTTTGATTGAGTTTTAAAATTCACAGCTGTCCATGTTTACACCAAAAGTGAAAGGGCTAGTCTCTGTCCAAATGTCTCCATAGGAACCACAGCCAGTTACAACTCTTTACCCACTGTGCTAATTCTGAAGCATAGCAGAGCATTCAGAAAGCAAAGGGCAACGGGGGATTACTGTCTTAGGCAGCTTTGCCCGAAGCCTGTGTTGCTGACAACACCCAACTGTCCTAAATTGTTTCAGTCACTGATTTATTCATTGGTTCATTCATTTATCTAACAAAATACTTTCTGAGCATCTTCTGTGTGCCAGACCCCTGTGCTATGGCTACGAGGAGGACAAAGATACAATCCCTGCCCTCAGGGATGACACAGTTTAATGGGGGATACCAGTAAGGAAACTGGTATGTACGCTGTAGTATTATAAGAGCCATGGGAACACAAAGCAAGTCAGGTTGGTGTGAGGGTATGTTGAGGAACTGGGGGACAGAGAATCAGGAGAAGGCTCTCTTGGAGAAGGTGACATGTGAGCTGACAAAGCCATGGAGGAGAAGGGAGGCACTGGAATGAAGAATGTGGCAAGTGCATGCCACCATTGTGGCCGGACAAGCAGGGAGGTCTGGCTAGGACATGGGGTGTTGGGTCATGGAGTGAGACCTAAGCCTGAGGAGACAGACTGGCTTCTGAGGACTTTGCATGTGCCAGCCACCGCATAGGGCAGGTGTTTTTTCTTGTCTTTCATTTCAAAGATTAAAAAAATATATATTTATTTAGAGAGAGCGCACGTGCATGCTCACAGGTGAGCAGGGAGAGGGGCAGAGGGAGAGGGAGAAAGGGAATCTCAAGCAGACTCCGCACTGAGCATGGAGCCTGACGTGGGGTTCTATCCACGACCCTGAGATCATGACCTGAGCTGAAATCAAGAGTCAGATGCTCAACTGACTGAGCCACCCAGGGGCCCCTCTTGTCTTTCATTTCAGAGGAAACTGACTCAAAAATGTTGAGTAGCTTACCCAAGATCAAACAGCTAAAAAGTAGCAGAATGACTCTGTCGGGATTCCAAAGCTCATATTTTTCACCACTAAGCTCTGCTGCCTCGGCTCGGGTGGAGGATGAGGAGGACGGACTGCGTGGGGACCACGCTAGAGAGATGGAGGTTGGCTTAGAGGTGAGAAATATAGAGATATGAGTTACAGCAGTGGAGACAGAATGAAGAAAAGGGAGATTTGAACGATAGTAAGGAGTTAAGAGTTGACTGGTCTTGTTAGAAGTTGATTGTAGGCGGGAAGGAAGAAGAGATGGCAATGACCTACATTTCCAGCCTTGGGTGCTTTTTGCTGAGATTGGGACCTTAGAGCTGGAATCTCAGGAGTCCAGTTCTGAACATGGTCAGTGACACCTGAGGGGAGAGGTTCAGAAGGCAAATGGAAAAATTGGGATGGAGCTCAGGAGAGCAGTGTGAGCTGGAGAGAGGTCACTCAACTGCTCTGCCCGACTGCCACAAAATGGGAATAATAATTGTGCCTACTCTGTCAGCTGGTTGTGAGGACTAACGAGTAGAGAGCTGGAGCAGTACCTAACGTGGAGTAGACACCTTATAAAGGCGAGCCGTTCGTGTTTCTAGCGCTATAGGCGGTCACTGAAACCGTGGGAGTAGATGAGGTACCGGAGACAGAAAGGAAAGAGAAGAGCAGGGGACCTGGGATTGAATCCTGAGAGCAGAAGAAACCTGCACCTAAGGGACTGGTGGAGGGATGGGAATGTACAAAGGACTGAGCAACAGTTTCCTGACAGAGAGGAGGAAACTAGGAGAGTTCAGGTCAGGGAAGGAAGAGATCAGAGTATTCAGGGAGGAGAGTGTGACCAGGAGGGTTAGAGCCATGGGGAGGTCACACCCATTGAGGCTGAGAAGCAGCTCTATGGGGCCCAAGCTTTCATTTGACAAACCGGTCGGCTCCGTGTCAGCTACAGTGCTTTGTGCTGCCTGGCACAGCAGTAGACCAAACAGATGCAAAGTGGCGCACTGACGCTCACGGAAACTGCAGTGCGGAAGAAGGGATCCCTCCAGTCCAAAGAGCAACCACAGAAGCCACAGCCTGTCAGCCCGGGGAGAAAGTTCCTTGATCACCTGTCTGATAGCTGAAGAAACCCTGAACAAATGACTTGCCTGGCGAATCACAACGAATAGGAGACAGGGTCGCAGTGGTGGGCTCAGTATTCTTTGGACAGACAGAAACTTAGACATGGCATTGCACCTGGGAACTGTGGCATGTGACTATTTTCCTTCCTTCCTTCCTTCCTTCCTCCCTCCCTCCCTCCCTCCCTTGCTCCCCCCTTCCTTCCTTCCTTCGATTTATTTATTTATTGGGGGAGGGGCTGAGGGAGAGAGAGTCTCAAGCCCACTGGGGTCTGGGGACGGGGCTTGATCTCACCACCCTGAGATCAGGGCCCTGAGATCACGACCTGCGCCAATACCAAGCGTTGGTCGCTTAACCGACTGCACCATGCAGGCGCCCCAGCATGCAACGATTTCTAAGGCACTCGGCACTGAGGAAGTTTGTTTTACAATTTTTTCTCCTAGAGCCTTGGGAAACCCGAGTCCCAGTTCTTGGTCTTCACTTCCACACGAGACTGACCTACTGGCCACATGTGAGAAGTGTGCTTCAGTGAGCGTCCAGACACAGGTTTGCTTCCTTTTCCAGGGGTGAGAGTGTGAATACACTTGGCAAATTGCTGTTATAAGGAAGAGACCAGTGTCAAGGATCTTCCCGACCAGCCGCATTCTATCTCTGATTCCTGTACATCTCACCACCTCTTTCACCACATCCTGTTCAAAGCCCATTGTTGAAACATAAGAAGCATATTTTACACACTACTTCTTTTAAAAAAGCCAGTCGATGAAGTAATTAATGTTATGTGCTCTGGTGGTATATGTACTGCTTCTGAATTAAGAATTACTGTAGTGTCTTCCACGGGTGTCTGCTCTTCCGGGCAAGGCTCCCGGAGTCCAACCAGCCCGTGCACGGGCACCTGAGTGGGGCACTGACCACTGCCCCAGGCGCCCGAGGGGAGACAGTGCCAGGTCCGGGCGGACAAGGAGGTTTGGAGGGCCAGGTAAACTGGGCCATTAGAAAGGAGTGTTCCCCAAGGACTTTCTATTAAAAAACAAACAAACAACTACGGGAGACTGTTTAATAAAACTTAGGAAGAGTGAATAAAGTGTGGCAGTTGAAGTATATAATTTTGGGGAAATAACCTATCTTTTAAGAATATTCAGCAGATTTTTGGGGCACCTGGGTGGCTCAGTCATTAAGTGTCTGCCTTCGGCTCAGGTCATAGTCCCAGGGTCCTGGGATCGAGCCCCCAGTAGGGCTCCCTACTCAGCAGGAGGCCTGCTTCTCCCTCTCCCACTCCCCCTGCTTGTGTTCCCTCTCTCACTGTCTCTGTCTCTGTCAAATAAATAAAATCTTAAAAAAAAAAAAAAGAATATTCAGCAGATTTTAATGTTAAACTATCCTTTAGCATCAGAGCGTTGTGACTGTTGTTCAATGAAGTCACACGGGACGGGTGGCCTCTTACACAGCCGGAAAGGCTGAAACTTCTGCTGATGTGGATTAGCTCAGAAGCGGAAAGTAAAGGCACAAGGTTCTATGGGGCAAAAGGTGTAGTTTTTTTTTTTTTTTTTAAGATTTTATTTATTTATTTGACAGAGAGAGACACAGCGTGAGAGGGAACACAAGCAGGGGGAGTGGGAGAGGGAGAAGCAGGCTTCCCGCCGAGCAAGGAGCCCGACGTGGGACTCGATCCCAGGACCCTGGGATCACGACCTGAGCCGAAGGCAGACGCTTAACGACTGAGCCACCCAGGCGCCCAAAAGATGTAGTTTTAAAAATGAGATCTTATAGTATTTGCATGACCCTGAGAAGGCTAAGAAAACATTATTATGTTTTATGGTAATAATATTGTCCATCCTCAGGTTTTTGACTGTTTCTCAAAAGTGGTAAAAATTTTAAGTCTTATTTTTGTAATACTGGAGAGATAGGACAGTGTGGTGGTGAGGATTTGGGTGCAGGGGTCAGATTGCCTGGGTGTGACCCACAACTTTCCCACTTATTGTCTCTGAGACTTTGGGCGGGTTATTCAATTGCTCTGTGCCTCAGTTTCCTCATCTGAAAACTGGGGATTATAATAGTACCTATTTCTCAGAATTGTTCTGAGGACTGTATGACATAATTGAAGAGCTTAAAACAGTGCCAGGCACACAGTCCTCACTGGTAGTGATGACGAGTTATCATTACTGGTATTATGACTGCTGGGTCAAAGCTCTAGCCCGGCAGGGACTTCGTTTTGTGTGTCACTATACACTCAGTGCCCAGCCCAGTGCCTGCTCTTTTGAATAAGTAAATGAATGAACAAAAAATGTAAATCATTTAAAAATAAACCAACAAATGGGGCACCTGGGTGGCTCAGTCGGTTGAGTGTCTGCCTTTGGCTCAGGTCATGATCCCAGGCTCCTGGGATTGAGTCCTGCATCAGGCTCCTTGCTCTGCGGGGAGCCTGCTTCTCCCTCTCCTCCCCACTTGTGCTCTCTCTCACTATCTCTGTCTCTCTCTCTCTCAAATAAATAAATAAAATCTAAAAAGAAAATAAAAAAAATAAAAATAAACCAACAAAGGACATTATCAAAAAGGTGAAAAGACAAGGGCACCTGGGTGGCTCAGTCAGTTAACACGTCTGCCTTTGGCCCAGGTCATGATCCCGGGGTCCTGGGATGGAGCCACACGTTGGGCTCCCTGCTCAGCAGGGGAGTCTGCTTCTCCCTCTCCCTCTGCCTCTCCCCTTGCTTGTGTGCTCACTCACTCTCTCTCTCTCTCTCTCCAATAAATAAATAAAATCTTTTAAAAAAAATAGTGAAAAGACAACAGAATGGAAGAAACCATTCTAGTATCCAGAATATACAAAGAACTCCTACAACTCAAGAGCGAAAAGACAAACAAGCCAATTTTTAAAAATGGGAATAGGGGGGCACCTGGGTGGCTCAGTCGTTAAGCATCTGCCTTTGGCTCATGTCATGATCCCAGGGTCCTGGGATCAAGCCCTGCATCAGGCTCCCTGCTCAGCGGGAAGCCTGCTTCTCCCTCTCCCACTCCCCCTGCTTGTGTTCCCTCTCTCACTGTGTCTCTCTCTGTCAAATAAATAAAATCTTAAAAAAAAAAAATGGGCATAGGACTTGAGAAGGTATTTCTCCAAGGAAGAAATATAAATGGCCAACAGGCACTTGAAAAGATGTTCAACATCTTTAGTCATTAGGAAAATGCAAACCAAAACCACAATGAGGTACCACCACTCTGCATGCACTAGGATGGCTATTAAAAAAAAAAAAGGACAATGACAAGTGTTGGCAAGGGTGTGGAGAAATTAGAACCCTCACATATTGCTGGTGGGAATGGAAACTGGCACAGCTGTTTTTTGTTTTTTTTTTGAGATGGTACAGTGGTTTTAAAATATGTCCACAAAAGTTCTAGTCTGTTTCCTCTCAAAGGGTGGAGCCCATTTCTCCTCCCTAGCCGCCAGCCCCCCCTCCCCCCCCCCCGCCAATGACCAGGGTAAACAGAAGTGACAGTGTGCAACTTCTGAGAGAGATTAGATTATAAAAAGTAGTGGGGCCCCCTCTTTGCGCTCTCTCAGATCACTCGCTCTGGGAGAAGCCAGCTGCCCTGGTGTGAGGACAGTCAAGCAGCCCGATGGAGAGGCCCACGTGGTGAAGACTCAAGGCTTCCTGTCAAAAACAAGCTCTAACTCGCCAGGTATGTGAGTGAGCCACATCTGAAGGTGGGGGGGGGGTCCTCCAGGTCCCGTCATACCTTCGGATGACTGCAGCCCCCGCTGACTGCTTGACTGCAGCCTCATGAGATACCTGGAGCCAAAACCACTCAGTTAAGCTGTTCCCAGATTCCTGAGCCACAAAAACTGTGTGAGATAATAAATGTCTATTTTTGGGGCTCCTGGGTAACTCACTCGGTTAAGCATCTATCTTCAGCTCAGGTCATGATCTCAGGGTCCCGGGATTGAGTCCCTCATCAGGCTCCCTGCTTCTCCCTCTGTATTCTCTCTCTCTCTCTCAAATAAATAAAAGTCTTTAAAAAATGTTTATTTTTTTAGCCACTAAGTTTTGAGGTAATTTGTTATAGAGCAATGTATAATGGATTACAGATGGATTGATTTAACAGCTTTTGTAGATTTCTGCAAAGTTTGAATATAACGACTTTCATTTTGTCTTCAAAGCAGCATTTTGAGGAATCTCCATTTGTCTCTGCCCAAGCTCTGTAGCTGTATGGCAGGGAAGGGGGACCCGGTGGGGGACCCTGCTGGATGTCACCGTACTGTGTGGCCTAGCCCACCCATCCTTGAGAAGAGGGGATGGGGAGAGGTGGGACAGAGAAAGGAAGACCAAGGGCTAGAGAAGGGGGCCAACCAAGGGCAGATAGGGGTGAAGGCCCAGGGAATTCTGATGTCCCGGCTTCTCCCAGCTCTCTTAGGCCCTACTGATACAACCAATGGCTAAATTTTACAAATATTTAAAGGAAACATGTTGTCAGTAAATTGGTAATTTGGTGAGTTGGGCACGCAGCAAATTGGTCATTTGGCTAATTGATTTTTGGCAGGCATACATTTGGGAAATTAATTTACAATGATTGGTCTGCTTCTAATTAAGTCATACATAGTAATTTTTATGATCCTAAGGTAATAATTGATTTGTAAAAGATACCAATATATTTACACACACATATGTATTTCAAATTCCCAACAGAACTCATTAATTTCTTCTTCTGTAAAACTTTCTATGACTTTGACATTTCTCTTCTCTAGGAAGGGAGGCCAGTGAACGAGTACTTCCACGGCTTTAGATTGCTCGTCATGATTAAGTCCCTGCCTGCCACCAATTCCTGGAATAGCAATCCTCCCTGGGAGGAAACTGCCATTTTTCACTTCACAGAAATCATAAATGGAGATAAATTCCAGGCAAGACCACTTTGAAGAAGGCCTCCCTTAATTTTAATTTTGGCTCTCTAATGTTAAATGGGATCATCATTAAAAGAAATTCTAAAATCTTAATTCTAGGGAAAAAAAAAACCCTCAGAAATTAGTGGACATCATTACCCTTTCCCTGGTTATTTCTACTTCAAAGTGAAGAATAGACAGAGAATGGACAACCAGAATCCCCTGTACTGAGGACTGGAAAACCATTCCTTGGCACACAGGTTTCTCTTCCACTCTTTCGGAAGAAAAAAGGTGCCGTGTGGAACCATACTGGAGCCTGAGGGGAAAGGAAAAATCAGTACTAGCCTCTCGTTCCAGCTGTAACCCCCAGCTGTCTTCCTGGTGGGCTCCACATAACAGGGAGCCGAGATAATCCATCTCTGCTGTGTCCTGTTGTAATACTTGACCTACATACTATGGGAGAGTTAAAATAGTGATCATTTTCTGACACTAAATTTGGAGTGGTTTGTTAGAAGCAATGGGTGACTACAGCATCCACTCTCTGTGCATTTGGCCTTCCCATCTCTTACCTTCCTCTAGGAAACGTTCCTTTTTTCCCCACCCTTCTCCAAACTCTCTTCCTTGGCCTTAAGAACTCTCAGGAAATAAAAGGTCATTTAATACACACAGCCTGCACTTCGCCATCTGGGCTGAAAAAATTAGGTATTTCAAATTCTATTTCCAATTTGATGACTGTCACTATAAACGAGGATATACAAGATTCACTCATCTCCATTCATTCATTTGACAAATATCTAAGAGGCTACTTTTGCCAGTACTCTGTAGGCACCAGGGTACAATGGTAGACAAAGATGATGAAGCCTCAGCTCTTGTGGAGCTGACTTTCTTGCAGAGCACAGACACTAGACAAGTAAATGAGTGAGTGAGATAATTTCTGAAAGAGGTAAGTGCAGTGATGTGGTGTGTTGGAGAGAGCCTGAGGGGTCAGTGGAAGGGAGTGGGGACGCTTTAGAGAGAGTGGTCAGAGGCCTCTCTCAGAGGAGACGTCTGAGCTGAAGTTTGAGAAGTTGTCCATCAATCCAAGGTCTGGGGGAAGAGCCTTCCAGAAGCTTTGCTGGCCATGGCAGGTGTGGAGAGTTTAGTGTAGGTGCAAGGGGAACCTATTTTTGAAATGATCGTTCTGGCTGCAATGGGAGAATGGATTATAGGAGGCCAGGATGGAAGCGGAATTTAGTGACAGGATGGTGAGTTAGCCACGGGCGATCACAGTGGTGGTGGGGACAGAGACTGTAAGTAGGGACAGAGCCGAGAGGACTCGGTAACGGTGGGACACAGTGGGAGGTGAGAGAAAGCAGATCATTTGGTACTAGGCCTACATTTTTTAGTTGAGCAGTTGGGTTGGTGGTGGCACCTTTTAGTGAAAATAGGAGACAGGGTAGGATTTGGGAAGAAAATCAAGAGTTCTGTTTTGGCTATAAATTTCAGATGTCTGGGGAGATTTCAGGGGAGAGGTCAGGCCAGAGACACAGTCTGGTACCTGAATATATAACATATATGTGGTGTGTAAAGCTGGGGACTAGACAAAATCATGCGGGCGGAAGGTGTGGGTAAAGAGATGAGAAGTAGGCTGACCCAACAGTCAGGTAGAGAAATAGGAGAAAGTAGCAAAGCAATCATAACAAACATGGCAGACCCAGCTTGAGGGAGGAGAACTGGAAGTCGTGTCACAGAAGCCCAGAGAAGAAAAGTTGCTTTGGGCCAATTCGGTCAAAAGCAGCTGAGAGATCAAGTAGGAAGAAAATGGAAAAATGAGTAGCTGGAGTGGAACTTGGGGTCAAGGAGCGCTATGCATCCTTAAACGCTATCATTGAATTTAATCTGGGGGGGTGTCTTTTAAATCTCTTTTAATCCATAGATTAAAGTCCCCAAGGAGGGGCTCTTTTTTTTTTTAAGATGGGAGATACAGAACATATTTGCATGTCACCGGAGATGATCCTCTAGAGAGAAAGAGAGAGCCTCTGTTTATGAGAAGGCTTTATGAATGTGCTTCAGAGCAGAAGCAGAAGCAGAAGAGCTGGCTGCGGCAGGAGCAGGGACACTCAGCTGAGATGGGAAAGAGGGCCGAGAACGTGGGTAACAGGCCAGGCAGGCAGGTAGATTCGGAGGCGCAGAGGTGCAGTTCTCAATGAGAAAAGAGGTGAAGCCGCCACCGGGCTCTGGCACCCTTGGGCCCACGCTGCAAGGGAAAGAGTCACTTAGCCTCCCAAGCCTCTCCACCTGTTGTCACGGCACTCTCCCTGAGAACTGCACTTTCCCTGTAGCCTTCTCAGGGGAATGATGTCAACTACCCCCTCCCAGCGTGGGAGGTGGAGTGCGTCCTCCTTCCCTCCTCCTTCTCAACTATTCCTTTTTCTTCTCAGTACAAACACAACCACCGCCCCCGCACCCCCAGTACCTGGCACAGTACTTGGCACACCGCAGATGTTCACTCAATATTTGTTTTTTAAAAACAAACCAACCCTGCCCTTTTAAGGTTAGTCCATTCAGCTATACCACCCACCCCTCCTGGTCACAGGCTTCTCTCAACCGTGACTGTTGCCATCACCCTGGGGGGACTTTACCTTGGTCTTGCAATTTGGTGTCCTCCAACTCAGAGAAATTTCTCCCTGGTCCTCCCTGTTCGGCACTGTTGGACCACATCTAAGACCTGTCAGACCTTCCCTGCCCTGCCTTTGGAGGATTTTCAGTGGGAGCTGAACGCCGCGTTCGCTCCCTAAACTTCCACTCTGCCGAGCGTGTGGAATAGCTCCCCCTAGTGGACAACCGCACATATACACGCTCTATATTCCCAGTTACACCAAGACCCTTTTGAAGTCCCTGGTGAAAAAGAATTCCTTCATTCAACAGACATTTCTTGAGCACCAGTTATGAGTCTGGCCTGTTTGAAATTATTTTGAGGCTCACAGTTTCACTGTTATCACAGGAGCAGACATCAAACCAAAAGGGCAGTGAGAAAGCTTCACACTTTTCTGCCTCTGCCAGGGTTCAGGGTGTATGGACAGAACTCCCTCCCTCTCTCCCTCCACAAACATGCAACAAGGACCTACCCTAGGCCAGAGACTGCTCTGAGGATATAAGGACAGAAGTGGTAAGAAGTGCACTGAAACTGGGGCGTCTGCTGGGCGCAGTTAAGCCTCCGACTCTTGGTTTTGGGATCGCAAGGTTGTGAGATTGAGCCCCCCACCCCCCGGCTCTGCACTCAGCGCAGAGTCTGCTTCAGATTCTTTCCGCTCCCTCATCCAGCCCCTCTGCTTCTCCCCCTGCTTGCACTCTCTCTTTCAAATAAGTAAATAAAATCTTAAAAAAAAAAAAAGAAGAAGAAGTGCCTGAAACTGTGCAGTGTATTCTGGAAATGACTGCTCCAGGGCTGGGGGTACTGGCAGGGAGGAGGGTGCAGGGTGCTACAAAGGAAGGAGGGCTGACATCTGGGCAGGGCTGGAAGGCAGGTGACAGAAGACCTTGGAGAAGAAAGGCATAAGCTAAGAAGTGATGATGAGTAGGAGTGGTCATGTGAGCCCCGTGGAGGTGGTGGCAGGGAAGGAGGCTCAGTGCCACCCAGTAGTCTTTGCGGGCTGCTTGATTACATTTCCTAACATGAGTCCACTGCCACGTCACCCCCCTCACCCTTGCTCCCATGCAGCGACAACTCTCTGCTGCTGGGTCTGACCTTTACTCAGTTCCCTCCACTACCCTACCCCTCTCTGGCAACTCCTCCCCAGCTAGGAGACTCTCCTCCAACTGGTAATTGATTTTAACACAGCATTACTCCTCACCATACAAGGTCCATCTTCCCAAGCACACCTGCAGGGGTCAAACAAATACAAAAATGGCATGCTACTGCAGGAAAAACGGACCAACATTCAATTTCAACACTGCCTCTGAAAAACAATCGATATTTGAAGTCACCCTCTGGACCTTTGCTGGTCTTCCCCAGAGTCTCACATGCATACCTGAACCCTGGTCCCTGCCTGCTCCTCTTGCCCCTCCCAGACTTCCTGGATCCGGGGCTCCACCAGCCTGCCATCTTGGACACAGGGATCCTAATATTTGCTGATGTCCACACTTTTCCTGCATAATGGGCCTCTGTGTCCCCGCCTCTTCAGCCCTGCCCTTTCCCCTTATGCCACCTCATTCTCCACACCCAGGCACTTCCTAGTCCTGTCCATTCCCTCTTGCCAGGGCCTCTATATTTGGCTAGATGGGGGCATTCTTACTTTGTTATCTGAACAACCCAAAAGGCCTCCCAACTGGCTTCAAGCCTCGAGTCTCCCTGTGGTTCTGACCTACTGCGGATACCACCACCCAGGTAACCTCCTGGACAGTATTCCATCTGGCATTCAAGGTACTCCTCGGTCTGGTCCTAGCCTACCTTTCTAGGTCTTCCTGGGCTGAGACCTCTACCAAACTTCCACTAAATTATCTACCTGTCATTCCTCAGATACATCTTGTACTTCTGTATGCCCGGAACTTCGTTTATACCATTCCCCTTTCCAGAATGCCCTCCTCTGCTCCTTTCCACTTTCCCAAATCCTTCCCATTCTCCAAGGTCAGCTCAAACACCACCTTCTCAGCAATCCCTTCTTTGCTCCCTCCTGTTGAAAACAGAATCTTCCTTCTCTGAACCACTATAGGAACATGGAAGGAAACAACATCCTATAAACACCTGCCATGGGCTCATGTTAAAAGCATATGCTTTGGGGGTGCCTGGGTGGTACAGTCTGTTAAGCATCTAGTTGGTTTCGGCTCAGGTCCTGATTTCAGGGCCATGATCTCAGGGTCATGAGAGCTGAGCTTGGAGTCCACTTAAGACTCTTTCTCCCTCTCCCTCTGCCCCTCCCCCCACCATGCGCATGCATGTACTCCCTCTCTTTCTCAAATAAATAAATAAATCTTTTCTTTTTTTTTTTAAAGGACCACTTTAGGGCAACCCTCTCGGGTCCCCTCCCTCTTTGGGAGCTTTGTACTATCATTCAATAAACTTTGCTTTGCTGCCCACAAAATAAATAAATAAATAAATAAAAATAATGAAAAAAAATAAATTAAAAAAGGATCACTTTAAAAAAGTAAAAGCATATGCTTTGGATTCAGATCTGGTTTGACTCTGGTTAGCTGTATAACCTGGGGAAGCATACTTAATATCTCTGTGCTTCAATGCTTTAGCTTGAAAAACATAAAAATACTTACCTCCACCGTTCGTTCATTTGAGCATCTGAATACCTAATATGTGTCAGGCTCTGTACTCTTGTGGTTCTTTTGAGAATTAAATGAAATGATGCACGGAAAGTAGCAGGCACATAGGAGGACTGAATACATGCAAACTTATCAATACTACCACTGTTCAGTTTAGTTCCTTACAAGTGGAGTCCTCTGGGTGATTTCTGGTTAGAGGGGAAGTACCACATAAGACTGGGAACCAGAGGGCGCCTGGATGGCTCAGTTGGTTAAGCGTCTGCCTTTGGCTCAGCTCATGATCCCAGGGTCCTGGGACTGAGTCCCGAATCAGGCTCCCTGCTCAGCGCCTGCTCAGCGGAGAGTCTGCTTCTCCCTCTGCCCCTCCCCACTGCTTGTGCACTCTCTCTCTCTCTCTACCTCCCTCCCTCTTGCAAAAATAAAAATAAATAAAATCTTAAAAAAAAAAAAAAGACTGGGAACCAGCCAGCTCTGGACCCAGGTGGATCATAGCCAATGTTAAAGTACCACGTGGCTGGGCGCCTGGGTGGCTCAGTTGGTTGAGCGACTGCCTTCGGCTCAGGTCATGATCCTGGAGTCCCTGGATCGAGTCCCACATCGGGCTCCCTGCTCGGCAGGGAGTCTGCTTCTCCCTCTGACCCTCCCCCCTCTCATGTGCTCTCTCTCTCATTCTCTCTCTCTCAAATAAATAAATAAAATCTTAAAAAAAAAAAAAGTACCACGTGGCTGATTCGAAGTACAGAAAGTGACTGTCATTTTCTGAATAACTTGCAGATCAGACCGAACCAGCATCTACCATCTGCCAAAGCTCTCCAGGATACCCAACAAGGTTCTTTGTGACTAAGAGAAAACTGTTGGAGCTAGTCTGTCTAGTTCTCACGGTCAGCTTCTGTAATGTGTGAGCAGGAACAGACCCAGCTGCCCCCCCTACCTTCATACTGGACTTCCAGGTGCATCGTGCGCAGCACCTTCAGCACACACTCCACGATGCTGGGGTGGGTGGTTCCAATGATCGACTGACGAGACAAGACAACAGGACAAGGAGGTTACTTAAGATCTAGTACACCTGGAAGAAACGAAACGCAGGCTTGCAAACAGCTAGGCAGCCTGGCCGAATGGGGAGAGGGAGGGTAGTGGTGAGTCACTGGGCCTTGGCCGCTGCACTGTATGAGTACATTTCTCCAGAGGAGGGCCAGATATGGCAGCCGAGGATCCGAAAGACAGTCTGCTGAGCTTGCCACTGACCCCTCTAGCTCAGGAGGCATTCAGTTGGGGTGAGCCGGCCACCGGCTAGAAGTGCAGGCACAAGCCGCTACCTTGCTGGGGGGAGGGTGGGCACTGGCTGGGGAGAGCTGAACTCATCCAGGATCCTAAATCTTCTCTCCCTCAGGGACCTCAAGCGACTGGGGAGCCCGTCTTTTCTACCTCTTCAACATTTATCCGGGCATCGGTTCCTGTCCTTTAGCGTGAAACATCCTCAAGCTCACCCACTTTGCACACAATTGCCCTTCAGATATTGCTCTTATTCTCCCTCTACACCTAAGCCTCCCAGGAGCCCAGGGGAAGCCACTTCATCCTCGTGCATCCTTTGATAGGCTGCTGCAATTTAACTTCTCCTGCCATGGGACCAACATTCACCCAAACTTTTCACGCGGGGACCATCTTTCTGTTCTACCTACACTTAGCCCTCTCTGTGGTACTTGACCCAGCTGGTCATGTTCTCCTTGTTGAAACTCTTTTCCCTTCACTTTTACAGGCGTTTTTTCCCTCGTTTTCCTTTAACGGCTTCCATTGCTCTTTTTCAAAGAGGCGGAGTGGTATATGGAACGACTAAGAACTCTGGAGTTAGGGAGAGTTGGATTTCAGTGCCTGCTTAGTACATACCTCTTCCTTAGTGTGTGGCCTTGAGTAAGTCACCGGACACCCCTCAAGGCTCAGTTACCTCATCTTTAAAATGTCTGCCTCCGGGGCGCCTGGGTAGCTCAGTTAGTTAAGCGTCTGCCTTCAGCTCAGGTCATGATCCCAGGGTCCTGGGATCAAGCCCCACATCGGGCTCCCTGCTCAGCAGAGAGTCTGTTTCTCCCTTTCTCTCTCCCTCTGCCTCTCCCATGCTCATGCTCTTTCTCTCTCTCAAATAAATAAAAAAATAATAATCTTTAAAAAAATAAAATGTCTGCCTCCATCAGCTATTGTGAAGACTAAAAGAGATCATGGAAGTAAGCCCCTGGGACAGTGCCTAGCAGGTAGGAGGCACTTAATAAATGGAAACCGGAAATAATAATGATAATCCAGCTGTTTTGTTGGACCTTCTTGCTCAGCTCATCTCTTTTTTTTTCAGCTCATCTCTTAAATGCTGGTGATTCTCCTCCTGGTTCATTTTACCTGGCTGACCTTCCTCACTTCTGCTGTTTCAGTGATCCTTTCTCTGCTCAGGAAAACCAACTGCCATCCTCATCTCGGGTCTCTTTCCGAGGCTTCAGACTTTTATTTTCTACTGTGCGGTGGGTATCTCTACTAGATGTCCTCAACAGTAATTCCTCAGTTTGAGCTAGGAATCAGAATTACTTGGGGGAGCTTAAAAAGAAAAAGCATTACCAAAGGCCGTCTGAAAGCTGTCAGAATCTATGGGAGGGAGGCCTGGGATTCGTTTTTTGTTTGTTTGTTTGTTTTGTTTTTTACACAAATGACCTATTTATGTCCTCTGCAGCCGGCTGGGCCTGCTCCTTAGATGGCACTTGGGAGCCACCAAGTCTCATCGAGTCAAAACCTAACTCTTCCCACATCCAATCGATCTTTCCCTGCTCTCTCCCGGTGGCACACAGCTCAGCCTGCTGCCAAGTCCAAAGCTGGCGGTCATTTTTGCCTGCTTTTCTTTTACTGCCCCACGTCCCACGCGCTCCGCCTCAGAAATGTCCGTCTGACCCAGTTGCCTCTGTTCCCCCTGCCCCAGGGCAGGCCTCACCATCCCTTCGACCTCTTATCTCCCTGCCTCCACCCAGCGTGGAGCTGTTTTGAGAGCTTTTGCTAATTTATCTCAAGACCACTCTTGGAACCTCTCTTCCCTCCTTACCAGTGCGGTGTCTTCAGGCGGCCACCATGTCCCAAATCGGATCCCACTCACATTCCAGGGCACTGAGAGGAAGGCAGAAGCCAGGAGGAGAGGAGGAGCCTTCCCAAGCCCTGGCGATCTGGCCTTTCCCTCCTGCGCTGTCTACAAGTGCACCGTGATTCCTTCCCTACCAAATTGACTCCTGTAAGCTTTTCTACAGTCTTTTCATCATCTTTGTTGCTTGTCTCAACCACTTTTAAGTCTGCCAACATCTTTCTGATCCTTAAGTAAACAGGACAAATCACTCTGCTGGGCGACATGAACTCTTTGCCCTGCCTTGGCCTTCTGGAAGTAACACTGATTGAACAGCAGACGTGCCGTGGGAGGCTGAGCTCTGTTTCTCATGCCTGCCTGAAGTGCACCCGTGGTAGGTAATTTTAAGGTTAGTGTGTGGGTTGAATCAGAACCACGGGAGCATGCAGCTGGGGCTCACCTGCGCAGTCCTGAGAGTCTGCAGGGACAGCTGCTGAGCTTTTGGTGATGCGCAGGACAGCAAAGCTATTAGACCTTTGTAGACTTGATTCTGGTACTTGGGGTTTCCGTGGACCAAAGAATCCAACAGAAGCTGCACTTCTTCCTGGGTCTCTTCGGATTTAGACTTTGCCAAAAATTCTGCTACGGATCGTACACCTGAGCACAGAAGAGAGGAAATGCTCAATTAGAAGGGGATTATGAAAACAATCCTCACTCAAGACGACATAATATGGGCAGGGGACGACTGAGATGTGTGAACGAGGCCCGTTCAAGCGAAGCAGAATCAAGGCTCAGTTCTCATGCTGCCTCCCTCTCTTGTTTGCTTCATGGCTCTGTGGCCAGAGGATTTGATTTCAACACAGGCACGTCAGCTTGTCAAAATCTGTTCTAAAGTTTAAAATGGCTCCGCAAAATGCACAATTAAACACGCGTTTGGGATTGCTATATGATCATTAACACGTGCAGCGTTCAGTAGTTTACTAAATGTTCTAACAAAGGCTGCCTCATTTAATCCCAGAAACTATACTGAGAGGGAGGTGTTAGTCCCATTTAATGGATATATACACTGAGGCTCAGAGAGGCCACGGGGAGATGTAGAGGAGAACCATGATGAAAAGTGCAGCGAGGAAAGTGCTTTGAAAAAGGGACATGTGGGGGATGGTATCTTCCCCAACCACCTCGATCAGAGCACTTGATGGAACATAGGGAAATTACAGGGTTGTTTACCCTTCTCACCACACCACACTGTAAGCTCTTTGAGGATAAGAACTGTATTTTATTCATCTTTGTATCCCCAGCACTATATATATATGTGATATATATACATATATCACACATATTCAATGAATGACAATGATTTTATTTCCATTTTATTTCTAGAGTTATTCATAACTCAATTTCACAAAGGATTTTAGGCAATGGCTTAATAAATCTTTGTTGAATGGATGCATGAAAGAGGATATATTTAAAATGGAGAAGTATTTCCAAAACCACCATGGAAAGATTGGAGCAAATGATGAATCAAGGAAATCATAAATCTGACTCTCGTGGTGGTGACACGGACAGGAGCTAATTGACTCCACTGTACAAAGTGCTTCCGTGCAACATTTTCCTAGAGCGGTGCTGGGTGCCGCCACCATTTCACCCAGGCCCCTAGGGAGACATGGAATCACCACCCCCGTCGTAACACAGTACCCACCATAGCTTTCACAGATGAGCTCCTTGTACTTCCTGCCATAGTTTGCAATAACCTGAAGTAGCTTGATGGATTCCTTCTTGTCCTCCTCCCTGATCTTCTCCAGCCCAAGTATTTCCAAGAGTGTTAGGACGCCTCCAACTTCCAGAAATTCTCTAAGGTACCGATTACTGTCCAGGGGAATACCAGAGTAGAAATAAGACACTTGTCATGTTCCTTGGCACTCACCTTTCTAAGGGATCTCGAGGTCCTTTCTTCTCATACTTTGCCCTCCTATCCAGGAAGTGTTCATGGGCAAAGTGACACAATAATTTGGAAGTTCTTCCTTCTAGCAGCAAATGCAAAAGTTAAATACGTTGGACGTTTCTTGTGTTTAGTTTTCCAGACTCTGTTCCTCTTCTTCTTGAGATAGCACCTCAACTATCCCTTGGGGAATCACCCCTCTGCCACTCATGGGCCGTGTGGTTTTGGCAGGGTGAGCGGGTTACAAGGCATGCCATCATTCTGACTGCAGTAATTGGTTGGGACCAGCCATGTGACCTCAGTTGGTCCAATGAGGCTCAACACCTGGGGCTTTCTTGGGAACCCCTGGCAAAGATATGCTCTCTTTTGGGTGTGGCTGAGCAAGCAGGATGCATGTCTGGAGCTTCTGAGGGCCATAGCACATGGAGACCAAAGAATACAGAGGGGAACAGAGCTGAGAAATGGAGAAGAGAGAGGGAGAGACCAAGTACTGATGACATTTTTTGAACCCCTGGATCTAGCCAGGCTTTTTTTATTTTTATTTTTATTTATTTATTTTTTTTTTTAAAGATTTTATTTATTTATTTGACAGAGAGAGACACAGTGAGAGCAGGATCACAAGCAGGGGGAGAGTCAGAGGGAGAAACAGGCTTCCCGCAGAGCAGGGAGCCCAATGCGGGGCTCGATCCCAGGACCCTGGGATCATGACCTGAGCCGAAGGCAGACGCCCAACGACTGAGCCACCCAGGCGCCCCTAGCCAGGCTTTTTTTAAAAGAATTTTTTATTTATTCATTTGAGACAGAGAGATACAGAGAGAGAGAGAGAGAGAGAGAGCAGGAGCAGTGGGGAGAGGCAGAGGAAGAGGGAGAAGCAGACTCCCCGCTGAGCAGGGAGCCCAATGTGGGACTCGATCCCAGGACCTGGAGATCATGACCTGAGCCAAAGGCAAACACTTAACCGAAATCTGAGCCCCCCAGGCGCCCCCTAGCCAGGCTTAAAATACAGATTTCTACCCGTGTGATAGAAAACACGGTAGTCCCATGTGATGTGAATGCCAAGGATACCATGAGCCCCATATGCAACTGAGACCCCAGAATCTCTCTAGAAATAGAACTCACCTGCTCACCGCTGACAAGAAGATGCCAATAGACTTTAGAAGCTTATCTAAACAGGAGCCAGTCATATAGCTGCATGACAGGTTAAAGAGTGAATTTCAGGGTGGTTTTCCACACAGAAACCAGATCCTGTGTCGATTCCTGGTACCTTCTATGGCCCAGGATGACCAACAGTTGAATTGTGCCCTTTATCTGAGAGGGGCCACTAGGCTGAAGGGGGAAGTGGTGACACACAGTGTCAGGCACAGGGGTGGGCGGTGCTAGCAGGCATGTTCCTGGTTCCCCAGGAAGCTTTTCTGGGGCTGGTCAGCCACCTTGGGTCTGAAAAGGCCCCCTAGAGAGCAAGGAGGCTCTGATGAATGAAAGGTGCATGGAGAAAGCACAGTCAATTTTCCAAGCCTCTCTAAGCCATGACCATTGCACCCTTGGGTCTCAGCACAGTTCATTACTTTATGCCTCATTTTTAGACTTCTCTAAAAATAATCGGCTTCATCATTAATTCTCAATTTTGTACTTGCTCAAAGCTTTACACTGGAGGTCACTATCTTTATGAAGAATTGCGTGCCTTCCTAACAAGAACGGGAGATGGTGGAAAAATTAAACTCTGATTTAAAACAACCTCAGTATTTAGTGTTATTTTTTAATGTGAGCCTTGCAAAAAGCTTCATTGTAATAAAGCACCCAGAGCACGCATCAGCTCGGATACAAGGTATGAAATCAACCCACAACAGAAAAGGAACCAGTCAACAATTACTAGGCTCATAACACATCACAGGCTCTTAGAACACTTAAGAAATTAGCTGAAATTATTGCAGCTCATGGAGGATGACTGAGAGCTTCCAAGACTGATAAAGGCTAATGTAATGGGTTGGAGGTAATGGTGCTTTGTTGCGGGGGAGGGCGCGTGAGGCAAATTATCTCTGCTGCACCCTGGTTCCCAGGATGCCAATAGAAGTGGAGACAGATTGGCTCATTAGGAAAGGCTCTTTACTGCAAAAACAGTGTTTGCTCTGGAGCCAGGCTCCCCTGCCTGTTGCCACTACAGCTGGAGGCCAGGTTATCAGCCCACAGGGTAGCCTCTGTCTTCCTACATTGTCCTCCACCCAGCTCCCCATGAGCCCCAGCCCCCATTCCTGCCTCCCTGCCTTCTCCCTCTTTTCCTCAGTTGCCAGCCAGGCTCACCAACTTTTGTCACCTCTTTTTCCTCTGTCCCAGGCTAGTCTTGCTTTCACAGTCACTCATTACACATATTTCTGGTCCATTATTTCCAGCAATTAGTTCCAGGAGTTTGCCACAGTATCAGCAGGCGCTAACTAGTACTAGGCACTGCGGTGCTCTGCTTGCCTTGTCTCATTTAATCCTCACCACACCCTGGGGTGGCTGCTAGTAATATGTCCATGTACTTCCTGAGGAAACAATCTCAGACAGGTTAATGACCTGTCCAGGTCCCAGAGTTAACTGATGGAACTGGGATTTGAACCTAGCAGTCTAGCTCAGAGTCTGAGTTCTTCCGGTCAGGCCTTCCTGCTTGTAGACAGACGGAGGGTGTGGGGCTATTTATGCAGATCATCTCCTGGGATGGTGTTGGAGGTGGAACTGTGGGTCCGCCCTGTCCCAGGGGAGGGAGGCCTGAAGGAGAGTGGATAGTGTATGGGCTTTGGGCCAGACACACCCATTTCAGACCTTATCTCTGCCATTCACTAGTAAATTACTCAACCTTTTCAAAGCTCTTCTCTCTTATCTATAAAATAGGATAATGCCGATCACCTATTAGGCTTCACAAGCAGCTCAGAGGAGTTAATATTTGTACATCACATAGCTCAGTGCCTAGAGCATAAAAAGACTCAATAAATGGTAACTAATACTTTTGTCATTATAATATATAAATCCTTAGTTTTACTGGTCTCTTCTGGAAGTTCAAGGTTAAAAAAGCGGTTTGAGGCTAATGTGAGATTAGGTGGTAGTCAATTTTACAAGACATAATGATGCTATGTTGATTTGTTTTCCTTCCAAATCCACCATAACTAGCGGGCAGCCGAGGAGCTGTGGGCTCACTGGTTTAACACACTACATCACTTCAGCCCGTCTCTTTTCTCTGTTGTATGACAAGGTCACAAAAAGTTAGGAAACTATGCATAATGTCAGGTGTAGACACTGAACACATGACTGTATATTGAAAGCATGGTTCTTTCAGTCATTCAATAAGCGTGCCGTAAGTGTCTCATGAACGCAGGCGTTCTGACTGGCACTTGGGAGATGGGGAAGAATGATACAATGCCAAGGGTAGTAAGTGCAATGACTAAGAAGAGAACACTACCATGTAAGGGGTGGGGAGGAAAGATCCTGCCACAGAGGCTAAGAACCGGCTGTGGGAGAAGGTGGGGGACAGGACAGCGTGGGAAGGGGCAGTGGTCAAGCAGGACCGGGGCTAGGGGGAGGCGATGTAAGTAAGATGAGGCAGGCAAAAGGTGGTCTAGATTTGGCGACCAAGGCATTGCTGATACCTTGGTGAGGTTAGTATCACAGGTTGTGAGGCGGAAGCCAAATCATAGGTGCTGATGTTTCTCAAAGTATCATCTTTGGACCACAGGCATCAGAGTCCCCCAGGGTGCTTATCAGAAACAAAGAGGCCAGGAGTCCTCCCTCAGTCTACTAAATCAGAGCAGTGGGGTGGGGGTGAGGAGGCAGGCTGGTAATCTGCAATTTAAACCTCTGGTATGAACTCTAATGTCTGAGGAGATTGGGGTCAACCTAGAGACATAATCAGTGGTATTCCCCTTGACCTGTTCTAGGTCTGAGTCTGATTAGAAATTTTATCGATGATGTAACTGTAAGATAAAGAGAGCTGTGGTGACTGAAGCCTTTAGTTCTGCCCAGCAGCAGACGCTGCTTCCCTCCTTCCTTTCCTGAACAAACATGTAGTACGTACCTCTTACGTGCCAGGCATGGTCCTAGGCACTGGGAATGCAGAGATGAGGAGAACAGATGTGATTCCTGCTCTCACAGAGCCTATAACCCAGTGGGGAAGAGAGATTTTTTTTTGAAGATTTATTTATTTATGAGAGAGAGAGAGAGAGAGAGAGAGAGAGAGAGGGAGGGAGGTGGGGGAGGGGCAGAGGGAGCGGGAGATAGAAATTTTAAGCAGACTGCGCTGAGTGTGGAGCCAGATGTGGGACTCCATCTCATGACCCTGAGATCACGACCTGAGCCTAAGTAAACCAAGAGTCCGACTCTTAACCGACTGCACTACCCAGGTGCCCGAGATATTTTTTTAAAAGATTTATTTATTTGAGAGAGAGAGAGAGCACGAGCGCACGCACAGAGCAAGTGGGGGTGGGGGGAGGGGCAGAGGGAGAGAGAAAAATCCCAAGCAGACCCCTGCTGAGTGCCCGGAACCCGACACAGGGCTCAATCTAGAACCCTGAGATCATGACCTGAGCTGAAATTAAGAGTTGGACGCTTAATCGACTGAGCCACCCAGGTGCCCCAATATTAAGCAGGTACAAACAATACAATGTTATAACGATCAAGACAGAGGGGCTGCCATGAGCATATGTAACAGGGGAACCTAGGCTAGTCTAGGGCTCAGAAAAAGGCTTCCTGAGGAAGGGATATTTAGACTGAGATCTGAATGATGGAGTAAGAATTAGTCAAATAAGAAGTAGGTTTAGAGGAGAGGAGATGGTTCAGGCAAGGAGAAAAATATATAATAAAAGGATCTGAGGGGTGCCTGGCTGGCTTAGTCAGTGGAGTGTGTGACTCTTGATCTCAGAGTTGTGAGTTTGAGCCCCACAATGGGTGTAGAGATTACTAAAAAATAAAATCTTAAAAAAAAAAAAAGAAAGGATCTGAGATGATCCATGGATGCTGTGGGCACACAGAGCAGGAATATCCTCAAATGCACCCATAACCCAAACTTTCACATCTGTCTTCAACCCCAATCTGTCTCTAGGACTCCTGAGCACGGGCACCTCAAACACAGCATGTCCCAAACCAGACTTAACTAACCCAACTCCTTTTCTTGTATTCTCTTCCCACATAATGGCACGCCATTCACCCAGTTTCCCAAGCCAGAAACATGAGAGTCATTCTGTGGAGTAGAAGTGGAGATGGTAGTTGGATTAATAGGTATGGAACTCAGATTCCAGAGAGAAATGTGGGCAGGGGTACACAACTGAGAACCCTTCACCTGGAGTAGTGTTGACATCATGACGATGGATTAGGTCACCGAGGGAGAGGGATGTGGATGGAGTCCCAAGAAATATCCACATTTCAGGGATGGCTGAAGAAAATGAGGAAAAGACAGAAAGAAAGGAGAAAACCAAGAGAATTGGTATCCCAGAAACCAAGGGAAGAGTGGGTAGTTTTTTGTTTTTGTGATGACCTATATGTGCTTTTTTCTTCTTCTTTTTCTTTCTTTCTTCTTATTGAAGTTTAATTGACATATAACATTATGTTAGTTTCAGGGAAGAGTTTTTTGAGAAGTGGTAATGGTTGACAAGTGCCTCTGAGAGGTCATGTGTAATGACCAAGGATGTAGTCACTGGGTTTTGCAATTAGAACAACAGCAGTAACCTTGGCAAGACCTGCATGAGTGAAGGGGACAGAAGTCAGACTGCAGTGGGCGGAGGAGAAAAGGGAGGTGAAGAAGCGTAGACAGGGAAAGTCAATAACCTTTTCAAGAAGCTTCACCATGAAGGGTAGGAACTAGGTGGAATATTGGTTTGAGATGGGGATTTAATCTAATTTCTTAAGGTAGAAGAGATTTGAGCATATGTAAATGTTGATGAAAAAGCTGGTAAGGAGGCAAAAGTGAAGGCCATCAGAGAGGAAGAATAAAGTCCTTGAGGACAGAGAGGATTAACCCCAGACAGTAGGAATATCCACACCAAATCTGATGGGAGCGTAAGAGGTTAGGGGTGAGAATGAGGATACATGTGTAGGTCGGGAAGACAGAAGTGGGAGGGAATTCTTGACTTTTTGGACGCTACTCTGATCACCAGATTTCCTGATCTACAATTTTAGGGAGACTCAAGAGAAGAGCTCTCCCAATAATCTCCGTTCCTTTTCTCCTTTGAAGATTGCCCAATTTATTTCTGTTCGGCAAAGGATACATGAGCCTAAGCCAGGTGGTCAAGCGTACCAGGAACAAGCTGGCTCCCTGGGAAAACTCCTGCTCCAGTTCAGGAGAGGTCTTGCCTTGGTTGGTCTTGATGAAATTGTCAAGGATGTGACTCCTTGCGACTTTGCCACCGTTGTCCCAATCCTGTAAAAAACTCAAGAGCCGGCTAATTGCTGCCTGCTCCTTTATGGAAGTCATGGTCAGTCAGTCCTGAAGTTGGCTACAGAGGGAGGGAAAACAGACAGGTTACCAAAATATTTAGAACTATGCAAGTCCTGTAGGTTACTCTATGGGTTTTGCTTTTCCAGCAATCGGCTGGAGGCAGGGTGAGCCTCTGTCACCCATGCAGATGTTGTGACATTCAAAATACACCTCTTGAACAGATCATCTCCTACTTGAACAGGGAGGATTTAGCTGTGTTGTAATGGCGTGAAGAATATCAAGGTGGTAAATGTCGACTTCATGTTTAAGAGCTAACGTTTTAGCTCCTTGGATCCCCTGCTGCCAGCAGCTAAAGGACCAGCTGAGATGAAGGTGCTTGCTAAAAACCTGGGTGCCTTTCACCCCTCACTTCACACAGGGCCAGAAATGTGGGGGTCTTTAGAGACCTGGCCCTTCTCATACCAATCAGCTAAGGAAAAATGCTCCTTAACCTTGTACCTTGGGCTTTTATACTAACTCTCTTAAAAACAACTTTAAAAAAAAGTTAGTAGGAAGAAAAAGTTTCCATTCTGCAGTTGGATTAATGGGCTGTGGTTTGTAGGAGTCTGTGTCCTTGGGAGAGTGTTTTCAGTGGGGGAGGGAAGGTTTAAAATAAACCCGTTTTCCAAAAATAGTTGTGATTGAAAGTGTTATTATCCATAACAAATGTTAGTGCTGATGGGAGAGAGGCATGTGTGATTCTTTTGTCTAACAGACAAGTGAAAGTCATATTTCACATTATCATGGGGTTTTCTGTGATTTACAGAATATTTGTGAAACATTACTTGCAGGGACCATGATTGATATGGAGAGAACAGCTTGTGTGTAGGGGAGATGTGTATTTCACGAAGACTGTTCAACATGAAATTTACAGTCCCATAAAGTGCTTCTACATCTTCGCCAGAGATCTAGTTAAAAGGACTTTACAGTGTGAAACATCCTAAAATTGATTCTAAATTAACGTTTCCTCACATGTATTTGAGATATTGATGGGGCCCAGCTAACAGAATTTTATTAGGAAGCAATAATCTGAGGCACACGGAGACAGACATACATACACACCAACCTCCACTACTCCCCAGAGGACACTGGATATGTGCTCCCGGGAAGGGCGTCCACGGAGCCTCGGGGATGGAGACAACCACAAAATCCTGTCAGCCTTAACAGCCAGGTGAATGACTGTGGATCAACCTAAACACAAAAATGACCAAAATCCCTCATAGGATCAGACATCAATCACTGTGAATGACAATGACATTATAGCCCTAAGTCTGAGAATAATTTTCAGAGGCCGTGGCCACCTTCAACAGCCAAACCGGCCTCAAGAAAATGGGGATGAGTGGCTGTTCTGGACCCAAGGGAAGAGGAGTTGAAACACCACAGTTAGCTTTATAAGGCAGGAACGCACCCTGTGCCCACCCAGCTGTCCCCACCCTCAACAACCCCCCCATCCCCCCACCCCCCACCCCCGCCGCTGCTGTGGGTGGACCCTTTCTAGGATCAAAATTTAAAGTGCCATCAGAGGGGCGCCTGGGTGGCTCAGTCATTAAACGTCTGCCTTCAGCTCAGGTCATGATCCCAGGGTCCTGGGATCAAGCCCCACATTGGGCTCCCTACTCCGCGGGGAGCCTGCTTCTCCCTCTCTTACTCCCCCTGCTTGTATTCCCTCTCTCGCTGTGTCTCTCTCTGTCAAATAAATAAAACCTTTAAAAAAAAAGTGCCATCAGAGATGTGCCCAGCAATGCTAGGACATGGAGGGTGGGAAACTTCCAGCTGGGCGCTCCCCATTATGGCCCTGAGGTTTCCTTGGATCTTCCCTATCTTACTCTTTCCTTAATGGAAAAGGAAACCACAGATGGCAGCGTTAGAAGTCACAGTGATGCAGCTGACCATGCAGTGCAGGCCCGTCACGTGGCACTGTGTGAGGTGCTGTGGGAGATGGGGGGATGAGGCACTGCCTGGGCCCTGGAGGAGCCCCCGATCTTGTGGTACAGGGGAAGAACATGAGATCTGGAGTCAGACTGGGAGCCAAGGAGAGAGGCCTCAGAAGAAACCAATCCTGCAACCCCTTGATCTCAGACAGCTTGATCAGAACCTCCAGACCCCGAGATAACCAGTTTCTGTTGTTTAAGCCCCACTCCCCCCGAGCTTGTTGTGCTTTGTTGGCAGCCCCAGCAAACTCAGACATTACCCTTACTTAACCTGTTTTAGGCAGTATTTCTTACTCTGGCACTTGAGGAATTAGCTTCTTGTACCAGGCGCACTTCCATTTTTTTCTCCCCTTATCCTCACAATATAGTTTTCCACAATTTATAGTTAAATCAATAGTTAGTCTTTACATTATTGACCAGGTAGACAAACACTGTTCACTCAAGCTGTAAACTACTATTACATTTTCTTTCTCTTACAAGTTGGGTTTTACCTGGGTGAATCATTGTTTCTTTTTTCAATTGTTTAGATTTCTGAGTACCTAGAGCTATTTTCTTCCAAATGTTCCAAACACATAGCAATTTTTCCAAATGTTCAACCCCTAACTGATCAGTTCCATCTTTTGCCTGGTGATGTCTTTCCCACAGACTTGGTCTTTCTGCTCCAGCTGGGACTGGTTCCTTACTAAGCCTAGCACACAAATGTCCTGAGATTTCCTTTTGCCAGTTTTCTCTGCTGACTGTCCCATTTCCTGGACCTAGCTCTTCCTCCTTTTTGGTTTGCTCTCTTGTTTTGTTGAAGCACATTCCTCAGTAGTTTCCTAAGAAATGAAAATTACTTTTTTGTGTGTATCCTTGAAAGTCTCAAAGTGTGTTGACCTTGTGTTATATCAGTTGGGTATATAATTCCATGTTAGGAATAAACTTCCCTCAGATTGAGCCTCCCCAGTGTTGCTGGTTGAGAAGTTCGATGTCATTCTGATTTGTGTGCCGTGGACTGTGGCTTGTTTTTTCATTCTTGATGCTTTAAACACTTTTCTGAAACAGTAGGATGGTACATCTTGTTGCAGGTCTTTTTCACTTAGTATTCTAGGCCCTCGGTGGGCTCTTTTGATCAGGTGCTGTGTCCTTTGGGTTTTGGAAATTTCTTTATCAGGCAATGACTAGTCTTTTCATTGAAGGACACGTAAATGTCAGTCAATGGAGGGCTTTTCCTGCCTCCTGGGGGTCTTCTGGACTTCTCTACTTTCCGGGGGTGTTGTGTGGTGAGAGGGTGGGGGGTGCTAGATGCCTGGCATCTGGCATCCTGGGAGTGGAGGTGGGAGAGGGGCTGGGGCAGTGTGTAGGCTTTCCCACCATCACTCAGTTTTCTACCCTATCTCTCATTCCTGCCCTTCAAACTATGCCTGAGGTCTCTGAGTATGAAGGCCTCCAGAACTCCATTTCCTTTCTCCTTATGCAGCACGAGAGTTTAGAGTGGGCATGTGGCTTTTGAGAAAGGAGCTCTGGGATGGGGGCAAAGTGCTCTGCATACAGACTTCAGCCAGTCCCCCTGTGTTTAGCCCCTTACCTCATGTCTAAAGGCATTAAGCTTTTTAGAGGTTAAACTGGGTGAACTGACTTGCTTCTTGTTGGTAATCTCCCCTTTGGCACTAAGTTTGTAATTTCTTAGGATGTTTCAAGCCAGGTAACATTCTCCTACCTGCCTTCTACCTTCCAAATATTTGTCCAGCTTTCATCTGCTGTTGCCTCCTTCCCTGAACGTTTGTGACTTAATACCTTTCTATATTTCTTTTTTTTTAAAAAGATTTATTTATTTGAGAGAGAGAGAGTACAAGTGGGGAGAGGGGAGAGGGAGAAGCAGGATTCTGGGATCATGACCTGAGCCAAAGGCAGACGCTTAACTGACTGAGATACCCAGGTGCCCCTATATTTCTTTATTTTTCTAAGGTTTTATTTATGTTTTAGAGGGGAAGAGGGGCAGAGAGGGAGAGAGAAACTTAAGTCCAACATGGGGCTCAATCTCACGACCCTGGGATCACGACCTGAGCAGAAACCAAGAGTTGGAGGCTTAACTAACTGAGCCACCCAGGTGCCCCACCTTTCTATATTTCTTTAATGTTATGTCAGGGAGGTTTGGAGAGGTAGGGGAGATAAGGACTACAGTTATGTTTAATCAAGAGTCTCCAGCCACTTATTTATTTTTATCTTAACTTTTCTTCAAAATAATAAAAAATTAAAAAAATTTTATTTTATTTAAATTCAATTAATTAACGTATATTGTATTATTAGTTTCAGAGGAGAGTTCAGTGATTCATCAGTTGTATATAAAAACCCAGTGCTCATTACATCACATGCTCTCCTTAATGCCCACACCCAATTGCTCCATCTCCCAACCCCCCTCCCCTCCAGCAACCCTCAGTTTGTTTCCTACAGTTAAAAGTCTCTTATGGTTTGTCTCCCTCTCTGATTTTGTCTTGTTTTATTTTTCCTTCCCTTCCCCTATGCTCCTGTTTTGTTTTTTAAATTCTACATATAAGTGAAATCATATAATTGTCTTTCTCTGATTGACTTATTTCGCTTAGCATAATACCCTCTAGTTCCATCCACGTTGTTGCAAATGGCAAGATTTCATTTTTTTGACTGCTGAGTAATATTCCATTGTATATATATACCACATCTTCTTTATCCATTCATCTGTCGATGGACATCTGGGCTCTTTCCATAGTTTGGCTACTGTGGACATTGCTGCTATAAACATTGGGGATGCAGGTGCCCCTTCGGATCACTACATTTATAACTTTGGGGTAAATACCTAGTAGTTTAATAGCCGGGTTGTAAGGTAGCTCTATTTTTAACTTTTTGAGGAACCTCCATACTGTTTTCCAGAGTGGCTGTACCAGCTTGCATTCCCACCAAGAACGTAAGAGGGTTCCCCTTTCTCCACATCCTTACCAACATCTGTTGTTTCCTGACTTGTCAGTTTTAGCCATTCTGATCGACTGTGTGAGGTGGTATCTCATTGTGGTTTTGATTTGTATTTCCCTGATAAGTGATGTTGAACATTTTTTCATGTGTCTGTTGGCCATTTGTATGTCTTCTTTAGAGAAATGTCTGTTTATGTCTTTTGCCCATTTCTTGACTGGATTATCTGTTCTTTGGGTGTTGAATTTGGTACGTTCTTTATATTGGATACTAGCCCTTTATCTGACGAGACATTTGCAAATATCTTCTCCCATTCTGTCGGTTGTCTTTTGGTTTTGTCAACTGTTTCCTTTGTTGTGCAAAAGCTTTTTATCTTGATGAAGTCCCAATAGTTCATTTTTGCCTTTGTTTCCCTTGCTTTTGGAGACGTGTCTAGTAAGAAGTTGCTACCGCTGAGGTCAAAGAGGTTGCTGCCTGTGTTCTCCTCTAGGATTTTGATGGATTCCTGTCTCACATTTAGGTTTTTCATCCACAAAATAAGACCTGATGAGGATTACAAACCAACCCCCACCAAAAAAAAGCCCCCAAACCAAACAACCAGTAAGTACAATTTTAAAAAGAATGAAGAAGAAGAAAACAGTGGGAAAATGAGAGAAATGTACCAATTTCAGGAGGGAGTTGCTGGGATAAATTCTGTATCTGAGCTTCTTCTTTTTTTTTTTTTTTTTTTAAAGATTTTATTTATTTATTTGACAGAGACAGACACAGTGAGAGAGGGAACACAAGCAGTGGGAGTGAGAGAGGGAGAAGCAGGCTTCCTGCGGAGCATGGAGCCCGATGTGGGGCTCGATCCCAGGACCCTGGATCATGACCTGAGTTGAAGGCAGACGCTTAACGACTGAGCCACCCAGGCGCCCCTGAGCTTCTTCTTGACAACCAAATATGAGGGGATACATTCTGTGTCTTTCATGGTGCAGGGAGGAGAGATGGAATGATGGCAGGAAGAAGAAACTAACATTTTTTAGTGTTTATAAGAGCTAGTCACATAGAATATATTTTATGGACATTATTTGTTTTAATCTTCTTAAGTTCCTGAGGAGGTAGTTATTATTATCCCCAGTTTTCAGATATAAAAACTAAGGTTTAGAGAGGTTTGCTCATTTATTGAAGGTCTCACAGCTAACAAGGGTGGAAACAGAAACTACTCTCAGATTGTGTAAAACTCCAGAGTCCAGGTTCTCGCCATTAAACCCAAAGCACTGCTTCTACTCTCCCCTGTGTTCCAAAATGTCACCAATAACCTCTTGTCAAATTCTGTGGCTAACTTGCAGTCCCATCTTGCTTGGCCTCTGATGGATTGTGGATGACTCTCTGAACATTTCTTTCCTGACCTCACTCTCTCCCGGTTCTGCCCCTCACTGGATCCTCCTCAAACTCCTTTGTAGCTCTGTTCTGTTCTCAGTTGTCTTCTCACGCTTTGTAATCTCCTTCACTCCCATCACTTTGTATTACAGTGTAGGCTTTGGGACTCCAAACCCATGTTGTCAGCCTGGGCCTTCCTCCTGAGGTCCAGATGCCTCTATCTAAAGGACTCGTGCAAGTCTTCATCCTTACATTTCACACTCTCTTCAAATCCTAAGTCCCTAGGGTCACCTGGGTGGCTCAGTTGGTTAAACGTCCCACTCTTGATTTCGGCTCAGGTCATGATCTCAGGATCCTGGGATCAAGCCCTGCGTTGGGCTCTGTGCTCAGTGGAGAGTCTGCTGGAGATTCTCTCTCTCCTTCTGCCTCTGCCCCCCCCCCATATTTGTGCACGCATATGTGTGTGTTCTCAAATAAATAAATCTTTAAAAAATGCAAATTTGACAGATTTCCCTGCTTCAAACTCTTCAATTGTTCCTCATTACCCTCAAGATAGAGTTTCAAACATCTCAGCCCAGAGAACTTGTTTAAATTCTGCCACAACTGAAATCTGACCTCCCTCCCCTCCCCCCCCCCACCCCTTGTCACTGCTTCTAATGGGAATTAGAGGAGGCTGCCACCTTTCCCAGGTTTCACAAACCGGTTTCTAAATTCCCCATAGCAAATCACTTCTTTTCCTCTAGCTCAAGCTTCCTGTCCTTCTCCCTCTGCTGTGCCTTGGTGCTTGTTTATGGGCCACTCCCTCAGGCTCACACTGGCTTGGGCACCTGTCTTCCTGTTCACCCAAGCACGGCTGGGCAGTGTCAACATCAACATGTTCCATCTTCCCAATGGGGGTGGCCAGCTTCGTCCCTGGCACATCACGGGCGCTCAGCAAGTGTCATTTAGACTCACATCTGACGCAGTGTGCTCATAATGAGCACTTTAATTTCCTTAACTCCACACAGTAATTAATTAAACAGATGTCCTGGGTGCTGACTCCTAGCCAAGCACTGCGAGTGGGACTGGTTAACATGACAAACATAGTCTTTGCCCTCAAAGTGCTTAGAGAGTGGTGGGTGGGGAAAAAGGCAACCTGGTGATTTTAATGAAAAGTGAAAAGTGCTCTGATGGGGTAAATCCCAGGATGTGTTGGAGCGGGTAGGAGAGGCACAAAATCTAGACTCCAATGACCTTGAACCTGCACTTCCAACCAACCCAGCATTCACACTCACGAGCTACATGCTAAATGCTGTGACTCGCCTGTGATGTCTGCAATCCCCAGCTCCTTACCCTCCATCTACTCTTGGGTTTAACAAAAAGCCATGAGGCAAGAATGTCCTCACAGTCCTCTTCGTTCTTCCCGTGTGATCTGTACTCACACCTGTCCTCCTGTCTTCCTTCCCCCCTCCCAGGGCTCCCTATCTGTCCATCCTGCCTCCTGAGGGCCTTCACTCCATCCAAAGCTCCCTTCTCTGTATCCTTAACTGCTCTCTTTATTTAGGCATTTTTCTTGTTAACATACTTAATTCTTGCCTAGCCTAAAACAAAAACAAGCAAAAAATGAAAACAAAACCCATTTACCTCAACCCCATGTCCCCCTCCAGTCACCTCTCTGGTTTTCTCACTTCATAGCAAAGCTTCTTAAAAACCTTCTACACACTCTTTCCTGTTCTCCCACTGACCATTCTCTTCTCAACCCGTTGCGATTTGGCTTGTCCCTCCCCTGCCACCCATCCCCCACAGTCCATTCCCATCACTTCACCCAGCGTCTCTAACCTCCTCATTGCTCAATTCAGTGAGGACAGTTTAGTCTTTTGCTCTCTTGTCCTTTTGCTGCCACAGCTAACACCACTGACCATTCCTCCTGCTCAGACTGCTTGCTTCCCTGAGGCCTCTGCACCATGACCTCTTCTCTTGGCTGGCCTGAGTCTCTGGCGCTGCCTCCCTCCACCCCATCGTGGGCCTCTAGTGCCTGTTGCATTGCAGGAAGGCCTCAGTAACCTCAAACACGATTAGGAGTCTCTCTGCCTGATGTCCAGTCTCACTGTCAGCAATTCCATTAAATGAAATTCAACAAATAGTGGCAGACAAGTGTGTCCCATCATTATGCTAGGCCTCTAGGAATACATGTGAAAAAGACAGTTTGGGGGTGGCATGGAGCCCTCTAGATAAGCAACTTCAGTTTCAATAGTGTGCTAAGTGTTATGATGGGGGTAAGCACAGGACACTTTGGGAATGTGAGCAAGGGACATCTAACCCAGCCGGGGCTGGGGTAATGGGGTAGTGGCTGTTCTGGAAGGCATTCCAGAAGAGATGCCAACCAGGTGAAGAGGTGATGGAATCGTCTTTCAGGTAGAGGAAATAAAGTATGCAAGGGATGGGGCGCCTGGGTGGCTCAGTCGTTAAGCGTCTGCCTTCGGCTCAGGTCATGATCCCAGGGTCCTGGGATCGAGTCCCACGTCCGGCTCCCTGCTCGGCGGGAAGCCTGCTTCTCCCTCTCCCACTTCCCCTGCTTGTGTCCTGCTCTCTGTCAAATAAATAAATAAAATCTAAAAAAAAAAAAAAAAAAAAAAAGTATGCAAGGGCTTACAGATGAGAGATTGTAAGGCATATTTAAAGAATTGCAAGTGGGAGGCGGTACAGGTCTGTGGTTAGGAACCCAGACACCACAGCTCCACGATCTCCCACCTCCCAGCTGTGTGACCTTATGCAAAGTACTTAACCTCTCTAGGCTTCAGTTCTCTTACCTGAGAAGAGGTGATGATACCTCACAGGGCCAACAGACAACCTCACATAAGGCTTAGCTCCTGTTTTCATGGCTGAGATTGTTCAGAACGGCTGGAGCACAGTCTGAGGGTGGAAATGGCCAGGGATAAAACTGTGACAACAGGCAGAGGCCAAAGAATGTGCGTGCTGTGCATGCTGTGCTTCTGGGTCTGCACTTGATCCCCAGGGCCATGTGAAGGTACCGAAGGGTTTTAAGTCAAGGGTGACATGAAGAGAGTTTGTTCTAGAAACATCCTCTTGACTGCAGTGTAGAAAGATGATAGTAAGGGGGCAAGACTGGAAGTGGGGCACCAGTTAGGAGGCTGTTCCCCTAATCTGGGCAAAAGCTGCTGGTGACAGTAGGGCTGGAGAGAAGCAGAAATGCCACACATTTCTGGAGAAGGGAGAAGCAGCAGGACCTGGGGACTGGCAGTGGAGGATGAAAGTGGGGAGGATTCAAGGATGCCCAGCTGATGGGCTTCCTACCTCACAGAGAAAATAGGGCCCATCAGGTGCACCTCCCTTCTCTACCCTACCAGGTCAGCACCCAGCCCTTCCACATACATGAGACTCTGCCCCTCCATCATCCATCTTTCCATCTTTCTGACTCCCCTTAAACACCTGCTCAATCTTCACCAACCAAAATCAGTACATAAATAACGCCTTCCTTGACTGCCTTTCCCTCAAGCTTCTACCCTTCCTCCCTTCTTTTTTTTTTTTTAAGATTTTATTTATTTATTTGACAGAGAGAGACACAGCATGAGAGAGAACATAAGAGGGGGGGTGGGGTGGGAGAGGGAGAAGCAGGCTCCCCGCTGAGCAGGGAGCCCGATGTGGGGCTCAATCCCAGGACCCTGGGATCATGACCTGAGCCGAAGGCAGACGCTTAATGACTGAGCCACCCAGGCGCCCCCTTCCTCCCTTCCTCACCACCACATTTCTCCCGCTGGCCTACCGGATAGTCTAAACACCGTGTGGCACGCAAGGCCCTTCAAACTTGGCCCCAGGCTAACCTCATCTCACTTCTCAACTTCCCAGGGCCCTTCCAGGGCCCTCTGCATCTGTGTTGCTCTGCCATCAAGAATGGCCAGCTTCCTTTTTGCCCTTTGGCTAATTCCCCAAGCCAACGAGGGGCTGTCGGTTCTGTGGCCCCACCTATGCCACTTCGTCCCCTACTCTGCGTAAAACATAACCCTCCCTCCCACTGGAGTGTGAGTTCCTCAAGGGCAGGGGTTGGTCTTCCCTATCTTTGTGTCCCCAGGGTCTGGCATAATGCCTGGCACAAAATAGGTGTTTAATAAATGCTTCCTGGGTGAATGGATGAAGGAATCAGCCAGTTCCTGTTTGGATGGTTATATCTGAATGTCCATGATATGTAGGTCCATAAAACTACCAACTTCCCAAAGCTGCCATGTGCAGAGTGGCAGAATCTCCATCCAAGAAGGCCAGTGCAAAGTCTATGAGGCATTTTACAGCTATGACAGGAAATAGCAATGTCAGCGACGGTGTCATCTCTGGACACTAAGGACAGGGATTCAGTGCCATGAACGGTCAGTTAAATTGTAATTGGAGTGAACTGTTCCTCTGCAAACCATAATGTTCTTTAGCTGCAGCCAAATGGCATTCAAGAAGGGGAGAGATTTTTTTGAAATGTCAAGGAAATTATTTCCAATTTGGTGCTCACAACCAGAGACTCTAATGATCAGTGGAAATGAGAAGCAAACAAATTAGCACTAATGGAAAATGGCTTTTGGAAAAGAGGATTTAATTTATAGTCAACTGATCATGGCATGCAGCATGCAGTAAAAGTCAGCCTCACCAGCTTGATCATAAGAACTGGAGCACACATGGAATGCCAGAGAAAAATATACGTATGCCATCATGCTTATTGGAATCTCTCTGTAAGTGGCAGCCAATTAAAATAGTCATTATTTTACCTTGGAGAGAAAATGGTCTGAAAAATCAAAGCACATGAAATTAAAATCCGGATTAGGAACCATGGTCCAAATTGGTTTGTTTGTGGCCTTTTCACCTTGGCAAAGTCTTCTGCAAGGACGACAAACCTACTTTGTCTTCAGCCCAGAGTGGACTCTTTGTTTTTCATTTCCTCTCCATTTTTAGAGGTGATGAATAAATCTGGACTCATCCATAAATCATTTCTATAGCAGACAAATGGTTCTTCCTCATGCACGGAAACTAAAATCACAAAATCTCAAAAACCCCAGCTATTGTACTAAAGTCAAAAGTCCTTAGTGACAAGTGGGAAGAGGTATTAAAAACCAAAAGGTCACTTGGTCTTGTTTCTAAATAAAATTTCTCAGAGGGCTTTTTTCCCCTAAATCAAAGACACACTTCTCAAAGCAAGAAGCCTCCAGGGCATGGGCTGCCAGCCTGGCTCCCTGTCCCCAGATGGCCTCGGAGACAAGGCAGTCACTGTCCCCTCTTCCTGCAGGCTCCACCTGCAGAATGGGACAGAGGCCTTCTCTTTGGGCTCCATCCTCTCAGCTCCTCACTCTCAGCTCCCCATTTGGAAAGAGAGAGGGAGGGAGAAGAGAGACAGAGAAAGAAACATTCTCCTTCTGACCTCAGGCCCAACCAGAGAGTGTCCTGGCCTTTAGTTCTACCTCAGGGCACATGTGCTACAATTGGTCACTTCCTTCTCAAAAATTCCCTTCCTTTCTGCTCCCCCCTCATACCTTCTTCACAGATCCTTCCTGACACCCATCACTTCCCTATAGCCTCTAGGTGCCCCATCTTTTCCTCACAGTTGCCTTTCCCTCCATCCTCTCCCCAGAGACCACCTTTCTCCCACCTTCCTCCTCCAAAGCCCTCTGCCTTCATCCTCTCCCCAGACCTACCCTCACTCTCTACCAGACCCCACTTTTCCTCTCAGATCACTTCTGCCCCCAACTCCGCTCCACAGACCTGCCCTCATGCTCTCCCCCACAAAACGTTAACTGTCTAGGTCAACCATCATCTTTCTACACATGTTCTCCTCACCCCCGCACTGCTCTGTGCTTCACCTTCCCTGACCTGATTTCCTACCCCTCTTTCCTTCCTAGCCTTCTTACTCTGCCCTCAAAGGCCTTTGTTCCCAATCAGCAGTCTCCTCCACCCTTAGCTTCTCCGCAGCCGCTCTGCCTCCCCTCAGCCTGCCCCTGAAGCTGGCTCTACCCCAGGTGCCACTTCTGCAGAGCCCTCCCTGGTGGAGGCTGCTTATACTCTTACACCCCAAAGATCTCAGGATTTGGCTTTGCTCACCAAAGCCCAGCCCAGTTCCTTATTCCACCTCTTTCCTGTAAAAACTCTTACTACTTTGAGGGTCATGCCACTCTGTTGTATTGACTATTACCCCTCCTCATATTCATATCATCGCCTACAGACTCCAGAACAATGTACTTAATTCATCCAGGACTTTGGTATCTAGCTCACAAGCATCCTTTTCCCTCCTCAAGTCCTGTCATCATCTAGGGGGGGCTGGCCATGTCAACATCTTGACTGTCTTCTGTATTTCACTCCAGCCACCCATTCCCATGGCTACACCCTGGACCTTGTCATCACCTGGAACTACTCAAAGCTTCATTATTCCACTTTCTTTTTTTTTTTTTTAAAGATTTTTTATTTATTTATTTGAGAGAGAGAGAATGAGAGAGAGCAAGCACATGAGAGGGGGGAGGGTCAGAGGGAGAAGCAGACTCCCTGCCAAGCAGGGAGCCCGATGCGGGACTTGATCCAGGGACTCCAGGATCATGACCTGAGCTGAAGGCAGTCGCCCAACCAACTGAGCCACCCAGGCGCCCTCATTATTCCACTTTCTGATCACACCTCTCTCATTCAAGTCTTTCCAAGATATATGTTCTCTAACTTCACTGGGTGGGATCCCCAGTCCATAACACTTTTACACCCTCTTAGGCAGTTTAGGTTCTAAGCTCCATCATCTCAACCTTTTGCCAGGATCATCCACTTCCTTGTCCTCTGTCCTTCCGTTTCATCTGCCTGATGAAACACAAACCTGTATAGATTCAGCTAAGCTCTCTGCACCCACCACTAGATGCCTGAATACTGCTGAGGGAAAAATACCTCCCGCACAAACACGCAGATCGCTGCTGCTACAGTGAATGGTCACCAACCTCATAACTGCCCAGAAATCTGTACGCTGCCTGTCATCCTGCTCCCATTCTTCACTCACTGAGCCTAGTTCAATCCTCCTCTGCTCTTCTCAGACCTTGCACACCATCTCCAATCCCACTCTCACTGGCTGACATCATGCCCACATTTCACAGAGAAAACAGAAACCACCAAACAAGAATTTCCTCAACTTCCTGCCACCAAACCTACTAATATACAGATCTCACATGCTTCCTTGTTGTCACAATGCAAGTGTCCCTCCACTTTTCTAGGTGAATTTCTCCACCAATGCTTTGGATCCCTGACCTTATTCCTTTTCCAGGGGTGCTACTCTGTTATTTCCTTTTCTCTGTCATTTTATCTTTTTTCCTTTTGCTGGGTCCATGCCAACAGCACTTCTCTCATCTGAATAAAAACCTTTGTCTCCTTCCAGCTATTGCCTTCTTTTTTCTCGGAAAGAGCCAAACATCTCGAAAGTGTATCGTACAGTCTTCACTTCCTCACCTTCCACCTGCTTCTCAACTCACTGTAATTTGACCTCTGTTCCCATCGCTCCACCGAAACTGCGTTTGCAAAGGTCACCAACAACTTCCTCGTTTTTAAAGCCACTGGATTTTTTTCAGACCTTATTCTACTTGATTAGTCATCAGCCTTCAACACTTTCGTGCCGTGGCTTCTGAAACACCACATTCTACCACTGACTATCTTACCATTCTGGACACTTCATCTCAATTAACTTTGCAGGTTCATCCTCCTTTGCAGACCCTCAGACTTGGGGACTTCTCAGGGCTCTGTCCTAGGCCTTCTTCTCTTCTTACTCCTATTTATACTCTCTGGGAAGCCCAACAAATCCATCCACTGGTGTGGCTGATGTATGTAAGGCACTACAGACCACTGCATTTTTATTTCCAGTTTAGGCTTATCTTGCAAGCTCCAGTCAGGCATATTCCAACCTCCTGGACACTTCCACCTGGATGTCCCACTGGCATCTCAAACTCATCGGAGCCAGAACTTACCCTCTCCTAAAAACCCTGCTACCTCTTCTTTCTGTTTGCTCAAGCCAGGAATTTAGAAGTCATTCTTCATTTCTCCTACTTGCCCTACCAGGCATCAAGTCCAGTTCTTTTTAGCTCACAAGTATCTAAGGAATACATCCCCTCCTCTTCATTCCTGCTACTTCTCCATTCTTTAGGCCACCATAACCTTTCCCCATTACTGAAACAACTTCTTAACTAGTCTCCCTCCTTCTCCCAATCCCCAATCCATTCTCTGCATTGATCTTTCTAAAATGCAAATCTGATCTTTATTCCTTTGCATAAAGCCCTTCAATGACTCCCCACTGTCCTCAGGATAAAGTCTGAGCTCTTGCGCTCATAGGTATAAAACACACTGGAAAATTTTTACCATCTACCTATACAAGCTCAAAGCTGAGTGTGACATCAAAGACCCTCTAGGGTCTGGGCCTAACTTTTCTTCCACGTTTACTCTCACATTAGTATCTCCTCTGGCCCGAAGACACTCAAAATTTCTGGCACTCATCCCTCAGTTTCCCCTCGTTGAGCTCCTGCAAGGAGTCCTTTGTCCTCCATATCCCCATAAGTCTTTCAAGGCCCAGCTCAAGACACATCCCCATTGTCATAAATGCAACCCTTCAACACTTTCTGAGCCCCTAAAATGCTTAGGGCCTATTCTTTTGTAGTATTTATCCCTCGCACAGAATTAGAGTTGGTTAATGCATGGTTTCTCTCCCTCTCCTTTTAAGACTTATGGAATTCATGGCCAAAAGCTTAATCTTCACTAGCTCTCACCTACATAATAGGTGCTTAGTAAATATTTGTTAAATACATGGATAAATGCAAGAAAACTGTACTCTCTAGCCCCTTTGTGTCCCCCACGAACAGAACATTCTCTAGAGCCTTCCCCTGAAGACACCATTCCCTTGCCTACCACTCACCCCACCAGCCAAGAATATGCCTCAACCCACTGGATGGAGGATGGGCTGGCACGCGTCCCCTAGGCCGTTTGGTACGTTTTTCTACCTCCAGCCCTCGGAGCGGCGTCTGGTAAAGGATGGTAGAGGTAGGAGATGATGTAAATCAAAGGGCACTGCCGTCCACCCCGTAGGATAAGACACGGTGCGGAAGGTAGACCTTCCCATTTCCAGAATACCGCAAATCTCCCGCAGACCCTCTTACCTACACGGGAGGGTGGGGACTCTTCCCGACCGGCGTCCTGGTTGACCAATACCTGACCCAGATCACGCGAGCCAGCCAGTGGCTGCGAAGCAGGGCTAGAACGGGGCGGGGCATGGTTGCTAGGGCCGAGCCCTGGGGTGCAGCGAGAGGCTCCGAGAGAGACTCGGCGGTTGCTAGGACTGGAGGTCACAGAGCGCCGCTCAGGGATTGGGCAGCGACGGGAGAGGTGGGTGGTGATTGGGCGGCACCCGGGAGGCTCCCGGGTGAAGGCGCGGGCGCGCGAGCGGGAGTTCCGGCGGAGGCCCGTGCTGAGGGCTGGCGCCTTCACCATGGCTTCGGCTGAGCTGGACTACACCATCGAGATCCCGGATCAGCCCTGCTGGAGCCAGGGTATGGAACGAGGGTCGGGTCCAATCGTGGGGAGGTAACCTAACGAGTCTGTGGGTCGCAAGCACAGCTGTGGCTCCGCCCCTCTCGGAGTCCCGCCCTCTCGCGACCCGCCCCCTCACGGGGTCCCGCAGGTCCTGGACTTGGTCGGGCCCACAGAGCCCCACCCCCGTGCAAGCCCCGCCCCCGGAGTGGTCGCCGCGTCCGAGCCCCGCCCCTTCCCTGCGGCCTCGGCTCCGTTGGGGGCTTATTTCTGTCTTTTCAGTTGGAGCTCTCAGGTCCGTGCCCTCGTTTCTCTCCTCGCAGCTGAAGGCTGCCGAGGGCAGGGGCTGTCCTGATTCCTTTGGGCTCAGGCTTCCCACTTCCAGCCTCTCTTCGGCGGTTGTGGCTAGGGGACCCACCCATTATTTTCCACCCACTGTTTTCCCGGGGGTCCTTGTAGAAGCCCGGGACACGGGACTCATCCCTCCCACTCTCCTTGGCAGGGGTGAACCGAGCAGTCTCTGCCGTCAGGTAGAAGTCGGTTCAGATCCTTTGCAAAACGAGGCTACCGATAGTAACCTCCCTTCCAGGGCTGTTGGTTGCACAACTGAGGTAATTTGTGTAAAGGACCCAGCATAGTGCCTGGGATGGAGTAAATATAATGATTAACATTACTCCTCGCTAGAGTCGTATCATTAAAGACAGTTGTGTGGGAGACTCCACAAAATGAGTAGCCTGTAGAGCAGGCCTGCAGTGAGAGTTGGATTGGGGGCCCAGAGAATGGAAAGTTTGGCCCCGACAGGGAATTATGATAGAGGAGGCTTGAGGTACTGAGCCCAGCATGTCTCTCCCTGCTTTAGTTCACATGGCCTTTCCGCCCTCCAGTCTCACTGCCAGCAGCTCAGCCTCTGGTATGGCTACCACAGTGATCTTCCTTAATAGAGAGGTTTGCTCTTGTCACCGGTCTGCCTCAAAGCCTTCCGTGGCTCCTTATTGCCCTCAGGATAAATCAAGTTCAGGTTTCGTCACGTGGCATTCAAAGTCCTTCGCAGTTTAGCAGCCCCTGCGTATCTCTCTGATCATTGTGTCCTTCCACTGTTCAATTTGCGTTTTATGTTCTGGCAACCCAAACTGCTTGTGATTCTCCACACACTTCTTGCTTCTCCGCCTTTGCTCCTGTCTGGAATGCCCTTTCCCCTCTGCTGCCCCACACTGCCCCCTCGCTTGTCCTTGTCCAGTTCGTCATTGAAGGCTTAGCTCAGATGTTGCCTCCTTCAGGAGAGCCTCCCCAAGCCCCTCCCATAGCATCTTGTGTTATTGGTTGGGGTCTAGGAGGAGAGGGCAGCCCCTAGGCTCCCACAGGACAGATGGCCCTAGACCAATTCTGTTGCCTTAGAGCTGGGTATGGTGGCGTAGGGCTCTTGGGCTTATGGATGTAAAAATGCTTTTGAAAAGTTTTGGCCTCAGGGGGAGATGAAGCCAGTTAATATTATTGCCCTTGGAGAGCCACCAGCTGCAAAGGGCTGGAGCTGCCCACTGTGTGGATAGGAGGGCAGATGTTCTCTCTCAGCCCAGGTGGGCAGCCTGGTGGTTTTGGTTTGCCATTCACTTCTACCTCCTACTGGTTTTATGGCTTTGGCAAGTTACTGAACCTTCTTGAGCCTCGGATTCCTCCATTGTAAAATGGGAATTATAATGGTGCCTCCTTCACGGGATTGTGAGGGTTTACAGGACAGTGACTGGATGTGTGTGCCTGGTGTCTCGGTGTATCTCCTGTGCTTGTGGCTCCCCTCACTGCTTCAGGAGGCGGGGTCCTAGAATTGGAAGAAACCTCAGGGGGCCATTTAGTCCTACCAGCATGAGGGTATTCTGTTGCTTCCAGACCCTTCTCTGATAGGATGCTTCCTCCCAAACATCCTGGCCTGCTGTAGGTAACTGGGATTGTTAGAAAGCACTTCCTTTTCTTGAGCCACAATAGGCCTTCCTGTCGTTTCTGTTTTCAGTTCAGCATTTGCTGTGTCCTGGCCGCCAGTTAGTTGCTGGTGCCTCAGAAGTGACTCACGCACAGGTTCCATTCAGGGAGCTGTGGTTTTCAGGACGGGTGAGGATTTATAAGCAGGTGGTTTCACAATGATGTGGTAACTGCAGGACTAGAGGGTCGGGGTGGGTGCAACACAGCAAGATAATCTCTCTTCTTCTCTCTTCAAGAGGTCAGCTCATGCCTTCCACACATCTCTGTTCTCCAAGAGAAATATCTCTAGGGCTGTCGTCAGCTGTCCTTCCTCTGATGTGGTTCTAAGAATCTCCTCCATCTGATTGCTTCTCTGGATCGGCTTTAGTTCATCATGCCTTTCCCTCTCAAAGCGCATGCCCCAGAGCTGAGCTAGAGGGGGTAGCACCCCTCAGCGGGAGATAACAGCACCGTGATCCCCTGAATCTGTTTCCCATCTGCAGAGAGCTCCCTCCAGTCTGACATGGCTTCACGTGGGGATAGCCTGTGCGGATCCTGGAGATTGTCTTTCTTTTGCATTTGCTGTTTAATGGTGGAGAAGTATGTAGGACAATCATGTTTGGTTTCTGGAATTTCTTTCCCCCATATTTGAAGATCAAAACTGCAGTGCCCAGCACTGCTGTGAGTTGACAGGTGAGCAGCTGCTGCTGGCATATCAGTTACCCAGTTACCTAGAAGGCAGCTGCGGGTCTGGGATCGTTCAGAGCCTGGGCTGGGCAGTCTAGGATCCTTCTGCTGGGAATCCCACCAGCCAGTATCTGTGACTGCCCATGCTGGGAGAGTAGTCGGCCTGGGCCTTCGCTGAAGCTGATCCCTTGACCTGGAATCTCCCTGCTTCCTTCTCTGACCAGTGATCCCCTTCCTCTCCTAATACTCTGCTCCCACCTCATTTCCTTGGGGAAGGTTCTGTTCTCCTGGCTCCCATAGCAGGGATCCCTTTTATAGTGCTTTTGGTGGTTTTGCTCACTGTTGCTAGGGCCTGCCAAGGATGAGGTGCCAAATGAGCTGAATGGAGTCACTTGGCAGCTCTGCGGGCCCGAGCCAGAGATGCCCTGACATCCAGGCTGAGGCTACGCTGCCCCTTCTCCCGTCCGGAGAATGGTCAGCCAAGTCCTGCCCCAGGGCCCCTCTTTGGCTTGCTGGCAGGCCAGGAGGCCTTCTTAACAGCACTGTATTGCTCTCATGTTCAGTAAACATTTTCAGAAATAATTGATTCACAAGGTCTGGACAAGGGGCTTACCCTTAGAGTACAAGGAAGGCCTTTGGAGGTCACAGAGAGGGGAAGTGACGGGTTTATTGTGAGCCCAGGTTTTATTGTGAACCTGCTCTTCTGCTAAGCACTCGCCAAAAAAAAGAAAAAGGTGGGGACAGAAAAAAAGGCCACTTAATCTTCAGGAAGCTTTTACTGGCACCTGGGAAATAGTCTGGAGTGGTTTTGAACACCATGGTGGGCCCCAGTGGTTGTGGTGGGCTTCTTGGAGAAGAGTGGCCCAAGCTGGACCTAGAGCTTCACAGGGCTGATGGGTAGATGGTGAGCAAAGAAAGCGCAGAAGGGCACTGGGGGTGGGGGGACTGAGGTGGTCCCACAGAGCTGTCACACCAGAGAGGCCTTAGAGGCCCAGGTGAAGAGTGAGTTGGGACTTCAAACTCTCCTTGCCTGTGTGGCCCCCTGTTTTTTTTTTTTTAAACAGAGGAGTTTAATTTACAGGCATACCTTGTTTTACTGTGCTTTGCTTTACTGCACTTCGCAGATATGCTTTTTTTTTTTTACAGATTGAAGGTTTGTGGCAACCTTGCATCAGGCAAGTCTCCGGGCGCCGTTTTTCCAACAGCATTTGCTCACTTCGTGTCTCTGTGTCACATTTTGGTAATTCTCACAATATTTAAAACTTTTCCATTATGATTATATTTTTTGTGGTGATCTGTGATCAGTGATCTTTGATGTTACTATTTTCATTGTTTTGGGGTGCCACGAACCCCACCCACATAAGACAGTGAACTTAATCGATGACTATTGTGTGTGTTCTAACCGCTCCACTGACCGTTCCATCTTCCCTCTGCCTCTCCTTGGGCTTCCCTATTCCCTGAGACACAGTATTGAAATTAGGCCAGTTAATAACCCTACAGTGGCTTCTAAGTGTTCAAGTGAAATGAAGAATCACAAGTCTCTCACTTTAAATCAAAAGCTAGAAATGATTAAGGTTATTAAGGAAGGACTGTGGAAAGCTGAGAGAGGCTGAACACTAGTCCTCATGTACCAGACAGCCAAGTTGCGAAGGCAAAGGAAAAGTTCTTGAAGGAAATCCAAAGTGCTACTCTAGTGAACATGTGAATGATAAGAAAACAACCTTACTGCTGATATGGAGAAAGTTTGAGTGGTCTGGGTAGAAGATCAAACATTCCCTTAAGCCAAAGCCTAATCCAGAGCAAGGCCCTCACTCTTTTCAATTCTTTGAAGGCCGAGAGAGGGGAGGAAGCTGCAGAAGAAAAGCTGGAATCTGGCAGAGGTGGGTTCATGAGGTTAGAGGAAAGAAGCCGCCTCCATAGCATAAAAGTATAAGGTGAAGCAGCAAGTTATGGTGTAGAAACCACAGCAAAGTTATCCAGAAGAATTGGCTAAGATAATCCATGAACGTGGCTACACTAAACAACAGATTTTCAATGTAGATGAGACAGTCTTATATTGGAAGAAGATGTGATTTAGGACTTTCATAGCTAGAGAGGAGAAGTCAATGCCTAGCCTCAAAGCTTCTAAGGACAGGCTGACTCTCTTGCTAGAAGCTAAGGCAGCTGGTGACTCTAAGTTGAAGGCAGTGCTCATTTACCATTCTGAAAGTTCTAGGACCCTTAAGAATTATGATAAATCTACTCTGCCTGTGCTTTATAAATTGAACAGCAAAGCCCGGATGACAGCACATCTTTTACACCATGGTTTACTGAATAGTTTAAGCCCACTGTTGAGACCTTCTGCTCAGAAAAAAAGATTCTTTTCAAAATATTACTGCTCATTGACAATGTACCTGGTCACCCAAGGGCTCTGATGGAGATGTATGATGAGATTAATGTTGTTTTCATGCCTGCTAATACAACATCTATTCTGCAGCCCATAGATCAAGGAATAATTTCAACTTTCAAGTCCTATAATTTAAGAAATACATTTCTTAAGGCTATAACTGCCACAGAGTGATTCCTCTGATGGACCTAGGCAAAGTAAATTGAAAACCTTCTGGAAAGGAATCTCTATTCTAGGTGCCATTAAGAATATTTGTGATTCATGGGAAGAGGTCAAAATAGCAACATTCACAGGACTTTGGAAGAAGTTGATTCCAACCCTCGTGGGTGACTTTGAGGGTTCAGCACTTCAGTGGGGGAGGTAGCTGCAAGAAAGAGCAAGAGAACCAGAATTAGAATTGGAGCCTGAAGATGTGGCTGAATCGCTGTCATCTCATGATAAAACCTGAACAGACGAGGAGTTACATCTTACGGATGAACAAAGAAAGTGGTTCCTCGAGATGGAATTTACTCCCGGTGAAGATGCTGTGAAGATTGGAAATAACAACAAAGGATTTTAGGATATTCCATAAACTTAGTTGCTAAAGCAGCTGCAGGGTTTGAGAGGATTGACTCCCAATTTGGAAACAAGTTCTGCTGTGGGTAAAATGCTGTCAAACTGCATCACATGCTACAGGGAAATCATTTCTGAAAGGAAGAGTCAATCAATGTGGCAAACTTTCTTTTTTCATTTTAAGAAATCACCACAGCCACCCCAGCCTTCAGCACCCACCACCGTGACCAGGCAGCGGCCGTCAACATCGAGGCCAGACCCTCCACCAACACAAAGATTATGACTTGCTGAGAGCTCAGATGATGGTTAGCATTTTTTAGCAATAATGTATTTTCTTTAAAGATTTTATTTATTTATTTGTCAGAGAGAGAGAGCACAAGCAGGGGGAGCAGCAGGCAGAGGGAGAGGGAGAAGCAGGCTCCCTGCCGAGGAAGGAGCCCAATGCAGGACTCGATCCCAGGACCCTGGGATCATGACCTGAGCTGAAGGCAGATGCTTAACCGACTGAGCCACCCAGGTGTCCCAAACAATAATGTATTTTTAAAAGATTTTATTTTTTAATTTTTTAAAGTAAACCACACCCAATGTGGGGCTTGAACCCACAACCCTGAGGTCAAGGGTCGCACGCTGTACTGACTGAGCCAGCCAGGAGCCCCAGCAATAAAATGTTTTTAAGTTAAGGTATGTACATTGTTTTTTTAGACAATGCTAGCACATACTTAATTGACTACAGTATAGTGAAAACATACGTATGCACTGGGAAACCAAAAAATTTATTTGACTCACTTTATTATGATATTCATTTTTTTGGGGTTGTCTGGGAACGAGCCCACAATATCTCCAAGGTATGCCTATATTTTTTGGAATCACAGTCTCTTTCACACATTAATAAAAACCCTTTCTAATATGTCTGCTCTGTCCCAGGTGCTGTGCTAGGCTCTAGATTTGAGATCTAGACCTGGTGGACCCTGTACAGGTCTCCTTTCTCTGAGCTCACAGGGTTTCTCTTGCCCTTTTTCTGTTGACCGTGTCCTGCTCACATACTAGGCCTGCCAGGAGCATCTATTATTAATGGCAACCACCTTGTGAAGGAGGGAGAGGTCTTACTCCATTTTACATACGAGGAACAGAAACTCCAGGCAGCTGAGGTATCTTACCCCAGGTTATCCCAGATTTCAACTCCGGAGCTCCACTCCTCAGCTAGTACATGCAGATTCTTGTTGACATTAGGAAGTGTTGCTTGAATACAGTTTCATTTCTAGGACACAATTAAGGACACACACAAAGAAAGAGGTGTCCAATAGAGTCCTTTTATAATAGTAAAAATTGGAAATATCATGTCCAATAATGGGAGATTGGTCACCACAAATTATGAAATATTCTACAGTCGCTCCATAGCCACTAAAAAGAGTGATGTAGAAATATGTAAGCTGACAGGGAGAGAGGTTCACAATATATTGCTAAATGGAAGAAAGCAGATTACAAAACAGTGGGATTCCAATTTTATTAGACATTCATTTTCTCCTTTTCTATAGGACACATGTGCTGCTCGTGAAGGAGTAGTATCTTGGGTTCATTGAACTCTTTCTTTGTGCCAGGTACCATGCTAAGCCCTTGACAGACATTATCTTATTTAATCTATATATTAATAGCCCCATTTTACAGATAAGGAATTTGAAGTTTAGGGAGTTTGCGCAAGGTCTGTTTCATAGTTACTCATGGCGAGCCAGAGATTTGGACTCAGATAAGGTTTTGTTTTATTTTTATTTTTGTAAAGTTTTTATTTTAATTCCAGTTAGTTAACATACAGTGTAACATTAGTTTCAGGTGTACAATATAGTGATTTAACACTTCCATACAGCACCCGCTGCTCATCATGACCAGTGCACTCCTCAATCCCCATCACCTGTTTCACCCATTCCCCCACTCCCCCCTCCCCCAGCATCAGTTTGTTCTCTATCCTTAAGAGTCTGTTTCTTGGTTTGTCTCCCTGTCTTGAATTCAGATATGGTTTTATAAAGTATGTACTCTTAAGATACTGTGCTACTTTCCTAGGCTCTTATTTCAAAAAGTAAAAAAAAAAAAAAAAAAAGGAAATTTTTAAATAAAGTAATTTAAATATATAAATATGGGAACTGTGGAGCACCTGGCTGGCTCAGTTGGTAGAGCGTGTGATTCTTGATCTTGGGGTCATGAGTTCAAGCCCATGTTGGGGGTAGAGTTTACTTAAAAAAAAAATAAATACCGGAACTAGATATGTAAGAATCTAGATAAAGTTTTTCTGGGGAGTAGAAGAAACTGAGGATCCTTTTATTCTTTGCATTTTAAAAAGAAAACAGATTCTTTGCATTTTGATTCTGGCTTACAGATAAAAAGCAAATATTGTGCCATAGACCCTTATGCCTTGTCAGCCTTTCCTTTGTCTTCTTCACATGCCCCTGGGATATACATAATCTAATTTATGCTTTAGTTTTATGACTTGAACTGTTGTACAATATATGTATCTGTAATTCTTCTATTATTGGTGTCAGTATTGTTTTGTTGAGAAATTCTAGAGGACAGGGAGCCTGTGAGATTAAATTGTTTTGTGGGTGCTCAAGAATCATGAGGGTTGAGAAGAATACTTCTGCCTTGCCAAGGAGCTAAAATAACATTTTAACTCTCATTGCAAAAGTGATACATGTTGATTTTAGAAAATGGTTAAAAAAAATAACGAAAAAGCAATTGCTTCTAGTCCCAGAAATAATTACTCTTAATATTGGATGTGTTTTTTTCTATGCATAAATATATGTGTGTATATGTATATACATAAATATATATGCACCTCTAAATATATGTATATATTCTGTTGTATATGCTGCTTTTCAACATGCTTTTTCACTTAATGTATTACTACTAATTTTTTAAAAGATTTTGAAAGTAATCTCTATACCCACCATGGGACTTGAACTTACAACATCAAGGTCAAGAATCGCATGCTCTACAGACTGAGCGAGCCAGGCAACCCTATTATTAATTTTCAAAAATAATAGCATTATTGAGATATAATTCACATACCATAAAACTCACCCTTTTAAAGCTGTACAATTCATTGTTTTTTAGTATATTCGCAGAATTGTGCACCCATCACCACTAACTCCAGAACATTTCCATCACCTCAGAAGAAACCCTATACCCATTAGTAGTCACTCCCCATTCCCCCCTCCCTTTAGCTCCTGGCAACCACTACTCTGCTTCTTTATGGATTTACCTATTCTGGACATTTCATATAAATGGAATCATGCAATATATAGTTTTTTGTGGCTGGCTTCTTTTACTTAGCGTAGATTTTCAAGGTTCATCCATGTTGTAGCCTGTGTCAGTACTTCATTGCTTTTTTATGACCAAATGGTATTTCGTTGTATGGGATATACCACATTATTGATAGGCATGTGGATTGTTTCTACGTGGTGGCTCTTGTGAATATTTGTGGTTATGAAGATTTGTGTACAGGTTTGTGTGTGGACGTATGCGTTCACTTCTCTTAGGTGTGTGATGACGTAGGAGTAGAAGTGCTGGGTCCTGTGGTAACTTGAAGTTTAGTGTTTTTTTAGGAACTGCCAAACCGCTTTCCAAACTGGCTGCACGTTTTTGCGTTCTTACCGGTAGTGTATGAGGGTCTAATTTCTCCACATCCTCATCAACACTTGTTACTATCTGACTTTTTTTTTTTTTTTTTTTTTTTTTAAGATTTTATTTATTTATTTGAGAGAGAGAGAGAGAATGAGAGACAGAGAGCATGAGAGGGAGGAGGGTCAGAGGGAGAAGCAGACTCCCTGCCAAGCAGGGAGCCCGATGCGGGACTCGATCCCGGGACTCCAGGATCATGACCTGAGCCGAAGGCAGTCGCTTAACCAACTGAGCCACCCAGGCGCCCCTGACTTTTTGATTATAGCCATCCTAGTGGGTATAACGTGGGATCTCACTGTGGTTTTTATTTTCATTACCCTAATGAGTATGATGTTGAGCATCTTTTCATGCGCTTATTGGTCATTCGTCTATCTTCTTTGGAGAAATGTGTATTCAAATCCTTTGCGCATCTTAATCAGGTTGTTTGTCTTTTTATTGTTGAATTGTAAGAGGTTTTTTGGTACATGCCAGATACAAGCCCCCTATCAGATATATGATTTACAAATATTTCCTCCCATTGTGGGGGTTGTTATTTTCACTTTTTTGATGGTGTCCTCTGAAGTACAAATGTTTTTAATTTTGATGAAATCCCAATTTATCTTTTTTTTTTTCTTTTATTCCTTGCACTTTTGGTCATGTCCAAGAAACCGTTGCCTAATGCCAGGCCACAAAGATTTACTCCTGTGTTTTCTTTTTTATGGTTTTAGCTCTTACATGTATGTCTCTAGTTTGCTTCATGTATTATCAAATATTTCCATATGATTAAACATTTTTTTTTCTTCGAAGTGAAATTGCTGTGTCAAAGATGGCATGTTTTTGAGAACTTTGATCCATGTTCCAAAATTACTCTTGTCCCTGTCCTTCCCCTCCACCTTCCTACCTGTCTTCCACTGTTGGGGTTCAGGCCTTTGCCTTCTCTTGCCTTGCATGTTACAGCAGCCTCCTCCCTGTTCCTAACGGACACTGCCCGGCAGTATGGCAAGCGTAGACATGGTGATGATGGGCCCCGTGGCGGTACGGCTGAGGGGCGTCTAACCCAGTCTGGCGATTGGGAGTGGGGGATGAGAAGGGGTTGCGGGAGGCTTCAGGGGAGGCTTCCTGGAAGTGAACAGTGAGCTGACTCAGGAGGTGGGGTGGGCATTAGCCAAGCCATAAACATGGAGCATCAGCACACTGGCCAGGGGGCTCCCCACTAGGGAGCGCGTGTGAGGTCCTGGAGGTGAGAGCAGGGTGGCGTGCTGGTCCAGAGAGATGGATGCTGGCTCTGCCGCTTCCTGGCTGCATGGTCTTGGGGAGAGGAACTTCCTCTCTCTGTGTTTTAGTTTTCTCATCTGTAAAATGGGAACAATAGTAACGAACTCCGAGAATGGTTGCAGGACCCAGTGAGGCAGCATCCATTGGGGCCCTGGCTGGGGGGGCCGGTCCCTGAGGAGGAGGCAGAAGATGTCAGAGTTGGATCTGTTGATGGACAAAGGCAGCTACGTGTACGCGTTTGGAGCTGAGGTGGTAGAGATTTGGTTCAGCCTGGAGGCTTGGGTTTTGTTACCCAGGGCGCCGGCGGGGGCAGTTTTTACAAGCTGGTCTCTAGACCACTTGGGTTTGGATTCCAGTTTCACTGCTTATTAGTTGTGTGACCTTGAGCCAGTTATCTATTATCTCTGTGCCTTAGTTGTTCATCAGCAAAATGAGAATAATAACAGTACATTGTTCACGGGAGTGTTGTAAAGATTAAATGAGTTGATACATAAAGTGCTTAGAATAGTGCCTGCCACATAATACTCTTTTTCCTGTTACCATTACTGGTTTTCTTGGCGCTGGGAAAGAGGGGTAGTAAGAGCTGGAAGGAGATGTGGACTTCAGAGAGGTTTGTGATGGCTTACGGGGTGGATTTGATTGCCGGCACCGGGTCATGGGAAGTCTTGGAGCATAAATGAGAGACCGAGCCAGTGCCCAAGCCTTGCCCCTGAGGCGCAGCAGCCAGAGGCCCCGAGATGTCAGCCACAGGAGGGACGAGGGTGAGACGGCCAGTGGGATAAGCATAAAAAGAACAGGGGCTTTTATGAGAGGATGGAGGAATCATGATCTGGATGTGGCAATAAATAACAATAGCCATAAGAATTACTTTTATTACTCTGGAAAGGGCAATGGGGAGCAAGAATGCTAGCTCTTTCTCCTTGGATCCATCCTTCACTTTGCAGCCACATGTTCATTCCAGCACGTTCCTCCTGCACGCCTGAATGGGCCAGCTACGGGGCTGGGCACTGGGCAGGGGGCTGTGATAAACACGCCGCACTCAGTGCCTGCCTTCACAGAGCCTGCTGGCTAAAGGGAGAGACAGACATTAAATCCTTGTGCAAGTCATTAATCAATACAGGTTGGATCCCGCCGCTTCCCCAATTCAGGATCATCATTTGCTCTCTACTGCGACGGAATAAAATTCCAACTCCTACGCATGGCTTGAAAGGCCCTGCAGGATCGCGCCGCAGTGCTACTCTCAGCAGCTCTTGCAACCATTCCTGCTCCTCACCGCGGCTTCTAGCCCCCCAGGACTGCTTGCTGGGCCTGAGACCAACCCCGGCATCTCCAGAGCCTCCTGCCCCCCCGCTCATGGCCTCTCTCCTCCTGGCATGTTCCTACTGGGCCTCCAGGGCAGCGCAGCACGTGTGTCTTCCTTCGGGAGGCCTTTCCCGGTCGCCAGCACTCTCAGCCACGTTGCTAGAGCACCTCGGACTTTCTGGGTTGTAGCACTTGAAATACAGAATCAGAAGGGGCAGCATGGCTCTGGTGGGAGGAGGTCAGGATGAAGGCTGAAGTTAGGAATGCGTAGAGAGAGTGGGGCCCCGGGAGGAGATTTTGTCGGGGGGAATGGGAGATGCCCCCGGGCAGGAGGAGCAGCTTTGGCTCAAGGGTAGCCCCGGCTGGAGTGGAGGGACCAGTTCCCTCCCATGAGGAGCACTACGGAAAGGTTGGGCTCTGGGAGTGGGCAGTGTGTTCAGGGTATCCACATTCTGAGAGCTTCTTCATGGAAATGCCTCTCTGGGGAAGAGTCAGTAAATACTACCTGAGCTGGTGAAGCCACGGATGCCTGTAAAACCTGGTGGAGCAGAAGGGAGTTTCAAGTCCAGGGGCGGATCAGAGGCCCAGCAGAAGCTGTTCTAACCTTCCTCAATTGGGAATGCACCATCACTGCTGGTGGGGGCTGGCCTTAACTTCAGGAGGCCGCCAGGGGGTGTGGCGTCCCTTGGCTGCCTTCTCTGTGTTTGAGATAAATGCCAAAGCCCTTTGCTGTTTCTTGGTGGTGGCACAGGAGGGGACCGCTGTAGGCTGGGGGAGGGGAGCCTATGCTCAGACAGCTGCACAGAGGTAAGGGAGCCTCCCTGGGGCAGGTCTCAGAAATCTAGTTCCTGGATCTCAGAGATTCACGGGCAGGTCCAAACGGGTGGCTGTTGATTGCTACCCGTGAGGCTGCTGTGGCCCGAGCTTCATGGGCAGTCCTCATCCCCAGCAGGGTTGGTCATGGGCCCCAGGGCGGCCCAGATGCCTTTCCGCCAGAAGGGCAGGGGATGGGGACACCAGGCCAGGAAAGGTGGTGCGAATATTTGGAGTGGCCTGCGTTAGGTCTGTAGGACCGTCTCCCTCCCCAGAGGCCAGGCCAGCATCGGGAGCCTGGGAGTGCTGGGACTGAGGCGCAGGCAGCTCCCACTCCAGGCTGAGTTGCAGCCCAGCCTGGGATCCCCCCGGGGGCGGGCAGTTAATCTCTGAAGGCCAGAGTCACCACTGCTGGAGAGCGGGAACGTTGAACTTTTCAATCACATTAATTTCTACAGGAAATTGTTGTCTTCCTTTTGTCCAAAGGTTAGTGATTTATATTTACCATCCTCTTAACTAGCCTTGAAATTTACTGTTGCCCGGTCACCACGGACATCCATAAATCTCGAGGTGGCAGCTGAGTAGAGCCAAGTGGCTTGATACTTGGAAGGGCACACCCTGGCCCTTGCGGGAGGACGGATAACTAGTAATGGACAGTCCCTGCACCGAAGTCCCCTTGAGTGCGTGGGTCCTTACTCGGCAGGGGAAATGAGATGAGGTCTGACCAACAAGGTTGCAGGGAAGCCTCTTAGAAAGTAGCCATGGAGGAGGCAGCTGGCCTGTGCCTTGGCACATCTCCGCAGGAGCCATGCTTCTAGTTGGGGATGGTGCTGGTGGCACAGGAGGTCTCAAGTGGCTTAGTTAGGATGGGGAGCAGGGGCCACATTCCCAGCTGTACACTTTCTGTGTGACCTTAGGCCACTATCTTAACCACTCTGTGCCTCAGTGTCGTCATCGGCAATAATCCTCATAGTGTTGTTATGAGTGTTAAGTCTCAGTAAATACTGGCGATGATTATTCTCTGGCAGGACTGGGTGGGTGGTTTGGTGTGATCCCTCAGGGTCTGCTCTACCTCCCTGTTGGCACTATCTATCCATTTCTCCTTTCAAGGTCTCCTTCCTCCAACTGCTTGTGTGATTAGAATAGGGCTGGCAATTTTTTTCTGTGAAGGGCCATAAGTATTTTAGGCTTTGCAAACCATAGGGTCTCTGTTGCCACGAGTCAACTCTGCTGTTCTATCATGAAAGCAGCTATACAATAAGTAAATGAATGAGCGTGGCTGTGTTCCAATAAAACTTTATTGTGGACATTTCATAGAACTCTCATGTGTCACAAAATATTAGTTCTTTTGATTCTTTTTAACCGTTTAAAAATAGAAAAACCATTATTCTTTTTAGCGTGCAGTTCATACAAAACCAGACCGTGGGCCAGATTTGGCCCATGGCTTGTAGTTTGCTGACCTCTGGATTAGAAGGTGAAATTGCATGGAGAAAGTTCTCACTTTTCTCGCCTGGGCTATGTCTTTGAGTTACTGAAAAAAAGGTGCCCTCATGTGGGTTTTTGCAGTGACCCTGCATTGCCTCCTGAGAGGCTTAAATGCCACTTCTGCGGCGGGATAGAGGAGGGAGCCCGTGGGAACCTGAGGCACACGTGCTGGCAGGATGTGCCGAGGTCTGGCACCTGTTGGTTCCCTGCCTACCGCTAGATTGGCTTTGCATTGGCCAGTCACCCTCACCCCACATGCCACCTCCAGTGCTGACAGTGCCACCATGTCTGTGTTCCAGAGAACAGCCCCAACCACAGCGGGAAGGAGGTGGGGACTCGACAGCCTTTGGTGATTCTCTTGGGCTGGGGTGGCTGCACCGACAAGAACCTTGCCAAGTACAGCGCCATCTACCACAAAAGGGTGAGTACTGCAGGCTTGTGGACATGCAGCGCCCGGGGTGCAGCTGGCCGCTCTGGGGGGCACTCGGCCTTGGCTGCTGTCATTGCTGGGCTCCAGCGACCGCCGACCGCCAGTGTGACAGGCCCGGCTCTGAGAACAGCCTGTGAGGAAGACACTGGGCTCATGGGGACTTTGGCAGGATTATCCCTCCTTTGCTGCCAGCTCTTTGGCCGGGTCTGTCTCCTTCAGCCCCCCAACCTGCTTCCCCTTCCTTCCTCCCCAAGCCCCACGGTGGGCAGTCCAGCCCTGATGTGCTTCCAGCTGGGGAGTTGGCCCAGACCTCCAGGCTGTTGTTGCCCGGATGGGCAGCAAGAGCCTGGGCCGAGTGTGCTGGGCATAGGGAGTACTCCCAGGATGTTCTCCTTTTCTGCGCAGGTGAGTTTCTGTCTTAGGGTTGACCGTGGCACCTTCGCATTCCCATAGGAGGAGGGCTTCTTGGAAAAGAGATTCAGGCTGGAGGTTTTCTGGCTTCTTCTTAGGCCACCCCAGGAGTTGGATGTAGAGCTTGTGGTAACTGGAGAGAGCCTTAGGACGGCTGGTTATATTTTGGAAGCCCCTTTCACATCTTTGGCCTCTGGCCTGGCCCTGCCCTCCTCAGCAGGAAGACGCCAGTACAGACAGCCCTGGTTGCCACCTGGAAGCCCTGGGCTGAGGAGGAGTGGAGACCTCCTGGGAGATAGGCCAGTCAACACCCCCAGCCCCTCGCCGCAGCCTCCCTCCACTGGCCTCCATCTGCACTGGGCCTGAGGGGTGTGTGGCCCTGGAATGGGAGAAGGGTCGGGGGGAAAATGTTCTGAGCTTGAGGCCTTACCCCAACCAAGAAGGCTGGTCCTCTGGTGTCGCCTTTTACGAATAGCTCTGCAGCTAAGTTTCAGCGACTTCTGAATTCCACTCACTGGGCCAGGCCTGTTTTGTCTGACTTCTCCATTGGACTAAGATCCCTGAGGGCAGGCCGAAGAATAGGAATAGGTGAGTGTGGCCAGACAGAGAATGAAAGAAAGGGCAAGTGTCAAGAGAGGAGGCTGGGAGGGGTCCTGGGGGGAACTGCGGCGGGGGGTGTGGGGTTAGATTCCAGGGAAGGCAGCGGGGTTGAGTTGGCAGGGCTGGCGGAGGGGTCCTCTGGGAAAGGAAGGGGGTCGGGACAGGATGGGTGTGGAGAAAAAAATGTTCCAACTCCAAACTCCTGATACTTGATTATTTAAAAGAAAGTAAAAATACCATATCTACACCTAGAGATGACCTCTATTTACTCGTTCGTGCCCATCCTTTCAGCTTTTCTCTGTGTGTAGCTTTTCTTAACCTAATGAGATCTACTGAATATACTTTTTTTTTAAATAAAGATTTTATTTATTTATTTGTCAGAGAGAGAGACAGAGAGCACAAGCAGGGTGAGCGGCAGGCAGAGGGAGAAGCAGACTTCCCGCGGAGCAGGGAGCCCGATGCAGGACTTGATCCCAGGACCCTGAGATCATGACCTGAGCCGAAGGCAGACGCTTAACTGACTGAGCCACCCAGGTGTCCCAGCTTCTGAATATACGTTTTGCATCCTGCTTTTTTTCAGATCATGATCTCCACCTTGCTTAATCTGTTTTCATCTCCTTGAGTTCCCAGTCCTTATTCAGATTCTCTCACAGTCTCCAAAATGTCCTTTATAGCTGATTTGCCCAAACCAGGATCCAATCCAGGATCACCCATTGCGTCTAGTTACTTTGTTTCTTAAGGCTCTTTTATTTTTTTTTTAAGATTTTATTTTATTTTATTTTATATTTTAAAGATTTTATTTATTTATCTGACAGAGAGACAGGAGAGAGGGAACACAAGCAGGGGGAGTGGGAGAGGGAGAAGCAGGCTTCCCGCCGAGCAGGGAGCCCGATGCGGGGCTCGATCCCAGGACCCTGGGATCATGACCTGAGCCGAAGGCAGCCGCTTAACCGACTGAGCCACCCAGGCGCCCCTAAGATTTTATTTTTAAGTAATCTCCACCCAACGTGGGGCTACCAGAGAATATATCTAGGAGTGCACGATCCCGAATGCTGCTAGAAGGAAAGTAGGATGGGCGCTAAGAGGTGTCATGGGATTTGGCCATTTGGGAGAGCGTGGGTGACCTTGGTGAGAGCAATGCAGGGGAGTCAGTGGGAGGGGACGAGGTGGAGAGGGCAGGTGTCAAAAAGATTGTCTGGGAAGGTGGAGAGAGGGTGGGATAGAGTTAGAGGGGAACACAGTGTAATGGCAGAGGCTTTTTATGGTTTTGTTTATTTGAGAGAGAGTACTCAGGTATGGGGGGAGGAAGGTCAGAGGGAGAGGAGGGAGAGTTTTTTTTTTTTTTAAGATTTTATTTATTTATTTGACAGAGAGCGCGCACAAGCAGGGGCAGCAGCAGAGGGAGAGGGAGAAGCAGGCTCCCCGCTGAGCAGAGAGTCTGATGCGGGGCTCGATCCCAGGACCCTGAGATCATGACTTGAGCTGAAGGCAGACGCTTAATGACTGAGCCACCCAGGCACCCCAAGGAGGAGGGAGAGTCTTAAGCAGATTCCCTGCTGAGTGTAGAGCTGGATGTGAGGCTCCATCTCAGGACTCTGAAGTGACAACCTGAGCCGAAACCAAGAATCGGGTGTTTAACGGACTGTGCCATCCAGGCGCCCTGAGGCTTTTTTTTTTCTTTTTTTTTTTAAATGAGATTGGTTTGACAGAAATCTGGAGAAAGGAGGAAACTGAGAATACAGGAGAGGGAGGCAAGGACCCATGGCAGGGCCTCGGGGCTGAGTGTGCCTAGAGATGGAGAACCGCTTGGCTGGGGGATGGGGGGGGTGGAGACTGGGATCCGACTTGCAGGGACTTCTAGGAGCATCTGACTGGGGAGGTGGCAGCGGAGATGCAGGCACCTGGGAAACCTCAAAGTGAGGCCCAGACCGGCAGGCACGGGGAAGCTTGGCAGGCATGTGCCCTTCCTGGGGAGTGCTGGGCCCTCAGGGGGGGAGTTCCGCGTGTGCACTCACAGGTGATGCAGAGTTGGAGGGCACAAAATCGTGTGTGTCCTCATAGGTGGCGTGTTCGCAGGAATTGCTGTTTATTTCTGCGTGTGAATGCTCCAGGGGAGGAGTGTGTATGTGCGCGCGTGTGTGTGTGTGCGCGTGTGTGCTCTTGAAGGGAGCAGAGCGTGTAACTGGGTACCTGCCAGCAGTGCGTGTGCATGTGGGTGTCTTGCCGGCTACTCAGATGGTGTGGTGGGTACCCCGTGTGTCCACATGTGGGATACGGTGTGGGTGGGCTTCGTTTAGTTCTAGGGTTGCGTGTGTGTGGAGGTGTGATGTGGGAGTGTGTTTGCATTTGTGGGAAATGCTGTGTGTTGGTTGGGGGGGGTGGAAGACATTTCACATGCCGTTGGGAAGTTAGAACAGAGCACTTGATGAAATTTCCTAGAGCCTGAGGGGCCAGGTGGCATCAGTGGCCCCCTCTGCAGAGTCCTGGGAGGGGGGCTTAGGCATGCCAGGGCCCTGGTGACAATAGTGCCAGGGGGAGTCGGGGACAGATGTCAGATTGGAGCCAGCGGGAGGGGTGAAGTTAGGGGGCTGATGGCAGGGTTCTTTCAGCTGACCATCGTGTTTAGCTCTGCGTCATTCACGTACCGTGGTCAGAGGGTGTCCTCCGTGTTATCAGTCCTGCCGCCACTAATTACTGCTACTATTAGTTGACTTTGTGCCAGGTCCTGTTTGGGGCACTTGAGGTATGTTTTTCCGTTCAGTCTTCACGATAACCCCGCGAGACGGACGTTAACCCAGTTTACAGGTGGAAGCACAGGCCCAGGAAGATGAAGCAAATTGTTCTTCACCCCTACTGTTAATAAGTGGTGCCAGGAATCGAACCCAGACCTGTGTGACCCCAGAGCCCGCCTAACTCAGTTCCCCTGACAAATGGCCCTTTGTCTCTCGAATAGGACAGTGAGAGGGGATTAGCACCGAGGCACGTGGCTTTGGCTGCCTTTTCTACCTGACCTAGAAGAGGATCTGTCTGGAGATTTTGAGGCATACTTGACCCAGGCATTGAGGGGTGCAGAAGCCTACGAGATTGGCTCAGGTTTTAGAATTTGAGGAACAACAGTGTTTACTATATTTGGAATTTCAGGGTGAGTGGGAGGAGCGATCCCGGGCCTTGGAACCAGACAGATCGGGGTGCCAGGCCCCTATGCCGGAGAGCATGGCCTGTGCTGTCAGGGTTCTGCCGGAAGGCCGCCGTGGCCGGAGACTGACTTGACGCGGTCTGGCCCACGAGTGGCCTCTGGTGGCCAAGGCTGGGCATGCAGGCCGTGTCTGCGTATTGGGTTTTATGGGGGTAGCTCCTTGTGCCTGGGAGGGTGGGGCTGGTGCAGAGCAGTCACTGCAGCAAGGTGTCGCCAAGCACGAGCCCTTAAATATGCTGGAGTTGAGCAGATGCGCTGCAGGGGGGAAGGGGGCGGGCACGGGCCGGAGTAAGACTGTTCTGGTCAGCCAGAGCGAGCTCCAGGCCTCACCCAGCGGGCTCGGTGGCCGTGGCCAGCATGAAGTGGTTATTCCACAGCTGGGCCTTGCGAGTACCTTGCACTCTGGAAGGCACCCGTCTGTGAGTGGTGAGCTGGTGCCTGGAGCACTGCTAGACTTGTAGCTGCTGGACATCTCTGACACTAGCTTGTAGTCCCCCCTCCCCGCCGCCCCCCATCCCTGAGGACCGACCCGGCCTCTCTCCTCTCCCCAGGGCTGCATCGTGATCCGATACACAGCCCCATGGCACATGGTCTTCTTCTCCGAGTCCCTGGGCATCCCTTCACTTCGTGTTCTGGCCCAGAAGCTACTTGAGCTACTCTTTGATTACGAGATTGAGAAGGAGCCCCTGCTCTTCCATGTCTTCAGCAATGCCGGTGTCATGCTGTACCGATACGTGCTGGAGCTCCTGCAGACCCATCGGCGCTTCTGCCGCCTGCGTGTGGTGGGCACCATCTTTGACAGCGGCCCCGGGGATAGCAACCTGCTGGGGGCTCTGCGGGCCCTGGCAGCCGTCCTGGGGCACCGGCCCGCAGTGCTGCGCCTGCTGCTCCTGGTGGCCTTCGCCCTGGTGGCGGTCCTGTTCCATGTCCTGCTCGCTCCCCTCACGGCCCTGTTCCACACCCACTTCTATGACAGGCTACTCGATGCAGCCTCTCGCTGGCCAGAGCTCTACCTCTACTCAAGGGCCGACGAGGTGGTCCTGGCCAGGGACGTGGAACGCATGGTGGAGGCTCGCCTGGCACACCGGGTCCTGGTGCGCTCTGTGGACTTCGTGTCATCTGCGCACGTCAGCCACCTCCGTGACTACCCTACTTACTACACGAGCCTCTGCGTCAACTTCATGCGCAGCTGTGTCCACTGCTGAGCTCCTTGTCCCACCCACCCAACTCCTCTCTGCTCCAGAAATAAATGCCCCCCACCTCCCCACAAGCTCTGTCTGTGGGTGGCGGGGCCCTCTTCTGCTTCAGCTCCTTGACAGCCCTTTGGGACTCTGTGGTCCCGCAGGTAGAGAATTCCCATTGAATTTTAGCAGCCATGCGCCAGGAACCGTTTGTCCCGGGATCCTAGGCGGGGGGAGTGCCCGGACAGGTTGCCGTAGGAGTGTCGCCGTGGCTGGGTTTGGGCAGGCGCAAGTCGGGCTGCGGACGGGATCCTATAGCTTTTAGGCTGGGTAGGGTTAACAGAGTGGGGAGGGTGGGGTTGACGAGGAGCCCCAGGGTTGATCTTTAACTTCTTGAAAGGTCGGTGAGCTTTGTGCCGAGGTGCCAGGGGAGAGGGTCAGGCTGGCGCAGGGGCTGTGATTTCTGCTCCCACGCCCCGCAGTGTGATGCCACCTGCTTAGATCCCACTCGGTAGCTCACTTGGAGGGGCCGCTGTCACCTCAGTGCCAGAGAGAGGGGAGCTGAGGGTGCAGAGGTGGCGGGCCTGCCTGGGTCCACCACGCTGTGCCAGGAAAGCTGCAGCGTGTCTAACAGGCAGATGGAGTGGGGAGGAGGAGAGCAGCGCCACACAGGAGCTGGGACAAGCGAAGTCAGTAGCCCTGAAGACCAGAACCAGGGCGAGGACTCCTCCATCTCCTTGAGACCCCCTTGGATCCTGAACAGGCAGGAGAGGTGACTTCAGCCCGAGTTCTCGATCGTCTCGCATTCTCTCAGTCACTGCTGCACAATGCTGGCCCATAGTAGGTACTCAATAAATATGTTGATTGAATGAGCTTACTGTGATATTCAAGGGACTTGGGGGGGGGCAGGGATGGGCTTGGAAAGTTTGACAGGCAGCGAAGGAGATGGCTAGCCAGGCTCTGGGTGGGAGCTGACCCTTGATATTCTCAGGACTGCTGGGCCCTCTGCCTCCAGAGCCGAGCTCGATCTGCATCTTGTCAGCCCTCTGGGATGTCAGGGACCTCAGGGACCGTTGCGGCTGCTCCCTATGCTGTGTGGTTGCATTCCTAGCCATGGCCAACAGGTGGCAGTGCTGCCTGGGCCATGAGACCACGCTTAAGGATCCCACAGCTGGGTAGGCTTCACGCCCTCGCTCGGGGTTAATAACATTGCCTGTTAGAGAGCCTACGGCCCCCAGGGTGAGAGTAACCAGCCATCAGGGACCTATTGAGTCCAAGGCAAGGAGAAGGGAGAGTTGAGACCTGAAAGGAGCCAGCCGGATGGGAACTGGGCATTACCCACTTCTTTCCAGAAACCTTAGCGGTCACTGGGGCCGCTCTGCTCTGGCAGGCCACATACGTTCCCTAGACTCTTGGGCCCCAGGATTCTTGTATTCAGGATATTCGGTGCCATCAAGCTGGGCCTGGGGCTGTGCACGGCCTTCACTGGGCTCCAACCAGGGTGACTTGTCACCTGAGTGCAGGAGGCAGGAGCTGCCGACTGGACCCTCTTCTGTCGTACACACCGAGGGCACCCCAGGTATCAGTGTGTCTAAGGTGGGGGGTTGGGGAAGATGGAGGATGGGCCTGGTGAGAATGTGTAAAGGAAAGGACTCACCTGCAGCTTTGAGCACCTGGGATGCAGATTACTCACTGACCGTGGGCAGCCTTGGGGATGACGATTTGATGAAGTGCCATCTCCAGTCCCCGATGTGAGAATCCACCTTGGACAACTGGGGGTTTCTACTGAGGCCATCTGGGGATCTAGGCAGTAGCTATTACTGGGGTGTTGGGTCACTAGAAAAAAAGCCAGGGGGGCTGAGATGGGGTCGTTTTGGTCCCTGGCTCATTTCAGGGGACTAGAGAGGGACAGAGGCTTGGGGTTTGTGTCCTTCCCTAAGCTTACAGCTGCTGCTGCTCTAGATTGGGGGATAGGGCTATGTACCCCCAAGCTCTGACCTCTTCTGTGATTAATGAGCTGACGATTCTGCATCGATAAGGAATTAACCTGGAGCCCCTACCCATCAATAGGAGTCCAGGTCCCTGGCCCCACCCCCACTGATGGAGTGCTCCAGGGCCCCCCCGAGCAGACCAACCCCGCACCCGCGCTGCTTTGCACACCCACATCCAAGTCCTCTCCCCCACACTGCTGTCAGGAATTAACCCCTTAACTGCCTCTGTCCACACCGCCCCATCACCTAGCCCTCCCTGCACAATACACACAGGCAGCAGCTGTTTCTATTGGTTTAATCCATGTCAAACGTAGTTTACAAAGGGAAAGGACAAGTACCTTTGTATAGAATATACAGACACAGCATCACACCGTGGGGCCCATGTGGGAGGGGTGGGGGAGACCACTTTCCCTGGGAAGAGCAGTTCTAATCCCAGGAATGGTTCTTGGCAGAAGGCTGGGCAGCCAGGAGCACATTCATCCAGCCCCAATCTCAGCCCCTGCTTTAGCTCGGTTCCCATTTCCTGTGTCTCCCCCCTCCCCCAACTCCTTATAAAGAGCCCCAGGAGCTAAGACTAAGGAGAGGATCGTGTCCCTTGGGGCATGTGGCCCATGTCTGGGGGAAGAAATATACACCACTGAACACCGAGCACATGGGAGAGGGAAAGGGATACCATGGGGGGGAGAGAGGCAGGCGCCCTGAGAGGTGGATGGGCCGAGCCCCCAGCCAGCCCTGAAGGGGGCACTGCTTCCAGGTGTTCTTAAAAAAAGAAGAAAATCATACAACCAAAGGGGAGGGCATGGAGTGGAGGGTGAGGAATTGTCCCATTTATACACAACATTGTAAACATACACAGTCTATATTACATGTGCTTCAGTCTGGTGTTTGCATGTCTGTCTGTCCGTCTGTCAGTCTGGGGGCTGGATCTCAGGAGCCTTGCCCCACTACTCCCCCTCACCTCCACCTCCTTGCCCCACCCTGGGGACAGAACCTGGAATAGGTACGGTCCCCAGTCTTGGTGGCAGCCAGCAGGCAGGGCCTGGGCCTCAGCCTCCACTCTGGCTCCAGAGTCCTGTGTGTGTGTGTGTGTATGTGTGTGCGCGCGCGCGCGCATGTCTGTACACGGGGAACCTGTGTGCGAGTATGTACAAGGGGGAGGGTCACGTCACAGAGGCAGGCAGGTGGGGCTGCTCGAGGCACGGCCCACCGGGGGGGCCAGCTCACAAGTAGATTCTCCGCAGGTCTCCGGGTGCCGTGATGGTGTTGCACTGAGGGCAGAGCTTCTTGGCACCCTGCAGGGAGAACGGGGAGGGCCCCGGTTACACACACCACGCCGCGTGTTTGCCCGCGAGAGCACGGGGGCCTGCAGCCGTGTCTCCCCGCACCCGCTGTGTGCTGGCACCTCGGTCCTGGCAGCCCAGGCTGGGGAGGCACGGGCGGGCCTCTGCGAGCAGGCAGGCCCGCTCCTGTGCTGGGGGGACGCCAGGATCAAACCGCCTGGCCAGCCCCGCAGCGGGAGCCCCGGTAATGAGAACAAGGCTGGGTCCAGCTGTGGCTGCGGCGGCCCTAACGAGATTACATGCGGCCTTTGATCAGGACACAGAGCCCACGTCCGGGCCTTTTATTGCTGTCTCCGGGCGACATTTTAATGGCTGCTCCGGAGCGAAGAACAGGGGCAGGAGCAGAAGGAGCTTAGTAATGGCAGGGGGAGGGGCTGAGGCCCTAGTCCTGCTTACCCACACCCAGCCTCCTCCTGACCCGGGATCTCACCAATGTGTGTGACAGAGTGGGCCTTGGGGGTGGGCAGGGGGAGGGGAGCAGGCAGTGAACCCACGGAGGGAGAGGATTTAATAAACCTGGTGGGGGAGGAGAGAATGGGGGGAGCTGGGGGGGTGAATATCCCGGCTTCCCGCTGCCGTGCTTGACGCTCATCCTCTCCCCTGCCCCTTGCACCTCCCTCCCCTCGGCAGGCTCAAACGTGAGCATGGACATATGGGCAGCACCAGAAACCGCCACCCACTCCCCAACCGCCATGCCCCCTCACCAGGGTCCGCAGCCAGCACTCCTCGCAGTGCACATGCCAACACTGGATGGACGTTAGGGGCATCGAGTAGGAGTCCTAGGGAGGAGGTGGGCACAGAAGGGGTCACTCTGAGGCTGGCCCACCCTCTAAAGAGCTCAAATCACAGTGCAGAGGCCCTTCCCAACCCCCAGAGGGCACTGAAGCCTGACCAGAGGCATCCCAGGTTCCCTTTCTCTTACCATACAGATGAGGCATTTGTAACGGTCCCCACGGGATAGCTGCCGTTCAAGTTCCCTGACCCGAGCCTTCAGGGCCTCAAACGTGGTCACAGCTGAATCTTCGGTGATTCTGGAAAGAGGACGGCATGGTTGGGCAGGCAGCAGACTGGCATGTCTAATCTGAACCTCCAGCCCACACCTCCCTTGAATTCTAGAAGTGTGTGTGTATAAATGTCTCCCAGATGTCCCTGCCCCCCACCTGCCCAAATCCTCTATCTGTAAACTCTTCCTTCTAGAATTGAACTCCTCACCGTCCTTGTTCCCCCACCTCCATCCTGGTGAATTTCCAAACCAGATACCTCGGAACCATTCTCAAACCATTCCTTCCCAGTCACCCTTGACACCTACAATCTGTCATCTAGTTCCTAGTATCTCCGTAGTCTCTCCACTGCTACAACTGGTCCAGGCCCTCATGGCTTCTCCTACAATTCCTCTGCTGACCTGAATGGCCCCTCTGCCTCCAGATCCTTCATTTCCATTCTCTCAGCGCCTAGAATTTTGTAGATTTGACCATTTCTACTTCAACATCTCAATGTTTCCCTCGGACTAAAGCTCTACCAAACTCCTCAGACGCTGACCAGGGACTCCTTGGTCTATAGCCCCAGCCCACATCCCTCAGCACCCCGCCACTTGATGCTCCATCCACAGCAAACTAGGAGGCTTCCCACACAGCACCATTTTTCACTCCCTTGGCCTCTCGCGGCACTTTCTGCTTCCTCTGGACCACCCCACCTCCTAACTCACCAGAAGCCTCTTCCAACCCTCCTGCCAGCACCACCGCCGGTGGCTGCTCTTCTGTGCTCTCCAGCACCCTGCACCAGACTCCGCCACAGCAGGACAACTGCAAACGTCCTTGTCTCCTGTGCAAGACGTAGTTTCCCAAGGGCAAGCTGCTCACGCCACCAAATCTGACTACGGACATTAGCCCCACGGCGCGCACGTGAGTATGATTAAATGTTTGTTGACCGAAAAACCAGTCTCGGCCCCAGAGTAAGAGATGTGTGGACTGTATGAGTCCCACAGAATCCAGGTCCTGGGCCACAGGCCTGGCCTACCTCAAGGGCTCCTTGTTGTTTCTTCCTGGGCACATCAGATGCCCTGAGAGTCCTCACCTGCTGTTCAAGCCCTGCCCATGAAAGTCCCTCCAACTTCTGGAAGGCTCTTTGGGCTGCAGTACTGAACAGTGAAGAGCTAGGACTATCTCAGAGAGTGGGGTGACCCCTTCCCACCCCTTCTAAAACAAGTGAACAGAACCCAGAGAAGCTCACAGAAGGGGTAGAATGCTGCCTGGAGGACTAGAAAAGATGCTACTAGAGATGGGCCTTAGGGAATAATGATGATGATAATACAAAAGAACCAAAATTTATTAAGCACTTACTAAATGCCAGAAATTGTCCTGAGGGATTGAAAATTATTATTTTATTTACACCTCACAAAAACCCCACAAGGAGACGGTAATATTCCCATTTTATATATGAAAAAGCTAAAACAGCAAAGGAATACGAAGTAGCATGCCTACGGTTCACACAGTGTGGAGGAGGTGGGATTCAAACCCCACAGACCGATGCCTGGATCCACCGATAACTCTGTGATTAACATTACAACACTGACAATACTCAGGAGGAGTGGGGTCTCCAGGCCCAGAGACCGGGAGGAATAAAGGCCAAGAGGCCCATGTGGCTGTAAGGCTCACCCGTGGGTAAGTGCTAAAGTGGGAAAGGAGATCGTGTCAGGGAAGACTTCGGAGGCCACAATCAGAAAGTGAAGTTTATCTCACAGGCTACGGGAAGCTGCTGGGGCCGCTGGAGGAGGGCGATGAGAGGTTAAGAGCGGAGATTAAAAGGTGTGGTCAATCGAGAGAGAGAGCGTGCGAGGAAGAGCGCAGACTGAGGGGGATTCCTAAGTGTGGCACCATGTGAGCAGAGACGCTCTCCTAGGGTGGCCTGTTCTGCCGGCCTGGAGCAGACAACTGGCTCAGAAAGCCCGTGGTACTCACAAGTGGTATTGGCGGTAAGTGGTACTGGGGGGCCTGGGGAGGATGGTGGGTGACGTTCCATGGGCAGCAACAAACTTTGCTCTCTGACCTTTCTCTCTTAGGGCACCAGCGGCAACAAAGAATAGGACTTCTTGGTGGAGTGTCCCTGCGTCAGGGATGCCCTCAATCTATCACTCCCCGGGTCCGTGACTCTGCCCTGCCTCTCCAGGGAAGCCGCAAAGGGTCCGACTCTGGCCCCTCTGACACTGGTGCATTCTGGGAGTGTCCATTCAACTTTGCAGATCTGGAAGCCTTCACCACCCCCTTGACCCTTACAGACACCAGCACAACTCTTCCCCTGGCATCCTGCCCAATGCCATGTGCGCCATCCTCATCTGGACCGTTGGTAAACTCCTGACAAGGAAACAAGGTAGCTGTGCTCCCTTTCTCTCCAAGGACAGGCTGGGTATTTGCCCGGTCCTATGTAGTTATTTTAAAAATTGGGAACCTGAGGCCTGGAGCTGGGGGGTACAGGCCGACCCCAGAGCAGAGCGCTCTCAAACTCCATAGCAGAGGAGTAGAGCTAGAAAGGCAAAAAGGATAGAGCCAGGAGAGAATGAAGCCATCTCCCCCTTCGTCTCCAAAGGCTCCATAGGCCACATCCAACTGCAGAGCCCACCTTATCGTGGATCTGCTCAGCATACACCCGGCTTGTCATCTCTGCTCTGGTACAACACCCAGTTCTCCAGTTCCTGACCCAGGCTGCTTGTGAGTTATTCCTAAGACCCTCCGGGGCATGGGGTGGAGACTTTCTTGGAAGAAGCCATGGCATCCTGCCTTCCTGCTTCCCCTGGGTTGTGAAAAGGATCTAGGGCAGGAACCCACATTGTATGTACCAGGAAGAGAGAAGTCATGGGGACTGAAGGGTCCCAATCCTGGCAGAGCCAGACCCAGTGGAGATCTCTGCATATGACTGAGCCAATCTATAACTCATCCCAGAGAACCTCGCCTATTGGTGCCTGTGCTCATACAGGTGGGACAGAAGTCCCAACTTCCCCCAGCCCTGGGTGGGTAGTACCTTCATGGATGGCCACTGGCTCTGGCCCCCACCTTCCCCTCGGGCGCCATCCCTGATTAATGATCTTGTCTTTCTGATTTATGAGCAGCCCCTCTAGACGAGGGTGGGCGCCCCTTACGGCCCCGCCCGCCCCGCTCAGCTGGAGTAGGAGAGAATTATTAAATAAACATCCATACGTCATTCCTCCCCCCCCATGCCGGTTGCGCCGAACCCGTGCGGCCCGCTCCCGCACTGACACGGAGCAGCGGCGGTGATTCATGGGCAGCCGGGCCCCGAGCCGCGGCCCATACATCATGCCAGCAGCACTCGCGGCCCCGGCCGAGATAAACTGATCAACCACAACGGGCTGGAATGAATTTATGACAACACAAAATGGAGGGAAACAAATGGGAGGTGACCCTGGGCCACCGACCCGGCCCTGCACCAGCCTGCAATCCACTCTCCTGGCAGGAGGCAAGATGGAACACTGGCCCTAGAATGAAGAGGCTGCCTTTTAACCCCAGGCAACCTAGCCTCCAGGAGAGAGAGGGGTGGGGTGCGGGGAGGTAAGCAGTGGCCAACAGCAGCAACTCCAGGCAGCTAGAGCTGGACAATGCCACCTCTGGGGGCCAGAACTGGCCTTGCTTGGGCTTCCGGAAAGGCAGTAAGACACCCAGCTGATTTCAAGTCCTTGCAGCTCCTGGGGATCCAGGCCAGGGGCTGCCCAGCCCCATGTGAAGTGCTAACGGATCCCCTCCCCACCTGCCAGAGAACCTAGGCCAAAAATTCCTACCAGAAGTGAGGAGACCCAATGCTCCTGCCTAAAACCCACTGCGAGCGCCACCCGGGACAAGAAAAATGAAACCAATTTAGCTCCCGATTAAGAAACAGAAACTGGAGATGAATCAAGTGCACCGGCTGGGCTGGGCGGCCATACATCACATTCCCGGGCAGAGCCGCCGCAGCGGGCAGGCAGGCAGGCGGAGTGCTCCTCCCGCCGCCAGGACTCCCAGGGCAGTGGCCCAGCGATCAATTCACAGAGTCACGCTTAGCACCAGCTGGGCCCCACTGCCGGTCGTTTGCCCAGGGCCGCAGGACTAAGCTATGCTCCGGAGGGCCAGGAGTCCTGGCAGCAGGCCTTCCTGCTTGCAGAGAGCCCCCTCTCTCCCCTCCCACTGAACTGTCGTCCCAGGGGCCCCTCTCCTGGTCAGACACTCACTTCTCGATGTCACTATTCTTGCAGGTCTTCTGCATGGCCTCCTGCTTGCTGCTCTCACCGTTGCTGGTAGATGGCATCTCTGCTGGGACAGAGGAGCAACTCATACTCTGGCCAGACTGGGCAGCACAGGTGAGGGATTGGGCTTGAGTCAGTCACCACCACCCAAAGGATGTCCCCTCTCCCCCACGACTCCCAAGGTGGGTCAGGACTTACCGTCACTGGCCCATTTAGAAAACTCAGGCGTGATGCGTGTGCTGGGAGGGCCGCCACTAGGGAAAGGAAAAGAATAAAGTGAACCCTAAAGGCAGACAAGAGAGCCCTGAGGGTGGGTACTGGGTTGACCCCTGCCTCAGGGCTTCCCATCCTTCTATCCCACCCACCCAAGCCTGTGCCCACACTTGCTTTAGGACTGCGCCCCGGAGTGCCTCTCTCTCCTTGGCTTCACCAGGCTCCTCGCCTGTGCAGGGGATGACGTCAGCCTCTGTGTATCTGGCATGGTGGTCAAGGACAACAGATCCTAGTTTGCAGTAGGCCGTGAAGGTTGAATCCTGGTTAAAGCTTTGACACTGACCCCAAGGAGGGGTGGATGGAATGAGCAAGTACCAGAGGTGCTGGCTACTTTTTCAATTCCCTTTGGCTTATCCCACCAGCCCCATCTTGCCCCTCAGCGCCCCAAGGATACTGCGGCTTCCCATACTCCAGAGTGTCATCCCCATCCACATCCAGGTCAGCGTCGCTGTCCGGATTCTCTTTGCCACTGCACATGACGAAGCCAGAGCCTGTGGGAAGCAGAGTGTGAGCAGGGCCAGGGGCCAACAAGACTACACCAAAGGTGCCCCTTCTGTTGCCTCTAGGTAGGGCTCAGGTTTGGGGCCAGGTAAGGCCTAGGCAGAAATTTGGGCCTGAAACATAGAGACCCAATTACTTAGGTACTCTTGGCTCTGATGTTTCAATCCCTTTCACTCTGTACACCTCATCCTTCTCCTCTGCCACTTCGTGCTGCTCCTGGTGGTCTCTGCTCATAAACTAGCCCATTCATATACATTGTCAGGTCCTCAGGAGACACTCAAGCTAGTCTGCTGTCCACCTGTCTTCCAAGTCTAGGAAGAGCAGGAAGAGGACACAGAAACTCAAGGTCTACAAAGCCACCGCCACCCAAGACCTGGGCATCCCCTGTGTCCCATGGTCCACCGTGACAGTCCATCAGAGGGAAGAGCAAACTGGCTAGGGCCAGTCAGAGCCACACAGCAAGACCCCCAGCCAACGTCCTGATTTTGGCCGCCAGGTCCCTGCCAGCAAAAACACCAGGCAGCTGTTCAAATATTTGGTGTCTGAAGCGCCTGACATTAATTATTCATCTCCACCTCACTCAACCCAGATTCCTGGACAAGTGCAGTTAGAAAGGGATTAGGAAGGGACGGGCGAGGGAGGATAGGCACGCACACCTGCTTCTCAAAGCAATCCACAAAGGCAACCAGGCTGGGTGGAGGCAGGGCCACGGGCCAGGCAGGTGGCTGACCCTACACCAAGGTGCACTTGGCCCAGCCACAGGCAAACCCTTGGCCAACGGGGAGGGGTGAGAGGCTGAAGCCACATTAGGGCCCCTTACCTGCCCTGTTGCTCTGACACCCAGACTCACCCTTCCTTATGGGCACAGTCAGGGGCCACAGAGCTGCTTCTCCCTCCCTGCCCCTGCCTCTGCTCCGTGGTCTCAGACCACATCCCACTGGCAAGCGTAGCAGCCCTGCCAGGATGGACAGAGATGAAAAAGGTGGAATCTGTGGCAAGTAGAATCAGCAAGGAAATCCTCAAAGAGGTGGGGAAGCAGCTCGGGGTTCTGCCTGATGATCTCGGAAACATCTTCTTGTCCGTCCTCTCCATTCTCATCAGGACAACAGTCTTATGATGGGTCCTCAAGCCTCTTATCTGTTCCTTCATCCTGCTTACCAGATGGTTCTGACCCTTCCTTTCCTGGCTCCAAAACCAGCTGTGGCTTCCCACTACATGCATAATCTCCTCAGCCAGATCCATCAAGATGTGGATGTACCTACTTGTCCACCTTTGCTCTTTTCCTCATTTCACTCCATAAGTGCTATGCCTACAGATAGACTCTTCACTACACCTCACACAACCCCATATGTCCTGCTCTTGAGACTTTTGCTCATGCTATTCACTCCATGTAGAATGTTCTCCATCTTTCGAGCCCATTTCAAGAGCATTTTCTTCCTGATCTTCCTTCTCCCACCTACGCCTCCGGTCTCCGGTCCCACAAAGGTTTCACCCATCCCGAAGGCAGGTAGCACGAGGGGAAGAGAGCTGCTAGGCACTACCAGGGGCCACCCCTCCCCGACAATCCTCATTTCCCCTCCGCACCAAGGCACCAACAAACTCGAGGCAGCAGGCAGGTCACAGCAGGGCCATTAAGCTGAGAAAACACCAAGTTAAAGCTCTGTCCCCTGTTCACGGCCAGGTATCCTGACAAGCAATTCCCTCCTCGTGGGTGAGTGGCACCTCTATAAACCCTCTGACAGTCTGGGAGACAAACCCTGCCATCAATCAGACTATAGCCATCAGGTTCACTTACAGCCTGTGCCCCCGAGCCCTGCCAAGGCCCCCTCCCCCAAGTACACACAGCTCAGCAGCCGGCCTCACATCCTCGCCTCGGCCGTGCCCTGCCCAGCCCTGCCTGGTGAGTGTACAAAAAGGAAAGCAAAGGACCCATGGCAAAGCTGAGGAAACGGTGCCACAGAGCTGCCAGTTAAGAGTCCCAGTTTCTCAACATGGAAAGTAGCCCTGTGGCCTGAAGTCCTCTCCTCGGCCAGGCCTGGACCAGGACTCCTACTCCAGCGAAACATAGCTACTGTGCTTTCCTCGACCCTCCATGTCTGTTCGCGCGACAGTGCCTTCGTACATCTTGTCATCTCTCCTCCCTCCTGGTCTACAAAACAAACGCCGGCTTGTTCTGCAAGTCTGACCTAGCTCAGCCATGCCTCCTGCTACGAACTCACAGTGCCAATGCGCACAGCTGCTCCAGAAATACTTCCTGAATGAACTCACCCCAACAACATTCTTTCAACCTTCACTGAGCTCATCCTCGGCCTGGCTTGGCACTGGAGACACAGAGTTTCAAGATCTGATCTCTACCCTTGAGGTGCTGAGTGTAGAGACTTCCCCAGGTATTTCTACATAGGTGTCCCTTCCTTGGTGTCCACCCAGACTCCCGCGCGACACCAAAGGCATAGTTGTTCCATGTATTGTCACAGTCTCTCATCAAACTGCAAGCCCAGGTCTGACTCACTGCTGTGGTCTCAGCATCATCCAGCAGAGCTGGCCAGGCCCACAGCTGTGATGGCTAAACGGTGACAGTGCTGTCCTGTTAGGTCCTGAGAGCCCTGTGTCCGAAAGGAGGCTGAGGCCCAAAGCCTCTCAGGACACAACTTTCCCTGCCAGACCCCAACCCCAGCTGGGCAGTGACGACCTGCCAGGTAGGACAGAGAGCATGGCACATCTTATCTGCCAAGGAAAAGGCCTTTCTGTCTCTGGTCTGAGCGGTTTACCATGACCCTGACCCCACCCCCCAGTGGAGACAGATGTTGGGAACCTCTCCCTACCCCCACAGGTGTTCAAAACAGGCTGCTACCGCCAATTTCCCTCTTATGCTGCCCCAGCCTGCTCCAGCCTCCTTCCCAGCACATTAAACTTTATTTTCTTAATGAAATGTCACTTGCTGACTTCTGGCAGAATCATAATAAAAAGAAACTGCCATAAAGCCGTTGTATGCAGACAGCAGCCCCCCCTCCCCCCCAGCTTGCTTTGAGAGGAAGGCTCCATAGCGGTTTTATGTTCTCAGCTGCTGGAACATCCCAAGCCAGTGCTCATAGGCAATACGGCACACAGAGCTCCTTTCCAAGCCTCTGGCTCCTGTTCCATGTAGCTCTGGGGATAACAAGCAAGCTGCCACTCCTGCTGCTGCTATCCAGGGAAGGGACTCAGCTCCCAGGACCTCCAAGATGACCTGGGGGACCCTTCAGCCACCAGGGGAGGCCCCTTGCTATGGCTCAAGCCCACCGAGAGTGGCGCAACGTGCTGGGCTGCTGTCTCTAGGCAAACTAAGCCTGCTGGTCAATGATGCTCAGCAGAGTGGGTTCTGGAAGGGTAGGCAGTGTGAAAAATCCCTTCCCTCCAAATGAATACTTAGCAACAGAGAAGAAGAGGATTAAGTGCAGAAATGATAGGCAAGTCTAAATTTTATAAAAATGACCCCTCTTCCATAAACTCATTTCTTTCTGGGTCATCGAGGAGAAGAAAAAAAAAAAAATCAGTGTTAATTTAATCAACTGATTAGGTGATCGATTGAGAAACTGGAGATGCCCGTTCACTGGGGGCACTAACGTCCTGGAACCCGAAACCACAAAAAAGGAGCCATCAATTTCCTCACCTGCTGCTCCGAACAAAACCTGAGCCCAGGGAGAAAGGAAAGTCTTGGGGCCCTTCAGAGGCCATGCTCTTGGGGGGGGGGGGGGGGGAGACGGGCAGCAGCTTCCGGAGAGTTTTACACTGGAATTAGTTACAGATGCAGTTACGGTGTCTTGTGTAAACGCCATCGATTGGGGAGCTGACAGTCTGGGGAGCTGCGATGCGGGACAATCAATCGGCCTGCAGTGTCACCTGCCACCTCGCTGAACAGTTGACAATGCAATTATCCAGTGTGGAGGCAGGGAGTTGGCGTGTGTCAAACGCACTTAGCCACTTTCCGGGCCTCCTCAATAACGCGTTTCACTGCCTCACGTCAGGAGAGACGCAGAGAGACGGACGCCGTTTGAAACCATTGATACTTGCTCCTTCTGCCTGCGCTCCCTCCGTCCCAGCTTAACAACTGTGTTCCAAAAGGCCATTAAAATCCCTGTCAGTTGCCACAGGGGACAGAAGGTGCCCTGCTCCCTGCCACCTCTCCTCAGCCCTCCCAGCAGCCAACAGGTAGAACTAAAGGTGGCAGGAGCTGGAAGGCAGCAGCCCTAGTCCTCCCCGTTCCAAGACTGCCTCCCGCAGCCGGCTGCTCCGACACCTGTCACTGACCCGACCACGCGGCGGGGCTGCACCGGGGGACACTTGTAGCTGCGGGGGCTCCCATCTTTTGGGAATGAACATGCCAGAGGGGGCAGCAGCGAGGGGAAGGCCTAGTTCTCTGTGCCCTGGGACTCACAATAGCTGTCGGCCCCTGACCCAGAAGCTGGTGACGTTTTAGCCAGCTACAGCCCAGTGAAAGATCGGCGTCAGAGCTGCCCTGCCTGTCCTCTCCATGAGGTCTCATCCCAGGCTACAGGAACCAGCCTAAATCCGAGACAGGAACTTGAGAAAGATGTAGTCGCTAGGCCAGGATCTGGGTAGGGCAGAGGCCTGCACAGCTGGTTCTCTAAGTACCATCATTCTCGCTCCCCTCCACCTGTTTGATTCAAAGGGGCTCAATGCTAGATTCTAGTGACTTGTTTCCTGTCAGGGCTCACAGATAAGCTGCGGCACCTTCTAGTTCCTATGCAGTTTCCTGGGAAATGTTTCCATCTTGCCACACTCTTGTGCCCGCCCCCATCACTGTTACCTTATCTGAAACCAACCATTCCCGTGTCCTCTCTCTCTAGCTAGTCCATTCCAGAACGATGGGCTCCAGGCTCCCCAAATCCAGCTGGGTGAACCTTCACTGGCAACCAATACAGGGGAAGGATCAAATCTCACCATAAGTCTTTTCTAGGACCCAGGAGCTGGAGATAGGAAATGAGGAGAAAGGTGTGGCTCGTTCATCACATACCTCCTTTGACTATAGATAGGAGCAGGTTTGTCCCCAGGGGCTGTATAATTAGTTTTTTCCTGAGGCCTGCTGCTCTAGCCCAGAGGCCCCTTGCTCTGCCCAGGGCTGGCATGGTGCCCCAGAAGAGGATCTTTTTCTCCTAACTGCTAAGCTCTCTCAGGGGAATGCTGGGGAAGCACTAGGCCCCATGCCACCCTTTATGCAATTCTAAAGCTGGGTGGGGGAAACAGCAGTAGCAGATTAGGTTCTGAGAGGACATCAACAGCTCAGGGACATAGCCCAGGATTTCTCTGAGAACTGGGAAGGCCACAGTATTTCCTGGACACTGAAAGTTTTAGGTCTTCCGACCTACCATCTTGAAATCTTTATTTCCTTTAGCCTCTTAAAGATCTATTTCTAGCTGGGCCTATCTTGGTGCTGCTTACTTACCTGTTCTGTCTGGTCCTTCATTTTGTTCTAGAGTCCCAATTCCAAGCACTGCCGGGCCTGAGCTATCTGGGCTTTGCCCTCGATAGCCACAGGTCCATCTTCAAGGCCTGTTCCCCTCAGCCAAGTATCTCCACCAAAACTCTTGCTTGTTCCTTTGCTCCATAGCAGATTACATTCAAGGTAACAGATCTGCTCCATCAGATCAGTTCCCAGTGGGCCTGGTGGGAAGCTTTGCTGAGGATGACGAAGGGGCCCTGGTTTGGGAGGAGGGATAGGGGATGATCGGATACAGGAACTTATCTGCAATTCTTCAATTCTTTCATATCTAACAAGGACAGCAATCTCTGTTCTGTCAGCACATACAGCGCAGCTTAAATGGGCCTCACCACTCGCCCGCTCATCCTGCCTCTGCTCCCTCTCTCTGAAGTCGGCTGGGCAGCTTCTTCAGCCGGCGTTATCACTCCCTCTAACCGGTCTTGGCAGGCAATCTAATTCCTCCTGAAAAGGTCACCGCCATTTTAACTGCCTTTCAATCACATTAAGCACGCGCTGCCCGGCTTGCGGCCCGGCCCGCCCGGCGGGCGATCAATGCGCCGCACTGACACCAGCCCGCCTGGCGGGGCCACACCCAACCCCCCAAGAGTTGGGGCCTACCAGTCCTGGCCAGGGAGGGTAGACTGACAGATGGCCAGCTTCTGCAGACGGGGTTTCAGGGGCAGAGGCAGTCAGGATCAACCAGGGCCTCCTTTGATGCCCCCCCTCCCCCCCACCGAGGAGCCTCAGCCTCCTCTGCTCCACTGCGCCCCGCTCTCTGCCTCGTGGCCCCTGCTGATCTTGCTGTAAAACAGCCTTTCAAGTCTGCTTGTCTTTTGACTGCACTAAGCTGTTTAAGAGGCAGCCGCAGCTTCTATCAGGCAAGCTGGAGCCATTCTCTGCAGATAAAGGCACCTCCGGCCCTGCTCCCTCTTCAAGCCTCACTCTCATTCTCGCTCTCCAAATCGCTCAAAGAAAAGCCCCCTTTGAACTCCCCTCAGGAATTCTTGAAAGGAACCACCTCACAGTGTAAACACTCAGGGAAAACTGACACCCGCCCAGGGCCTAAGAGCACTGCACACCCGCTCTGCAAGTGCGGCCGGGCGCAGGGGAAATACTCTGTCAAATCAGGAGGCCCCATGTATGTAGCTTTATCCTCTGTAAGCCTTGTCTGGTGCCCAGAAGGCATCAGGTCCAGCTCAGTGCCAAGAAACCTAAGAAGTTGCCACAGTAATGGAAGATGTGAATATCTGCAGCTGCCAACTGTGAACCCAGAGCAGCATCCTGCAGCTGACCCTGATGGGCCACCACTAGACACCTGTGTGTCCCGTTTCCAGGATCCTGGGCTTTTTGCTGCTCATCCTCCTCCCAGGGCCTCAGACACTCTAAAACTACAGGACAGGACCAGAGTGAGGTGGCAAATGAACTTTCTCCAGCTCAGGCTGGGGCAATGGTTTGGGCTGATTTACCGTCCTAACTGACACACTGGCTTGCCCCAAATCCTTGGGGAGTGAGAGAAACCCAGAGGCATAATGCCCCACCTGGACTTGGAGCCCCTCCACATATCCAATCTCCACGGCACTGTGGAGACCACTCCTCAGGACCAGCCCATGCAGCACGGCCTGGACAAGGCAGAGACCCTCTTCCCAGCTGCTGTGAGATTCCCCAAGGACCAGACCCACCAGTACTCCCACGGGTGTTTGCCCAGAGAATTGGAGGCAGATGGGAAGCAGATTGGTTCACTTAATGATCGTAAGTCGAAGGGCCAGCTGTGCTTGTGCACAGAAAGAGGAGAGCTGGAGGCCAGGAGGCAAACTCTTTCCCTTTTCCCCTGCCCAGAGCAGGAGAGTCTGACAAGAGGACATGACCCTAGGCATCCAACCAGTCTACTGTTTGACATGGGGTGGGGGGGTGGGAGACTTCCACTGGGCGAAGCCATAGCCCTCCAAGGAGCTGGAAGGGCAAGGGAGCTGTGCAAAGCCCTGCAGACCCCTCTGCAGCAACTGGAGCGAGCCCAAGGGAAGCGGGGAGCAGCTGGGCCCAGGCCCCTCTTGCTTCAGGGCAGAGGGCGCCCAGGGAGAAGGGATGGGATCAGAGCTAAAATTAGATTCACCAATGAAGCTCATGGGAGGTCAAATTTTGCCATAACTCACTCTCTCCTCTGTAACTGATTTCCCTGACATGGGGCTGAGGAGGAGGAGGAAAATCCAATGTGTTTGCCTGGAAGCCCTCAGGGCCCCCAGTGCTGGAGGTGTACAGCAGGTTGCTGGATTCTCATTTATCAGCCTTAAGAGGGATGGAGTGATAAATGCATAACCGTCCCTTTAATATTTTATGCAGGTGCTAACGCGGCTTGGCTGTCACCTTCAATGCATCACCCGAGGCTGAGAGCCCCCCTCGTCACTCCTAGCTTGCAGCCTCACAATTCCATTTCCCCACCCAAATACATCCATTTTAATATGCACATCACAGGCAGGCAGCACGGTCACAAAGGAGCGCTGCCAGCAGCAGTTCCCACGTGGTGGAACGGGTGACCAGCCACCAGCCCTGACCTCTCGGCTCCCAACAGATGGATACCCAGCAGAGGCCTGGCCACCAGAGCACCAGTGCTTTACGTGTCAGCCGCTTGTACCTCGGAAACCACCTTCCAGGAGAGTGGTGGCCCGTATCCGCTTCTGCCCGCACCACTCATACTCCTCAAAGCGGTTGCTGTTTTCATGCTCGATGTCCACGGCATCATCCTCGGCCACGCAGGAGCCTTCCCTCTGTGAAGAGCAAAACAGGATCAGGGCTCCCGGGCCACCACTACTTGCTCCCCCAGGTCTACAAGGAAGGCACAGCCCTGGCCCCCAGCTCTAGCGCTCCTTTCAAGGAAACCAATCCAGAAGTCAAAGAACCTGGGCCTCTTCCCAATAATTTTCCACTGGAGCCCCAGAGGAGGAGTGGAAGTGTGAAAGGAAAGGAAGAGGGTGAAGAACAGAGAGGAAGAAGCTGCTGAGACCACACGGAGACCCCAACACAGCCTCTACATCTGGGGGCAGTCAGCAGCTAGTGTCAGGGGAGCAAGGGGGGAGGGGAGAAGAGGTAGGTAGTGATGGCCCCTCTACCTTAGAAAGGCAATGCTCCACATGCCTACTCATCTCCTGCTCCGATCCTGCCAGGGGGCGGTTGCACAGGGGACATACCTGCCCTTCATCTTGCTTCCTCCGTTTCATTTTCCCAATCCGAGCTGCATGGAGAAACCGAAAACAAAGCACAGAACAGGCAGACGGTCACTGTAGCTCCCAGGGTCCCAGTGGAGCTGACACATCCTGACCTCTTGCTAGCCATTAGCCCTTTTGTTCAGTGCCTGATCTGGCCCTCATTATGCAGCACCTTCTGCTCCTCTGGGGACTGGGCCTTGCCAAGAGCACCTGGGGAAGAGACTGGTGCTAGGCCAGCAAAGTATCCACTCTTTGGCCACAGATGGCTCAAGTTCAACCCATACCTTCCTCCCTGCAGTGCTCAGTAAGTCCAATGAGCAAAGACTCTCCGAGTTGCTAGGTATCTGCCCAGAAGGCCAAGACCATGGGCTCTCTTAGAGAACATCTCTTGGCTAGAGCCCAAGGTCCCTCCACGGGGTCAGTTTGTCTTGCTGGTCACTCATCAGCTAAAACCCCTTTTGTTCCTGGGCCAAGGGCCCTGTGGCACAGCCCTCAGTGTCCTACCTAGAATCCCTCAGGAAGATTTTCTCTCATGTCCACTGGTCCCATTTTTTAAAACGGAATGCTTCATAAATTTGCATATCATCCTTGTGTCGGGGCCATGCTAATCTCTGTATTGTTACAATTTTAGTGTATGTGCTGACAAAGAGAGCACTTCACTGGTCCCATTTTACAGAAGAGGAGACTGAGACCCAGTCATAAAGGTATAGAGGATCTGAGTCAGAGAGCCCATGGTACCTTGAGAGGACAGCTTTCATTGCGCCTACCCAAACCTGTTCCATCATTTCTAATCAGTGCAGGGGGCTGGCAGGCCCCTGAGGCAGACGGCTGCCTGCCATGCTGTCCCGCAGGGGGCTCAATTCCAAAGTGCACACTGTAAGCCCAAAGCACTGCTAATTAATGCTGAGAGATGCAATCATTTCTAATTAGCTCACTAATCCCTCTCTGCAGCCCTCCTGTCACTGAAGCAGGAAGGGGTCAAAACAAGGGACTGCCACCCTCCCCGTGCAATAGCAGGAGCAGAGCTAGCCACTCTGAGATCAGACTGACTGAGGGGAGCCAGCCAGGGAGAAAATGGTTCCCCACTGTAAGGCCAGGAAAAACTTTCTCATGGATATTGACCCTGGTGGGAAGCTCATGAATGCAGTTTAGGGAGGGGGACACAGGTGAAAGCTGATGTTACAATTTAGAGCTTCAGCTATGTATTAGGCTCAGCATCAAATACCTTATACAAGGTAGCTCATTTAATTCTATATTCAACCCGAAGCAAGGTTGCATTATCCATTTTAACAGAAGACAAGCGCTTAAGGCTCAGAGAGAACAAGGCACTTGCTCAAGTAGCTAAAAAGTGGCAAAGACAGGAGAAATCAGGCCTGACTCCATAGGTTAGAATGCTCTCCTCTCCTAAGAGTACCACACCTGCCCCCTGACTGATAGCAGCAACAAAGACTGATCTGTGAGTGTGCTAGAGCACTAAGAATATGTACATGGGGACCTACCTCTTGCCTGTTGAGAGTCTGAGGCAGGGAGCTACTCCAACTCCAAAATAGTAGCTCTAGGAAGACCCAAACCAATAGGAAAGCCATCACCCCACCAGAGATGGCATGGAGTTTGAGAAATCTTGGTCTGTAGCCTGGCCCCAATCTTCAATTTCCTGTGCTCTCACTACAGGAGAGAGGACTATGAGTGCCCTCCTTGATTTTGTAGACAAAGATCTAGATCCCTTCACCTTGACTGTCCTAACACTTGGAATTTCAGGCTTGAGCCACCTTGGCACCCTGCAGCCAGGGCTGGGATGGAGAAATCATCAGAAAGGCCAGGGACCCTGACGGTTCTTGAAGCCCATATGGAGCAGTGGGCCAATACAAAGGGCCTATGACAAACACTTATGACTGAATAAAGAAATGAATCTTACAGAACTACCAAGGAGAGCATGATACTGGACACTGTTCTTGCCCAAGCCACCCGGGACAGAAGATCCCTTATAATCCCAGGAAAGCACCCTGATGGGTTGGACAACATCTGAACATTCTCAGATAACCAAGGCAGGTTTGGTTTAACTTGCCATTCACCTTGTAAGTCCTGAACTAAGCTTACTAAAGTGTAGGTAGTGTTTGCTTAAGGAGGGAGAACGACACGGTCACAGAAGCACAGATTTTGGAGGTAGACTTCAGTTTAAATCATGGTTCAGTTACATCCCATTTGCGTGATTTTAAACAAATCACCTTCTCCTCTCCCAGCCTCAGTTTCCTTATCTACAAAATGTGTTACCACTTTCTTCTTAGAAGTGCTATGATAATGATGCTTAACATGGTGTCAGGCCATAACGAATGCTTTCCCTGTCCCGGATCAGGACTCAGCCAGGCAGCAGAAACCAAGTGGCAAGAGGTGGGGATCCTGAATGTCCATAGCCTCACTCACTGACCAGCTGGCCCAGAGACCCTAAGCCCCTTACAGCCAATACCCAGATATACCACACCCTAGTCAGCACAAAAAGCTCGGTTCATCCAATTGTGTTCAGCAAATAGTAATGCTCCAGAGGTTTGAATCCAAAAGGGGGGGGGGGGCACCAGGTAGTGCATACACGACGTGCTTTCAGAGAAGGCCTCTAAGAGCTGTCGAGCCCACGCTGATCACCTTTGTGAAATGTGGGCCGACTGATAACTCAAAGAGCCCTGGGATGAGTTAGTTCCTGTTGCCGTGGGAACTCCAGATCTCACTGCATTGTCAAGTCTCAGCAGAGAGGCTGTATTCACACTACTGGGCGCTGATTAAAAACTGGAAGAAAAACATTCTCAGCGCCCTGCCGGCTTGTACAGTGAGGTCCCAGCAGTTTGCAAATTCAAAGCTGAGCTCCCGAGTGGAATTGTGTAGCTTGTTCCTCATTCTCTGGTACTTATTGCCCGCCAGGGTTCTTGAAGGCCTTTAGAGAGGCGTGGGCAAGAGCTGGAACCATAACCTCCATTAGACAGACGGGGAAACTGAGGGCGGCCGCCTTGGTTAGCACTTTCTCAGGCGCTGTGACTGCGACGAAGCCCAACAGCCCAATGTCGAAGAGACCCAGGCAGGCCTGGAGCTGCAGGCAGTGAGGGAGGGAGGAGGCCGGGGGTGGGGCGGAGGGAGGGGCCGGGCAAGACTCACCATTCAGTCGGGTCTGCCGGTTGGCTCGCACTCGCAGGAAGGTCTGGGAGAAGATCCCGGGCAGAAGCAAAAAAAAAAAAAAAAAAAAAAAGAGAGAGAGAGAGAGAGAGAGCGCGTCAGGCGCGGCCTGGAGCCCTGGCCCCCGCCCCAGCACTGGACCCCGGTCCCGGCCTGCCCCGCCCCAAACAGCCCGTAAACAAACCTACTTCCTCCCTCCCGCCGGCCCCCCTGCTCCGCCGGCCGCTCCGGGCCCTCGGCATAGCCGCCGGGGGATGCTCTAACGGGACCCCGTGGCCGCCGCACGGTGCCGCCCCAACCCCGGTCTCCGGTGCTCCGGGCCCTGCGGCCACCCGGCCGGCGAGGGCGGCGATGCGGGCGGATTCCCCCCGGCTGCCCGGCGGCGGCGGCACCTCAGCTCCCACCGGCGGCGGCGGCCATGTTGGCCCTGATCACGTGACCCGCTGCCGTCGCGCGCCGGGGTGAAAGTTCACGATGGGGGGGGGGCGGCCGGACCAGGACCAGGAAACAGCTGCTCGTACTCCGGTAGTAACCGGCTGGGGCCGCCCTGGGGTCCCTCCCACCGTCCGCAAAGCCAACCCGCCAGAGTTTTAGCGGCCGCCAGGTCCTCCCACCGCGCTCCACGCCCCCTGCCAGCGCGGGGCTCCTTCCGCCCGAGAGCCTCAGTCCGGCCCCCGGCCCCGACCTCCGCCTCCCGCGCGGGTAGCGCTTTGCTGGGGAGGCGGCGTCTGGATTCCAGGTCGCCTCCGGGCGATCCCACCGAATGTCCCAAACTGTCCCTCCCCCAGCCCCTGGCCTTTCTGTAGTCCCGTTGCTAGAGGATTCCCAGTTCAGCTGTCTCTCGGACAGCCCCTGGAGGTTTCGCAGGCACCGCACGCCAACGCGGCCAACGCGGAACTCGACATCCCCCAAACAGCCGCTTTCCTCCTGGGTGCTCGGATACCACCATCCACTCAGTTGTGCGCATACCGGAAACGTGAGAGGTGTCGTCGGCCCCACCCTCCTTCCTGCCTCACACTCAGTCCAACTTTAGATGCCAGAGTCCATCTTTAAAGGTCTCTTAAATGTTCTCATCTCCACCTCTGTGTATCTCCTACTCAGCTTTCCAGGCCTAAGCAAAAATATCTTTTCCTCCCGTTAGAGTACTTCCATCTCTATCTTCATTGTGGCTCATACAGATTTTTAGGGTGGACTGACCACTCCAGGGTTGGGGCCACATGTGGGTCATATGGGTGAACCCAGGGCCCTGCATAGCGCTTGGCATAGCATATTTCTTCAATGGCTATACCTGCCTTGGATGTGACTGCTCTAGTTCATAATCTTGTGAGCTCTCAAAATCTGTCTCGCATCTGGCCTTCTGGTGTTCAGTTTCTCTCCCTGCGACCCATCCTTCAGACTACACATAATGTGATCTTTGTATTGAACAAAATTGACCCTGTCTCCCCTCCCCCACTTCTGTAAATCCTTCAATGGTTCTCCACCTGAGATCTGCCGCATGGCATACAGGCCTTATGTGACCTGCTTTTTTCTTCAGACTTTTCTTCTACTACTTTTGCTCTCTCCCTTTGCCATCTTGACACTCTACCTTTGCTGGGCTAACTGTAGTTCTTTAGCACTCCGTGCTCTGGACTCTGGACTAGATTATCCTCCATGCCTCCATATCTGCTGCTTGGTTAACGGTTGTTCACCCTTCAGGACTCTGGGAAGGCTCCACTTTTCCCCAAAGGTTGGGTTAGTTGCCTCCTCTGAGTTTTCACCATCCCTTGGCTTCCCTCTGATCTTGTATATTGTGATTGTTTACATGTGTGTCCCTTCTGGGGGTGGGGTCATCTCTATCCAGTCACCCAGCACAGGGTCTAGCATGCAGGAGGTATCAGTGGGAAGGGGAGAAGGATATTTATGAGGGAAGCCCCTGAGCCCAGTGCAGGGATGGGAAACAATAAAGGATTCAGGGCCAAATTCCAGTTCAAATTCTGACTCTGTTACTCATAATTTATGTGTTCCAAAAAAAGTCACATCCCCTCTTTAGGCTTGTTTCCTTAGCAATAAATTGGGGGCAACGAATCCTAGTCTGCACAGTTGCTATGAGGGTAAGATGAGGTCATGGTTAAGGGAGTTAGGTAACCCAGCAGGGGCTAAGTAAATGGGACTCCAAACCAGAAACCAGACCTCCCCCCCCCCCACTCTCCTGCTTTCAAGACTTAGTTCGATGAGTAAAAAAAAAAAAATCCAACATAATTGACCAACTAGTACATGCCAGGCGTTGTGTAAAGATCAGGGGAGGGGATACCCAGCTAGTCTCTGGGGAACTTTCAGTGTCACCTCCTACCAGTTCCCCTTGTATTTTACATGCTAACAAAACTGAACTGCTAGCAGGTCCCCAAGTACATCATTCTGTGATACACCTCTATGCTCTTTGCACACAGGGTTGCCTTGAAATGGCAGACCTTCTTCTTTGTCCACCAGAGTGAACTCCTACTTGTCCTCTGAAACCCTGTTCAGTTGTTACCTCCTCTGTGAAGCTTGCTCTGATTTGCCCCTCTTTACACTGTGCTGTCCCAGAAACTTATTTATAACTGTCACAGCACTTAAAACACTGGGCTATAATTATTTATTTGCAAATCTAACCCCCTGAAGGCAAGGACACTGGGCTGAGCATGTTTGAGTACAGGAAGGGTGTAAAGAAGGATGAGACAAGGTCCTTGCCTTGGAGGAACTCCCAGTCTAGTGAAACAGTCATGCTCATTGTGATAGGTTAAATATGGCCACAATTCTTTGCGGCTCCTTCTGTAAAGAGCTGCATTTCCTCATCCCTTGATTATGGGTTAGCTTTGCGACTTGTTTTGCCAAGTTGATGTGTGAATTCCAGAGTCTAGGCTTCAAGAGGCTTTGCAGTTTTGGCCTTCAGTCTCTTGGTGTGACACTGCCCTGAGGCTGCCAAGTAAGGAAGCTGATCTAACCTACTGGAGGATAAGAGGCCACATGGAAGAGAACCAAGGCATCCCGATCTCCCAGAATGTGAGGCTTTCCAGCCTAGTCAATCCTCCAGCTGAATGAGCTGCATAAATGAGGAAAGGCCCAGTCAACTGAAAAAAAACCATGAGAAACCATACATTGTGTTAAGCCACTAAGTTTTGAGATGGCTTATTATGTCAGTAAGTAATGGAAACATAGCTAAACAGGTGATCACAATATAGGATGATAAGGGCAATCATAGGGACATACAGGGGTCATGAGAAGAGATAGCTAATCCAGAAAGGCTTCCTGGAGGAGATGGTATTTGGGCAGGATATTGAAGGATAAATAGAAATGTGATGGGGTAGGGTAAAATAGTCCCATTAGAAGAAATGGCATGTGTAAAAGTGTGCAGGCAAGAAAGGAATGGCACAGCCAAAGGGAGTGGTTGGCATTAATTACGTGGGGATAGCCTATAGGGTTCATGGAGGGCAGTATTAGGAATGGCAGCTGGAAATACTGGTTGAACCTAAATCAGAGAAGACCTCAGTGCCATGCCTTAGCATAGCGTGCCTATGCCCCCTGGTAGTTCTTTTCCTAGTTGGGCAGGGACTGAGGCTGAATGCTGTGCCTGAAGTAGAGAGGGTGGCAGAATGCCCCCTAAAAGCAGGGCTCTGTCCATCCCTTTGGAGTGGAACTCTCTGGTACAGAGCCTTGTCTCCCTATCAGACCAGAATTCCCTGGGGTCGGGTCCTTTCTCCATTTACACTAGGGTTGTCTGGGTGAGAGCAATGTTCCCCAGGGGCTGGACTGGACTGCCTCTCTTGAACGAAGGTTTACGAGAGTAGGGATCCCTCCCCAGGGTTAGCACTTTGGACTCTGCAGTTTGAGTCCCATATAGAAGCACAGGAGGTGCCAGTGAGGCTGGTGTCCACTCCCCCGCTCCCTTCTCTAAGCTCTGCACCCTGATGCCAGGCTGTGTCAATTGGGAGGAAAGGGGGCCCAAGGAGAACATCTCTTAATTCCAACAAAGGTTCCTGTGTGCCAGCAGTGACCCAGGTCCTCTATCTGGGATTATAGGTCCCTGCTGCCTTGTCTTTCCACATCCAGTCAGGGCTTCTGAGTCAGACCTGTTTTCTCCTTTTACACTGGGGCTTCCTGAGAAGCCCTATTGCCATTTAGACAAATGTTTCTTGGAGCAGGGCCCTGTTTTCTTCCATCTGACTGGGGCTCCTAAGGGCAGGACTCTGTCTCTCCTCAGACAGAAGCTTCTGGGGGAGTTCTTTCTCTTTCCTATCACAAAGGATATCCATATAGAGCTAGGATGTTACCCTCAGGCCCCCTCTTGCTGTGATCTTTTGGGACTGTGTGATTACTCCCTTCCTCTTTGCCCAAGGCACTCACAGGTAATGTCTGCCTGTCTCTCTCTGGGTCTGATACCAAGGTTTGGCAGGACTGAATAGTTATTTGCTCAAGGGATCCTGGTTTTGAAGTCTTCAGGGGATTTGGGGCTATGTCTCTGGGTCCCTCATGAAATGAAACCACATAGGATACCTCTTGATGAACGAGAAGCTTCAGAAATGCTCAGAGCCCACCAGAACCCAGGTGACCTTGGCATCACTCCTTAAAACCCAACTGTAGAAGGCCCATTCCCTGACACCTGTGCCTTCTGGCTTCAGTTAGGGGCAGTGGACACAGAGGGAACCAAATACAGTTCAGGCTTCTCTTCTCCCCTCCCAGGGAGGGGGAGGAGTTAGCACCAGGCAGGCCCCTCTAAGCTTTCATCTACCCCCTCCTCACCTGGTATCTGTCTGAGTGGTGCAGGTCCTCAGTGGCAGAGGAGTGTGGTGACGCTGTTGGAGACTCTCCTTCTCTCTTGATGGAAGCAGACAACAGGAGGGACTGGAAGAAGAAAAGGGACATGTCGCCTCAGGCCAAATGAGACCTGCAGTCAGTCAGTCCCCTAGACTTCCTAGTGCAACGGAGCTTTGGGGAGAGGGGCAGAGAGGAAGGCAGAGGGATAGTCTCAGCCACTCTTGAGAAGGCAGGCAGGTGTTGGGGTCCCGGGGGTATGGTGGTGGAAGAGGATGGCTTGATTCTAGAAACAGGTAGAGAACTTCAAGAGGGTCCAAACCTCCCAGACCCCAGGTAATCTCTGCCCCGGTGGGGCAGGGCTCCCTGCCCACTCCCAGTGGGCTGAGATGATGTATGCTTTGTTCTCCCTTAGCAAGCAGAGACTCTGGGACCCCCCCTGAAGGGTTGGGGGCAAAGCCACATACCTGCTGCCCTGCCTGCCCCTAATACAGGCTGACGGCAGCCCTGCCATGGAGACAGTAAATTAAATAGTATGTATGAGTTTCCTGCATGCAGCTAGGGATGTACGCTGGGTCCATTTATCCCTGCGCTGCGGCAGTGACCCCAGCAAGAACCCCAGCAGAACTAACCCCCCCCACGTCAATCCTGTGCAGCCTCTCCTACATGCGCCTGCGGTTTAGATTAATAAACTGTCTGCTTTACATTGTGTGCGAGCGCCACAATTCTAAATACCACATGGCACGTTCAGCCGGCTCTTGCCAAGGCCTGTTCAGCTGCAAATGGGGGGCCTGGAGGCCTGAAAGCAATCCCTACTTCCTTCCCCCACCCTTTCCAGCCTGCACGGCTCGGAGCCGGAAGCATACAATTCCCTAGGAGGCCTCCCCAGCCTAGAAACCATGCCAAATCGCCAGTGACAGCCCAAAGAAAGCAATTTGGGAAAGATGGAGCAGCCATTTATCCTTCATCTCCGACCGAGCCTTAGGATGTGACCCGCATGCGGTGGCCAAGCTGCACATCCTCAGGCAAGGGCCCTGGGAGGGGAGGGGCAGCTGCTGGCCTGGCAGGGCTCCCTGACTCAGCCTCTCCCCAAGAGCTGGCGGAGGAAAGAGCCTGGGAAGGGCCTGCAACTTGGAGCCCTTTCTTCACCCAGCCAGGCAGGCCCAGTGCAGATTAAGGTGGGCTTTCAGGCAATGTCCTTCTCCTTCTCTGGTCCCAGGGAGGATGCTGAGGAGGGGAAACAATGTGGGGGTCTCTGCCCCCCGCCACGAGAAAGCTCCCTCTTGTGTGCTTTCTCTCTCTCTCTCATTCTCTCTAGGTTAGAAGCCCTGAGAGGCCCCAGCATTACACCTGGGGCAAGCAGAATAAAAAAAGGTCACTGGCGCTTTTTAAACATGGACCAAAAAGCAGTAAAATGTGTTTTGAAAAAAAAATCCCGGCATTAAATCATGACTTTTTGCCTGGCTCTTCGCCTCATTAAAAGTGGCCTTTTGGAAGGTAAAATTATCATTGTAAGCGATAAGATCTTTAAGAAAATAATTCACGGCTTCTTCACCCTTTAATATGATAGCCGCCACCGGCTAATTTTTTTCTTAATGGCAATGAGGCCATCAATCTTGTCTAAGGCCCCCTCGCCCTCTCCTCCTCCTCCCTCCCTCCTTCTCCCTGTCCTCTCAGTCTCTGGCTTGAACCTTCTACCTCACGCCTCTTCCACCCATGGCCCACTTCCCTACAGCCTCAGCCACAGGCCGGGGATAGACCCTGAAATGGTCAGCTTTGGGGGCGTGAGCATGAATCTGGAAGTGGGTGAGCCGGGGTCCTTGCCTCTGAGTCTGATTATCAACATGCCTGTGTCCGTGGTGGCAGGATCCACACATGTTTTAAGACCTCCTGTGTGAGTATTCTGACCTCGGTAGTGTGTGCATGTGCATATGCGTGGGGCCAGGTATGGTCGTGGATTGCATCTGTGTTCATCCTTCGAGCACAGGCCTCACTGGGGTCCAATGCCTAGCCCTGACAGCCATGCTCAGGTGTCAGGTGTCAGGTGGCAAGGGCTGGCCTACCTTCCTTAACCACAACCACTGAATGCTGCAGGCATCCGCGGGTGGGTGGCTCCCCACCTGCATGGTCCACAGCTGCGTGGCAACACCCACCTTTTCTCTTTAGGGCCGGAGGACTTTGCTTCCTTGGGCAGGGCCTACATCTGTCTCTGCCCCTCATTCTGTCCAACTTTCTGTGTTGAGTGATTTCCTGAATGAAGGTGCAAAATCCACTCCCACCCTTTCTGAGGCCTCCGGGGAAGTTGGGTCAACCCTTGGAGGTAATATATTATCACTCTGGCTCCTTTTCTCCAAACTGCCCTCTCAGATGTCACCAGTGCCTTTAAGGCTTCTTAATGCAATGGTTCCCTTCTCCAGACTTTCTCTCTTCAACTGCTGACCACCCCATACGTTTGGAACTTTTCTCCCCTAAGAGTCTGGGGTACCAGGCTTTCCTGGGCCCCTCCTAACTTGTGACCCCTCCTCCTCTACCCCTTTTCTGGTGCCTATACCTTATCTTGACCCCCCAGTGCAGGGGTCCCCAGATTCTCTAGTTGGCTTTCACTCTAATTTCTCTGTGCACGCCTCCTGACTGATTTCATCCATTTCTGAAGCTTTAACACTCACTCCTCACTCCCTATAAAAAGGGCCAGGGTTTCCTGCCTTTATGAGTCATTTTGAGAACTCTTAAGAAAGGATGTTGCCTTACTGAGGGTGAGGAAGGGGACACTCAGTGAGTAGGGTCTAGTTCTCCTCCTCAGATCCCCACTCCCTCAAAATCATCACCTTTGGGGAAGCAGTACCATCTGCCTCTGGGGCCACCTATGGGAGTTCTTGGTACAAATCATGTCATTGTGCTAAGGCCTCTCTGGCCCCTCCTTTGAACCAGCCACTTGCCCTTCATTCTTCCTTTCTCTGTCTGATGCTTTCAAACCTCTCTCCCATAGTATCTGTTTAGAGGGGGCAGATTGTCTCCCCAGATGAACCCAACATCCTCCCTGGCTCCCTGCTGCCCTCAGGACAAAGTACACACACACACACACACACACACACACACACACACACACACACCCCATGGCCTGGCTTTGAAGGCCAGTGCACTCTCTGTCTTGACCTGCACTTCTGTATTTTTCTTTACCTGCTACAGCTCACCTTCCTCCTTTGAGTCTTAATGTCCGAGCCCCCCATGCCCCCAGGTCATTCTTAGCTTTGACCCCTGTCCTGACTGGAAGAGGAGAAGTCAGATGAACATACTCTGGCTCATGCTCAGACTACACACACACACACACACACGCACACACACACGCACACACACTCAAGCACACAGGTTAGCCCTCCGCCTCAGGCTGACGATCAAACCCTGGAGACGGTTGGGCATCCAGGAAGAGCTCCTTTTCCTCGAGAGGAATCAGTTATGGGTAGGCCTAGGTTAGGATGGGTAGGAGGAAAACACACAATTGTCCACCTACCTTGGGGGTGCCTGGAGCCATGGCATCCTTCAGAAGGGAATTCTTGCTGCCAAGAAAGAAGAGAACAGGGTGACCATCCCACTTGCTGCCCAGGGAATGCAAGAGAAGAATAGCAAGAAGACCCCAAAAAGAGAAGGCATAGCCAGCTTAGCCCAGCCCCGTGCAGCCAAGCTCTATCAAGGCCATTCAACCCCAGCTGGCCCTGACTAGCTCAGCCTCCATCAGGGACCCGTGGCAAGAGCTGGGAGGGGGACATAAGACACTAGGCCTGGTAGGCTGCCTCGTGAATCTGAGGAAAGAGGCTTTACCTGACTCCTGGTATCAGCCCTGAGGATTCTGCATATCCTGGATGCCCCCTTCCCTCCACCTCCTGTCCCCAGCCTGCTCTTAGCTCCTATGGGATTGGGGTGATGGAGCTGACATGGCTCTTGTCAATTCTCCCTCCAACACGCTGCAAACTGCGTTAGGCCAGGAATGATCTCCCCCTGATTCAATTTGTCAGCCCCAGGCCCTCCGGCATCGGGCGCGGCAGGCGGGCGGGAGCTGGGCCCTGAAATATGGTGGGCGGCTCGGAGCAGGCGGGGGCAGGGGCGGGAGGTGATGGATGGGCTGTGGGGGAGGCGAGGACTGTGTTTAATAACAAAATTGGTATGCAAGGCCACATCCCGCGCTAAGCATGAGTGATCCAGAGCCACAAAGTATTACAAATCCCTGCTAAACAGACGCTGACAATGGAACAAGACGTATCAAATCAGATCCACTTCAGAAACATTAATATCCCTGTTCCTGTCCCTCCCTCCCTGCTGCCCCCACTGTGCTCACCACATCTGTGCTCACACATTCATGCACGTGCACTCACACACACATACAAATACATGCACACAGAGACGCTGGCTGATACATGCAGGAGGCAGACACAGCCCATTGACACAGGGTCCCTGCACAGACACGCACAAGCTCTGCAGGGACAGCACGCCCACAGAGCTGTCCGTAGGGCACGAAAGACACACAGACACACACCCAAGGCAGAATGCGTGGGGCACGCACGGACTCACGGGGCATGGACCCAGGGAACACCCACAGGGTCAGACGAAGACACACCCAGTAGGTGAGCAAAGGCTTAGGTGGATTCAGATAAAGTCGTCGTCGTCCCCCAGGGGACGTTTGGCAATGTCTGGAGACCTTTCTGATCATCACCAATGGGGGCCCAGAGTGTGCTACTGGCATCTGGTGGGTAGAGGATATTAACCATCCTACAGTGTATGGGACAGCCCCTCCCAACGAAGAATTATCTGGCCCCAAATGTTAATAGTGCTGAGGTTGAGAAACCCTGGCATAAAGGCAAATACACTGTCCTACTGTCCATAATTCTGTCAACAGTCACTCAGACCCATGTGGTCACACCCAGAGGCTCAAACATGTTGTAAATAAAGACCCATTCACAATAGTCCCCCAGACCTGGGTGAAGAGCTGCTCAGGCACCAACAACCACAGAAATACGTGCATGGATGCAGACACCCACATGCACGGACACGCACCCACACACGCAGACACATGTGGACACACACCCACACAGACACACGCATCACAGTGCAGAGGCCACCAGGGTCAGCAGCGGCATGAGCCTAAGGTCTGAGTGTAAACGCAGAGCTGTCTGCCTGTGTGATCACACGGTGTGGGCATCACAGACTGGGAAGGACAGCCAGACCAGGTTCCACTCGGTTCCATTTGGTTCCTGAACAGTCCCTGTATTCTTGCTCCCAGCCAAGCCCTGATCTAGGCAATGCGGATACAGAGAAGAAACTGAGCTGCTCTTGAGGAGCGACTAGTTGGGGACTTCATGACTTTGAGCCTTCCTTCACTCAGTCAACAAGGACTGACATCCCATTGCACCTGTGTCTGGACAGGTACAGAAATGAGGCATCTACTGTGTACCAGGGTTCTCACTGGACCCCTGGCCTGAGCTCTGAGCTTTGTCTGAACAGGATCAGGTTGGGACCGAAAAGGAAAGAGTGAACAATGATTGTGCACCAACCACATGGGACGGGTCTGGCAGGTATGCGCCAGGTACTCTATATGTGTTCTCTCTTTAATCTTCACAAAAACTTTACAAAGTTCACTAGCAGAGGTTAAATGACACCTCTATGTTCACACAGTCCATGTAGGGTTTAGGGATTTGAGTTCCTGTTGGACCGAGTCCGAAGTGCTGCTTTTCCATTGCTCACACTACTTCCCTAAAGATACTCAGGGGTTAGGCTGGAGGACAGAGCTTGGAGTTCTTTTTCTCTACTTCGGGAACATCCCACTGACACTGGGCTTTAGTTTGCTCTGCTGGTGAGTAGAAATGAGGACATCTAGGGTGAGAATGTCCAACTTCTCCCTTTGCCAATACTCTTCCCTCCCCCTTAAGTTGGATTGGTCCTGCCTTAGGCTCCTTCCCTCTCTCTGAGCAAGTGCCCTGCCCCCCCCCACCTTTCTTCCAACAACCTGATTACCTCTGACTGTGCTTGGTCCCCCAGGGACAGGAGTCTGGTGAAAAGCCTGCCACCGAAAGGGGAGGTCAGAGCCCGAGCTACAGGCCAGGCCGACTGGCTCCTGCCCAGCCCACCAACTCCTCTGCCTTCCGTCCTTCCCTGTTTCCACAGCCCGCCCCCAACGATTTCACTCCCTTCTCAGTCACTCGCTGCCTAGTGATCCATGGGTTTTAAATTATAACTGGGACCCAGGAAACGCGTTCCTAAGTACAATATTCATGGGCTGGGCTGACACTTTTAATTAAGGTGATTTACACTGAATTATCCTTGGAAATAAAGAAATGGTGTGCTGCCTGGGAATACCATCATCACCGGCCGCCTTTGTAAGTTACACTTCGTTTTAATCTATTTGGGGAATTGTTTATCTAGTTCATTACCCAACCAAACACCGAGGCCGGCCTTAAATAAGGCTTAAGTGGGGGTGGGGGCACTGCCATCTCCATACCCCGCCTCTCTAGAGTCCCCTAGCCTCCCTGTGGCTCCTTTCAGGACTTTGAAAGCACTGACCAGAGAGCTGGCTTCCCATCCTAGAGGCCAGGTCTCAAAGTGGCTTTGGAAGCCTCCCAGGAAAGGTCCCCAGGCTCAGGCCTCACCAAGCCGCACCTCACTTGCACCTCTGTGCCATCTCTCCATGCCTAGGGCTCTTTCCTTTCTCTGGGTGGAAACTCCTCCCTGAGGGCCACAGAGAAGTCTGGGGGGTCACTCCCCACAACCCTGCAATCTTCAGCCCCCTGTATGTTGCTGCCTGTCTGCACACAGCCAGTCTCTACCCCATCACCATCCCTGAGACATCTTAGGCTTAGCATGCCCAGAGCCCTGTCCATTGTCTCCTCCTTTCCTCAGAAACTTCCTTCTCTGCCATCATCACCCTTCTGGTCACCCAGGTCAGAAGGCTCTTCCTAACAAGTACCCTGTGAGTAATCACCTAAGTTCTCTTGCTTCTTCCTCCACCAGTTTCTCATCATTCCCTCTTCTCCGTTCCCACGGCCACTGCCATTGTCCCAGGTCAGTGGGTCAGCTCATCATCTGTCCCTTGGACCCTGCCCAAAGTCATTTGTCTCTCTGCTTCGACCCCCAATTCATGCTCCACACTGGCCTCCAGAGCGATTCTCCACTTCTGCAATCTGGTCAAGGTTCTTGCGGCTCACCAATATTCTGACTCCCCCTCTGCATCTAGGACAACCCTCCAGGCCTGAAAGCCCCCTACAATCTGTCCTTAATCTAACTATGCCCTCCTTGTTCTAACTAGCTGAGTCCTGGGGTCTATTTGCACTCCTGTGCAGGACTGAGAAAGGGGAGGCTGGGCTGAAGGACGGTGTGGGGCCACAGCCTCTGATCTCAAATGTCAAAGTACTTTGAAAAGTAGACGTGCTTTGCCAACAGGAGTTCTGAGTCTTCTTCCCGTAGGTGTCTGTGTGCCCATGTATCTGTGGGAATGAGTGTGTGTGTATGTGAGCATATCTCGTGTGCTGGAATGTGGGCGTGGACGGGTGCCTGTATGTCATGTACACGCGTTTGCCTGTGTCCGTAAAAAGCAGCCAGCCCTAGTTTGGGAGCCAGGAGGTCCCTGCTTCTGTGTGTGAGTCCTCAGGTGTGTCAAATAGCAGCCTGCTGCGGGTGGGGGTGGGGCTGGGGGTGGGGGGAAGGTTGCTGCTCTGTGCTGTTGGGCAAAGGGAAGCAGAAGGCACAACACCAGGCCCATCCTGAAGAACTTCTCGGGGAGCAGCCATGTGGCAGGGACGGAGGGAGGCGTCCCAGGTGATGGAGAGGCACCCTGCAGCAGCGTCCACAGGCTCCGGAGCCCGCTAAGCTGTGGGAGGGGTGGGAGAGCAGAGGCAAAGGCAGAGTAAGAGCAGGAAGGGGAAAGTTGGAGGGAAGAGAAGGGAGGGGAGCAGGGAGCAGGGAGCAAGCAGTGGAAGGGAAAGGAGAGGACTGGAGAGCTGGGCAGGAAGGCTCTGGCCACGTGCCATGGATGGGGGATGCCCTCCATGCCAGCATGCCCAGGCACACACAAGCTCTGCCCTCCTGCAGGACTCAGTTTCCCCATCTGTGAAATGGCTGGGCAAAGGTCCCATTCAGCTCAGGGAGCCGGTGGCAGGGAGAGGGGGGTGGGGTGGGGGGGTTGGGGGGGTAGGAGTCTCAGGAGCCCAGGTGCCACATCTTTTCCCCCACTTCTTCAGCTCTCCTCCTGCCTCCCAGACAGCGGACAGGGGCGGGGCAAGGGCAGCCAAAGCTGGGGCCCTCCCCGCGCTACCCGGGCTCTGCGGCGCCCTCAGCCCGGAGGGAGCTGACACGCTCCTTGGGAATTTATCACGCACCCAATTACAATGTTAATTGGCAAGTTCCTGAAATCAATTAATTCGCAAATTTTTTCCAATTAAAAATCCAGATAAATCACGAGGGCGGCGGCGGCCGGTCCAGCCCGCAGTCCGGTGGGCGCAGCGGCCGCAGGGAGGGGAGGGCGGGGGAGGGGAGGGGAGGGGGCGGCGGGCGCGGCTGCCCTTGAACGCCTTTGCCGGCCGGTCGGACTGTCAGCGCGCCGGGCGCGGCGGGGCCGAGACAGATAAAACCATCGACCCGTCGCCGCCAGCGCTTCGGCTTTATCGATCCGACGGGAATTTCACTTGCTGTGCAGATCCCGCTGTCCGGCTGTCAGACACCGGGTGGGGGGGGGGCGTGCCAAGGGTTAGGGGGTGCTGGGGTGGGCCTGGACGTGAGGGGCACAGAAGTGGGGGACGCAAGACACAGCCGTGAGGGGCGGAGCAGATGTGGGAGCTCTGGGTGGGGAAACGGACACGGGGGTAAGGGTGTGGAAGTAGGGGGTGCTCTGACGAAATATGGGGGGGCGACTGGTGCAGGATCACGGCTGGGGGGCACTTCTGTGGGTAGATGTGGACTCCCTGGGCTGTGCAGGGGTGGGGCCACAGGGACTAGGCTAGAGTGTGGCCCCCACTGAGGAGGCAGAAAGAGAGCTTGGGCCCCCATTTTCCAGATCCTTAGGGGTCCACAGCTTTTACAGGGCGCTGCAGGTCCCTCCACACACCTCTGCCTCTATTCTCTGTTCTTATTGAGGGGAAGTCCTCCATTGGAAGCAAATTACCCAGAAACCCTCCCAGACAGCCAAGGTGTGGAAAGATTGCGGAAAGATATTTCTTTCCCGCTGTGCCCCTTTTAGGCTAGTCCCAGGTGTGTGTATGCCGGGAGCGGTTAAGAGCATGGCACCACAGTCAGATTGCTTGGATTTGAATCTTATCTTTACCACTTTATGGGCTGTGCAACCTTAGAGAAGCCACTTAGCCCCTCTGTTCCTCAGTTTCCCCATCTGTAAAATGGAGTTAATAATTTTTTATTACCTACCCTAGAGGGTTGTTGTGAAGATTAAATACATTAATGCAACGTAGAGTACTTGGCATATAGCGAGTGTTCAAACAGGATTATTATTTTATCATTTGTATAGTCTTCTGTGCTAGTTTAAGTATTCTCACAAATTCTTTGATATTCCTCCTGTCAAGAAGTAGAGCTTATAGAGTTTAATTCTCTCTTGAGTGGGGGCTGGCCTTGGTGACTTGCTTCTAATGAAGAGAATAAAATACACTGGAAGCAATATTGTATGACTTCTGAGACTAGATCATATAAGGCATTGTGGCTTCCTCCTGAGTCTCTCTCTGGGATCACTTCCTCTGTGGGAAGTCAGCAGCCATGTCAGAGAGAAACTCAAGCTGTCCTACGGAGAGACCCACGTGTGGAGGAACCATCTTGGGAATGGCTCCCGAAGTCACTGGCAGACTTTCGGATGACTGCAGTCTTGGCTGACATCCTAACTGCAGCCTCATGAGAGACTGAGCCAGAAGCTACAACTACCCACAACTACCCAACTAAGCTGTTCCTGAACTGATGGTCCATAGACACTGTGGATAATAAATGTTTGTTGTTTCAAGCCGATAGGTTTGAGGGTAATTGCAGCACAGCAACAGATAACTAATACTTCCTTCAAAATTCAGCTCAGGCCGCCCCTCCCATAGGAGGTCTGCTCTGCTCTGAGCTGGGGTTGGCGCTTTCTCCATGCCCCACAGTTCTTCCCATCGAGCAGCCTCTACCCCTCATGGTTTCTATGGCCCCGCTCCCCTTACTCTCAAGCAGTGAGCTTCTGGGGGTGGGACCCGTTCGGGTTTACCTCTGGGTCTCCTGCACCCTGCAAGGGGGATTAGGTGAGACAGTAGAAGGAAGATCAGTCAAGTTTGATGACTTGGACTGAACAAGGGGTGGGGTGGGGTTGGGAATAGTGGGGAAGGCTGTTCCCTGGCAGACGTATCTTCCAGAGAGGGCTGCAACCAACCATGTCTCCTATCCCATGTGCTCTCCTATAATATGACCGTGCCACTCTCCCATCAAAAGGTGGGGTGTATGTTTGCTCCCCTTCAGTCTGGCTGGGCTGATACTGCCTCGACCAATAGAGACCAGCAGAAGTGGCATGAAATGACTTTCGAGGCTAGGTTGTAAAAGGTGACGCAGCTTCCATCTCGTTGGCTGGAACATTTGCTTGAGCGCCCTAAGCTGCCACATAGAAAATCCAACTACCCGGAGGCTGCCAGGCTATGAGCAAGCCCAGGCCACATGGAAGCCAAGTGTAGGTGCTTTGGTCACAGCCCCAGCTGAGGTCCCAGCTGACAGCCGGAATCAATCACCAGACATGTGAGTGAAGGGGGCTCCAGATGATCCCAGCTCCCAGCCATTGAGTCTTCCCAGCTGGAGCCCCAGACATCCTGGAGCAGACACAAGCCATCCCCTCTGTGCTCTGTCTGAATTCCTGAACCCACAGATTCCATGAGTACAATGAAATGGTTGCTTTAAATTGCTAAGATTTGGGGTAATTTGTCACACCCTTGCTCTGTCCCTTTGATAACCTGGCTCCTCTTTTAGGCCCTCAACGAGGCTCCATCTGGTCCTTCAGGCAGGGAGAAGGGAGGTAGGGTGGAGCATGGGGGGACCCGCCCAAGCCCATTCTTGATTGTCACCTTTCAGACCTTGAGATTCATAGAGAAGGTAGTGCTTACTCCCCTGGATGGCGGCACAAGGCCACACTGCTGGGCAGCCTACCAGGCCCAGTCCCTGCTTCTGCTACCCTACCTGGAGGCTTAGCATGTCAGTGCAAGGCCCGTGGCCGTGGCTCATCCCTTTCCAGCTCCTCTTGTGCCCTTTTGAGGCTGAGGACTGAAGAGGGGTCACCCTCTTCCCATCTCCGAAAATACAGCAAGAAGGGAAAGGCATCACCATTTTGCTGGAGGATCCGAGGACTGACGGCAGAGTAGAGGAGAGTAACAGGAGGGCCTTGCCTTCTACCTAGAGGCCGGGGACTGGGCCAGGCGGCTCTTCCGGGACCTGGCATCTAGAACCGTGAGTGGAACCGTCTGGCAGGCAGGCTCCCCCGGTTGGTGGCTTACCTGGCAGGCAGCTGGGCCAGCTGTTCAAGTTCTTGCTCCATATGCTCCTGCAACTCACTGGGCCTTAGCAGGACCTGGCAGATGGGGCAAATAGGGGCCTGGCTGTCAAACAAAGCTGCTGCCTTTTTCTTACCTGGGGAGGGAAGAAGAAGAGACAGACAGATAAGCTGGGCTAGTCTGTGGACGGAAACCCAGTGTCCCAATCCTCCAGTCCGAGCCTGCTGTCTCCCAGGGCTTCCTGGCCTAGAGGAGGGTGGAGCCCGAGGGTCTCAGAGACCAGGACCATTCACCCTTCTTTGTGGCTCTGGGCCACGAATGACACCTCCTTAGCCGGCTGCCCCTCTGGGAAATCTGTCGGGACACAATCAATGCTCTGTGCAATCAAAGCTGGATCACTTCGTTTCATACAGGTTAGTGAAGGTCTTGGGCCATCACCCAGAATATCCAGCGCCCCCTCTGTCTCTCCTTTCCTCTCTGCTTTCATATTCCCCAAATCTGGAGAAGGAAGAAAAGAGGGAGAAAGAGGATTCATTCCTGCATTCATTCAACAAACATTGTCTGGGGTCTACTCTGAACCAGCCCCGGTGCAGAGCAGTGGGGCCACAGAATATAATCAGATCTAGTCCCTGCCCTTGAGGCCCTCACAGTCGAGGGGGAACGACCAGAAAGGACCCATGTGACTTCTCGGGTAGTGTTCTCTCCTGGTTCCTCACCTTCCCAGGATTCTGCCCATAGCCTCTCCTCTCCCTGTTCTGCATGCTGGATGCTCTTCTTCCTTCTTACGGCCCTAACTCCCATCTGTGCCCTGTAGATTCCAGAATCTGTGTCTCTGCCCCCAGATCCCTCCCTGGTTCTCTCAGCCTCTGTATCCAAGTGCCTAACGGACAGCGATGCCTGGATGTCCCCCAAGAATCTGAAAGTCAACAATCCAAAAACAAGTCCTTCAGCTTCTTCACCCCTTGCAAAACTGCTCCTCTTCAGCAGTGCCCATCTTAGTTAATGACACCAACACCTTAGTCACCCAAGCCGGGAAACTTCGCCTCCACTGGGGCCCCTTCCTTTGCCTTACTGTCCCTCCCACATTCATTTAACCACCAGGTCCTGTCCATTCTGCTTCTTCAATATTCCTGGAATCTATATTCTCCCTGTTTGGGTCTCACTACCTCTTACATGGATAACCTCATTGGCCTCTTGTGAGCCTAACAGATTCTGGGTTTCCCCCTCCCAAATACCCTTCAAATTGTATGGGAATACAAGTGGGTATTGTGCTGGCTTATGCTAGCTTGGGGGGCCAGCTGGGAGCCTGCACTCTGTCCCCACTGTGTCCCAGCTCTGTCACTGTCTCTGTCGCTGATGGTGACCAGAGCACACTATTCTAGGAAGGAGGCTGAAGGTTGCCTAGTGCATGCCTCTTGGGGAGCCTAAACCCTCTCCCTTGTCACTGTTGCCACCCAGTGCTCCTCTGCCCTCTGCTTAAGGCATGGGGTTGAGGAGGCCTATTCATCCAGAAACATCCTTGCCTATCTATGTAAACGTCGACTGTAGAAAGACTTCTTTAGCTTCAGCCAAGATCTTTCTCCCTGCTTCTTCTTCCCACTGTTGCCCAGAGAGGGTCAAAATTAGCTTTCAGAGAGATAAAGGCCATGCCAGTAATGATGGTGGTTGAGCTGGGTTGCCAGATTAAATATAAGATGCTCAGGGCCGCCTGGGTGGCTCAGTCGTTAAGCGTCTGCCTTCGGCTCAGGTCACGATCCCAGGGTCCTGGGATCGAGCCCCGAGTCGGGCTCCCTGCTCTGCGGGAAGCCTGCTTCTCCCTCTCTCACTCTCCCTACTTGTGTTCCCTCTCTTGCTGTGTCTCCCTCTGTCAAATAAATAAATAAAATCTTTTAAAAAAATATAAGATGCTCAATTATATTTGAATTTCAGTCAGCAATGAATACTTTTTCAGTATAAGTATGTCTCAAATATTGCATGGCATATACTTATGCTAAAAGTTACTCATTGTTCTTCCAAAAATCAAATTTACCTGGAGGTCATATATTTTTATTTGCTAACTCTAGCAACCCCATGCCTGAAGGAGCTCCCTGTTCAGCTGAGCACAGGAACACACCTCCCTTTGACACAAGGTTGAGGATGGTCACGGCTCTCCTGGATGTCCACACTGAGTCATCTGAGAGCTCAAAGGAGGGAGTAGTTCATTCTGGGTGTGTGTTTTGAGGAGTGCAAAAAGAGAAATCTTAACCAACGAAATGAAATTTAAGTTGCACCTTAGAAGTGTTCCAGGCAGAGAACTGGGAGCAAAACAATGAGTTGTGACTTTCTTGTGGGCAGGGACCATTTCTTATTCAACTTGATATTTATAGACAATTGAAAACAGACCTGACATTGACTAGATGTGCAGTAATGAAGCAAAGGAGAGGAAAAGAGGAAGGGAAAGGCTGTAGGAAGAAGAGCAGATCATCCTAGAAGCCAGATGATCTTTGCAGAGCTGGGAGGTCCACTGTGGAGGCTTGGTGTGGGCCAGGGTAAGGTAGGTGTGGCTCTAGTCTGTGTGGCTAGGTCTCTGAGCAGGGGAAGGGGCCCTACTGATCATATGCCTTGCTGGCTATGCCTCAGGTGCTCAGAGGACAGCTGGAAGGCAGTTCTGAGTAAAAGAAGCAGATGTGGCCTGGTCTGGAAGATGGGAGATGAGGATTCTAGTCTCAGCTCTGCCTCGAACTTCATTCGGCCCGAGAATCTTAGAGGTGAGTGAGACCCTAGAAATTCTGCAGGCCAATACCTTTGTTTTACAGGTGGGGAAACTGAGTCTCTGAACTGGATAGTGATCCCTGTACTCAGCTCATGATCTCAATGCTTCATTTATTTATTCACTCAGCAAACATTTATTAAACAATTATTTTACTTCAGGCATTATTCTAGGAGAAACTGGAGTTCAGAGATAAATAAAACACATTCTTGGCCTGAAGGAGATCACAAAGTAAGAGGAAAGCCAAAGAAGGGTCAGTGGGTCCAGTCAGTGCTGCCCTGGCCAGGGCTGCGGGAGGTGGGAACGGGAGCTCCAGGGTGGAGGCTGGAGGGACCAGAGGGTGGTTGGTAGGGTCCAGGGGGAGGCCGTGCCTGATGGAAGCATGAGGGGTGAATAAGGGAGAATTGATAAGGCTGTTAAAATGGATCATTGAGGCAGGGCCTGGGGCATACCTGGGGGAAATGGTAAGGGAGGAGACCTGACTAAGCAGAGGATCCAGGGCATGGAGCTGAGGTGGAAAAATCAGGGTTTCTGCCCCTTTTAGCCTGGGCCACCAACTCTGGCTCTTAGGGATTCCTAGAGCCCAGAGTCTTCCCTCCAAGGCTGGGACCAGGACTCAGCATTCCCATTTACTTGTTCTCAGTTCATCTGCTTTGCTGCCACAGAGATCTACTTTTCTGAGCTTGGCCTCAGTTTCCCCATCAGGACAATGGGCCCTCTTCCTGGCTTCAGCTTTGGGAATAGCATTGACAGGGATCAGCAGAGGGACCCTGAAGCTCATGCCCTCCATCCCACCCCCATTTTCTCAGGGGTTAGAGTGGCAGGTGTCAGCCTGGCCATGGGCCCCCTGCTTCCCCTCCCCCGCTGTGTTCCCTATAATTTTATATTGAGACCTGTGGTCATGACGTGGGTTTTACTGCACTAACGACATGGCCTGCCCAGGTTTAATGACAAAATCCATACTCTGGCCCTGGGCCTGCTCCTCGTTTGCATAATTCCCAGAATACAGCTCCCTGAAGCTTTTGACCTGGGCCATTACAGTGGCCATAAAACGGGCCATAAAACCGCTGGGAATGGCCAAGAGGAGGGGGCTGTGGTCTTGCGGGGGTGGGAACAAAGTCCTCAACCCCCTACTCTTCCAAGGCCTGAAAGTAGGCATCCTGGCCCTTCTCTTCCACAGTTCCCAGAATCTGAGCGTCCTCAGGCTGGAGAGACCTCTGGAAATCCCTAGTTCAGCGGCCCATCTGATGTAGGAATCCCTGGAATCCCTTCTGCAAGGCCAATGTGCCAGCATCGCAGGTAGGCAGACCGAGCCCTCCAGAGGCAGGCTGTCAGAAAGCATCTTCTCCTTGAGCATCCCTCACTCCTGCCCCTGCCCACCCCCCCCCCCCAAGCTGGCCAGGCCCTTTGCCACAGGTGGGTGTAGGTCATGCGGGCCTAGGTTGAATCTTGTCTCTCTTCAGGAGGCTTAGCTCCATAGGGAGGTCAGGAGGCAGGCTGAGCAGCGTAGTGGGGAGACGTGGGAAGCATGAGGGGCTGGGGACAGGGACTGGGACGGGCTGTCAGTGCTAAAGATGATGAATGGGGGAGGTGAGGTGGGAGGCCCAGTGTTATCGGCGGCGGATGGCGGTGCGGGCGCTCGCCGCTCCTGTTAATCCCCGGGCGCTGCCTCAGCCCTTGCACTGATAACGAGGAAATGGGACTGACAACAATTTTTAGCTGAGAGATTCTTCACCAAAATGCCAGGCGGCCCGAGGTCTGACAGCGCCTGATTGAGTGTGTGAGTGTGTGGGGGGAACGCCGGCGGCCCCCTCCCCTCCCATGCAAAGATGGATCGCTCATTCCGCCTCCCGTCCACATTCATTACGGCGCCTCCCCCCCGCCCCGCCCCGCCCCCACTGCGCCTGCCACCTCCACTTTCCCGCCCGCCGCAGGGAGCCCCCGGAGCCCGAGGGGAGCAGGGAGCGGAGGGGCCCGACCCCGTCCTCAGCCTTCCGTGCACGGCACCTCAAGCTCCAAGAGCCAGAGGCGACGACAGGGTCAAGCTCCCTAGCTGTGTGACCTCCATGAGGTCCCCTTCGCGTTCGGAGCTGCTTAGAATACCTGCCCACCCAAATCGGTGAGGTTCCACCCGGAAGTGACTGGCCGCAGGCTGTGAAGACGGATAGGCACGCCGAGGAGAGCGGAGCGCTCAAGCCAGGTAGCCTTCTCCTCGCCGGGGCCAGGCTCCCACCGGTCGGGCCCTGAGGTCTTGGAACTGGGCCTTAGGCACCTGGGGTCCCAGATCAGCCCTCTGCTGCCCCCCTCTGTTGGGAAGTGCTGACCATTGGGAGCAGGCAACTCCAGGGCCCGCAGAGCTGCTCCTTCTCTGCCATCTTCCATAGTGAAGCCTGGTGCTGAACTGGGAACTGGAGGCTGGGGGCTCATTCACAGGGAAAGCCCTCCCTTCCGAGATCACTAACCCACATCCGACCCTGCAGCGCCCCGCCCAGCGAGTGCTTCTCTGGCTTGGCCTGTTTGGTGGTGTCCTAGTTCTGTTGCCTGTGGGTTCCATTCTTGCCTCTGTTTGTTCAAGCAGCAAGTCCCATCTTCATGATATTTTCTCTGCAGACCACAAAAGGCAGGGCTTGACTGCCGGTTGTCTGATTTAAGAAGGGGGAGGGTTAAAATGAGGGTGAGGGTACCGCTAATGACACATGGCAATGGAAGCTGGGTCTTTGAAGAGGATGTATGTGTGTCCATGTGTGTGTTTGTGTATACACACACGTGTGCCCCACCCTTCCCTTCACCGAACCCCCGGTAGAAGGGCTTCCATTTCCTGGTGACCAGGACACAGAGGAGCCTTCAAGCAGAATTCAACAGAGTTGTCTCTTACCAGCTGTGAGACCTTGGGCAAATCACTTACCACTGCTGAGCTTTAGTTTTTCCTTGTGTGAAGTAGGTATAATAATATCCAGCTCCCAGGACTTTTGTGAGGATTCAGTTAAACTAGGGCTCTGTACAAAGTGATGAGTCATTATCATCTCCAGTAGGCTGCTAGCACAGTTTCTTGTTTGTGCCTGTATCTGTCCCCTTCTGACACCAGCCTGGCCTTGCCCTGTATCTGGCCTTCTTCCCTGCTATGGTCAAGATTGTATACGATTCTGTAGGTACCCTGGCCCTGGCCCTTCTGGCCTCCACGGAGGTCCTTCTTCCTATCCATCCATACCCATCTATCTGTTGATTGGTTTGTATACCAGTATATCCATCTGTCCATCCACCTAACTATTTATCCATTATCTGTGTATTAATAATAGCTATTTATTGATTGTTATTATACGTTAGGCTGTAGACTTAATGTTATGCATATTTTATCCCATTCATCTTTACAACAGTCCTGTGATGTAGATATTATTATTGTAATCACACTGATGAGGAAAACGGGGTTTGGAACAATGAAGCGACAGAGCTAGAAGGTTCAGAGCAGGATTTAAATTCAGGTCTGTCTGACGCCAAAGCTAGTGCTCTTAACCACTGCATAATACCCAGCTACTTACCTACCTATCCACTCACCTAGGCAATAATTTAATAGTATTAAACCAATGTCAATTGGATACTGACAACGGGCCTGCTATTGTACAACGCCGTGCAATAATGAACAGGACAGGTACACTCTCTGCCCTCAAGGAGCTTGGGAACTGACTGCAGACAGGGACGATAACAAACATCCCCAGAGTGGTTTTAGAGAAAGGGAAGTACTTGGACCTGTGGGAGTATATCAGCTGGCCTGGAAGGTGAAGGGAATGACATTCAAGCAAAGGTGTGAAGGATGAGTGGGAACCAGTCAGGCAATGACTGGACAAGTCGCGTTCTAGGTTCAGAACAGTGTGTTTGAAGGTACAGAAGGGGAGAAGGACCAACTGAAGAACTGAAAAGTGTCCAGTGAGGCTGCAGCAGAGTGAGTGAGGGGCAGAGTGTTGAGATATAATGAGAGAGAGGCCAGATCCTGGAGGACTTTTTAATTACGTTAATGATTTTGGTTTGTTTGTTTGTTTTTTAACGTACAGGAGAGTTTTAAGCAGGAGAGAGACATATCAGACTTGCACTTAAAAAAGATCATTCTAACTGCAGAGAATGGTCTGAGGGGGTGGAGTAGAGAGTGCAGGAAGGCTGCTTAGAAGGTGATCTCACTAACTCAGGTGACACATGATGGTGCCTTGTTGGAGGGCGATGGTGATGATGATGGAGGTGGACAGAAGGGGACGAGTTGGACATGGGGGTTAAAGGACTGACAGGAGCCAAGGGTGACTCCAGGGTTTCTGGCTTGAGCAATAGGAGGAGGAGAAGCAGGCTTGGTGAGGAAGAAAATGAGTTCAATTTTGGATGTAGTGCTTAGTTTGAGGAACTGTTAGGACGTCCATGTGAAAATGCTTTCTAGGCACTCTGTGGGAGCCAGAGCCAGAATGAGAGAGCTGAAGACATTGACACACAGGTAAGAGCTGAAGTTCACCAAAGCATTCTCTGTGCCTGGCACAATGTCTGGCATATGGTAAATAGTCAATAAATATTTACGGAATGAATAAACCAATTACTGAAGTTGAGAGTAGGTGAGATCAGCTAGGGAGCAAGTACACAGTAAGAAGAGGCTGGAACAGACCTTGAATAACTCCAACAGGTGGAGGAAGTTTAAGTCATCAAGGACTAAGAACAGTCAAGAGGAGGACGAAAACAAGTACGATATCATCAAGGCCAAGAAGGAAAGAGTTTCAAGGAGGGGGGTATCATTGATAGGGTCACATGCTGCTGAGAGGTCAAGAACGTAAGGCACTAAAAGTGTCTCCTCCGCCCATTGTATCCACAGTACAACCATCTACCCCGACTTCATCCATCCATCACCTTCCAGACCACCTAACTTCTCATCCTGCCCTCTCTTGCTCATCCCCTTTCTCCTCTTCCCTCCAGAAAACCATGATTGGCGCCTCTGCTGAGTGTGGGACAGGAAGAGTTAACATGCTGACAGATGGCATTTTTTACCTTCAGTCAATATGAACAAGGCCCCAAGACTATGATTCCAAACATCTGGATTTCATCAATATGTGATCTGTCATCGTATATTGGCATTCCCCAGTCCCCGCGCCAGAGCAATGCGGCTGGTTTTATTAATACGTCAAATACATTATCCGTGTAATACACTTGTCTGGCTGGGGCCTCCCGCTGGGGCGGGGCGGCGGATTTGAATGTATGATGAATCAGTTTGCATTACATGTTCGTAAGTCATCATTTGTCAGGATTAATAGGCATCCCTGGTCGAGGAGGTGGGGGTGGGGCAGCCAGAGGAGAGATGTGCATTTAGCGATGGCCCATATTTATCTGCCAGTACCCGGGGATGCCCTGAAAACAACCGTGTACCCTCCTGCCCATACCCCAGGGCCGTGGCTGGTGCTCAGGGGGAGGGTGACATTTTTAGCAGTTCCTGAGTCACTTGGAACCAAACAGGGCCTATCCATCTCTGCTTTGGGCTTGCCAAAGAATATGGCAAAGGCCATTGGCACAAGCCGGCTAACTCTTACTCTCGCTCGAAAGGACTCAGAATTTCTTCTTCCAGGGAGCCTTCCCTGACTCCCCCAGACTGTACTAGGTGCCTTCTCTGTGTTCCCACAGAGACTGTACTAGGTGCCTTCTCTTGTGCCACCTCTAGTGACCCAGTGTTACAATTGCCTCCTCTGTGTCTGTCACCCTCTTTAGACTGGAAATTTCTTGAGGGCAAGGATTAACTTGTTTACCGCTACAGCTCCAGCATCTAGCAGAGGTCATAGCCCCAAGTAAGAGAATAGTAATAGTAATAAGAGAAATCAATAAATATTCTTTGAATGAATGGATGAATACATGATGGTAGACCTTGCTGAACTCCCCAAAGGATGCAGACGTTAGCTGGGAGACATAGTGGGAGTTTTCTCTGACCTCTTGCCTCTGCCCTGACCCTTATTTAGGGTCTAGTCTGGTCATCTATCCTACTATAAGTGCCTCTTTGTCGTTTGCTCTTCTTTCCGTGAGACGGTGCAGAGTCCCTCACACAGTGCCTTACGTGTGGCATTTATACCCAGATATAATAATACATGGGGTGACACACTTATGCCCGCATGCCATCTTCCCTTCTCCCACCTCTGCCTGCAAAATCTCGGATTGGCATTGCCCACTCCACATGGCTTGCTACCAGCTCCGGGTCCTTGCGAAACCAGAGCCTGGCTGGTTCCCTGACCCCTATGGGGATGGATGCTATTTCCTGTCTCAAGCAGTAGAGGGGGCCTGGATTGAGCCAGGCATGTCTCCTGGGTGGCCAATGGCAAACACAGGCAGGACAGCCAGGTGGAGGTCAGCCTGTGGCCTGGTTTAGGCTCAGACTTGGGCTCGAACTGGAGCCAAGGGCTCTGGGCCAACGCATGATCAAGCTCACTGAGTCTGGGGCCTGGAACCCCAACTGTTGGCCCCATCAGCCTTTGCTCTACCGAGTGCACCAGCCAACCTGTTTAGAGACTGGTGGGGCTTCAGGGGTCCCAGCTCTTTCATACCCCCGACCTTGGCTGTCCCAAACACAACTGCAGCCTCTCACCTCTTCTGGCGCTACAATTCAGCTCCCCTCCCCCCTTAGCTAATAACTTCCAGACAGCGCCCCCGTCCCAGGCTGGGCTGGGCCGGGCCATGATGGGTGGGGCAGATGGAGCCTCTCTGGGGGGCTCCCTGGGATTAGCTGTGACTGACTGTAGAAAATCGCCCAATTCAGGAAAATCTCCATATGTGGACACGTACAACCTATCCTCTCAAGTGTCTGGACACACACGTGCACGTGGGGGGCACTGGCACACACAGGGAGGTGCTCACACAAGTGTGGGTCTTTTTTCACATCTAGATAAACACACCGGGGAAGCCCAGAGCACCTCTGCCTAAATGCGAGTGTAGACGGAGTGTACCCTGTATGCTCTGCCCCAGTGCCTTCCTGGAGCCAAAATGCTATAGGACTGTACTGTTTAAAGTAAAGCAAATCCAAGTGTGCTTTACCCCCCGCTGGCTCTGACTATGGGCTTATAAAAATGAAGTGGGAACCTCTGCAGCTGTGGGCAATAAATCCTGAACCGCCGAGGAGGGCATGTTACCTGCTTTCTGGGCTGATGCGTGGGACTCGGGGCACTGATGGCAAGTGCCTGCTGGGGCTGGGTGGGCAGCGGGCCAGCTCCTCGGCCTCAGGCGCTGCCTGCTAGCCCAGCCCAGGCCAGCCGTCTCCCCCAGACCTGCGGGGTCAGGAGCCCCGGACCCCAGGCGCTGGGCGAGGACCCAGAGAGCAGCAGAAAGAAGTAGAGGAGGCAGGGGCTGGGGTGGGGAGAGTGAGCAAGACAGGCACGTGCTGCTAAGGCTGAGGGGAGCCCTCGCATCTGGAGATCAATTAGCATCAATTACTGACTTCATTTAATTGTCGTCCAAGATGAATTTGTCATTTTTAGCTGGGAATTAATGGGAGACCTTCACCTCTCCCTGGCAGCAGCCGCAGAGCCAACAGCGGTCACCTCAGTCTCCTAGGAGCCCTGAATCCTGCTCGGGGAGGGGGGGAGGCGGGCCAGGCTGGGGCAGGCGGCGGGTGGGGCTTCTGGTCCCTGGGCAAGCTCTCGCCTGCCCCAGGCCCTGCTGGCCTGGCCCACTAGCCCAAGGCCAAGGCGGGGGCTGCGGGGTCCCGCAGAGCAGTCCTTTGCAGCCTCTGGCTTCAGCCAGAAATTAATTTGCTGGGCTGAGCATGTTTACCTTTTCCCAGCAAAGGCGAGACAGTAAACAGCGGACCGGCGGCTGAAATTGAATTGATAACTGCATCGACGTGCCAGATAACGCCTAAAATAATACGCCGATAAGGAAATTCGATTTGATTTGCTGCTACGCGTCAGATTGGCCCCATCTGTAGCTGCCTGTAATCATTTTCAATTGCGTTGGGAAACCTTATTTGTCCTTAAATATTTCTGTCATTTTTCATTGCTGGCGACAGATCCTTGGGCAGGTGGCAGGGGTGTGCTGCTTCTGTGGGCGCGGGGCAGCGGCCCGAGGAGGAGGGTGGTGAGGACTCTCAGGAAGGGAGGCAGGGAGCAGGCAGCCGGGCGGTGACAGCTGTTCCTCCAATCAATCACGCTGTCGACAGGGAGGGACGACTGGCTGGCAGAAATTGAGTTTGCCTCACAGGGGACGATTGAGCAAATTAATAGCCCATTAGCCAAGCAGTGACCTGAGAAATGAAGGTGCAGGGGTTCCTGCTCACTCAGGCCGGCTGGGGTGGGGCAGGGCAGCGGGAGGGTCTGCGGAGGAGGTGGGGGAGCACGGAGAACAGGCGCGTGCGAGGTGCGGTGGGGAGCGGGTGGTGCAGGAGGAGAGAGGTCAAGTTGGGGGAGGTGGGCTGGCGAGGCGGACACTCCTAGGAGAGATGCGGGGGAAGGTGGGGGCGGACGGGGCTCCACGGATGGCTCTTTACCATCTTCCCATCATGCCCTCTGGGACTGAGTTCCGTGCCCGTGAATTCGCCTTCCTCGATCTCTGGATACTTCCTTTACTTCCTCTCGTCACTTTCCCGGAAAGCGGCACATGCCCCGGAGACACCACTCCCTGGAGTCCTCTTTGGTGCAGGCTGTTTATTTGCCCAACTCCGGGTTCCTCAGGCCGGGAGAGGGGCGGGGAGGTCAGTGTCTTCCTTGTGCTCACTGCCCCTTCCAGCCCACCGTTCCTCCACCCTATGGGCTCTGAGGTCAAGTACTCCCCTGCATCCCTCATCACTGGTGTCCTCCATTCTCCATAGTCCTCCAGGACTTTGACTCTCACTTGTCTACCCCAAGCTCCATCACTGACCTCAGGGGTCGTTCTTTTTCCCCCGGACTCACTTCCTCCTGGAGGACCTGGTCAACAGCCTGAATTGCTCTGTGATAGAACTTCCTCTCCCCCCAACCCTCCTACAGCCTTGCACCCATCATACTTGCCTCTCCCTCTATCCTCCCATCTCTGGACACACCACTGACTCATGGAATCTAGCCCGAGTCCTAGGGCACATCACTGTAACACCCTTTTGCTTCCTCTGCCTCCTCCACGATCCCTCTATTCTCCTTTTTGTCTCAGACACGTAGGCGGCTAAACGCAGCTGGGGAAAATCACAAAACCACGCAGATATGTGCCAATAAAAATTCACTGTTTCCAATCTCAGCACTACTAAGCAATCCCTTAACATGCCCTTGGTCAGCTCTGTCTCCCTTTTCCCACAGAGACAATCCAATAATATTTTACTATCTGGAGTTCCCCGCCCCATCTTCTGTCCCCCTCTCTCTTACTAGGTGGCCTTGCTTCCCACTTTGCTCAGAAATCTGAAGTCCTTAGGTATGAATTCCCTCAACTTCCAGATCCACACTCGCCTCCTTTCTTCTTCCAGTTTCAGTGGAAGAGGTATTCATCCTCCTGTTCTAGCTATAATCCCTTCTCCTGGGTTTAGAATCCCATTCCTGCCTATGTTCGCGGGGAAAGCTGTTGTGGGCCCCCTCTCTCCTGTGCCTCCCTCCATCAGCATCTACATGCTTGGAGTCCCCCCCTCCCTGCAACAATATCAACAACTCATCTCTCCCTTCTGGATGGCACCTTGTAGCTAACGCCCTCCCCTTCTCCTTCCCGGTTCACCTAAGATGCTCCAAAGAGTCTTGCTTGCTGTCCATCCTCCTTTGTCTCCTGGCACTTCGTACGTCACTGGGGTCTGCATTCCCACCACCCCACTCTCGATCAGGCTGCTCTCAATCAGATCCTCGATGGTCATCCTTCGCCAGATAGGATGGATACTCCAGCGATATTCATTTATTTGTTAATTCAGTAAATAGTTACTGAGGGTCTTCCATGTGCTAGGCACTGCACCAAGGTCTAAGGATACAATAAAATCTATGTCCTTTTGGAGCTTACAAAGTAGGAGGAAACAGATACAATAAAATTATACAAACAACTGTAAAACTGCAGTCGTGCCAAAGAGAGGTGAACAGTGCTATGGGAACCTGTAAAGGCAGATTTGCCCTGCTCAGAGGAATCCAGAAAGGCCTCCCTGAGGACGAGACACAAGCTGAGAGGTGATGGGTATGTACGAGCTGAATAGATGAGGAAGAAGAAGGGATAATGTCGATCAAATACTTCCTCTGTGCCAAGCACTTTACTATTCCATCACCGAGGAAACGGGCGTGGAGAAGCTCTGTAACTTGCCCATGGTTACCCTGTAAGCCGTGCTGCTGGACTCTCAACCCTCGAGCCCATGCTCCTGACCCTTCCCCTCTGCTCCCTCGGAAGCCAGCTATTACCCTGTCTTCATCCCCTCCTCTCTCTGCACGCCGTCCTCCTCAATCCCCACCTCTAGTCCTGTCCCACGCCTGTCACTGTGCACCAGATCCTCTACTTGGATGTTCCGCAGGCTCCTCCAGCTCATTGTGCCTGGAATGGGACTTGTCTTTCTCTAGACCCGCCCTCCTCCTGCTTTTTCTATTTCCATGTGTGGCACCCCCCTCCGCAGACTTCCCTGCGTTGCAGTCTGGACTCTGACTCTTTACTCTGGCCCCTACATCCGGTAAGTTTACGTCTGAGCTGTCTTTACCCCTAAGGACCCCCAGCGCTGTCTTTTCTCCGTTGCTTTAGTTCAGGTATCATCTCCACTCTTTCCTGTCAAGACCCCTAATGCCTCTCTGTCCCCTCTAATCCATTTCTATCTCTACAGCCAGCAGGATCTTCCTAAAACACGAGTCAGATCCTATCGTTCAGCCACTTAAGACCCTTCCTCGGCTCCCAAAGCCCACAGCATAAATTCCTAGCTCCTTATCATGCAAGCCCCTCTCCAGCCTCGTATCCCCTCCGGCAGGGCTGTGTGCTATGGCTGGGCGAGGCCCAGCTCTTCGCATCTTGTCCTCACTGCTCATGACATCTACCTCCCCCTGGGCAACCTATAACTCCTATTTGTTCTTTAAGACCACACCCAGACGATACTTCTCTTTGAAGCCTTCCTTGATATCACTCTCTCTCTCATGCTATTTCTTGTATGCCTTTACCTCGATTATTGCACACATCCTACATATAATATTTCAATGATTTGTTTTTCCATCTGTCTCCCCTGGTAGACTGAGCTCCTTGAGGGCAGGGAGGTTTTCTGATTCACCTGGTACACTCAGGGCCCGACACAGTCTGGCACAGAGGGGGTGGTAGTGGCTGCTGAATGATTCAGCAGCCAAGTCAGTGGGAGGAGAACTTGAAGGGACTGCAGGAGAATGTCTGAAAAGACAGTGAAAGATGGAGTGGGTGGGCGGTGGAGGTGTGGGGGTGAGAGGGGGAGGAAGAGGGGAAGGCAGGCAAATGAGGTCATGCTGTCAATTTCTTTTGTTTAAATAAAGCCTGGTTTCATGGTCAGTGACAGGGAGAAGCCCTTGAAAGACAGAAGCTCCAGCTGTCCTAGAAAAATACCAGTGTCCCCAGAGCTGGTGGGAAGAAGGTGGGCAGTGGCCATGTGAAGACAGATGGACAGTAAAATCCCATGCCTAGAAACACTGACAGACATACCCACCAGGACGGACAGATACCCACGTGCTCAGGGAGGGTCTCCAGTAGCCTTTCCCATCACAGAGCCCTCTGCGGGCCTCTATGCTAGCCCACCACCCCACCCGGAACCCCTGGGCTGCTCTCTCTCTCAGCAATTTCCCTACCCAAGAAAGCTCTAAGGGTTTCAATTACCGGCGCATGGGATTTAGTGCCCTGGGCTTCTCTGACTGGAGGAGATTTATTTGAAGGTTTAGTGTCGTGGAGAATTCACGTCTTCACTCCCAGGAGCCCAGCTTCCGTCCTGAGCCCCTAAATCAGGAACCAAGATGGGCTATTGTCACTTACCGCATTAGCCTCGTTAGCGGACCAGGAGGGGTGATTAATAGCAATGCACACACAGCCATCCTGCTCACTGGCCGCTCTGTCGCTGCGTGTGACCCAGGGAGGGGGTGGGGAGTGGCTGAGCCGGCTCTAGGATACCTAAGGGGTCTGCATGAGAGCCCCCACCCCACTGCCAGGCAGGGAAGTCCCTGTGGCTCTTCCAGGTCTGGGGACAGTTCAGAGATGAGTAAGCCGGGCCCGAGACCGCTCCGCTCCAGGCCTCTGGGCCCTGACTCCTGGAGCGGCGACCACGCGGAGTGCACGACGGGGGCCGGTTCTAGGATAAGGCCCAAAGCGTGCAGCTGTGTGTGTGTGTGAGAGATGTGTGCACGGGGTGGGCTGGGGTTGGACGGAGAGAGCGGGAGCGTGTGTGTGTAGGAGGTAGAGAGCAGTGGGTACGCTTATTTCATTTCCCAAACTCTCTGAGAGCTTACTATGGGCCAAGTGATATTCTAAGAGCTGGAAATACAGCACTGAAGAGGACAGACAGGGCCCCGAGAAAGAGGAGGGGTGTGTGTGAGAGAAAGGAAGAAGTGTGTGAGAGAGAAATGAAAGCGAGTGGGTGGGGGAGAGGGAGGTGTGAACACGTGAGCGGAGAGGGAGAGGTTCATAGGAAAGGCAGGGGGAGGTCCGAGTGCGGGAGCAGGGAGGGGGAGAAGGGCAGGTGTAGGGGAGTGGCTGGGAGACATTTGTGTGACAGGGTGGGTGTGTAGACAGGATTGGGATTGAGAGGACACACTGTGTGGTGGAGAGGGGTACGGAGTAGGGCACGCAGTGAGGGCAGGAGAGGGGGGAGGGTGGGTGTCTGATGGAGATCTCTGTGTGTGAGGGAGAAGGGCATGCGTGTGTGCGAGTGTGGAGCCGGACAGGGTGTGTTAGGTGCTAGGGAGAGGAGTGTGTGAGAGGGAGCGTGTATAAGGAGAGATGATGGGAGAGAGAAGGGTGGGTATTTTCTCTTTTTTTGCTTTGTCTCTGCAGTTTCTCGCATCTTCCCCCGCCCACAGAGTTCCTGGAGTCAGGCTAACCTGGGTTTGAATTTCCGTTTTGGGTACTTCATTCACTTATTTATCCGTTCATTCACCTGACCGTTACTGAGCATTTACTGGCTTTTCCTTTCAGGGCCTCATTTTTCTTACCCGGAAAGCGGAGACTAACAGGGCGATTATGATAACTCAGTGAAGTAATTTATTAAAATGTCTTGTGAGCACACAGAATTAGGAGCTAGGTGCACCATGGCCCAGCACCTGGCGCGTGGGTCAAGAAATGGTAGCTCTAGAGCGAGGGCTCCCTGCCAATCCTGTCTCCCTTTCTCTCTCATTTTTCTCTCTCTCTCACCTCGCATGCTCACAGTCACAGCTGAGCCATAGTATTAATTATTAGAGCCAATTGACTGTTTAGACTCTGATGTTTTAACTAATCACCACTAATGGCAGACACTGGTGGGCAATCACAATCATTTAGTTCCCAGGCAAACCCCTTCTCATAGTTGAGAGCAGACCGGGGTGGGGCTGGGGGGTGCTGAGTGTTCAACAAGAACTGGGACTGGGGAGGACGGGAGGGAGGGGAATCACTGCTGCCTCCAGGAGGCTCCCCTCTCCTCCCTGGTGGCTCTGGGCCAGCAGCCTAGGGCCCAGGGGCCCTCTGGAGCAGTCAGGTCCCCTGGGGTGGGTCAGCTGAGCCCTGCCTTGAAGTGGGTTGCCTTCCTTCCCCATCCTCTTACTTCTCTGCCCTTTGGCCTTAGTCTTCTCTTTTGACTTAGGATTCTGTCACGGGAATCCAGTCTCCAGCAACCACCACCCTGGACCAGAAATATCCTAGCTGCTCCCCTTCCCCGAGTTGCTTTTCAATTGTAGTTCCTCAAAGTCCGCTTCCTGGAAGAGTCATTCAGACATAGGTTCAAATCCCACGTCCTCGAGGGGCATCAGCTGTCCGCTGGTCGGGACAGGAAGCTGCACCCTGTCCGTTTTGGCTGAGCGCTGCCGTGAAGAGAGCAAACTCGAGCTCTGTGCTGCCGAGAGTGGAGAGCACACCAGGGGTAGGGGTGTGTCCTGAGCTCTGGGCACCTGAGAGGCCACCTGCTTGCTTGCCCTGCCTTCTTCACACTGAGGCCTCAAGCCCCAGCCTGCATGAAGCCCTGCCCTGCTCTGAGGCCCTGGTCCGTCCTGCACCTGCTCCAGCCTAGCTGGGGAAGCCAGAGCCCCACAACTCAGGAATCCCAGCTTCAGGGTGGAGGCCAGGCAGGGCGGGGCCATAGGGTCCAGATGTCCCGGAGGGGCTGGCCTAGGTGCCCATGGCCAGTAGGTGTCGCTGTGGCTCCAGCAGTGGGAGGGGGGCATCAGGCAGGGGGCCCTGGAGGAGGCCCAGGGGCTGGATGCCCTTTGGCCTTTCTGCCAGGAAAGCTTCTCCAGTGCTTCTCAAACCTTAAGTGTACAGAACTCTTAGAAGTTCATGTTAAAATGTAGATTCAGATTTGGTAGCTCTGAGGTGGGTCCCAAAGATTTTGCATTTCTGCGGCGTTCCTAGGTGCAGCTGACGCAGCTGTCCTGTGGACCACCCTTTGAAGAGCAAGGTTCTAGCCTAGACGGCTCCCTAGCTGGGGGACACTGACTGTGCTCCGTTCCAGAGCCAACCCGCACCCTCACTCCTATTTCCTCAATAAAGCTCCGAGACCAGAGGCCAGGGTAGCTACTGGGGATCCCCTCTTTATGGAGACCAGCATGAAGCAGGCAGTTTATAGGGAAGTTCTGAAGCAAAACCTAACTCCAGCCCTCTGAGTCAACCCAGTCCTACCACCTAGCTCAACTCCTAAATTTATTTATGTATTTTAAAAAAGATTTTATTTATTTATTTGACAGAGAGAGAGCGCGAGAGAGCCCAAGCAGGGGGGAGCTGCAGGCAGAGGGAGAGGGAGAAGCAGTTCTCCGCTGAGCAAGGACCCTGATATGGGGGTCATTCCTAGGACCCTGGGATCATGACCTGAGATGAAGGCAGATGCTTAACCAACTGAGCCACCCAGGTGCCCCTCAACTCTTAAATTTAAATCTAAACCTGGGGGTGCCTGGGTGGCTCAGTCGTTGAGCGTCTGCCTTCGGCTCAGGTCATGATCCCAGCGTCCTGGGATCGAGCCCCGCATCAGGCTCCCTGCTCTGCGGGAGGCCTGCTTCTCCCTCTTCTACTCCCCCTGCTTGTGTTCCCTCTCTTGCTGTGTCTTTCTCTGTCAAATAAATAAAATCTTAAAAAAAAAAAAATCTAAACCTGAATCTAATCCCAATTCCCCAAAATAACCCCAGTTCCCATTGTCAGAGCTATTTAATACCAACCTCAGCCCAACTCTTGTGCCCTCCTAAATCCAACAATTGTACTATCCATTGCTTCAGTCCTATCCCAACACTAAATGTGGCTCCAGCAGTGGGAGGGGGGCATCAGGCAGGGGGCCCTTAGCCTCTCTGATAATCTTCCTGGTCCTCTGCCATACTTTCTTTTCAATATCAGTTTGAGCCAGGAAAGTGGGGCAATAGGATCTGAGAATGTTTACCTCATCAAGCTGGTTCAGGCCTTCCTTAGCAGCAGAACTCAGGCATTTGCCCCAAGCAGAGGGGAAAAAGCAATTTGGCAGTCTAGTTGAGAATAGGTATTCCCACACATTTTCTGGAAGGTCCCATTCTGCTGGGGAAAGGGGCAAGTCTTGTCCTTATTCTATGTTCTCCTCTGTCCTAAAGGCTCCATTTTTGGAGATGTGGGGAAGGCAGGGAGGAAGTATATCCATTAGCCCAGCCCTGATTGCCAGTGAAAAAGGAGGATGTGTGTGTGTGTGTGTGTGTGTGTGTGTGTGTGTGTGTGTGTGTGTTGGGGGGTGAAGCAAGCAAAGATCCCTCTAGGGCTTTTTTTTCTAAATCAAGGTTTTTCTGAGGAGCTCTCCTCTTTTCCCAGCTCTGTCTACGATCTGGCCCTCCTGGGCACGACAGAAGCTGATTCTTACAGGTCTGACATTTTGTGATTTTAAAGAAGGAATGCAATTTTAAATAGGAATAATTTGGTTTTGCCCTGGTGGGCTACCCACTGTGACCCGCTCCCCAAGCCTGGCGTGTGGGAGATGGGTCAACTCAGAGAAGAGCCACCTCTCACACTGGAAGGCACTGAGTAATAAAACATATTGCCATCTTTGTCAAACACTTCTGCCTTTAAAAAGTGCTCCCCTTCTCCATTTATAAATAGCTCTGTTTAGGAAAACTGCTTTTGAATTTCTAGAGCACCTCCACATTTACAAAACAACTGTAGTTTTACAAATTACTTCTCATCAACCGTTTAAAAGGAAAGATCCTTTTGAATACCTTAGAAAAATTACTTAACTTCCCTGTGCCTCAATTTTCTCATCTGTGAAATGGAAAGAATAGAAGTAGCTGCTTCACAGGGTTATGCATAAAGTCATTCGAATAGTGCCCGGTGCATATAAGCCCTTTATGTCAAGTGTTTGCTATTATTATTGCTGCTGTTGTTACTACCAATATCTTGGGATATTTAGCACCCGAGATAGGGAAGGTCTCTTTAGATCGGGACAGGTAAAAGTACTAGTCCAAAATCTGTTGACAGTAAGCTTAAAAATGAAACTCTTGGGGTGTCTAGCTGGCTCAGTGGGTAGAACGTGTGACTCTTGATCTCAGGGTTGTGAGTTCAAGCCCCATGTTGGACACAGAGCCTACTTAAAAAAAAAAAAAAAAAGAACTACAAAAATGAAGCCTTTGGCTTCTATCGTCCAGGGCTGTGTTCTGTCTACCACACTAAAAACATCTGGCCAAAGTAATCCGTAGCAGGAAGTGAAGACTGGGGAGGAGGGTGGGTCCAAGAGTCCCCTGCCCTCTGCTGGGTCTGGGGCATGGGAGGGAACAGAGGGGGCGGTCTTGCTCCCCCTTGTTGAGTTGTGGGAACTGATGGGGGGGGTGGGTCTGAGTGGGGGCAGGAGACTGGGTAGGCTCCGCTCCTGGTTCTGTTCCGTGGCTGCCGGCTGGGCTTCCACGACCCAGAAAGACAGCTGAGTAATGACACTTACCATGGTAGCTCTGGACCCAATCCCCCCACTAGAAACATCTTCCTCTCCCCTCAAGCTTGTGTCTTTTTCATTTCCACATTGGCATGCTCCTCCACCCACACTCCCTGCGTTCTGTCTCGGCGGCTCAGTCATAGGCAGACTCCCAGGGCCAGGGTTGGGCTAAAGGTAGGGACTAGGAGTAAGGAGCCTGGGAGGGTGAACATGAGTTTTGGAGTTGGAGAGATCTGGTCTGGAAACCTACCTTACTTAGCATTACTAGCCATGTATCCTTTGGGCAAGTCTCTTACTCTATGTGAGTCTTCGTTTCCTCATACCTAGAGACCGAGGATAATATTGCTAGCCTCCCAGGTTGCTCTAACAAATGAATCAGTGTGCACAACATGAAGCACAAAGACTTGCACAGAGTAGGTGTCAGCATGCCTTCCTGCCCGGATGGGAAATAGGGGTGGCAGGGGCTGCTAGAGGTCTGGGAGTGTGGGGGGACCAGGCTGACAGCCAGGGAGCCTTGGGGAGGCTTTGCCCATAGGCTCTAGAGTTCCTCCATCCACACAGGCCTAGCCCTCCCCCAGAGTGGTCAGTGGTCATCAGGACAACACAGGCCTGTGTCATGAGGAAGGCAGCTGTGTGGGGGGTTGGGCAGGAGGTTATGTGCAAAGAGGGCCTGATGAGGGGGCAGCTGGGTGGCCTGGCCAGGCACAGCCTGTTACCGGCTGCACCCTGGGGCTCTAAGCCCTGCCGCCACCAGCACCCCCTAGCTGAAGGCACCAGCCCTGGGCTCCCGTGTCCTAGTTCGAAGTTCTAATTGCGCAGTGGGGCTGAGGAAAGGAATCCAGTGAAGTCCCCCACAGCTCAGGCTGGGTCTGCTCAAGGGAGAGCCTGCCCTCTGCTCTCTCTCCCCCTCTGGCCACTGGTCAGTCTGTCCCTTTCTCTCTCTTTCTTTTCAGTTTTATCATGAACTGTTCGAACTTAGTCCCTCAAAGTTTGGGGGCCAGTGCTTGGGAAAGAAAAGCAGCTGGGGCCCCAGGGCTGGGCACAGAAGATCCCACTGCAAGGCTGAAGGGGGCAGGACTGAGGAGGAGAATGGGGTTGGGGCTCAGGGGAGGAGAGGTCTTCCTGGAGGAGGGAGTGATGGAGTCTGGAGTGTAGAGTAGATGGCAAGAGAAGGAAGGGTAGAACAATAACCAAGGTAAAGGCGGGGAGATGGCCCAGCAAGGCTTGAGAGTGTGGCTGGAATAGAGGAGGATGGGGGTTCATGGTGTCGGGGTGATACTGCCTGGTGGGGGCTCCCCTGGGCCTTCGTTCTGTAGGCATTAGGAGCTAAGGATGTGTTGTGAGCCAGGGAATCACACGGCCTTGGCATTTCAGCGCTGGGAAGACTTATAGACCATGCTGTTGAACCCCCCTCAATTTTTAGACAGGGCATTGAGGCTTGCAACTAGAATAGTCTTTTGCAGAAGGACACGTCTTGGCCATGTCTAGAACTCTCACAGCCTAGGCACTGGCCCAGCATGAAGCGGTTCGATCCTTGCACACGGTGGAGGTGGCTGGGATTATTGCCCTCATTTTACTGATGTGGGAGTGAGAGGAGTCAGGTGAGATGCCTGACGCCCCCCAGCAGCTCATAATGGAGCTGGGCCTTGCAAGGTTGGGTTCCTAGCAAGACCTGCAAGGGCGTTCACGTGTAGACCACTGTTTACTGGCCAGCCTCGTCTCTTCCCCACTTCTCGCCGTGTACACCATGGTTCTGGCCACACCGAATTCTTTCAGTTTCTCAAGTGGGCTGTTTCTCTCACCTGTGGGCCTTTATATACGTTGTTCCCTCTGCCTGGACGGCAGACCTTTCAGCTCTTGGCCTCACGGTGAACTCTTCCAGGAAACGGTACTATTTGAATCTTTAGACTCAACCGTATGTCCCCATAGCCTCCAAGCCTTACTTGTCACATTATAATTACACTTTTCTTGTCTGGTTTCTCAACAGGGCCTGGCACAGGGAGTGACGTCAAATGCGCTCAGGCCCACCCCAGCCTTCCTAGCTGTGCATCAATCAGCAGCATTGCTCCCCGCAACGGGAAGGGGGTGCGCAGGGGCTCAATGAACACAGGGGATGCTGAGGATGGTCCTGGGCCTGCCAGGAGCAAACGGTCAGGAGGGAACATTGGAGAAAGCAGAGACTCACTTGAATTTAAGTTCAGGGCAGGACCTGGCTTAAAGCAGGCCCTGGTGAGACTTCAAGGAGACAGGGGGTTCCTAAAGGCTGGAAAGGTGCCTTTGTTGAAGGATGGGGAATACCGCACGGAGAGCAGAGGACTGTAAGCCTGGGGGTGGGGGGAGGAGTGGGAGCGAACACGGACACAGGAAGGAATTCGGCCCCCTCTCTCGACTCTCTCTGCCTGGCAGGGCCTGGGCTGCCCTCCCCACCAAAGGGCATCATATGGGTGATTGCCCGGGAAGCTGGTCCTTCTAACATACTGAGTGGCTGAACCGGGACCCCATAAACCACACCCGTGAATCCTGGCACCAGGTGCCTCCCCAGCTCAGGGCTTACCACAGAAAACGCATTCTCTGAGGACCATACCATGGGCCGGCACCCCATGGTCCCAGAGCCACACAGGTCAGCCCCGGGTGTGCTGTCCATCGCTCCCAATGCCTCCGGCCTCATATCTGGCTTTGCCTTGGGCCGGTGACTGTCCCTCATTTCTCCTACAGCACTTTACATCTTAACTTGGGCCAGGGTCCGTAGCCTGCGCACCTGTTCATGCAGCCTCAACTTAAGCCAGACGATTGTGCGCACCTCTTTTGCCCGCACTGTACCTCCTCCAGGCTGGAGCTCCCTGAAATTCAGGGGCGTTGTTTTAGAATCATCTCGTTCTTGGGCGCCCGGGTGGCTCAGTCGGTTAAGCATCCAGACTCTTGATTTCTACTCAGGTCATGGTCTCTGAGTCGTGAGATCTAGCCCTGTGTTGGGCTCCGCACTCAGCGGGGAGCCTGCTTCAGGATCCTTTATCTCCCTCTGCCCCTCTCCCTGCTCTCTCTCTTTCTCTCTAAAATAAATAAACCAATCAATCTTAAAACAAAAAAAAAAACAGAATCATCTTGTTCTTTGCAGTTCCCAGCCTGGGTGTTGTTTATAAATATATGTTAAATTTAACTATTGGGAGAGACAGAAGTATAAGACACAGGGATGAGGGCTTTGCCTCCCGTAAGCCTGTTTTGTTACATGTAAAACAGAGACAGTGATCCCCATCACCTGGGATACTTGGGAAGCATCGGTGAGATTAAGATTGACACGAGTACACCTTTAAGGGATGGATATTCTTGTTATCTTTATTTCACAGATAAGCACACTGGGGCTCAGAGAAGCTTAGGGACTTGCCCGAGGTCACACAGCAGGGAAGTGGAGGGGCTGGGATTCAAATGAATTCTTTCCCCCTCTCTGCTACACTTCAGCTTGGGTGGGTGGGGGGGGTTGTGAAGTTTGGCTGCAGGTAGGGATATGTAAGTCAAGTAGGGGAGTCAGGTAAGGTTCTTACCTGACCAGTGGGGTATGGAGTTCAACCTGAGGCACACAGCCTGGCAGGGTGAATCAGAAAGGAGAAATAGTGGGGAGAGTCATGCCTGCAGGCAGGGAGCCGATGAATTCTGGGAGAGGAGGCAGGCTGAAGGCACAGGAAAGGCAGCGGGTGGGCTGGGTAGAAGGGCATGATGGTAAGGGTGGCTTGAGATCACAGCATCTGAAGGTATGAGAGCCCCCCGAGATGAATGGCAGAGACGAGTCCACCCAGCCCGGATACTCTTCATGCCTTGGTTCTGCAAGCAGGGGTGGGGACTGGCCACCTGCCATCCTCCTTGCACCTGGGCTGGGGCCCAGCCCATGGGCAGCCCTGGACTCCAACTACCTCTGCCCCCTGGCCCAGCAGCAGGCCCAGCTGGCTCACCTTCTCAATCAATACTGTGCTCTTAATGGGCCCAGCCACCAGCACCAACCAGGGGCATTAAATGTTAATTATATCTATTTGGATTTGAAAAATTTTATTACTCAAGTTAATTATGGCTGGAGTCATAAAAAGGTTTCAGAGTGAAAAGGCTGCCTTATTGGGGCCACTTTCCCCAAGACAGATTGGAAAGGAAAAGAAGAAATAAAAGCATCTGGCTCAAAGGGCTGGGCGCTCCCCATCCACTAGGCTGAGAGCCGGGGGGCTCAGGACCTGCATCCTCCAAAGCCTGAAGTAGAGCTCACGCACCAGCAGTGCTGGTGCCCAGAAGACAGGAGAGGCCTATCCTGGGAAGGCAGGGCCTCGGCTCGCAGCCCTGGTGTGAGTGGTGCTGTCAGTAGAGAAGGGCCCCTTGCCCGTGGAGGTCCAGGGAAACTGCTGAGAACATCTGGGCTCCCAGAGATCTGGGATTGAAGGATATGCCCAGGGCTCCTCTCCAAGTGGTCTTAATACTGGGAACTCCTCCAGCCCAGCTCCCCACCCTGGCCTGGCCCCACCCAGCCCAGTCTGATTGCTTCCTGCCGGCCCCACTTATGATTCATGGGCCTGACCTTCGGCTATAAAGTGTTCACTGTAGCTGGCATAGAGGCAGGATTTACAGCTCTGGGGTCAGCTGTAGGCAGGGACACACACAATAGCTGACTCACAGGGTGCCCCATTTCCAGCCCACGCATAACTCTCTTTTGCACACGCAGGTACACATGCACACATCTTGACAGAGACACAAACGCACCTTCGTGCCCAGGAGCTATCCTACTCATGCATGCAGTAATGGGCATTCCATTTGTGGAGCAAGGATGGTGTATTAGGTGCTTTACAGGCATTTGTCTAGTCCTTAACACCAATCCTGTAAGGTTGAAGCAGAGTTACTCATTTTATAGAAGAGGACGCAAACTAAGTCTCAGGCAGGTTAAGCTATTTGAGCACGTGTGCCCTCGAAGGGAACCAGCTCTACAGAGAGCCGCGATGCCCATGCTGTTGGCCAGGGAAACAGTAAATCCATCAGAGAACTGGCACTACAGCAGCCTGGGGGCGCGGGGAGTAAGACAGGCCATCCCATCCCTCTTCCCTCTTCCCTCTTCCCCATCAGAAGAACTAGAGGCTGGTTCAGAGTAGGAGGGAATGTTCTAGAAGCAGACCTGCCCCGTGGCCCCCTGCAAAGTGATAGAAGGGAGACTAAAAACCAGGAGAGGAAGGCCTTAACCAGATATGAGACTGGAATTGAAGAGTGCACAAACTTTTAAAAGTCAGAAGTCACTGGGAATTAGGGAGGAATTTGCCCATGTTGTGAAGGGATCAACTGCCCATCTGACAAAGGGTATTTGAGGAAGGATAGTTGGTAGGGAGGTAAGAGGTTTCATATTTGTGTCTTCCAAGTTGAGCTCCTCAATATACTGGTTTTATTATCATTATTATCATTCTTGTTCTTATTACTATTCTCTTACTGGGAAGACGATGTAGAAGGAGTCTGCCACTCCTCTCTTAGGCTCACGTAGCATTTGCCTCTAGTTGGTTCCTCTCGTTTTTTCGGGTCTCGGAATTCCTGCCTTTCCCCCAAAGGTGGTGCCCACTGTCCCTTAGGGCCAGCCATCTCAGTCCTCAGCAGGGACTCCACTCTCTCGGCCGTTCCCCATTTCTCTCACTCTTGCGTTTTGCCCCTAGATGAGTCCTTTCTTCTCTGTCTTCAGACGTGTATGTAATTTCTCTCTTGCCATGGCCAGCCCTTCCCTTGATCTTGTTAATTCCTCTATGCCCTTTCTAAGTCTCTTCTGTCTTCTCATCCGCCTCCTGGAGTAAGGGCCTTCACCCTCTGGGATGGAGCACCCATCACCACTGACGTCACTACCATGGCCTCACCCTCAGCTGCTCACTGGCGCCCCATGGAAGCTGTGACTCTCAGGTCCTCCGTGGCCCCCTTCTCACGGCATCCGTAGCTTTCCCTCATGCCCCTGCTCTGCCACCTCACCTCACCTCTGCCGTCTCTCCTCTCCCTGTTGCTCCCTCTTCCTCAGCTGACTGGACACCAGGATCTTGTCTCCTTTTCCCAGGCCTCCTGACTCAAGGCTCACTCTGTGCTCTTTGCTCTTGTCTTCTTACCCTTGGGGACTTCAACTTTTCCCCTCTCGATGTGACTCCCAAAGCTGCCTCCATGTTTCTCCTGAACTCCCATCCTGAGTTGTCAACTGTCCAAAGGACATAACTATTGAGATGCTCTACTCCCACTTCCAATGAAACATGCTGAAATTGGTCATTATGATCCTTTCTTCAAAATGGCTCAGCTCACTTTCCTCCACCTCATTTCTACCCATAAAATAACTATTGTTCTGGTTGCCTAGCCTCCCCAAACACCAGATCCACTGATTAAATTAATACACTGAGCAAATATTTTCCAGGTAACTCTCATGTGCAAAGCCCAAATAGCCCAGGGTGGCAGGGGTGGAGATGGGAGGCAGGACAAACAGGGAGTAGTAGGATGCCACCGAGGGGGAGGGCTCTGGAATCAGGTAGATTTGGGTCCAAAGCCTGGCCCCACCACCACTTGCCCGCTATGTGATATGAGGCAAGTTACTTAAAGTGAACATAGAGCGCTTCCTATTTGCCACACACTGACTTCAAGGCCTTGCCTTTCTAATCCACTTCATCCTCACTACCATCTTCCCAATATTACTATAATTATTCCATTTCAGAGGCTGGAAAAATAGACACAGAGAGGTTAAGGAATTTGCCCAAGGTCATACAGCTTAGTAAGTGGCAGAGCCAAAGGGTGAACCCAGGCAGGCTGGCAGTCTTTACAACCACTTCTGAGGGTCTCAGTTTTGTTCTGTTTTGCTTACTATTGTGTCACCGGCATCCAGGAACCCATTAAATAATCTGTTGAGTAAAAGAGTCCAGATAAATGGCTAAAACGCACCTGTTGGACTTGATGGCTTGAGTAGTTGCCGACCTTGGCAAAAGCAGGGTCAAGGAAGAGGTGGGGCCGTAGGTCTGGCTGCAGTGGTCTAAGGGGTGAGTGGGAGGGAAGGGGGCTAGGGGGGTGTCAGGTGGGGACAACCCATTCAAGCACAGAGGGGCACAGGGTCTGGATAATGACTGCGGTGTGTTTCGTTTTAGCGTATGGAAAAGGGTTGGGGCTCCAGGAGGGAGCACCATTGCTGGAGCCGGGCCTCAGAGAGGACGTGAGGAAATAGAGTCCCAAGCGCCTGGAGAGGGGACACTTCCTGACCAGGAGGGATGTTAGTCAATTGGAGAGAGACAGGAGTTAAACAGATGAGGGCAGCCTCACTAGGGAAGGGCTGAGCTGGAAGAAACCCCGGGGGCTGGAGAGCCGGGAGAAGGGAAATGCCTCCGTAACACCATCTTTGCTGGGACAGCCAGTGATCTGGAGGGTGGGCATTTGAGCTTCTCTCCTGAGCTTTCCCCCAGGATGCTTAGTGCCAGTTCCAGAGAGAGGGGCTTGGGTGGCTGGATTGGAAATGGCTACTTCTGGCTGTGCCAAGACAAGTCGGGGCTGAGGGAGGGCAACTCTTGGGCTTGGCATACCTGAGCCCTAAGCCCCAGTCTTGCCAGTAGCAGCAACTAAGTACTAGGGCACAGCCAGCGAGTCCCCCCCCCCCCCCCCCCCCCCCCCCGCATCTTACACCCTGACTGGGGGAGCCAAGCCCTATTTCCAGAGCTGGAGCCAACTATGCTTTCTTTGAGTGAAGCAATAAAAGGGGAAAATCAACATCCCAATGATCTTGTTTATGGTGCTAAGTAAGCTGCACAGCTTAATCCGTTCGAGGTTAATGAATTTACGACTTGCTTTGGAGTTTGACAAGGGCTATAAAAGAGGAATGAATGCTCTGGGCAGCTCCTTCCCTAGCGGCTGCTTAGGGTTAGACCAGCCTGGCCTGGCCTGGCCTGCCCTGGTGAGGGGAGGGGAGAAGATTGAAGTGGTGGGTTCATGGCCAGTTGCCTGGGCTCTGAATGGAGAGGACCAGAGGAGGGACAATCCAAGGGCCAAAGGACCCTTTCTGGAAACTTCTGGTAGGCTGGTGTGATCTAAAGCCCCCCAGGCGCTCGGGATCTTTGCATCTTGGGCAAGTCATTTAACATCTCTGAGCCTCATCTGGAAGAGAGGGATGACCCCATCTACCTCTTAGTGCAGCCGGGACAAAGAGGTGAGGTTCCGCTTGTGAAGAAATTCGCATCAGTCCCTGATAAATGGTAGCTGTGGTGATTACCATTTTCTTCTGTCTCACATCGTAATTTGCTGTTTATTAGTCTATGTCCCTCACCATGTGCCTGTTCATTCAGAAGTCCAGTAAGTCTTTGTGGAGAAGTTACACCATGTGCCAGGCCCTGTGTCCCACACAATTTGGTGCATGAGGCACACACCTTAAAACCCCCTGAAAATGCAGGGAGCGCAGCGCCAGGAAGGAGCGGGGAGCGTTACTCTGGAAGAGCACAAAGAAAGGCGCGGCCAAACCTGCCTGTCTGTCTAAGCCGGTTTGAATAACGCCCTGTACGGCTATAGCCCCTGGCAGGTCACGGAATACGTCCATGTGCTGCATTCTTTTGATTCTCACAACAATCCCATAATGACCACATTTTCTGAATCAAAGATTAGAACCCAGGGTGACCACCTGGTGTGACAATAGGTCAATACATTTGGAATTCGGGCCGTTACAAACTGTGACATGCCGAGTCCACAAGCAGAGAGGGCAGGGATTGCAGATCTCTATTTGAACAGTTAGGAAAATGAAGCTCAAATCGTCAGTGAGAGAACCGAGGCTTCACCTCGTCCATCCACCCGTTACTTTGTGAGGTTGCCAAGGTCAAGGGCTGTGCTGCTTACTTCTGGGTACAGAGGGCCTAGTGTGGAGGCTTGAAGAGATGAGGGCCTCAATACGTGTTTCTCGGATGAATACGCGAATCTCTGTGTGAATGTATGTATCTGCTTCTGGGAGCAACATTCCTCAAAAGAGCCGTCAATATTCCTCATATCCCCTTCCTTCTCTCCCATCCTCTCTCGAACGTGCTCTTGCCAGGATGGTTGGTGTGGTCCCATCCGCCAGTTCGCGAGGTTAGATCCCAGTAACCCTTGCCTTATTCTACCAGCAGCAGCTTGAGCACAGGGGCTCACTCCTTCCTCCTGGAACCCTTGCTTTACTTGGCTTCTGTCACAACACGCTCTCCTGTTTCCTTCTTGCCTCCCTGGACATCCCTTCTTAGTCTCCTTGCTGGCGCTCCCTCCTTTTCCCATCCTCTCAATACTGGAGTGTGAGGCCAGGTCCTTAGGCAGGTGCACACGAGTGTGTGAGCGAACCCACATGCAGTGCGGGCTCCGGCTCCCTCTGCTTATGCTGGGGGGCTGGTTTCTCAGGCTTTCCCTCAGGGAGTACCTCTTTCCAGTTCCCCTCCTCCTAGCTCACCGGCCCCCCAGTTCCAGTGTTTTCAGCGTCGTCTCTCTTACTCTGTCCTTGTTCTACTCTGAAACTAGAGTTCCTCTGTGATCTGTTGGTAGCTTCCTACAAACCAACCATCCCAGAGACCAAGGATCAGGAGGCTCCCATTTCGCTGGTAAAGAGATGGCCTCCTGAGTGCTGGCTGGTTCACGCACCAGCACAGGTGTACGAGGCCCAAATGCTGGTGCCGCCTGGCTCATCCCTTGGCCCCACCAATGCTACCACGGACAGATACTGCCTCTCCCACGGACCTGGCCAGTGGGCCGCGCCGCTTCATCCTAGAGATGAAATCCAAGAGCATAAAGAACACAAGAGTGGAGTAAGAAGACCCGGCTTGGGCCCCAGCTTTGCCGAAGAGGACTGAATAAAATACCAGGAGATCCCAGATTCTATCCAGGCCCCCAAAGGAAGGCCCAGGATCCTGCCCACTGTGGCCTCCCAGGCCTTTCTTTTCCCCCACATCCTTTATTTCCTCAGAGCATCCACGCTGGACCCCCAGCTCTCCCTGCAGAGCTCCTCACATCTCCTTCCCTCTGCCCAAAGGATGATACTCTCAGGAAAACACTGAGGCTTTGGTTCTGTCTTTCCCCTTGCCATGCACTCCAGAGCTGAAAGTCATGGTTGCCTGGCCAGAGACTTCATTTTCTCTGGAGACCAACCCTCCCTCCTCTTCAGGCACGTGTGGGAAAGAGTTCGGCCAAAGCAAGGATTCCCTGACCAGCACCCTGGGGAGTCCTTTTGCTCTCTAGGGAGGGTCCCTGTGGGCTCCACCTGTCCAGCTGGCCCTACTACAGGGGACAGGCAGCTGGGACCCGTCCTGCAGGCGTAGAGGCTGAAACAGGCTAATGAATCCTGATGGGAGAAGTGACCTTTTCCAAATGCCACATGTCATTGGATTTTATATCACACAAGGACAATGTGCCATGGGTATTAAAATCGTTTTTCCAATAGTTATATATGTGTGTGCGTGTGGTGCAGAGTCTGTATGACGAGAGGAAAATCCTAATGAAGATGTCATCAGATGAGCCTTCCTTCCTCAGCCCCAGACAGGCAGTCCTTCCCTCAGCCAGGGTTTGGCTCTAGACCTGAGCTCTGGACGACAGATAAACTTTTCTCCCACCAAGTTTCCCGGCTCAGAACCTGGTTCTGGACCTGGCATTGGCTCTACTAGAGAGGGCTAGTGGGAGGTCCTAGAGAGGGCTGTTGCCCAGAAGTTGAGGTCCTGTAGACACAGGCCCCAGGCATGCGGGGCTCCTCCCCTTGGTCTCCTGGAGAAGCTAGAGGACACTTCGGGAGGGAAGAACATTATCACCAGAGAGAGCTGGCTAGGTGGCAGATGTGATGCTCGAGGTTTCCAGAGCTCTGAAGGCCCGGAGAGGCTGGACTTGGAGCCAAGAACCCCAGACTCTTCTGTTGAAATCCTCATAGTTCCCATGGTCTAGCTTATCTCTACAATGTTCCTGACAGGTGGCCTGCCTAAACACCTCCAAGGCCAGGAGACTCCAGACATCCCCAGGAAGCAGTTTGGCTTTGGAGAGCTCTGGCTGTCTAGAAAGTTCACACACAGCTTGCACTAAAATCTGTTTCCCTGGAAGTTCCACCCACTGGTCTGTGTTTAACCCCTTGTCCTCAGACAGAAAAGTCCCTGGTCTCTGTTTGACATAATAGCCTTTTGGGAATCTGAAAACACTAGCAATGTTCCCTGGAGTCTTCTTTTCTCCAGGTTGAGCATTTCTAGTCCATTCAATGATTCTCCATATGACCCAACTTCACGTATCATGACCCATAGGCACTCCAGTTCTGTTCCACTGAGGACATTATACCCATTTTCTATTGTCATGATGGGCAAAGGAAGTCTGTATGATAAAGGGGAAAAGAGCAAGCATCCAGAGTCAGAGCTCAAGGTTCAAAATCCTGTCCTCATTCTTTAATAGTGATATGAATTTGAGTTGGGTGCTTCACCTTTTTGAGATACAGTTTCTTTATCATAACACTAGATGATGCAACAACTTCCTCACTGGGACAACTTCTTCAGGATGTGGTCCAAGGACAGGCCAGGACCTCAGTGGAGACCTACTCAGTCAGAGGAGGTCAGCAGAGGTCGTAGGAGGAAGGGCAGAAAAAGTAAACACTATCCACAAATAGCTCCTTGTCCCAGATGAGTGCCCAGAACTAACTGCCCCAAATCCTAGTAAAAAGCTTCAAGCACGCAGTCTGTCCCCATTCTTGCCCTTCATGCTCGGACAAACAAGGCCATGTGGAAGAGGCTGCTTGTCTCAGGAAGGGAGCCACTCCCTTCTTAGGCCCCGCAGCACCAGAACTCAAGTAGCTCAGCTCAGAGTGGGGCTCCCCAAGTCCAGGGAGAGATTAAGATCCAGCCTTGCACTGCCTCCCATAGCAACTGGTGCTGATTCCCAGAGACTCTCCATGTCTTTGGCTTGCTCAGACTCTTCAGTTACCTGGGTCTGAATCTTGGTCTAATGGCTCGCTAATTGTGTGTGACCTTGGCCAAGTTACTTAACCCTCTGTACCTGTTTCTTCCTTTGAAATATGCTGATAATTTACCTACCTTGGGGTTGTTGCAAGGATTATGTGATTTTATACACGTAAAACACTTAGAACAAAGAAAGCTGAGCACACGGTAAGCACTCAATAAATATTGGCTATTATTATTATCCCACTGCTAGGACAGTTGTGAAGGTCATGGGTGCTAGATAATAGGAACATGTCATTTTTGGCAAACAATCAGGCTCTGCGTCCCGTGGGGGTGATTCGAGTTGTTGACTGCCTATTCTCCTGCATCAGACCTGGGCCTCCAGGTTGGTCTGATCAGTGCAAAGTGGAGCAGAACTGTCTGTCCCCTCAATCGTTGTGGGATCCAAATGATAGCAGATACTTGGGGGGGGGGGGGTAAGCCATAGCACTTGCCGGATTCTTCTGAATTTACTATTGAAGATTCCCCAGACCTTCTCTAGCTTTGCCTCCCTTCCCTCTGCATGTACTCAAAGTAAAATGTTTATCCTGGTTTTATTTCATCTGGCTGGAAGTTTCTACCCATTATTTGACCCAATGAAGATCGCTTGATATTCCCCTGATTCAGTCATCTTTCCTTCTAGAGTTGTGTCTTCTGCAGGTCTCATCAACAGGGTTTTGGATCTTTTGTTAAATTCCATAGTCCAGAGCCAGCAGAGAGAAAACGTCCCCTCTGCCTGGCAGCCCACTGTCTCAAGTCCTCCTTATTCGCCTGGTAAATTCACTCTCGTCCTTCGGGACCTAACTCCAATGTCAAGCGTCCTTAAAAACCCTGGACTAATATTTAGTTTAAAGAACATTTATCAGAATACTTTATACTCACTAAGAAGGCCATACCCCACAAGACTGTACCAAGTGCTGGTGAGGATGTAGAGAAATTGGAATTATTTGCTGGTGGCAACATAAGATGGTACAGCTGCTTGGAAACACATTTTGGCAGTTTCTAAAAATAATAAATGTGGAGTTACCATAAGACCGAGCAATTGCACTCGGAGGGGTATACCCAAGAGAATGGAAAACATACTTCCACACAAAAACATTTGTGGGAATGTTCATGGCAGCATTATTCATCAGGGCCAAAAAGCAGAAACAACCCAAATGCCCTTCAACCGATGAACTGATAAATAAAATGCGCTATATCCATACAATGGAATATTATTTGGCCATAAAAAGGAATGCAGTACTGACACATGCTACAGCACGGATAAACTGAAAGTATGCTAAATGAAAGAAGCCATCCATTGATATGACTAGGCAAATTTTAGAGACGGTAGTTTAGTGGTTGCTTAGGGTTGGGAAGGGGGAGAAGGGAGATTCACTGCTAATGAGGTTTCTTTTTTCTTTTTTAGGATTTCATTTATTTATTTGACAGAGAGAGACACAGCAAGAGAGGGAACACGAGCAGGGGGAGTGGGAGAGGGAGAAGCAGGCTTCCCGCCAAGTAGGGAGCCCGACCCAGGGCTCGATCCCAGGACCCTGGGATCATGACCTGAGCTGAAGGCAACCGCTTAACTGACTGAGCCACCCAGGCACCCCCGCTAATGGGGTTTCTTTTAGGAGGGACAGAGTGTTCTAAAATTCTGGATTCTGTGTTCTGATGATGGTTTCACAGTCCTGTGAACACACTTTAAAAACCCCAATTACATTCAACTATACACTTTAAATTGTATAGCATGTGAATTCTATCTCAATAATGCTTGCATTTATTTATTTATTTATTTATTTATTTATTTATTTATTTTTTATTTGAGAGAGAGAGAGAGAGCAGGAGAAGGGGCAGTGGGAGAGAATCAAGCAGACTCCATGTTGAGCGCGGAGCCTGAGCGGGGCGGGGGGGAGGGCAGCTAGATCTCACCACCCTGAGATCATGACCTGAGCCAAAACCAAGAGTTAGACGCTTAACTGAGTCACCCAGGCACCCCTCATAATGCTCTTTTTAAAAAATTATCAGGCATCTACTACATGCTAAACATTGGTAGCAGTAGAACTGGGGTTCTGGGAGAGAGATTGGGGAAGGGTGGTAAAAGAACATTCCCTGGAGTGAATGATTCTCAAGCTTCGTCTTCATGGATGAGTAGAGATTACGCAAAGAAGTAGAGGTAAAGGGTGTGCTCAGCAGAAAAACAGTAGAGCAAAAGGTATGAACTCTGTAGTCAGACTGCCTAGATTTGAATCCTAACTCTACCATGTACTAGCTATGTGACTTTGGTAAGTTATGGAACCTCTCTGTACCTCATCTGCAAAATGGGGATAATTATAGCATAGTATGAATAGTATAGTATTAAAGAATAATACAATGTAACATGGCCAGGGTGATGATGAAATGAGTTAACACATGTCAACTGCTTAGAACCGAGACACATACATAATAAGGTCTCGATAAACATTAGTTATGTTAGCTACTGGGTACAGCACTGTTTGGTGTTAAAGGATAAGGCACAGAATGAAGGGAGATGAGAAAGGAAAGGTAGAGATCAGATCACAGGGGGACTTGGATGCAGGCAGAGAAGCTTGGTCTGGAACAAGAGGAGGCGGGCCTCTAGAAGAGAGAAGGGGAGAAGAAAAGGTTTAGGTGGAGTTGAAGGGAGAGGCTCAAAGTTAAGGGATGTCAGGTATCCTGGATTTCTATGTAAAGTAGGAAGTGAAAGTGGTAGAGGGATGGAAGTGAGTCAACACTGAGACTCAGATGATGTGGAGGACAGGTCTGTAGAGTTGTGTGATTTTGTTCACCAGCTCTTAGCCATGGGCATAAAGATAGACTGTGGCAATGATCCAGAGATAGGGTTTTGCTAAGTAGTGTCATAGGACAGGTGCAGAGGACTTGAGGAGTACTGGTGAGAAAAGAATTCAGAGGTTATGTCTTGGTAAAGAAATAATGAGCAGGATGTGTTAATACACTGGGAGAAAATGTTAGAATTGGGTACCGGACATCTTGATAAGGTCAAAGGGGAGATGTTCAGCTGTAATTTATTTGATTATTCATTCCCTCATGCAAACAACCCTTATTGGGAACCAACCACAGGCCAGGGATACAAGGGTGGAACCTGCTGGATGCTGTCTTTGCCCCTCCCATGGGAGGGGGCTAGGAGGTGAAGTGGGAGTCTGGGTGTGAGAGACAGGAGAGCATAGGTGGCTGGAGTGGGCATTTTCAGAGATAATGCAGTTTTATCCAATGACTTAACCTTCAAATAGCTTCCCCCTCTACTTAGAGTATACCCAAACTTCTTGCCATAGGCTACAAGGCCCTACATATTCTAGCTCTTTCCTGCCTCTCTGACTTCATCCTGTACCATTTCCCCCTTAGTACATTCCAGCTACTCTGGCCTCCTTATCAGGTCTTTGATTACTCCCACTTCTTCCCTTTCTTGGGACCCTTCTTTGCATGCCTGGCCCCATTTCCTCCATCAGTTCTGAGCTCAAACGTTATGGAGGACTCCTTTCCCTGACCATCCTACATAGAGGAGTCCCTCCCACCATGACTCTCTATCTTAGTGTGCTGTTTATTTCCTTCATAGTACTGATCACTCTAATTACCCGGTATTTTTTCATTGTTTGTTTCCTGCCTCAAACAGAAAAGCTTTTGATAACGACAGGGTTTTGTTTGCACTCTATCTCCAGGGTTGAGGACACAGAGTAGGCACTTCATAAACGCGTGTTCAATGGACGAATGACATGGGATCAAGGGTGGACAAATAAAGTGGTGGTAAAGACTGTTGAAGCTGAGGTGGTCAAGCCTGAGAACTGGGGGGGGGGGGGAGCTGGATAGCTTATCATTTCGGGAGCCCTGAGATCCCCTAAGATGAGGGAAGGAATGGGGGAGAAAAGACTGATCCAGGTGTAGGTGTTGGGGAACAACAAAGAAGCCAGTAGATGACAAAGATAGCAAAGAGAAATGATCTGACGAAATATCAAGAGCTTGAAGGGAAGAGGGATTTTCTTTTTACATGAGGGTAGACCAGTGACAGCCTGAAGTGGTGCACGAGAGGAGCATGAAGCTGGGATCTGGGAGAGTGGGTGGCCTCTGCGGACAAGAGCTGTAAACGACGAGGCCTTTGCAGAGAGCTGCATTTCAAGCAGAGTAGGAAGTAGAGGGAATATTCAGAAGCTGAGGTTGTGCGGAATTGATTGGTAGCTTCACACGGCAGGGGGAAAAGCTAGGAGGGGAGGTGGCAGTGGGTCAGGGGGAGGAGGTGCATAGTAATTTGGGGATGGAAACACTGGGGAGAAGACTGTAGGGGCTTGTACTTGGGCAGTGACTGGGGATGGCTGGGATGTGACAGCTGATAGGAAGGACAGTCCTAGGGTTCCAAATGGAACCTTGGGATCAAGATCATTGCAAGGCTAGGGTGACCTTGCTCTGCAGAGCCACAGTAGGGGTGTCCAAGACAATGTAGTTCAAGCTGTCTTGACTGGTTGGACCTCTACTTTATGTTCTCCCAGCACCTTGGACACAACCCCATGGATGTGCAGAAACTTGGCAAATGCCCAGTTCCTTTACCCTCCCATCAGCTCCCGGAGCCTGGCCCCACTTGTTTGCAGTCTCCATCTTTGGCCCCTTTCCCAGAAGTGAGCCTAGAGTAGAGAAGGCAGAGTGAGTTGAGGTGAGGGAGAAGAGAGAAGATGTGGTGAGGAAGATTACTCAGACTTTAGCTCAGTCGGGCCCAACCCCTCCCCTCAGTCACCACAGCCACTGTCCGGCTGAAATAACAAGTCAGAGACTGAAAAACTGGCCAGCCCTCTTTGTTTACTCAGCTTTTTCCCCACCTTTTTCTTTGGACAATGCCCTGCTGGGCTGGGGCTGTCCTGCTGGGTTGTTGCTGGGGCTCCCCCGCCAAGATGGAGCCCAGCTGCTCAGCTGTTTACAAGGCGATTCCGGTTTACACTGGGGCCCATCCTGTCCTGGCTGGGCCGGGAGCTCAAGTCAGAGCCCAGCCAGTGGCCTCTCGTAGCTCAGAGCTCCTCAATCTCCTTCTCAGGCTGGGGAGCAATAGGGCTGGGGCATCCTACATGCCCAATGGCCAGGGAAGGCACTGACCTCAAGAGGGAGTGAAAATGGAGTAAGACCCGCCCCACAGCCAAACTTCTGCCCTCAGGAGCCCCAGAGATAGAAGAACTGCTGGCACCTCATGGCCTCTGTTCTCTGTTCTTTCAGGTGGTGAACTTGCGACAACAAAGATGGCAGCCCCTTGGCCCCCACCCCCATTCTTCCTGGTAGCTAAGGTTTGGGAACTAAGCTCTGCCTTATCTGCCACCTCCCTCAAAGCTGCTCTGAGGATCAAAGGAAATTATGTGTATGCCAAGACTTGCCAAGCACTTGTGACTATGATGAAATGATCTATGGTAATTCACTGAAATGCAACAGATGCTCTCCAGCCCTAGATGGGCAGCTGCTCAAGGCAGGGCCCTTGTCCTAGTCAACTTGGTGGCCCCAGGGCCCGTCACAGAGTCCAACACACAGTGGGGGCACAATTATTTCATTTATTAAACAAATACTTCTAAAGAAACTCTCAGACTAGTGGGAGAGACAGGTAATAAAAACACAGTGTGAGCACTGATAGGACAGGAATGAGCACAGGGTCCGAGTAAGCACAGAGGACGCCTCTTCCTTGGCGGTAACAGCATCTAAGATACAGCAAACAAATGTGCTTATAAAATGAAGAATGAACTTGCCGATTCCCTAATGGCAGTGCAGGGGCAGGGTGACTTGGGTGATCTCTCTTATTCCCTTGTCCTCCCAAAATAGTACCGAAGGGCCTGGCTTTAGGCTCTTGGGCCCTGAGGCCAGTGAACTGTCTGAATCTGGCTTCCCTAAGTAAATTTATTCAGGAATCATGTGAAGCCTTGGGAAGCTTTTGTCCATGCTCCCTAATTTTCTTCAGTTGGAGCAGGCAGGGGAAAGTGATGGCATGCTTGTGGGCTGCAGGAAGCACATGATAACCATATGGTCTCCTGAACTTATCTTTAAAGCTTGATCTTTAAATATGATCTGAAGGACAAGTAGGAGTTAGCCAAGTGAAAGAGGGTAGGGAAGAGACAGTTCCGAACTAGAACTACTGGGGAAAGCCCAGGAAACAGCCTACAGGTGGACCAGCATGGTCTAGCTGGGGAAATCCAAGAATTACAGTATGGCCAGAGGGGAGAATAATTTTGGGGGGGACACTGAGGGATGATTCCTGAGAGGTAAGCAACCGCTGGTTGACGAAGGGCCTAGTAAGCCCAGCTCTTTGTCCTGAATGGGGATACATTTCCTTGGAATCAACTGCCATCTATATTCTGTTGATTTTAAATTTGTATCTTTACCCTGGAGCTCTCCTGGGAGTATCAGACTCTCATATCCAATTGTCAGTGGACGTAAACACCTGAAATTCAAACTATCCAGGAGGAACTCCTCCTGGTCTCCTTCCAAACTTAGTCCTGATCCTAGTTCAGGCCTCTGCCCTGGTTCAGCTCTGCTTTCCACGACGCCCATCTTTAGCTTCCTTTCCTAGATTCTGGCCTCTTCTCTTCTTTCTGACCTACCTCATGGTTTTCCTGGTCCCAACATCTCCCTTTTTTGTATGCAGCATTCCACATGCAGGCCCTACACAAATCTGACCAGGCAACTCCCCTCCTTCAAAGCCTTCAATGGATCCTCATGCCCTCACGGTAAACAAGATGAAGTTCCAACTCCTTAGCACCTAACTCGTAGAATTCTAGTGAAGGGTAAATGAGATGATGCACAGAAAGCATTTGGCATGCCACCTAGGACATTTTGGGCATTCAATTAATAGTAGCTATTATTACTATCATAATAATAATTATACAATTTATGTCATATTATAATCATATTCTAAGCTCCCTCCAACCCACTTTCTGCTGCTTTTCTCTTCAGTCTCCTTTTATGCCATTCTCTTCCGTGTTTTCTTCCATGAGCTCCTAGAGAACTATTCTTTCAAGCCTCCATGTCCTCGTCCATTTCACCCAACCTCATTTCAACCTGGACGACCCTTCCCTTTATTGTTTACTCCATCAGCTCCCCATAATTCTTCCTCACGAGCATCTCTCCACAAGCGGAGCAACAGAGCAAGATGCTACGGACACGCATTTCACTTAGACAGCCATGGTTACTTGGTATTGTAGAGAGGAGTGGTGACAATGACTCAAATCTTTAGTGGCGGTAGCTGATGGTAGAGATCAGAAGCTACACTTGAGGCAGTGAGTCACAGACACCCAGAGAGCTGAGAAGTAGCTGAGCCGGGGAAAATAGGCCTGGCCGAATGGCTGGCCCTGCTGCTGAGGAGGCCGGCTGGTCAGGAGGAGTAGAAGGACCAGTAAATAGGATGTTGCAACATACTAGAGAGAGATTCAGTCTGATGAAAGAGGGACTCATCATTTAGCAAGGAATCAGACAAATAAACAGAAATTACAGTACAATATGATAAATATTGTAATAGCAGTGGTGGGGTGCCATTGAGACATGGATTTCAAAAAGAGTCCCTTCCCTGATGAATTTCAGGGTGACAATTACATGCAATAAACATTCATGAGCCCATGCTCTGTGTCAGGCACGGTGCTGGGTGCTGAGGACACAGAGGACACAAAGATGGATGAGATGATTTCTGCCACCTAGTGGGAGGAGACAGCCAAGCTAAAAAACGCCACAAAGGCAGTCAAATGTCACAGGTCTCCAGATTGCCTCTTCTCCCATTTAATGGGATAGGAACCATTATCATTTAATTCCTCAAGCTAGAAGCCTGGACATTATCTCTGACTCCAAGATTTATGTTTTATTTTTTATTTATTTTTTTTAAAGATTTTATTTATTTATTTGACAGAGAGAGACACAGCGAGAGAGGGAACACAAGCAGGGGGCAGTGGGAGAGGGAGAAGCAGGCCTCCTGCTGAGCAGGGAGCTCGAAGCGGGGCTCGATCCTAGGGCCCTGAGATCATGACCCAAGCTGAAGGCAAACACTTAACAACTGAGCCATCCAGGCGCCCCAAGATTTATGTTTTAGATGAAATATAAAGCATCCTGTAGAGGATGGATTAGAGGGAAAGGAGACTGGAGGCAGAGAGACCGGCTAGAGGCTGATGCAGTAATTCAGGGGAGAGGTGATGGCGCTGGGTTGGATTAGGCTAAGAGCCTTGGAGAGAGCTGGCTAGATCTGAGAGCTGTTTAAGAGAAGGGTTAACAGAATTTGAATGGATGATTCAGTGGGCAATTGAATGGATGTACCAGTCAGAAAGAAGGAGTCCAGGGCGCCTGGGTGGCTCAGTCGTTGGGCGTCTGCCTTCGGCTCGGGTCATGATCCCGGGGTCCTGGGATCGAGCCCCACATTCCGCAGGAAGCCTGCTTCTCTCTCTCCCACTCCCCCTGCTTGTGTTCCCTCTCTCGCTGTGTCTCTCTCTGTCAAATAAATAAATAAAATCTTTAAAAAAAAAAAAAAAAGGAGTCCAAAATGATCCCAGGGTGGGGTGCCTGGCTGGCTCAGTGGGTATAGCACGTGACTCTTGATCTTGGGGTTGTAAGTTTGAACCCCATGTTGGGTGTAGAGATTACTTAAAAATAAAATCTTTTTTTTTTTTTAAGATTTTATTTATTTTTTGACAGAGAGAGACACAGCAAAAGAGGGAACACAAGCAGGGGGAGTGGGAGAGGGAGAAGCAGGCTTCCCGCTGAGCAGGGAGCCTGATGTGGGGCTCGATCCCAGGACCCTGGGATCATGACCTGAGCCGAAGGCAGACGCTTAACGACTGAGCCACCCAGGGTCCCCAAAAATAAAATCTTTAAAAAAAAATGATCCCAGGTTTCTGGATTGGACATCTAAGATTGTGGTGCCATTTAATGAGATGGGAATGAAAAGAGGGAGAAAAATGATACATATTGTGCTTTAGATATCTTTATGGGGAGGTGTCCAGTGGGTAGTTGGAAAGTGAATTGGAAGCTCAGGAGGTTGATATGGATTGAAGTTGAGATTTGGAAGCCATTGGCATATTGGAGTAGCATTTACATGTGAGTGGATGAGATCACCCAGCTAGGCTGTGTGCAGAGAAAAGTGGAGTGAAAATAAATTCATTCATTCATTCATTGAATAAATTTATTGAGCACTTACTGTATTCCAGGTACTATTCCAGGTGTTGGAAGTAAAACAGTGAACACGGAACTTACCTTCTGGTGGAAGCAGATAATGGACAAATAAAAATAGAACAGGAGGTCAGAAAGGGATAGTTGCAATGAAGAAAAATAAAGCAGGGTAAGGAGATGTGGAGAGTGATGGCAGGCAGTCAGGGAAGGGCTCTCTGAAGAGGTGACATTTGAGTAAATGTCTGAATGAAGTGAGCAAGAGACTCATGGGCATCTGTGGGAAGAGTGTTGCAGGCAGAGGAAACAAGGTCAAAGGCCCTGATGGGGAATATGCTTGGTGTATTAAGGCGCAGCAGGGCTGATGTGGCTGGGGTGGAGAGAACATGTGGGAGAGGAGCAGGAAATGGGGGCGGAGAGAAGCCAGGGGCCAGACCATGGGGTCCTGTAGGCCAGGATGAGGAACTGGATTTTCTTCTACGTGTGACAGGAAAGCCTGGAAAAGTTTGTAGCAGGGAGCCATATAATCTGACTTATGTGGTAAAGGATTACTCTGGTCACTGTGTGGAGAACAGAGTGTCGGAGGGCAAGAAAGGAGTGCAGTGAGAGATGATGGTGGCCTGCGTGATCACAGTGGCAAGGAAGATGGTGAGAAGTAGTCTGAACACAGTCCCATTGGTGGATATATTGGGTAAGTAAGGTAAGAAGAAGGGCCAAGAATCAGAGGGGAATTAGGAAGGAGCCTTCAGTTCTAGTCTCTGCTCTGCTCTAACTCTGTGGGCTCGGGTACGCTATCCGCCCACCCTCTGCTTCACTTCCGTTAGCCCAGCAAATATGTATGGAGAGCCTACGGTATGCAGGACCTGTCCTAGGCGTGGGGCGAAACTGCCTAAATTCTAGTAGGAAAGAAAACAAGCAATTTGAGGAAGTCATAAACGTTACCCCAAAAACCAATCAGGGTACTCTCCTAGAGAGTGGCAGGGGAAGGGGGGACGGGTAAGAAAAGCTCCCATGGAGGTGACCCTCGAGCTGAGTCAGGAGCTGGAACTGCACCCTTGTTGGGTCTGTGTCCCAGCTTTTCTGGGTGTTCTCTGAGACAATAGATGGAAAAGCACATTGACGAAAGCAGTTACAAATGATTGTCTTCACTTGGCTCAGCTCTCCTCCCTAAAATATACACCCATCATTTCTGTTAAGACCTGAAAAAACAAACAAACCCACAACCCTTCCTTTGTGCTAGGCTGGCCCTTCGGGCCCCACCTTCTCCAGCACCTGTCTCTGGGGGCCTTCACGGGATTATCCCAAGGACGCCAGGTCTTCCAGGAGCTCTTCGTATCTAGAACCACTACCACATGCCATCCCACAAATCATCATGGGGCTAAGCTCCCCTTGGGATCCAGGACAACGAAGGCAGAAGGCATCTAAGTAAATGACTATGGAAGGAATAGTCTAGAAAGAATGCCCCTTCTGCCTCCTCTTCTCTTTTCCTCTCCCCATGGCCTCCCTTCTCCCTTTCTCGTGTTCTCTACTCAGCAGCCCCCCCACACCTCCCCACTGGGTCCTGGTCAGCTGCTGCCCCTGGAGGTCGTGCGAAGATCCTGGGCTCCGCCAGGGTGGGGTCTGGGCTAGCCAGCCCAAGTCAGCAGGCTTTGCCCACAGCCCCACCCCGACAGGCAGTGGCTCTGGCAGCAAAGTCATGGCCCTGACTCCTCTGTCTCCACGTTTAAGAACATCTCTAACTGCTCCTTGGATAGCTCAATTAGTAAAGTGAATATATTATATAAAGTCTAAAAGATTAAACTATCATCGTCAGCCCATAATTTCATGAAGAAGTCAGGGGACCGTATCCCTCTTATTAACTCTATAACAAATGTGATGAAAATGTTCAAATAGAATGTTAATGCAATGTTACGTGTAATTTTCCCAGGCGATTTTCTGCTGAAATATTTCTTTATTAATAGTAATTGAGGGTATAAATTATGAATGAGGCGATTTTCTCCTTTCAGTAGGAAAGACGTACTAATGGCAATAATTCTTTATAATAATTTTTGGGGAGAGTGTGGCGGGGAGAGAGGCTAGTCTAAAAAACAGACAAAAGCCTTCTTCCTGAGTCTCCCTAGGGGGAAGACGCCTTGGCCCCAGCCACCTCTCCGTAGCTCTGCCCACCCCAGACCACCCGCAAGTGAAGTCTTTGTTCTTCATCAATTTTCCAAAAACCTCAAGGTCTGTTTGGGGGGCAGGAAGGAAGTTTTGCCTCTGGTCCTCAAACGGACCAAGTTCCGAAGACAAACTTTTCTGCCTGGAAACCGTTCTGATAACAAGACCAAAGCCAGGCTCCTCTGCTGGGCTTCCAGGTCCAATCAGTCTGGACCCAAACTGTTTTTATAGCATCCTAGAAGGAATGGCCCTCAGAAATCTTTCCATCTAATCCCCTATCCCTGTCTATAAATGAGAGGGAAAAAAGGGTGGAGAGTGGGGATGAGTTGTTCTATGCCACACAGTGAGTCTTGAGGGAAAGCAAGGACTCAGCCCAAGTGACCCTCCACACGCCTCTGAGGTGGACAGCCTCCAAGCTTCTCCTCTCCCATCTCTTCAGCTTCTCTCATGGGTTCCCAGCCTGGGCATCCTCCTCATCTGTTAAGACCCAGCTCAAATGCGGGACACCTATGAGTAGGTGGTCTATTACGCATCAGTCTTAGTCACGTGGCCTTGACTTCTCTCTGTTTAGGATTATTATCGGTCTGTGGAGAAACACTTTCCCAATTCTGCAGAGCGGTTAGACTAGTGCCTTTCTCTGAGGTCTTTCTCTATTCAGGGATATCCCATTTGACATTTGCCCATTCATTTATTTGGCAGACATTAAACATCTACCATGTGCCAGACACAGTGCTAGGCACTAGGGTTACAAGGATGAATTTATCCAACAAGAATGAAGATAAATAAATTCAGTGTTCTCAAGATCACAAGTGAGAAAGACAATAACAGGTACACAAACGCCTATGGGCAATAACACATGTAAATAACACATGCTTGTTTCATAGCAAGCGTTTATTATTATTACTGGATGTTTGAGGAACTGCCAGGCGGCCCGTGCGGCTGGAGCAGAGTGAGGGCAGGAGAGGCAGATCCTGCCGGACCTTGTGGCCACAGTAAGGATTTTATCCTGAGTGAGAGGAACGGTCACTGGGGGTTCTCAGCAGAGGGGTGGCATAGTGTTACCTACACTGTTAAAAAGAACACTCTGATGGATCACCAGTTGGCTGTGGAGGTTGAGGGTGAGGAAGCCATCTAGGACGAGTTGTAATTTTGGCTGTGGTGCCATTTACTGGGTTAGGGACACCGCAGGGGGAACTGACTTGGGGACAGAGGACATGTTCAATTTTGGACAAGTTGAATCTGAGGAGTGTGAGGGTCAAACAAGTGGGACTGTCCAGAAGTCCAGGTGGAATCTGGAGTGGCAGGGCGAGGTTGGGCCCTTAGGACTGGTTTCAGCCAAGGGCCTCTGGGCTCGCACGGCGTCTCGCATGCTGGATTACATCATCTGCGTTTACAAATCTGTTTCTCTCTACTAGACTTGAGCTCCTTGGGGGCAAGAACTGGGCCTGGTTAATTTCTCCACCTTTGGTCACCAGCACAGGGCAGGTTACACAGTTGCTGGTGGCAAGAGTGCTGTAAATGAGCAAATGAATGAATGAGTGAATGAAGGGAGGGGGCGCAATGCTTATGCTCTGTGAGGCACCCCCTGTGGTCTTGGGGGCGCCTTAGAATCTCTCTGGATTGCTCTAAACAAAGGCTACCCACCCACCCTATCTCTACCCCAGAAAAGGTAGGCTCTCTCCAAGTCTCCTGAAAGATCTTGTGGGAAGTGTTATTGATGCCCTTCACAACTGCCATGATATTGGGCATTCTTGATGTCCTTCAAAGAGCTCCGTCTGTCACGGCTATGAGTAGAGCAGGAGAAATGGTCCCTTTCAGGTCCGAAACTCTGGCTGGGAGCTATATGGTCAACTTGTGTCCCTGCCCCAGGATCCTGCCCAGCTGGGGACCTCATCACATGCCCTTTCCTCCACCTTCTTGCTATGTCCGGATCCCCAGCAACTGGTCAGAAATGGGGCCACTGGTATATGAAAATCTTGTTTTGTTCAAAACAATATTTTTCTATGCCTTCTGTTCGGAGTCTTCCTGGTTCCCTAGCCAGGGTCCATAACAGGAACATCCTACCTCCTGCACCTTGATAAGGGACACAAACCCACCCACTCGATCCCATTCCCAAGAGCCCAGATTTCAGGAGAGAAAGCTGCCAAGTGCTCTACGGACATAGTCCAGGAGAATTCTCCACCAGTTCTTCCCTGCCCTTCACTATCTCTGGCTGTTCCTCCTCTTAAGACACAAAAACCTTAGGAATATTCTAGAAGTCCTTGGCAGGGGCAATGGCCCAGGCCTATATAATCGGGCTGGCTTAGCTCTCTGCCCTCTGAAAACAGTGAAGATGGGGTGGGAAACAGAGCTATGTTAGTGATGTTCTCTGTGTGACATAGTGACCTCTTGACCAGAGGCCACTGGGGTGACCTCCAAGGACATCTCTATGTCTCCCCAAGCAGGGCCCTGGGGCCAGGAGGCCAGGCAGAGTTCCAGAGATCTTTTCTCCTCCCTCAGGGAAATCTATCCATTAGTAGTTGCCCTCCAAATTAGGGTAAAGTATGTGCCCCTGCACAGACCCCCTACACTGTAACAGCTAGCTCTGAGATTTCTCCAGCTCTGTTTCAGATCCATACCACTTGGCCGGAGAGACCCCATCCCTTATTCAATACTAGGTCATTTCTAGACAAGGAAAGCTCAAGGCTAGCCCAGAACAGCCTTGATGGGGAGGGGGAGATAGATCTGACAGTCAGGATGGAGTTTCCCAACTCGAGAGCCTATCTTCTGATCCCTTCCATGTCCTACAGGCTGGGGCCTGGGAAACAGGCAGGCTTAGCCAGCCAGAGAGGGGCTGGGACTTGATTCACACTCCACCCCCGCAACACTTAGTCTTGGCTCCCCTGGGCACCCTCCTTCCACTTTGGCCCCCTTCCTTGTTGAGCCAACAGCTCGATCTTGATCTCTGGAACAGGAAGGTTGACTCCAAAGGGGCCTTCTCTGAAAGCCAATGCTAATCGGGTTAGGGGCCAGGCTAGGGCGCTGCACTCCCCTCTGTAGGACCAAGTGCAAGTGAAAAAAACACCAATTACCAGATGACAAAAAGGGTCCCTGCCCCTGGGGAAGGGCAAGCTGGGGGGAGCGATGGGAGGGGCACAGTAACTGAACACCTTGCCGGAAATAGCTCCCATCAGTCCACTTAGGGAGCCATCAGCCCCGGCAGATTTATGGGCAGTGTGTGCCCCTCTGATAGATCGGACTATTTAAAGGCAGCCGAAGCCTCCATTTATATCAATGTGGAGCAGAGAGGGAGGGTGAGAGGCTGTGGCGGGGGAGTGAGGAGCGGCAATGGGGGCAAGCCCCAACGTGGCACCGTGGCTTCAGAGAAGAGGTGAGGCTGCTGGCCGGGAGGACTGGCTCAGGCTGTGGGGACAGGAGTCTCCAGATCAAGTCCCAGTGGCACCCAGGGAGGGCCAGGCGGGAGGGCTTCAAAGCTTCCAGGAGCATCTCTGCCCCAGCCCCAACCCACACTCTTTGCCAGCCCCGCCAGCTGACCCGGGGAGCTCAGGCTAATACAGAAGTGGAACTCCTGATTGGATTTCTAGCCATGCCCCCACCCTCCCAGCTGCGGGGCATGCTTGCCCTCCCTGCAACCTCCCCCTTGCCTGGGCTGAGGGAGAAGGAATTGGGTTAGGCTGGGGGCATTAGCCGCTGAGGAATGGCCTGCTGCCTCCTGCCTGCCTGTCCCCAGCCTGCACTTCCTGGGGGCAGATTAAGCTGCGCCCATCGCTCTCCCCGGGTCTGCCTGGGCCTTCCTCCCTAACTCCATTAGTCCCAGGCTGAGGTGCTTACCCGACCCATGGTGGTCCCACTGATAATTCACCTCTCAGGAAACTCTGCCTTTCTGACCTCTCATTGCCTCCTCCCCTACTCCCGCCCTCCTCCTGCCCAGCCTCCTTCCCAGGCTTCGAGATCTGGACCCAACTGGCCTTATTCTCCCGGCTCAGGGGTAAACTGCTGTCATTCACCAACATTTTGCTAGGAACAGACCTGACGGCTATCGGTTTGTTGGTTACTGATTCATTAATTCATTCACTCAATCATCGAGTGCTGACTGAACATTCCCTACTGAGGGCTCTATGCTGGGTCCTGGGGATACTGAGTGGATTCACGTATAGTCCCTGTCCTGGGGGAGCCTAAGATCGAAGGGCAGGTAAGCAAGGGAACAGCACAACCAAACTTGTCCCCGAGGGGTGGCGAGCAGATTAATGGGGATTCGAGCTGAGGCAGGAAGGCAGAATAGTAGTTCTCAACTCTGGCGGCACAATAGAATTAACTGGGGAGCTTAAAAGTGATGATGCTCAGGCCACACAGAGATCAACCAAATCCAAATCTCTGGGGAGAGATCCAGGCATCAGATTTTAAAAAGCCTGCCCCATCAGAAGATTCCAATGTCCTGGAGCCAAGGCTGAAACCAGTGACTTAAAAGTCTACTGCAATAGTCCAGGCAGGAGAAGCCGGTGATCCCAACAAGGGTAGCAATAACATGGATGGAAGGGAGAGGAAATTTGAGAACTGTTTCTCTTGCAGCTGTTTCTAACTGGTCACACTCTCTGGTTCCCCCATTCAACCTCTACTCCCACCATTCTTATCATATGACTTCAATCATGACTTCACAGAAGAAACTGAGGCCATCGGGCAAAACTCTGCAGGACTGTAAGTCCTCGTGGGCAGGCAGCGGTTCTGCATTCATGGGGGGCAGTGGACTCGCACAGGACAGGCACCTCACAGACACTGAATTGAACTGACTAGCGGGCACCTAGAAGTGTGGGTCCCCAGCTCAGGAGACAAATGTGAGGAGAAGACACAGACGGGGGGGGGGGCGCGCACACCAGCTCTGGGGAAGACCAAGGGGCTTGTGGAAGGAAAGGAGCGCAGAGAAGAGACAGAAGGGACAACCAGAGAGGTGGAGAACGGGGTGTGGAAGAGGGAACAAACCAAGGAGCCCACTTTCTCACAGTGCTGACTTGGTGCCCAATATTATCACTGCATTTGAACTTCCCATTTTGAAGGAGGTGCTCTGTCTCTATTGTATAGGTGGAGATCCAGGCTCAGAGAGTGTAACTCAGCTCAGGTTAGGGGTCCCAAATTCAGGAGCTAAGATGTGAAACCACGTCTGTCCGATCGAAGGCATTTTTGCCCTACGGCGCACTCTGGGACACAAAAGCGTCACAGAGCCCAGTGACAGGGAAGTTCAGGGATGAGGACGGAGCCAACAGTGTCAAATGTGGCAGCTTCCCTCTTCCTGTTCACCTGGCCCCACTTCCCTGGACGGCCTTGGAACAGGTGCCATCAGGGCTGGGAGGAAAGCGCGGCGCCCCTCAAGTCCTCAGCTCTTTGGGGTAGGGCCCCTTTCTCCACGATCACTGTGCCACTTCAGCCTCCTCCAGCAGCAGGGGCCCCACAGCCCGGGCTGTGGGGGGTGCGGGGGGCTCCACCTGAGCCTCAGCTCAGCCCCGTTAGCACACGCTCAGCTCAGAGGGGCCCAGCCTGGCCTTACCCCTGCGGATCTAGGATGGTGTCAGGAAAGAAACGGAGGCCTCCCTCCTCCCCAGCTCACAAAATCCTTCTAGCCCATCATCCCTTTCTCGGTGAAATATCCCAAAGCTATTCCCCACCGCCCTGGCCTCACGGAAGTTCTCCTGCCCCATTCTCTGGATTCCCACCACAGCGCTACCCTCCTGCCTGCGAGAACATGATCATGATGTATTCTGGTGACCTGATAGGTGTTATTCTCAGCCCCAATCAGGTCACCAGCTACCCAAGGGCAGGGAGCAAGTATGGTTCTTGACTGGTTCCCCGACACCCTTCTGTGGGGGCATTGGATGAATACGCATTGACGGAATGACTCAAGAAATGCTAGGACAAGGCTGGAAGGGGACATGGGGGGTGGAGGAGGGGAAGGGGAGAGAAATGAGGCCTTTTTTGATTTATCATGGCCCAAGCCGTGCAAAGGGCCCCGGGCTTTCTAGCAACACTTTCTAGTCCTTAGGAAGAACCGCTGGGGACACCTAGGGAGCTTGAGCCTGCCCTTTTGGGCTTCCTTGAGCTAAGCATGTTCTAGTCCCCTCCAGGCACCCCCACTTCGCCCCTGTGGTTGTCTGGGACCTGCTGAGTCTGAGGTGCAGATTGAAATAGTGGCAGCAAGGACATGGCCGACATGGCCGGGAGAGGCTGAAGGCGCTCCTATATCTTTGCTCAGGAAATGGCCTCATAAAAGTGACAGGGAGACGCACCTATGGATGCTTGTTAAAGTTTTATTACTAATCACCTCCAAAGTCAGCAAGGCAGAGGGAGGGAGCTGGGAAAATGGAGTCATCAGGGCCTGGGAGCGGTGTCAGCTGCCTCCGCATGGGAGGCAGAGACTGCCCTGTGGGGCGAGGTGGCCACAGCTCGCAGCTCCCGCAGCGCCCTGCTGGTTCCACCGGGATTGGGCGCTGCCCTGGCGCTCTCCCTCCTGGTGAGACGGAAACTGCCTCGCTCATTCCCGTGTCCAGCAGGTCACCACGCGGAGTTCAAACCTCCTCTGAAGCATCCGACCCGTCCCTTCCTCTTCCTCCCAGCACCGCTGCCCTGGTCAGGCTCCCCATCTCTCGCTCGGCCCATCCAGACGGCCTCCCAAAGGGCCCTGCATTTGGTCTTTGGTCAGCCCCTCTAGACAACCTCTCCCACTGCCGCTGGGGTGATCTTCCCTCCTCAGCAGCCTCTAGTTGCCTCCAGAATGGGTCTAACTCCTTGCTATAGCATGGACATTCCTTCAGGACTTGGGCCCTTCCTCGACCTCTAACACCATTTTCCACTATTTCCCTCCATGGCTGAACAATTTGAATTTTCCACCAAATCCATGTGCTGTCTGCCAAGAAATGCCTCGTCCCCAAATGCTTGGTAAACATAGGCTCTTTTTTAAGGACTCAGCTCAGACATCTTTAGGAAGCCTTCCCTAACCCTTCCATGCATTCGTCACACTGTTTGATAATTGCGATTCCTTGTACAAGGGCTTCATAGACTGTAAGCTTCTCTAGGGCAGGATTCATGTCTGATTCATTTCTCCTCCCCCAGGCCTCTGGCTTGGCATCAGGGTTTGCTGAATGAAAGAATGAATGAATACACAATCGTTATGAAGTTTGCACTCCGCAAGGCCATACGCTACACAAGGGTAGGGGCGGTGACCCCGGTTCCCCGGGCCGAGTGAGAGATGGGGCGTCTGACCAGGGCAGTGGCGCTGGGAAGGAGGGGTGGGGATGGTTCAGACGGCTTCAGAGGAGGTTCGAACACGGCTAGCTGACTTGCTAGGTCCAGGAGTTGAACAAGAGTTCAAGTATTTATTGAATAAGTGAATGAGGATTAAATGAGATAATGTGTGGGAAAACATTCAAACTCTAAAGGTCCTGTTTTTATTGTTCCTTTCCCACGTTTCCTGCTAATGTCCATTTTCTTGTCTAGTTGGTTACCACTGCTTCTATTCCCCCGGAGCCAAACTGACGAAGGCAAGAAAGGAAGCTGAAGATATTGGAAAGTCTTGAGGCTATTTTTCCGGTTTCAAAACTACGCCTGCTCCTTAAGACCATCATGATTCCTCCCCCTTCCAGGATCTGAAGGGGGTGAGAGGGGTGCAGAGTTTTCCCTCACTCAGTCAGCCCCCAGCTCAACCTTGTATAGAAGAAGCCCTTCTGTGGGCCCGGCTCTGTGCTCGTGCTGGGGACATAGAACCATCAGACAAGCTCCTGCTCACCACAAGCTCTCACCATGTCTCAGGAGGGGATACAGTTAACGAGGGGCCACAGCCTTTTCAAAGGCCACCCCACTCTGGAGTGCTGAGCTCTGCTGGCGCTATCTGGGTGGGCACTGAAGAGGACAGAAGCCAGGGAGCGTGGAGGGTGTTGAAGGAGCCATGACTTGGCCTGGTCTGAGGGGGCCCAGCCAGCCCCAAGTCCCACCCCAGGGACAGCCCTTCCTGGAGGGAGCTGTAGGTGGGGGAGTGGGGGGCCCTGCCAGACAGCCGGCTCCCTCAGAGGGGGCCGCTTCACCACACTTGTCAGTATGGGCCTGTTCTCCCTGACAAAGCACAGGTCACCCTCTTGCCTTCACAGTAGGCAAGTGAACAGGGTCAGGGTTCTTCAGAAATTAGGTGCCCAGGGCGAAGGGAATGACATCTGATGCAGAGAAGTGAGCATCGTCCAGAGTGGGCCAAGATGCCTTGATGACCTAGGGCCAAGTCCCTCCGGCCACCGCCCTGGACTGACAGCAGCCTCGGCGGGCACAGCTCTTCCCATTTTCTCCCTTTTCCTGAGTCATGAGACAGAGGCACCACCCACCTGTTCCAGCCCCCACTCCTTTCCTTCTGGGCTAGATGGAGGTCTCCCCCGAGGTGGCCCCTGCCTCGCCTACATGAGCTCGGTCAGATCCTGTGGTGCTGCTTGCCCCCCCTTCCTCCTTCTCATCTCTATATATCTGTCTAATGAACATTTCAATAAGCCGAGCACAGCTTTTTCCACTTAATAAGCAGAGTGCTGACTTCATTGCGGGTTTGCTCTTCACTTATCTGTTCGGGGCCTTAAATCACTCCTAGGAAAAAGCTTAGCAAAGGGAAACCTGGTATCCTGGCTCTTGGCTGCTCCCGTCAGCACCCTGTCCTGCTGGGGCTGAGCTGAGGGGATGCCCTGCTTCCACAGAAAAGCTAGAAAATGCAAATAAACTCCTCAGCCAAGAGACCGGAAGGCTGAGGGCTGGGGCCAGGGGGTGTTGGAGCCGCCACCATTGAAGGAAGTTCTAGAGGCAAGGTGGAGGTGGCAGAGCTGGCCTGGGCTGTCCTGCTCTTATAGGTTTTGTGTCTGATTAGACAGGGAGAACTGGGAGAGATTGCTATTTCACATGGTGCAAGGACTCTCCCAGAAAAGAGCACCAGGCATCCAGCCAAAGAAAGGTATGACCCTTGGAGTATATGTGTATATATATGGAGGGGGATGCTGTTTTCCAGGACCCTTCTGGATCTAGTTGGCAGGAAGACTTCAGGGCAAAAGGGTACAGACTCAATTAAATGTGAGCAAGTGCAAGGCAGCGCCTTTTGTGATAAACACATCAAAATTCCCTCTCCAGTGTTCAACTCTGCATGGTCAGCCACAGTTCTGGCAAAGGACCTAGAAATCCTTCTTCATTTAGACAGCTCCCCGAGGCTGTTGGCCAAAAGACTAAGAGAAATGCGAGTAAGATATGAAAGAAGAAGGAGAACATACTTCTCAAGGTGTCCAGCTGGAACAGTCCTACCTTGCAGGGCTCTGCTGGGTCGCTCTGTCCTGTCCTAGAGAAGATCCAGGGGGTGGGAGACTTCCTTACTGGGAAAGGCTAAATGACTTACTCTCAAGTCTGCAAAGTTGAAGGCTGCTGGGGGATGTGCAGGAAATCACAAGCAGTGTAGAGAAGGTGATTAAAGACTCACTCACGAAATCCTGAAACCCTAGGCAAGTGGGTTTGCTTTGGAAGCTTGAGCACATTTGAGATGAACAAAGGTGATTGCCATTTTACACAGTAGCCAGTAAACTTCAGAAATTCATTAGCCCAAATGGTGGGTCTAGCAGAAGACATAAATGAATTAAAAAGTATTTGGACAAATTTATGAAAGACAGAGTCCTATATGTCGCTTAATCAGGGTTTGTTCAGTGAATGAACCAATGAATACGAATGATCCTGGTTTTCAAGGTATTTCAATTCAATGCAATAAATATTCATGGAGAACCTACTATGACAAAGCATTGTTGCAGGATGTAAACCTGAACAGTTTCTATCCAGAAGCTTACACTTTTATAAGAGGATTAGAAAGCACAGTGTCAACACAGGGTGAACATAGTGAGTGCTGGAAGAAAAATGCAGGAGACTATGGCCACTCACAGAAGGGCGAGATTCTGTAAGGTTTGGAAAAGGGATCAAGAAAGATTTTATGGAGAAGGTGGTATTTAAAATGGGCCTTGAAGAACAAGTTGGTTTTTAGCAAGTGGAAGAGGAAATAAAGGTATCCCAGAAAGAGGGAATGACAAGTCCCAAGATGTGGAGGTGGAAAAATAAAAGGACATGTTTAGGTACAGATAATAAGCACAGTAAGAAGGGGTGAGAGGGAGAAGATCAGGGGGAAGGAGGGAGAGAAGAGAAACTTAGAGAACAGAGCTGCGTTCATCGAATAGCAAAGGAAAGTCTGGGCCACCCTATAGTGAGTAAAGGCAGAGTCAGGATTCCCAAGGCAAGATCTTGAAGATCCTCTGACAATCGGGCCCTGAGATGGAAAGGAACAGGCAGAGATTAGGGTAGCTCTTAAATTTAAGACTCAAAATAACCAGTAGATTTCAGAGCTAAGCAGAAAGAAGCTCCTTCAGCTCAGTCCCTAGGGAGATGCAGAATGAGGCCCCATGCTTCCCCGTTAGTACAGAGATTGTCTTTGTCATTTCTGGCCTCCTGGGGTTCTTAGTGGGCAAGAACATTGAGTCCAGTCACGCCGTGAGCTCCCTGGGTACTCCTTCCCCGTCCAGCCTCATTTGTACAGAGGAGAACTTCGATGAAAAACGAACAGGAGCAGCCAGGAAGAGACAAGAGAGGGAGGGAGATACCCGAACTCGGGGCAGCCAGGCTGGGAGAGTTGTGCTAAAAAGAGGGCGGGTTTACCAGAAGGCAGCGGCTGCATCTTGGGACAGAGAAGGGAGTTATTTGTTCATTCAGGTTGTTATTAACCAGCAATTTGTGGAGCATGTTTTATGTGCCAGGCACTGTGCTAGATCCAAGGAAATACAAAGCCTGTCTTTAAGAAGCTCACAGTCTGGGAGGGGAGAAGAACATACGGACAGATCATTAGAAAATGGTGTGGTTAGAAAAGTAAGCACGGGGTGGGTACCAAGGAGGGGATGGTCAGCGACACCAAGGAGGGCTTTAAGGAGGATATGTCACTTGAGCTGCCTCTTGGAATATGAGTAGCAGTTCCAACAGGTGGATGAAGGGACAGAAGGGAAGGGTAAGTGCAGTCAAAGAGGTAAAAATAAATTGGTATTTGCAAAGGAAGTATTTCAGTGTGCCTGGAATTTAGGGTATGCATGGAGGCTCCGTAAGGGCTGAGACTGGGGAGGTGGGTGCGGTCAGCTCATAAAGGGCTTTGAATGCTGTGCTAACAAGTCTGGACTTGCTCCTGTCAGCAAAAAGGAGCCATTGAGGGAGTTAAGGAAAAGGGGAGACATGGTTGGATTTGCAGTTTTTTTTTTTTTTTTTTTTAAAGATTTTATTTATTTATTTGAGACAGAGAGAATGAGAGAGAGAGAGCACGTGAGAGGGGGGAGGGTCAGAGGGAGAAGCAGGCTCCCTGCCGAGCAGGGAGCCCGATGCGGGACTCGATCCAGGGACTCCAGGATCATGACCTGAGCCGAAGGCAGTCGCTTAACCAACTGAGCCACCCAGGCGCCCCGAATTTGCAGTTTTGAAATATCAATCCTGAAACAGTATGAAGGAGAAATTAAGGAATCAGAATTGTTGGCAGGGAGACTAGCTAAGGAGCTATTGCAGAAGTCTAGGAGAAAGGATGAGGACAGGTCTGAGCGAGAACAACAGGAGCAGTGGGAATAAAGAGGACGACAGCAAAACAGAGTGAAGAGGTGAGTGCGGAAGGTGATCTGGGAAGGCCATTGCCTTTTGCCTGCTTGCTCTGGAATTCCAGCCGGGACCTAGACTGCCTCTCCACCTGCATTCGTGTAAGGAGGCAAGATCTTGAAGGCAAGATCTTGAAGATCCTCTGACAATCGAGCTGCTCCATTATGGAGCACTGGGTGGCTGGGCCCCACAGGTTTGCCTCAAATGATTTCTAGGGAAAAGGTAGATCTTTCTGTCTCTCCATTCTCTTGTCAGCTGATTCCGGGCTCCTGATCAATGGCCCACTCCCATCCTAGCCCAACTGTCTCCTGTTCTTGGGTCTAACCTCAGAGCTCTTCCTTCTACACACTGAAGAAACTATAGGATGGTTCTTTTTTTTTTTTTTTTTAAGATTTTATTTATTTGACAGAGAGAGACACAGCGGAGAGGGAACACAAGCAGGGGGAGTGGGAGAGGGAGAAGCAGGCTTCCCACGGAGCAGGGAGCCCGATGCGGGGCTTGATCCCAGGACCCTGGGATCATGACGTGAGCTGAAGGCAGACGCTTAACAACTGAGCCACCCAGGTGCCCCTAGGATGGTTCTTGATTGTACAGGACAGACAGCTCTGTTGAGCATGGATAGACCAGGGAATGTGATCTTGAGATATGTATCAGGATTCCTACTCTGCTTGGGGCCTGGTACCGTGCTTGGGGAGTGAGCTAGCAGAGGAGTGAAGGGCAGATGAGAAGGACACTCCCTATACAGTGATAAGAGGTTCTCACTTTTTGGCCCAAGTCTCTTCTCAATGCCCACCAGGCTGCCAGCTCCCCACATTCTAGGCTTCACCTCTTCAGCGACTCTTGTCCTCAGTGAAGCCTGAGTGGACAAGGAGAGCCAGCCCTCCTCATCTCCATCTTGCCTCCATTGCAGGAGCGGGCAGGCAAAATCTGTTCGCCCCTCCAGTTCCACACACCACCCTTCTCCATGCTATCCTGTGCCCAGGAAGCTGACTACTGTGGGCTGCCTCAACCAAGCTCCCTTGCCTTCAGGATTCTTATTGGGTTTGACACATGGAAGACACTGGTGGACAGGAGGAGAGAAGCAGCTGGGATAATATTATCCTGGCTCCTTCTTCCTCTACTGAAGGTCACAGCTCCCAAGCACAGCCCAGGTGAAGCCACAGCTCTGTCTGGGATCTGGTGCATGCTCCCTTGGGTCTAGAAGTGGTAGCTGCTCCCCCGCTGCGCTCCACCTTCTCTTTGCCAATAGTCCCTTCATCAGACTTTCCTCAGCTACTCCATTTGTGGACCTCTGTTTCATGTTAGAATCCTGACTAATATTGCAGGCATCCTCAGATATATCACGCTAGCTAGACATATATTTATTCTAGCAAGTTCTCTTCAGTTCCATCCTACTTTGTCTACCACGGGCCTTTTAGGATTGTGTTAGTAAATGTCACTCCCTGCTGGGTTGATGGGCAGACTGTAGAGCCAAACAAATTAAATTCCACGCTCTTAGCCTGGCAGCTTCTCATGCAGCTCTACTTAGATGTTCATTCCTGCAGCTTTGCAGAGAGTACAATGGTGAAAAACAAGTTAAACCAAGACACACAGAATGCCAGCACTGGGAATCTGGAGGGTTTGAAGCATTCATTCATTCATTCATTCTTATATTTAGCAAATATTTGTGGAGCACTTACCATGTTCTAGATACTGTGCTAGGCACCATGGATACAACAAATAGTAAACAAAATACGATCCTGGTCTCACTGTGCACATGATTTTGTTGGAGAGACAAAAGAGTAATTAGGTAATTATAGTAAGTTAACCTTACTAGAGGGGTGTATATGGGGTGTAGTGGAAATACGTGGTACCTATCCTAATCTTGGGGGGTGGGCAGAGAAAGCTTCCCAGAGGAAATGAGTCTAAGCTATGATCTGAAGGAAATCTTGGAAGTGACAGGAGTGCAGAGTGGGGGGAAGAGGAGGGAAGAGCATGTGCAAAGGCCAGGAGTTGGAACCTGGTGTGCTGGAAAGCTGCAAGTAAGTCAGTATGGCTGGAGTTTGTAGGACAGGGGCAGAGTGGTGAGAGATTAGTCTGGAAAGGTGGTAGACCAAATCATATACAGCCTTTTAGACTGTATTAAGGAGTTTGGACTTTGTTCCAAGAGCAATGCGGAGCCGCTGGTGATTTTCAAGTAAGGGATGGACACGATCAGTTTTGTATCAAAGTAACTGGCTGTGCTGTGGCGAATGTTGGAAGAGGCAAGAGAGGAGCAAGGGGCCACCTCAGAGGGGGAGACAGGGACAGTGAGACTTGGTAGAATATGGCTGGTGAGTGATGGCTGTTGGGAAGAGTGGGAAGACCGAAGAGTCCAGGACTGCTCCCATTTCCGATTTAGTGTCTGCAGAGAGGGGCAGTAAGTAAAGGAAGAGGGGAGGAGCCGGGCTGGCAGGAGGTCGAAGATGAGTTTCCTTTGCATTCTTGAGATGTTAAGATGGACATGTCTGAGGACAGCCTAAAGGAAGCTGGGTACAGGGATCTGGAGTTTCCACGTTCACAAGTTCTGAGCCTGCTGTCGGGCTCCTTTCTCTGAGCGCTCTGAGATCGTCTTGGGCGAGGTTTATCAGAACCACTAAGCAGCCTGCACACTTGCTGTTTCAATAGCCTGCTGCCTGTTCTTGGATGGCATCTGCCAGCACCGGAAGGGCACTAGCTTCCACTCGCATACATCAAACCATTTCCAACTCTGGGGCAGGCCCCCGGAGGTGGTGGCTCCCATCCATCTCCCATAAGGAGGTACAATGGAGGTGCATGTCTGGGGGAGACGAAATATATGGCTTGGCTCGTGGAATGTCAGCTGAGGAGCTCTGCCTTATGAAGCAGGTGAGCCTAGGAGCAGGACTGAGGATTCGGAGCAGGGAAGGAACATGGTGAAACTGTAACCTTAGCATGTGTAACCTGGTGGTGATGCGCGAGGTGATTTGAATGGAGGTAGGAAGTTGCTACAATAACGCAGAAAGTGGCTGTTTGTTTGTTGTATGGGGTTTTCTAACGCTAATCAAATTAGTCGAGGTTTAAAAATTGATAATGTGGATAATGGTTTAGGAAAATGGGTAAGCATCTGACTCTTGATCTCAGCTCAGGTCTTGATCTCAGGGTTGTGAGTTCAAGCCCCACATTGGGCTCTGTGCTGGGCATGGAGCCTACTGAGAAGAGAAGAGAAGAGGAGAGAAGAAGAGAAGAGAAGAGAAGAGGAGAGGAGAGGAGAGGAGAGGAGAGGAGAGGAGAGAAGAGAAGAGAAGAGAAGGAAAGAAAAGAAGAGAAGAGAAAAGAAAAGACGAGAAAATGGGTATAGTCATTCACTGCTGAGAAGATTGTGAAATCGTATAGCCTTTCTGGAAAGCTGTCTATCAATATGTATCAAGAAATTTTTAAAAGTTCCTACTATCTGACCCCATAATTTCTTTGCTAGGAATCTAACCTAAGGTAATTATCAGAAATTCTCAAAAATATGTATGCTCAAAAATGTTTTTTAGTGTGTTGTTAATAATTGTGAAAGAAAGAAAGAATCATCTAAGTACCTATAAAGGGAGAATTGTTCAATAAATTAAAATGCAAAGAAATAACAAAGAAAACAAGTGAAGAAATATTTTAACATCATTGGGAAAAGGGCATTGGAAGTATATTTAAACAGAATTAGAAAATGTTCACAATAGAGTGATTAAGTGGTAAAGTCATGGTACAAATGAAATTTCGTATCCTGGATTGAATCCTGGAACAGAAAAAGGATATCAGCTGAGAAACTGGAAATTCAAGTAGACTTCGTAGTTATAGTTCAATAGTTTAGTTAATAATAACATCGTACCGGTGTTAACTAATTCTTAGTTTTGATAAACAGAAGACGGTGATCTAAGATGTTAACATTAGGGGAAGCTGGATGAGGGGTGTATAGGAATGCTTTATTGATCTTTGTAATTTTTCTGTAAATCTGTAATTAACATTTTTTTGAGGCTTGCTACATGTCAGGCATTGTGTAAACTGCCTTTCTTACAATATTTCATTTAATCCTCATCACTCTCTTATGTGGTAGATACTGTTATAGCCCATTTTAGAGACGAGGAAATGGAGGCTCAGAGTCGCATAGTTTTTAAGTAGTAGAGCCAGGATTCGAATTCAGATACTCCTGATTTTAAGGTCTGTGCTTTTTCAGTTCTGCATTGCAAAAAGAAACACTGAATCAAATGGTTAATAGCTGTTATCTCGGGGAGGTGGCATCCTGTTTCTTTCTTTCCCCCTTGGGGGTTGTTGTGGGAAGAGAAAGGATAGGGGAAAGAATGGGCAGGACTTCCCACCTGATGAGGCATGGGTGATAAATCGAGTCAAGAATTGAAGAGGGCAGCACACATGGGCGCTGCTTCCAGCGAGGGGGCCTGTTTTGGGGGACGCTGGGGAAGACAGTGACTTTGGCTTCTGCTCTGCTGGGAAAGAGGTGCTAGGGGATGGCCAATGTTGCCTGAACAGCTTGAGTGGGAGGTCAGGGCCTGCCTCAGGGTCCCCATAGTTCTGGGGACCATGGTTTAAGTATGCCACGTGACACTAGGAGAAGGCACACATTCAGGGGTGGAGGGAGGAGATGAGATGAATGGGGCCCCCCTAACCAGGGGAAGCAACCCGGTGAGGCCTGGGAACTTCCTGAGTGTCTCCACTAAGTTGCCACTGAAGCCGCTCACAGGCATATGTTGTACTAATGATCCATATGATACAGACCGCTGATATAGTTCGGTACAGCTCCTGCTAGTCTAAGCCGGGGGCCGGGACAAGGTGGAGCGGGGATCGGGGACAAGTCCTCAGCAGATACAGTTTAGCTTTTTGGAGAGGTTCCTGCTCCTGAGGGTGGAAAAGCAATTTTTCTGCATCTTTTTAGAATCTCTGGCTCTCCTGATTTCCCCATTTCTTATTCTTCCCATCAGCTCATCACTGCTGACAAGCCCTCAGATTCTCCCTTGGCGCCCAGGGGAGGAGCTTGGCCCTGTTGTCCCTGAGTTCAGAGGACTGAATGCTGCCCAAACTCGGCAAAATCAAGGGCAGCTGCTCAGCGGCCTTGCCAGCGAATGCACCCCGAGACTGGCACATAGTGGGTTCCCCTAGGGGATGTATCCTAACCCCAAATATCTCCCCCTGCCTCCTCATCAAACCTGCCTCACACAGCTGTAGTCGGCAAGGTCAGACCTGGGCCCTCTGGGTGTTTTCTCTGAACTAGCCTTGGGCCACCTCTCCAAGACCCCCGGGACCTCCTGGCCTTGACAAGGGGACTGCGGAGGGACACTGATCAGAAGCCAGGAAGGCTCAGGCGTGCACTTACGCTCTCTTCTCGGTTGATTTGCTCTATTTCTATCCATCTGGGCAATTGGCCCTTAGGGCCTGAGGGCCTCCCAGGCTTCTGCCCTGCAGGGGACAAACTCCAAACTTCTCAGCTGGCTCCAGGTCCCTGCAGAGCTACAGGCTGAGGACAGGGATCCTATGGTGGCTTGGAGCCCTCGTTGCTTCTCTTTTCGGAGGTTGGACAGATGGAGCCCAGGCATAGGATAAATAAACCAATTAAATCTGAGAAAACAATGTCCTGCTACTTCTCTCCAGAACCACTGCCCACCCCCCGAGTCAGACTGAGGGTGGGTCTGTCTGAGAGCTAAGAGGCTGGTATGGGGACTCTCCCCGTCCTTGCCTAGAGACCCCCTCCTTCAGGCTGGCGCCTGCAGCGTGGCATGTTTTCCTAACGTGGTGAACACATGTCTCTGGAGGATCACTGTTTTTCTCTCTGAGGTCCTTCAGTTACCCTGGAGGAAGGCATGGGAGAGGCCAGGTGTCCCCCAGCTAAGAGGCAGGGAGAGGAAGGGGAAGGGGTGGTCAGACTGGGGAGGCAGAATGGGGAGGGGTGACAGATCAGGAGGGTGGAGGCCAGGGGAGAGAGAGGGAGTCCCAGACTTCAGAAACTTGAGGCTGGTGAATGCCTCCTACCCCCGGACACACCGGGATCAGGCTGAGAACAATGTGATGCAAGAGAGAGATGATCCCTTTTGGACTCTGCCCCTTTTGAGAACCTCAGAAAAGGTGGAGAGAAAAAAACCCCACCGTAGATGAAGTTTCCTTAGGTATGCCGTGCCTCCTTTACTTAAATTTGACCTGCCTTTAGCACTGGTTCACAGAGATCCTTCTAGATGTAAGGTGCTCTGTTAGCTGCTGGGGCTAGAAACTAACAAGACATGGCCTAGCTAGAGGAGACAGCTGTCCTGTGTACTAAGCATGACAAGGCTACAGCGTGTCTGGTCTCATAGTGGCCGTGAACAAAGTGCCCTTTTGTGCCTGGAGGGGTTGGAAGATGGCACAGAGGAGATGGGACCTCTGAGCTGGGTCCCAAAAGAACCATCGGAAGTGTACTGAACAGAGGCTGAACCAAGGGGTCGGGGTGGGGCGCTCAGGTGGAGGGGCACACTCCAGGTAAAAGGGTTTGTGCAAATGCTTGGAGGCTTGGAGGGCTTGGGGATTATTCTAGAGCAGTGAGGAGTCTTTGGCAGGCTTTAGACAGGTTTGAGGATGGCATTCTAGCAGCATCACGCCGGCAGCAGGGTGAAGGATGGGGGGGAGAGAGAAACACTGGATGGTGAACACCAGCTGGGAGGATTTTTAGATAATATAAGTGAGGCATGTTGAGGACCCCATACTGAGCTAAGTCAGTAGCAGGGGCTAGCGATGAGGGGACGTACAGAAGGGATGGTAAGGAATCCACAGGACACAGCGACTGATGGAACACAGGAGATGTGAGGCCAAGAGGGAAGAGAGCGAGGAGGCCTAGGTTTCTGGCTTAGGTGCCTGGGAGAAGTGTGGTGCTGTTCATGCTGAGAGAGAAATAAAGGAAAGAGAACAAGTTGTGTGTGTACGTGTGTGCGTGTCGAGGCGTCATAATGCTGTGTGGGGACAGCCCTGGCCCAGGTGGGGATATTCAGTATGCAGTGGGTTTGCGGGTCTAGAGCCTCTATACCAAAGATCACTCCAGGATTTCATGACTGGGTAACTGAAAGGATGATAATGTCATCAACAGAAATAAGGACCACTGAAGGGGAATTATGACGGGGGTGGGGGCTAGATGATGGATTGAATTTCATGATGTCTATGGGACATAGTGCTGAAGGTATTCACCAGGCATTTGCAAAAATGGGATCAGAGCAGTCCGAGGTCAGATCTGGAGCTTTATATTCAGGAGTCCTCTAAGTAAAGATGATAGTTGCAGCTGCAGAACGGATGAGATCATCAGATGCAAGTGTATACTGAGAGCAGAGGGTCAAAGGCAGAACGCAGGGAGACACCTACTTCTATTTAGGGCGGGAAGGGGGCAAAAGCCAGAGAAGGAGCTGTCTGCAAGAACCGGGAGTGTGGAGAAGAGTTTCCAAAAGGCGGCTGGCAGGTGAGCCGAAGGGTTGCTGAGAAGGGCAAGGGCGAAGAGAGACTTAGGGATTCAGACGCATGACCTTTCAGAGAGCAGATCCAGTGAAGAGGCAGGGATGATGGCAGAAATGAGCCAGCGCTGAGAAGTAGAGGTGGTTAAGTATAAACAACCCTTGGAGCCACGAGGCTGTGAAGGGTGCAGATTTTGAAAATGGGAAAGACTTGGCCCCGTTGCATTTCTGTGAGGCACACAAGGACACATCTCCACTTCAGGCATCTCACACGGCTGTCGGCGATGCCCTTCCCTTGTCCTAGGGCCTCTCGTGGTCATGGATCCCTAGGGCCAGTGTGCTAGTGATCCTGGAGGAAGGAGACCCTTCCACCTGTGACACTCTGGAACGCCTCGAGGCATTCCTCCCTTCTTTCTGCCCCGACTCCTCCTATTCCTTTGCAAAACAAACATTGACTGAACACCTATTCTGCGTCACCTGCCGTTAGGTGGCCCAGGACACCCCCGAGGGGAAGCAGGTGGCCAGGCTGCCGCAGTGAGCGGTGTGAAGTGGGCAGCAGGAGGTGTGGGGAGAGGAGGATGGCTCTGAGACAAGGGGACTGCGGGGGGGACACCGGTCAGCAGCCAGGAAGGCTCAGGCGTGCCCTTCCGCTCTCTTCTCGGTTGTGTTTGGCACAGAGACTGGGGGCCTTCGGGATTGACTGGAAGAGGGCTGAGGGGAACGAAAGGACAGATGTGGCCTTAGGAGTCCCAGCTTTGGGGTGCTGGCACTGCGGCGGGCTCAGGAGCGAGGCCCGAGGCCTTTCTCGCCGGCTCACAGCCAGAGCGGGGGGCGGCAACGGTTCTGAAGCAGGCACTCCATCTCGGGGTAACGTGATCCTCTACCGCAGGGCTCCTCTGATGTGGGCTGCTTGCCTTTTACAGCATTAGGGGGGCAACATTTCATGGAAAATTCAATAAATCCCCCTGTACAGCCAGACGTCTGTAAACAATGGCTTCCAAATTCAATCAGGCTGGGGACCCGCAGCAGCATTTATGAGCTCTAACGTGGAATATTATATAGGGGAGTGAGTGGTGGGGGCTGGGGGAAGGCCTTCCTGGAAGATGAGCGCTCCTGTGTGGCTTCTGCTCTCAGATCCTGGCAGCGGAAGGGATTCGCCAGGCACAAAGCCTGGCTGCTGGGACTCCTGGGTTGGGCGCACGGGCCCCTGAGCCAAGGCTCCGGGCTGGGCAAGGAGGATGAGAGAATGCGGCCTTCGGTACTGGCTATGAGGAGGCTGAAGGGTTAGGACAACCAAGGCTGGCAGCGAGCCGCCCACCTGACCGTGCGCGTGAGCCCGCACAGTGTGCTTCCTGTCTTGGTCACGGGGGAAGGCCCTAGAGCTTTCAAGTCTCCTTTCTATCAGCCTTCTACCCCTTTGGTTCCACCGTCTGGCAGTGATCGTTAGAGAACTAGTCCGTCTCTCTTGCTCAGGTTCAGATGGTTCCTCACCTAGAACAGGAAGATCTGCAGTAGGGTCGGGCCAAGGACAGGGACTTTAACTTTGAAAGGATAAGGGGGTTGATGCTTTAGGGAAGCTGAGGTCTCGCCTGCTCTTCAGGCCCCCCCTAGATTTCTCCTCTCCTTTGCCCTGTTAACACTCCAGACTCTGGCCCGCTCTCCCCGCCTCACCCCCTCCACAGTTGTTGCCTCTGAACCCTCTGGCAGGCTTTCTCCTGCAAACCGATATGGGACATTATGGGGCAGAGGAAAGACCCACAGCTCTGGATTCAAATCCACTTCATGTACCAGCTATGGGTCTTGCATAAAGCATGTTCTCCTCTGACTCTCAGGGTCCTCACCTGTGTGGGGAGAATAATATTAACTGCCTCACAGAGCGCCTGTGAGGTGAGATTGGCCAATGTACATAAAGTACCTGATGTTCTGGCATGGAATAAGTACGCGATATGCTCTAGCTTCCTTTTCTGAGTTTCTCCCCCTCCTCTCAAACCTCCCTTCGATGAAGCTTCTGCTAATCATTGGAGACTGCCTTCCATGCAACCAAAGTTCCCAGATGTTCCATCAGCTCTTATCTCACGTCCTGCACACCTCTCCAGCTCCCTTGTGGTTGGCTTTCCTGTGGGCCTGAACCCAACAGGAAGAGCCTCAAAGACCACTGTAGGCCCTGGCCACCCTGGAAAGCCCATGTAAAGGGTGGAGGCAACTCTGACGTGTGCCAACACTGAGGTAGATTTCTTAGAGACCTGGGAGGTAAGCTTCCCGAGGGCAGGCGGTTTTGCCCGCTTCATCTCTGGCTCTCTTCCCAGTGTCTAGAGCAGTGCTTGACGTTTGGTAAGTGTTCAGTCAGTATTTCCTGAATGAATCAATCACTTCAGTTTGGGAATCTTCCTGTGGTTTTTCTCTGGTTCTAGAGGGAGAATGGAGAGTTTGCCTTCTAGAAAAACAAACCGCAAACCCTCTTGAAGGTCAGGAATCCTCTCTTCCCTTGAAATGTCCTTGGAATGTTGGCCAGGCTTCCTCCACGGAGTGGGCAGGGAGCAGAATCCCTCCCGGCAAAGATGCTCCTTGCAACCCACTGCTAGAAACGTGAGTTTTGGGAGGATGAAGGGGAAAGGGTGATTCTTGCGAGCAAGGCTCTATGAAGGCTCTAAGGCTAACCGCACCAGGCCTTTAGAGACAACGGATTTAACTTCTGCGGCTGCGGCCTGGATATGCACTTCCTTTCCCCTGCAGAGGACAGTTCCATACAGCACACCCCCCTCCCCCTTGTCAATCTTAAAATACAGGGCAAAAGGGAGAGAAAGGTTGGCCAGCCCCAGAATAATACTAAGTAGCATTTATAAAGGATTTATCACATGACAGACTCTACACTCAACACTTCATGCCTTAACTTGTTTAAACTTTGCCTCGGCCTATGTGGAAGGTACTAGTAGGATCCCCATTTTACCTATAAGGAAACCAAGGCTTGGAGAGGTTAAATAACACGCCAAGATCACAGGGCCAAGAAGAAAAGGAACAGGATGGGACCCTAGATCTGTCTAGCTCAGGACAAGCTATTAATCACTACATTCTGCTGCCTCAGAGAAAGGTGGAGACCAGTCTTGGCTTGAATGGTTCTGAGGCCCTGGCAGAGACCAAGCATTCTCCATCTGCTTCTGCTCTGTTCTGCTGCTACCCCCCACCCCCAACTTCAATTTACAGCAGGCAACCGAGATTGTCTGAGAGAGGTTATCTCCTCTGGGCCTCCAGCCCCCCTGCTGGGCACTCCTGGGGGAAGAGAAAGAAGGTGGGATGGGACCAGGGGAGAGGCCCAGCTCCCTGACCTGAGCTACAAGGACAAGCGGGCTGCTCTGCTGCCCGGCTGGGACAGTACCAGCCCCCTGGGCACACCTCTGCAGTCTCAGGCTTGGGATATAGGCTCTACCACTGTCAATATCCCACCCATCTGGAAGGAGGAGATCCTTTAAGATTGGAGCCAATGTTGACCTTTTGGTTTTCCATTTGGCAGGATGGGGGAGAGGGTCCAAGGAGACAGAGACATCTCTCCCCACACAGCCAGACACCCAGCCTCTGGGGCTCTGGGATTCACTCCTCAGGCAGTCATGCAAAATTACTGTGGTTTTTTTTCCCCAAATGTCCAAAATATGGTATCATGTTCACCGTACACCCCAGTCACATACCCCTGTCCATGAACAAGCAGCTTCAATGTTGACTTCGGTGACTAGCTGGGTCTGTGCTCCGGCTTTCTTTCTCTCTCTCTCTCTCTCTCTCAACTCCCCCCTCCCTCTCTCTCTCATTCTCCCTGCTAGCTGCTGTAAGGATCAGTCCCCAAAGAAAAATGCCCAATTTGTCATGTCATGTCCAGCTGTTAACCTCCCGTCGGTAAGCCATGGGGAAGACTTACTTTCTCCTATTTATTTATTTGCCACTTGGACAATAGAAGGCCCCAGGCCTGCTGAGTTCTCCATAATAAAGCCACCAACGATCTCCCCCATCACCCCTCCCCTCCCCCCACCCCCATGTCAACAACACTAGCCAACCTGCAGGTGTCACTGGGCATTAACCCCGGGCTTAACTCTGGCTCTGCTGAACCGGAGGGAAGGGGGAGGGGGTCGTGAGCGAAGGTGGGGGGTCTGACGGGGAGGTCTCTGCACAAAGAGGAAGGCCTGGGGATGGGCTGGCTCATAACCATCCCTCCGGAAAGCTCACTGTGCTGAGGCTGGGGGAGGGAGGGAGGGATCAACCAAATAATGCAGCTCCTTCTTCCCAGCCTCCCCAGTGGTCTCCAGGCAGAGCCTTGGCCAGCCGGTGGCAGGCGCCGGACTCACCGCACCTAGCAACACTGCCGAGAGACGGGGCCCTGCAGGAATGAGGCCCTGTGTGGCTGGCCCTAGAGTAGGCCCCGGGGAGGGAAGGGCTGGGGCAGGGCGGGGAGGCTCAGACCCTCCAGGCTCCAGGCTGCTCCGTCACCCCTTCTTTCTCTAGCACTCCCTTGGTCCCCTCTCCAGGCTTATTTGGCCCAGCCCAGTTTGCGAAGGGAGAACGAAGAACGAGGTGCTCCAGGGAGGAACTGCTAGAAATGTCCAGGCTGGGCTGCCAGTTCTCCTGGGGATTAAACAAGGCGGGGGGGGGGGGGGGGCGTAGGGGGATGGGCTGCTTTTTAGTCAGTTGCCCTTCCTTCTGTTCAGATGTCAGAGTGAGTTACAGATCACACCAAAGTGCAGCCCCCATGGCCTTTCATCTGGGGCTCCCAGGCCCGTGGTGCCAGTACCACTGTCCTATCTCCAGGGACCCGAGCTTCCCCTGGGACAAACCGTGGAAGGGAAGCACAGACTAGGATTAGCTGGATTGTCCACCCAGGCCATATCTCCATAGTTTCGTACTGCCTATTGACCCCTTCTCCACTCCCAACATCCTCCCCATCCCACGAGAGACAGCCCGAAGCACAGAGGCATTAGCAGGGCATTTCCCAAGGCTAGTCACTGGGGGGGCTCGGTGTGTAACCCACCCCTGACTGCCCTTAGTGAGGTCTCGACCTTGGACTAGCAGCACCCAGAGACAAATGAAAGCCTCGGTCAGCCCCTGCCCGCCGAGATTTCTTAATTAACTGTTTCACAGTAAGAGCTCGCTATTTGTGCATCAGAATGGAAATAACCAGGAAAGGGAAAATGATGGTTGACTGTAAACATGTCTTGAGGGTCCACAGGGGTCTGCACAGGTACCCACTCTGTTCCTGGCCCAGTGCTGCCATTATTTAATGAGAAGCAGCTAGAGAGACTCTGGGGCCTTAGAGGACCAGAGTGCAAAGACAGAGGTCAAAGATCAGGAAGACCAGGCAGCCACAGGTGATCAGCATTAGTTAGGTCAAGTCCAGACTCTCCTGCAGCACCTGTCCTGGTTGCCACCATGAGGGAAGCAAGGACTACCCTCCATCTGGGGACTTCAAATGCTAAAAATTTTTCTCAAGAGGAATTTCTCAATATTGCATTTTGTAAAATGACCTATGTCCAAGAGATGTAGGGTAAGAGGGACGCTAACAGTTGCCAGGGCCCAGCCTGAGGTGACCAGAATGGGAAAGTGTCTGACCCAACTGGAGATGTTCAGATCACTGTCCAGTGTCGGGGCTCCACGGGCTGCCTTGAAAAATAACAGCATCCAGCAGGGGCTTGGTGACACCTATCCAAGACAGAAAAGGGGAAGATTCTATGGCCGGTAACAGATGGGACTATGAAATAGGTTTCTGAGGAGCCTTCCAATTAGTGCTCAGAAGTTATGCTTCTAGAGATTTCAGGATTCAGTCTAGGAGACAAGGTGTACAGAGGAACAAATCCAGACAATGGTATGAGATGGACCTGGATTGGACTCCCAGCTCAGTTGATTACTAGCTACGTGACTTTGGATAAGTTACTTGACTTTTCCGAAGTTCAGTTTCTTCTTCCATGAAATGAGCATAAGGATACCTAACTCCCGGTTGTTGGGAAGATTGAGTGAAATAATCTAAGTGAAAACACCTGGAATAAAGCCTGGTTTACGGCAAATCACAGCAACTGTCAATTACTGTTTCTTTTCCTTGTCTGAAACTTCCTTGGTTCCGTCTCCACCTCAACAAGGACAAATTTGTTGTCCCTCGTGGCCACCATGGAAGGGGGAGATGTGTTAAGCGGCACCTGGCTCGTCCTCTCAAAGAGTTTGATCTTTCTCCCTCCCCACTTCTGCATCATCCTCGGTTCTGGGCAGAGACATTGCAGTGGCTGGTTTGTGCGGAAGGCATATACACATTTCTTATCTGGCCTGAATAGCAGGCATTAAAATGCATTTTGGTTCACCCAGGACAATAAAGAAAAAAAAGGAAGCTTTAAGTCACTAATAAAAATCAAATGTAGGCAGTTTGCAGGAGTGATCAGCTCAGAGCTTTGCTGTTCTCTTGTTAAGGGTCTGGAGCCATAAATAACTTCCCCATAAGAAGGCAGAGGCGAGGGGGAGTGAGTGAGAGGGAACGCAACAACACAAAATTTTTCATTTTTCTCCATAAATCATTTCAGCGTGCGATAATATTTGTTTTTTCTAATGAGTCTCTTGTGATCCATTCCAGGAGCTAACATCAGGGCCTGTCAGGGGGTGATGTGTGGTACAGTTCAACGCTTTACAAAAACTGCCTGCTACACAGATTTTTTTTCCCCTCTCTTCCTTATGCTAAGTATTCATGAAGCCCATTATTCTGTGCTCCTGCTTTACGGATTCTTCCTTTCTGTCTTTCTCCTTTGGGCAGCAACTGCCCTGCTCTCTCCTCCCGCTTATGCTGAAGGGTTTGCTGCAGCCGGGGAAAGAGATGGAGGCAGTGGGAGAGAGGAAGGTGGTTTGGAGGTATTGGCGGGAGGCCCTTAGGTGTAGGCTTTGAGCTTGGGTGGGTGGAGGAGCATTCTTCAAAGTTCAACTGAAGCTATGTGAGAGAATGCCTTTTATATGCTGGATTTCTCATGGCCAACTATGATGGACCCTATCAGAGCGGGCAAGACCACCTGCCAAGCAAAAAGCGCCCAAAGAGAGCAGACACATTAACGGACGCCAGATTTGTAAGAGAGATTGTGCGTACAACGCTGAAGAGTTTGGAGTTTATCTTATAAGCAAAGGGAGTCAATGAAGTATTTTACAAAGAATCAGAGTTATCTTTTAAACTCTCATGATGAGTGTGGAGGATAGATTGGGGAGTAGTGCAGGTTGAAGGGAGCAAGGAATGAGACCTGGAATCTGGAAATTCTGGAAGAGTGTTGCAGTGATACAGATGGAAAAAGGATAAGGTAGCAGATTCAGAAATAAGGGATTTTTCGAACAGCTTAGCAACCCCCTACTCGTCCTTTAAGACTGATTTTAATATTACCTTTGCTGTGAAATCATTTCCGCCCTCTCCAGATTGGCTCACCCATTCCTCCTGGCTCCTATAATATCTTCCTCATACCTCTCCTCCCTTCAAACACTCATCACATTGTATTATGACTATTAGCTTGAGCTCCTTGGAGGTAGGGTCTGTGCTACATGAATCCTTGAATCTTACCATCTAATATGTGCATGGCACATAGAATTACTCAGTGGTACTTATTTTGAATAAGCCAACAAACAAATAAAAAGAAGAGGGAAAGCAGAACTAGTTGTAGAAAGCTGAGGGGTTTAGGGGCAGGTGCAAGAACAGGAGCCACCCAAGGAGACTGAGAAGGAATGCTCAGAGTTAGGATAGATCTATGAGAGTCATGTCCTGGGCTCATGGCAAGTCATAGGAATAGATTTTTTTAAGAAGAAGGCAATGAGTGGTGCCTGGGTGGCTCAGTTGGTTAAGCATCTGACTCCTGATTTCAGCTCAGGTCATGATCTCAGGGTTGTGAGAGTGAGCCTGGGGTTGGGCTAAGTGCTCCATGGGGAGTCTGCTTGAGAGGCTCTCCCTCTCCCTCTGACCCTCCCCTTCCTCTGCTGGCTCTCTCTCTCTCTCTTAAAACAAAATAAAATAAAATAAAATAAGAAGGCAATGATTTTTGGTGTCAAATGCAAAAGTGAAATCAAGTAAGACAAAGAGAAAAGTGTCCACGGGATTTGGCAATTCAGAGGTTGTTAGTGATCTTTGTGACGGCAGTTTCACTGGCGTGAGTGCAGGCAGAAGTCAGACCAGCCAGCTCACTTCCGGATGGGAAGTGAGAAAGCGTGGACTCTTCTTTCAAGAGGGAATGGGAAAAATAGGGGTACTTCAGGGGAAAAACAGGAGCAAGGGGAGATATTTTCAGGAAGGAGGAAGGTTTAAAAAACATTTGTTGGGTAAAATGACACAGAAAAAAGAGGGTAAAAAAGAAATGACACACATACAGGAGAAAGTCAGGTAGATCCAGAGCATACTGGATAGCCACACCCAAAGAATATTGATCAGTGTTTGTAAAAGAGGTCTTCAGTGACATACAGCAGGATGATGTCCTTTGCTCTGTTCAGCATTTTTTATCAACAACTTGAAGTCAGAAACAATAAAGCTAACAAATGTATAAGTGAGACAAGGCTAAGGACAGCGAAGATGGGTTACAGAATCAGGATTCAAAAGTCACTTCCACAAGTTGGAACACAAGTGAAATTTAACAGAACAACTAAATATTCTACTTGTAGGCTAAAAAAATATATAAAATATGAGAAAGTGTAGGTTGGAGGAATTACACCTTGAGAAGAATTCATGGGAAGAAGACCTGGGAGTCCTGGGTGAATTTATATTTGCCAAAAGACTTCGGAAGACTTTGGCCACATTAATGAGGTACGGTGTATAGAACAAAGGAGGGCTGGTCACACCACAGCGCAGTGGAGATGGTCTGCTTTGACTTGGGCTTCTTACTCCTGGTGGGCCATTGATAACTAGGGCAGATTTGGTCAGGGTGGAAAGATGTCTTGAAACCATGATTTGTGATCAATGGTTGGGGCAGCTGGGGAAAGAATAATTTGAGAAATGTGATAGGAATTCTTAAATACTTGCCAGTTTATCACAGAGTAAAGAGGAGAGATTTCTTCTGAAGAGATTCAAAGGGCAGAACTTTAATCCCAGGGCAAGAATTAAATAAAGGCAAATTAAATTTTGGCCTAATATGAGGTGAGAAGTCTATGGATACCCCTCTATGCATGGGTTTTAGGATTCCTAACACCAAATAGAAAATGTTGCATATATGTGAATATGTATTGGGGTCCATGACTTTCAACAAATTTTTAAAGGGGTCTGTGACTGACACACACACACACACATTAACAACCACGAAAAAGGGAGTATTGTCTCTCAATTATGGCAGTTGGAATGGAACTATGGCTTCCAGAAGGAGCAGGCTTCCCATTACTAGATATGTTCAAACAGAGGCAGAAAGACCTAGTCAAACCTCTATCAAGTTTGGAGGTCTGATTCAGGAAGAGGTTGGTTGTAGACCATGCAAAGGAAGGTGTGCGTGGTGTGTGTGTGTGTGTGTGTGTGTGTGTGCATGCAGAGGGGTAGAGAGAGAGAGATAAAGGAGAAGGCAAGACAGAGGTACTGAGATAAACACTGTCATGGGCCGTTTCCATCATGTACTCACAAGAGCATAATAAAGCCCTTGTAATATACTAGAACTTGTGTGGTCCCGGGGCCTAATTTGCATACTAATTACTGAGTGCAAATGGGACTGAGGGGTAGGGAGGGAGGGTGGGGGAGGCATGCAGGGAGCGAGGGGCCTGGACTGTTTGCTCTGCCATTTCATATCATGCTAACAAGCTAATCCGGCGTGCAGTTAGCTCCTGATATATAACTGCTCATTAGTATTATAATAAAGTACATGAAACAACCATAAAACGTTATATACTGCACAAGTGTTGTTTTCTTGCCAATTATCTGCAGGCGGATTTATCACCACAGTTGTTTCGAATTCCCCTTGGTGAGGTTTGGGCGGAATAAAGAAAGGTGTTGGTGGCGGCAGCAGCAGAGGGGGGCCTTTTCAAGGGGCAGACCATGTGTTTTCTTAAGTAGCACTTACTGATGCGCCATTTCATGAGAGTGAAGCAACGAGATCCCATCCTTCCCCATCTCGGCAGCTCAGGGGGAAAGCAAGGAGGGTGAGCGCCGAGGAAGGCTGCAGGCCCACGGTTCCGGACCCGGAGACGCAGTGCCCTTAGCCCTTTGGACAGCACAGAACCTCCGAGGACAGAGTCCTGTACCAGGCCCACAGGCGGTTTAATGAGACCTTGTAAATCCGCACCACTTGCTTTCCAACCTTCCAGAGTGGTAGCTCAAGTAACCCAGTTCAAAGCAACACTTCGCCCCCACCGCCTTCCCCCAAAGCGCTTACTGAATGACTTGTAGCCCAGAGAGCCTTGTTTGGGGAAGACGTTCCAGAGATCAGTGGTTCTTGCAAAGACTTGCTTTCTGCCTCGGCATGCTCCAGGCACGCCTATGACCCAGTCCCCCACTCCGCAGGGGAAGCTGAGAATAAGTGAGGGAACCCCCAAGAATTTTCCAGCCAGTCCATGGGGCCCAGGCCACACCTCTTAAGGTCACTCTACTCCATCACCACCAGCAGACACAGGAGAGGCCCATCAGGGTGCTGGGGTTGGGAAAGAGAGAGGCCCCCTTCTCCGTTTTTCTGTTAGATTTTAAGAGCCCCCTTATTTAGTGATGGAGCAGGGAGAGGCTCTGGGGCCCTGTCAGCCCTCCTCACCCGGCCCCAGGCTGCAGGGGAATTGCCGAGCTCTCAGTGCACTTTGCTGGTAAGGTCTCTTTCGGACTCTGCCGGCACCCATAGCATTCCTAACCAGCTCCTGACAGCCTCACGGTCAGGGACGGGCCACAGGATGGAAGAAGCCAGTGCTTAACAGGGAGCCCTCCGACAGAAGCCTTAGCTAGGCCCTGTGTGTCCTCTCAGACCTGCAAGGGGACATGGACTTTAGTCATTCCCCAGGAGCTGTGGCAGGGCGAGGAGTCAATTCTGTCTTGCTCTGTGCTGTCTTGAAATACCAAAGGATGCATGAGGGTTCCAGGAAATGGATGTCAACTTCAAAAAGGCTGGAGACGTACTCCCAACAGCCACACTCCCTTTAGTGATCCATGGTGGATCTGCTAATTCACAAATTAAATTCCACTACATTCCCAGAAGCCGCAGCCTCCTGAAGGGAGGGTATATCGGAACCCCTCCCCACATGGAAGGAAGGGATAGACTGAAGCTGTTTGGTCTACACGGCTACCACCCCCTTGAAGGCAGAAAGCTTTACTCTGGACACGCTGTAACTACCCCTGGTCATACGTGTGCTTATGTGTTATAGACGTGTCTGTACATACATGCTCTAAGTACCCCCTGGACCGCTCAAGAGCTCCCCTTTCTCCCTGCGAATGACATCTCCACTGAAAGAGCTTAATAATATGTCAGAACTTTCTGTTCTAGATATGCTCTTTGTTGTCTTTATTCTCTACACTCTTTAAATGTCTGTCTGAATCAGACTATGGCTGGTCAGAGAAATGACCACTGGACTATTTTCTAATACCAGAGACATGCTTTAATATCCCAGAGACTTTAGGTCGATGAAATGGAGGTTCACAATTCTCTCTCACATGCAATTCTGTTTTATTATTCAATTATTATGATAACCATGATGATGATGATGACAATGATGATAAAGGAACGACCACCTCATTGGGACACCTGATGGTCTCCAAGTCCAAGGACAGAACAGCAGGCTGAAGGGTGATTGTGTCTCTAGAACAGACTACATACCAGTGCTGTGGCAGACTCCAACAGCTAATAAATGGTATTTGGGATATAGGGGCAATTGTTATGTGAACTGACCAAAGAATCAAGTTCAAGTTCTTTAGCAGAGGCTACAAGACCTTCGGTGAACTGGTATCCACCTCCCTCTTCACCCCATCTTTTGTGCTCTGCTCCTCCCCCAATGCCCCTGCAATGCTGAATTGGGTCTAGTTCCCGCTAACAAAGGAGGCTTTCCTGTTTGCTCATTTTGATCCCTCTGCCTGGAATGGCCACCTACTTTTCCCCCCGGCCAACTCGTCATACCTTAGGTTGGGCATTATCTCCTGCAGAAGCTTTTTCTGATACTCCACCCCTAGTGTGATCTAGTCTGCCCTTATGTGCCTGTACTTACTTCTATCTCAGTGTCGATCAGCAGCTTTGGAATCTCTGCAGGGCAGGTGTCTGATGCCTTACAGTCCTAGGACCTAGCATAGAGCCTGGCCCAGACCAAGCACTTAGTACATGTTTTTACTTATTGCAGTTTGAAAGAACCGATGTGAACTGAAGGTCTGTAAACTCACACCAGCATCCCAAACCACATAGAGCTTTCAGTGGACTTCCGTTTACTCTCTAGGTAACAACCACTAATCCAGCACGCATTAGGCACTCAAAGCCAGGTAGTCCCCTCCAAAACCAGAGAGCAGGGGCAAACCTCTGTTTTTGTGATATTGAAAGCCCTTGGCTTCACTGTCATCTGCTTTCTCCTTCCTTTGAGTCTAGTCCTTAAAGGCGCAGGTAGCGACCGACCCGGTCCAGGGACAGCTCCACTGCGGCTCCATCTTGTTGCTCTGGGCGGGTCACCACTCCCGTTCCCTGAGGACCCTGGAAGCTCCCTCTTCCTCCCATGTGGTGGTCAGGGTCTTCAGGGGCTGGTTCAACGGAAAGCCCCAGGAGCCCCCTCTACTCTGGGCTGTTCCCATCTGCAGGAGCCTGAGGTGGACAGGAAGCAGGCTACTGATGCCCTCCCCAGGGTCGTGATGGAGAGGAACTGAGACCCCTGATGCAGCACCCCTAACCCTGGATCAGTCACACGACAAGCACTGAAGTCATACTGTCTAGTCCTTCTTCCCCATCGAAAGACACACTTTATCATGAGAAGAGGAAAAAAAAAAAAAAAAGAACATGGGCTTGGAAGTCCAAAAACACTTCTGTCTCTTCTAAACTATTCATCCTTGGGAAAGCTTCTTAGCTTTCTCAGCTTTAGTTTTCCTACCTATAAAATGGAAATAATAAAACCCACCCATAATGTTAATAAGGACTAAAATATATGATAGAAGATATCAATATATGCATATATCTGAAGTGCCTACCCCTGGTATACAGTAGGGACTCAATGAAGAGTAAAGATAATAATAATAATAATAATAATAATAATAATAATAAATGTAAAGGTCTGAATTTGGATCTAAAAATCCAACAGCACATGGGGTGCCTGGATAGCTCAGTCAGTAAAGTGTCTGCCTTTGGCTTGGGTCATGATCTCGGGGTCCTGGGATGGAGTCCCGCATCCGGCTCTCTGTTCAGTGGCGAGTCTGATTCTCCCTTCCCCTCTCCCTCGTGATCTCTCTCGCTCTCTCTCAAATAGATAAATAAGATCTTAAAAAAAAACAAAATAAAAAATAAAAACCCAACAGCATAGAATGGGGTGAAAGAGACATGACTCAGCAATGAACAGTTTGGGGTTTCAGTTGGTAACCAGCTCAATAGGAGCCAGCAGCGAATGAGAGATCCCACTGCATTCACAAAGCAGTGACAGGCTCACCCTTCTCCGCCCTGGGTCAGTTGCCTCAGGCAGCGCAGGTCCGGGCACCATCTCCAAGAGCCCCAACCAACCATATACGAGAAGACCTACTGTAAACCATGGAGCTTTTACACATGGAAAGCACTACTATGAGCTGTCAGCAGCATATTGCTCAGTGGGGTAGAGATAATCTGTATTAAGTACGGTAGTAAACAGTACTGCAAGGCAGGGCAGGGGACTCAGCACCATAGAAAGAAAGCGGGGAATCATCAGTTTGTAAAAAGGAAGCTGATAAAGGCAGAGGGAGCTGATTCCTCTATGTCCCCCATGAAAAAAACCAAGAACAGGAAGGTAAAAGCTAATTTAGACCCCTCAAATTTGGGTTCTTTTTAAGAAAAGTATTTTCTAACAATCAGGTATCTAGACAAGGACTGCTTTGAGAAGTAATGAGCTCCCCCTCATAAGAGGTATTCAAGCAGAGGTTGGTTGATGTTAGTTGGTCCTAATAGAGGGAATTCAAACAGGAAGGTTGAGACCAGAGCTCTCCTACCCTGAAATGTCATGGCTAGAGGGGCTCTCTCCCTCCTGTTCTCTGTCATCAAAGGGGCAGGGAAGAATCAGAAATCCTCAAATCGATCACTTATCTGATATTCATTAAACATCTACTACACACCAGGCATTGTGCTAGTTGCTGAGAAAATAGGCAAAAATGAGGAAGACTATGGCCTCAGCGCTCTTACAATCTCACGGGGTTAACTGTCACGACAGAGGTCCGGCAGAGTGCTTGGGCGCACGCCAGAGAGAAGAACTAAGTGCTGGGAGTCCTCGAGCTGAGTCTTGAAGAAATGCTCTTACAGGATGGAAAAGGGAAGTAGGAGTACAACAGGTGGAAGGGGCAAGTGTGCAAGGCCATGGTATTGTGTGCCAGCAGGGCACGTTTAGGGAGGATGAGGTATGTGGGAAGCGAGACTGAAGAAACAGGTGGGGTGAGGCACTTCGTGCAACTTACTGCAGACCTTGAATGTACGGTAAGGGTTACAGGAAGCACGGCGGGGACTGAAAAACAGTGACACAGTCACACCTGCATTTAAAAATGGTCGCTGGCACAGGCTGTAAGAAAGGACTGAAGTGGAAGGACAAGCATGGGAGGATGATTGGTGACGATATGCTCAGAATTGTTTTTTAAAGATTTATATATTGGGGCGCCTGGGTGCTCAGTCGGTTAAGCATCTGCCTTCGGCTCAGGTCATGATCCCAGGGTCCTGGGATTGAGTCCTTCTCCCTCTCCCTCTGCCTGCCACTCCCCCTGCTTGTGCTCTCTGTCAAATAAATAAGATCTTAAAAAAAAAAAGATTTATTTATTTATTTGAGAGAGCGAGAGCCTGAGAGCGAGTGGTGGGGAGGGAGGGGCAGAGGGAGAGAGAGAATCCCGAAGCAGACTCCCCGCTGGGCGAGGAGCCCAGCCATCTCAGGACCCCAACACGGGGCTCCATCCCAGGACCCTGAGATCATGATCTGAGCAGAAATCAAGAGTCAGATGCTTAACTGAGTGAGCCATCCAGGTGCCCCAAGAAGTTTTTTTCTAATTGTAAATGTAACATATGTCCATTGTAGATAATTTAGAAAACCAAGAGAACTCTAAAGTGAGTGACCTATAATCCCACCACCCAGTATAATAATGTTGGTGTGATTCCTTTTATTTTTTTTTCTATGCATAGTTTTAATTAACCTTATTTTAGGATCTCTGCTAATATTCTCCAAAATATTCTCTGAAATATTCTCCAAAAACATGATTTTTTAATGGCTGTGCAATATTCCATTGTATGATTTTACTATAATTTATGTAATCATTCCTTTGTTGTTGAACGTTTAGGTTGTTTTCATATTTTCCTGGCTATACGTAATACTGACATGGTTATCCTTATGCATAAATCATTGACCACAGGTCCAGTTATTTTCTTAGAATAGATTCCAAATAGGAATTACTAAAATAAAGGGCATGAATATTTTAAGGCTTTTGCTACACATTACAAAATTGCTTCCAGACAGGTTATACAAATATGTGCTTTTACTAATAGTATATAAAGATGCCTATCTAACTCCACACTTATTAACACTGAACTTTATCATTTTAAAAGTTGTCCATTTGTATAGGCAAAATATTATCTCATTTATTTAATTTATACTAGCTATATTAATTTGAAGATTTTCCTATTTCTTTTGCAAACTGCTTGTTCATGCCTTAGTTCGTTTTTATATTGAGCTAGTAGTGCTTTTATTGATTTGTAAGAGCTCTTTATATATTAGGAATATCAAATGTTCTGCTGTGTTTACAGCAAATCTTTGTTCTTCAAGTGGCATTTTGGTATTTGTCTTTTATTTTTGTTTGTGGTGGGACTTTCATTGTTGTATAGAAATTTAAAAGCTTGGTGACTTCTTCCATTGTGTTTATGCTAAGAAGGTCCTTCCCTAACTTGTTATACATATCTGTATTTGATACAGATCTAGTTATGGCTTATCCTTTGCATTTAACTTTTTAATTCATCTGGAATTTATTTTGATATGAGGTACAAGACAAGGAACTTACTCCTTCACTACCCCCCAATATTTCTTTTCCTTGTAGGTGAAAGAGGACAGGTAAAGGGCAGGGAAAGAGGGAAGAATCTAGACTGAACCAGGTTTTGCTTGAGTGTTTTGTTGAATGGTGCTTAAGGATCATTTAAGTTGCAGGATGAAAAAAATACACGGATGTCACTTTTGAATATGTTGCATATGAGGTGCCCTGCAAGGGTTCAAGGGGGAGATAGTGAGTTGGCAGTTGGAATATGAGGCAGGAAGCTCAGGAGAGAGGTTGAGGCTGAAGCTGTAGTCATGGAGTCATCAGTGTTCAGAGGGCAAGTGGTACCACCGGCATGGTTGAGCTCACGCAGGGCAGTTGTGTAAAGTCAAAAGAGGTAAGTGAAGGTATTCTGGGCAGCAACCATGTGGAAGGGACATACACAGGAGGAGAAGCTAGGGAATGAGAGCGAGAAGGAGTAGACAAAACCCAAAGAAATGAGTTGGAGAAGCTAGGGAAAAAGAGAATTTGAAGAGAGGAAAGGTGATCCAAGTATCCATAACGTCGTGAGATCGAACATAGTCTACAATGGGCTGAGTGAGCTGGAGATGGGGCAATGGACGTGTGAGAGTTAGGACTGCTTTCGAACAAGTCTATTGGTAAAAAGAAAGGGGAAGATGGGGCAGTAATATGCTTGAACGATAGTGTGGAACAAGGTTTGAAGGGGAGACTTGAGGGTGCTTGAAGGTAGAGGGAAAGGCGCTGGTAGGAAGAGGGACATTGAAGAAGACATGGCAGTGCAAGGTCTCAAGGAGCAGTGGTGATGGGCGCCAGGGCACAGGGAGAGGATTAGTACTGAGTCAGGATGCACGGCTGTGCAGATGGCCCTCTGGGTCAAGGGTAAGGTTAAGAGGGGAAAAAAATTGAGCTTTTGGCCTCTAGTCTCTCCGTAAAGCAGGAAATGAAGTCATCCAGGGAGAATGAGGTAAACAGAGGCAAGGAAGGAAATTTTTTGAGAGAAGGAAAGGCTTAAAACAACTGCTGTGGGGAAAAGGGAATTGATTCTAGGCCAAGCCGGAGGACTGGTGAGAAGCATTCGGGACCCAGCTAAAGTCTGTACCAGGCAGAATGGTTGTGTGATTTTCTCAGTCCAGCATCGCAGGGCGGAGCTAGAGGAGAAAGCAAATACTTATGCGGAGTTGGATCTGAGATGGAAGAAATTCTTTAAAGAGATTGATCAAAGGGTCAAGGGTAAGAACAAAAGTGAGCCTAGGAGGGAATGATGGGCTTGTTGCATTAGGAATGGTCCAAGGATCGAGGGTCTCCATAAGGTCAAAAACAAGTCTCCGTGGGAGTGAGGAAGTAGCACAGATGTAGAAGGATAGAAGGGTCTGGTTAGAATGTGGGATTCCTGAGGTGAAGAAATCCTGGGACACAGTCAGACAGAACCTCCCTCTTCCTCTGGCCTTCTGCTGTAGGAGTGCAGGAGACTGGAGCAGAGAATCTGGGATTTGGATGGTTCCCGTGGGTGTTGAAATTCCCAGGACGAGGGCAGGAATAGGGGCCGGGGAGATACGGAGCCAAGTGTCAAAGTTCACAGTGACCAGAGGGGAGATGTCATCAGCAGATGGCAATGACGAGAACAGGAAGAGGCTGGTGTAGGCTCAGAGAGCAGGGCTGGTCGTGGGGGGCTGAGAGAGCACCTCACTGCTGACAGTACTGGGGCCAACAGGTTTGGGGCACAGGTGCGCCAGCCAAAGTGGGGCGGCAGCTTCAAGGCTCTGTTTATTTGGTTGGTCGGTTCAATCACGCATTCATTCAAAAGGGATGTGATGAGATGAGTCTGATGAGCCGTGAGCAAGGCGCTGGATGTTGTGCGGAGCCTACCTCTCCCAGAGGAATGCACCAGAGCCAGCAGCCTTTCCCCTTTCTGCCAGAGGTGGCCCCACTCTCTCTCAGCAAGCCCCCCACACCAAAGTCCTGCCACCAAAGCCAGGCAGGCCCTGACGCGGCTGATGGCCGGTAGGGGATCTTCTTGTTACAGCTTTTTCCCCAGAGATAAATAGGCCACAGTAAAAAAGATTGCTACATCCTTTCAATAAAGATTTTTTTTCTTTTCCAGACAGCTTGAGAAATGTTTTAAAAGCTTCTCACATTTCCAGTGAAACCCACAGAGAAGAATTTTGCTTGTTATCAGCCCTGGAAGCCTCTGATAGACGGGTGACATTTTTTTTCTTTTTCTTTCTCTTTTTCTCTTTTCCTTTTTTTCACCAGCTGAAGAGAGAGTCACAGTGTGTTTTATAACTGGCTCTCTGCATTTCAAAAGCTCAACGAGAGCTCTCTGCTAACCCCGATAAGCCTTGGGCTCTTAGCGTCTTAAATACCTCTGACAAGCTATACATTACAGCGCTAATAATTTGCCAAATTTGCGCCCATAATATGATATCTGTAAAACGTCAAGGGCAGTAATGCGATTAGCGGTCTCAAATGAAATATCGAACATTCAGCGTTTAGGTCCTGAATAGGGGGAGAAAGGAAAGGAAATCAATTTCAAAAGCAGGAGGGAAAAAGGCGATAAGCGTGTAATAAAAATAGAGAGAGACGGAGGAGAGATGCGGAGGAAGAGAGACAGGCAGAGCAAGAGTCAGGACGAGATAGACCCGTCTGGTATTCATGTTTTCGGCAGGTAAGAGATGTAAAAAACTTTTACAAATTAGTTTGAATACGAAGCTGGGAAATAACCTTCGGTCACCACAGCAACTGGGTTTGGGGGGGGGGCGGGGAAGGAGAGAGGTGGGGGCCGGGAGCGGAGCGAGGGGTTGGCCAAGCCTAGGGAGGGCCTTTCACTCGCTGCCCCCAACAGCCCGCTTCCATAAAACACAGGAAGTTGAATTACAAGGAGTCTGAGGGTGGGCTCTGGCCCTGCCCCCACCCACCCGAGGTGGGAGAGTCGTAATGGACTAATTATCTGGCCAGCAGAGGCGGTGGCGGCCGGCAGGCGCAGGAGAGAGGGCCCGGGCTGTCACATACCAGGCTCTAGACTAAATAACAACATCTCACACCTGCAGCTTTACGAGCCCTTGCCCAGAGAGGAGCGCAAACCCTCCCCTCTCCTCTGGCCCCTCCAGCTTCTCCCCAGGCGCTGTGGGCCCCCACTCGAGCCAGGCTGCCCCGGGGGCACCTGCCGTGTGTGTGGGGGTCCTCACCCTTGCTGAGGCCTTGGCCCCTTACTCAATCCCGGCAACCTGCACGTATCTCCGCAGGCGATGCCCCTTCTCCTGGGTCCGGCGGGTAATCCTGCAGGGCTGTCAGCAAGGCAGGGAGACCGGGCCGGTCGACGCCCCATCCCAGAGTTCCCCGGGGAGCAGGTCTGTCTCCACCTACGGCCATCTGTCTCAGGCTGCGGGACTGTCTGGAGGATGGGGCTACACTGGAGCACCAGGGCAGAAATGACTAGGGGGTCCTCTTGGACCCGAGGGGACAGCAGAGGCAGGCGCCCTCAGCACATCTCTCTGCTTTGCTCTTTTCATTTCTCGCCCTAATACCATGCTTCACAGAGAGAAGCACTTCTTTCAAAATGTGCTGTGCCTGCCTTTCTGCACCACTTGGTCTTGGAAGTGACCCCATAACCCTGAACCTCCCTCTTTTGCAAGGAGATGAGACAGAGCTGCCTCAAAAGAAGAAAGAAAACCGTGCTGGTGTAGGAGCTGGTGCCTCATGAAGGCGATGGCAGTCCAGGAGAGCAGGGCCGAGTCCTTTCCCCACTCCCCACGCCAAAGTCCCTTGGTCCCACGGTCACCCCGCAGGCAGCTGGAGGATGCCAAGCAGGATGCAGGCCAGCTCACTGAGGCAGAGAGGGCCTGAAAGGTGGTAGATGGGCCGGGTGGGAGAAAAGCAAACAGGCTGCCTGGGGCCTGCCCCAGACCCTTCCCTCGGGCGGCCTGGAATGGCCATTCCAGGGCCACTTCTTGCGGCACCACGAGCCATTAAAATAGGAGTGCTCGGGGAGCCATCAGCCCAGCACAGATGACTTCCCCAGATGTGGCAGTGGGGCAGGATGTGGAAGCCCCCAACCCCAACTGTACAGACAAAACATTCCCGCACTAACCATCCTCGGAAACCCCACAGCCCAGAGCCCCTCTTACAGATGCTTTCTAGACCATTTAGCAGGAGGCAGTGTTTATTTTTGAACATATGTTCTTTCCCATCTCTCGCCTCCCTTCTCCCTTACTAGTCCTTCCATACCCAAAGCCACCCTCTGGATGGGCTGCTGTTGGATGTTACAGCCGAGCTCCGGTGTGGCTAGCATGCTTTGTTTTGGCTTGGCTGTGGGCTTTAGTGTGTGCACGGGCACACGCATGTGCGCGGGCACACGCTTGCTCAAAGAGCCATTAGTGGAGTGCATGACCTACACAGGCTCAAAGAGGGCAGGTTCTTGGAGGTTGCCCAAGTTTGTGCGCAAATCCTGAACCAGGTTGTAGGTTTCCTACTTCCCCAAACCGGTACACTAGTCAGAGATGGTTCCTGGACATTATATGTCTATTGGGAAGGCGAGATAAGGGATAGAAGGTTGCTGCCCAGAAGGGAAATTTTTGGCCTGGAGCTTGGAATGGGCTCTACTTGGTTCTCTATCCATGCACAGAGCCCAGCATATTGTCACGCTCAGTAATCACCCACTCCCTCGACTGAAGCCTCTCTCTTTTCTTTAATAAAATAAAGTCCCCCAGTCCCTAAGTGACCTGCTCAGATTTTGCCCCCTTCAGGAAGCCTTCCTTGGGGTGCCTGGGTGGCTCAGTTGGTTAAGCGTCTGCCTTCGGCTCAGGTCATGATGTCAGGGTCCTGGGATGGAGCCCTGAGTCAGGCTCCCTGCTCAGCGGGGAGTCTGCTTGTCCCTCTCCCTCTGCCTCTCCCTCTGCCCTTGCCCCTCCCCCTGCTCCTGCCCCTCCCCCTCCCCTGCTCATGCCCCTCCCCTTCATCCTGCTTATGCTCTCTCCCTCTCAAATAAATAAAATCTTAAAAAAAAAAAATAAAAAATAAAGACGCCTTCCCTAACTCAAATAGCCCAGAGTTCTTTTTCTTCTAATAGATGTGGAGGCTCACATTTACTAGGTGCCACTTGTATTGGGCATTTTACATGTTATTTTATTTAGGTTTCAGAACTTTGGATATTATTATTTCTATTTTATAGACAAGAAAACAGGCTCCGGGAAGTTGAGTGATTCGTCCAATCCAGCGAGCAAATGGTAGAGCTGGAATTCAAACTCAGGTGTCTGTCCGATTCAGAAATCCCATGATCTTTCCATTATGTGATAGAACTTCCCACATGGAAATGTTTTGCAAATATGTGTCAGAGTCCTTATTAAAGTGTGGCCCCTGGAAAGAAAATAACACCCTGCGCTTAGTCTAGCCAGGGCAGAGTAGAGAGATTTTTCTCAATGAAGCCCAAGTTTGTAGCCATCTATCCTACTTTGTTGTTTCATACATAGCTGACAGTCAACCAAACCCTCAGATTTTTCTCACTCTTGGTCTCCCCCTCACTCCATTCCCAGACGCACTGGTCTTCGGTGCTTGTTTCCTCTGCCTGGAATGCCCACCTCTTCATTCATTCTCTTGACAATTCATTCATTTACTCTTTCATTCATTCAGTAAACATCAATTGAGAGCTTCCTATATGCCAGGTATGGTCCTAGGCACTGGGAAGACACTGGTGAACAAAATGAGACAAGTCTCTTTCACTGTGTACACAGTCTAGGGGTGTGATGGGCATTCATCGAGTAATGACGGAAATACACGTGGGTCTGCGACTGAGATAAGTTCTGCAAGAGCCGCCCATGTTGCTATAGGAGATGTGACCTTGTCAAGAAGGTCAGGGAAAGTTGACCTACGGAAGTAATAACAGAGCTGAGATCTGCTGCGAACCACATCTCCTACCCCAACCCCCACTGACCCCTTGACTTTGCCTAGAGAACTCCAGCAGTCTTTCAGGTCAACTTATATAGCACTGCCTCGTAGAGTCTTCCCCAGAGACGAGGTTAGATCTCCACTGCTCTCTATGCTCTTCTCTATAGCGTTTCGCTTACATTAACTATTTGCTTGAAATCTATCCTCTCAACAGATTGTAAACTCCATGAGGGCAAAGAATGGGCCTCCCTGGTTGCCTGCTTTATGTCCAGTGTCAAGCACAGTACCTGGCATGTACTTGATAGCCAGTAGATGTTTGCTGGATGAGTAATCTTGCTTTCCCATCCTCTACTGGTGCAGCTGAAGTTTTGGATCCAAGCACAGGAATTTGCATTTATTAAATTTCACATTAGACCATCCCACTTATTAGTATTCCAATAAATTTCAATCCATCTAATATTTAGAGTCCCTACTGTTTACCCTGAAGGTACCTGATATTGGGGATACAGGGAAACTTGCACAGTCTTAGCTCTTGAAGAGCTGACAGTCTAGTTTGGGAGACAGATAAGAAAACTAGTAGTTCTAGGGACGCCTGGTGGCTCAGTCAGTTGAGTGTCCGACTCTTGATTTTGGCTCAGGTCATGACATCAAGCCCCATGTTAGGCTCCACCCTTGGAGGGGAGTCTGCTTGGGATTCTCTCTCCTCTCTCCCTCTGCCCCTCCCCCCGCTTACACACACGTGCACTCTCTCTCAAATAAATAAATAAATAAATAAATAAATAAATAAATAGGACAACCACTAGTTCTAGAGCAGTTGTTATGTCCAGAGAATGGAACTATTAAATCTGGCTGGGGGAAGAGGGGTAAGGAAGGCTGAACTGAGACCTACAGTTTTAATTTCAGATGGATACAAGGCAGGGAGGACCTTTCGAGAAGAGGAAGAAAATGTGTCCCGGCATAGAGACAAACCCAGGACATGTGAGGCAAATACATGGCAAGTAGTTCAGTTGACTCATGAGGGTCAGAATAGGGACTCTTGCAGATAGCTTCTTACAATTACACACACACACACACACACATCCCATAACACACACATTGTCTTGGACTTTGGTATTTTCTTACTGTTCTTTTTTTCCAATCTGAAGAATGTCTTCTTGACAGAAAATATGACAGAAAGTGGCTTCTGGTTATGTCTCTGTTAATCCAAATCCATTTTTCATACTAGCTATGAGTTATCTTTCTAAGATATGTATCTGATCATATCACCACCAAGACCCTTCCTGATTTTAACCTTTCAATGGCTACCAATTGCTCCCAGAAGTCATACGCTTTACTATGGCAAATAAGGCTCTTATCAACTTGGTGCAAGCTTATGATTCCAACCCCACTTTCTCCTCACACACACCGCTGTGAGCCACAGTGACTTTACTAACATCTACACTCGACTTCCAGCGTTATCTATTCTCTCTGAATGGGGAGACAGAGAGGAGGGATGTTGAAGAGGTCCATGGCTTGGATCTCTTACTACTTTCCATGGAGCATCCTGCTCCTCACACCATGATTCCCACTTGCTGAATTATTTATAGTTCCTCAAACACTTTTCTTTCTTTTGCCACTGGGCTTTTGCACATGCTACTTCCTTTGCTTTGAACACCCTTTCTCTGGCTTTTAGTCAGGCTGGCACCTACTTCCTCCAGTTTTCAGTATGCAAGTGAGGTGTTACTTTCTCTAGAAAGTCTTTCTGTCTCCACTTCTGAAGTCCCACAGAACTATGTGTTCATTTTAATAATGGCATAACTACTCTAGGTCATGATCTGTTTTCTTATCCATTTCCCTTACTTGACTTTAGCTGACTTACTGTCTTATGTTAAGCATGTAGGACAGTGCTTGGCATATACTAAACTTTTAACAGGCATTTGTCGATTAAATGAATGGTCAAATAAATGAACAAATGAATGGATAAACTGATCACTGTTCCTGAAACACACGCTTATTGATGTTTGTGCCTTCTGTGCAGGTCATTCTGCACAGACTAAACTGCACAAACTAAACTGCACAAACTGAACTCTTCATTTCTCCCTACTTCTCCCCATCCACCAGTGAAACTCCTCCTCCTCCACTCCCCTCTCCACCTCAGTAAATGGTACCTATGCCCATTGGTTCATATTAGAAACTTGAGAGTTTCTCATGGTTCATTTGTTCATTCACCATTTATTGAGCACCTACTCTGTGCCAGGCACTTTGCTAAACAGTGAGGACATGAACCGTCACTTCACAGAGTTCCCTGCCCCGTCAGGATTAAGCTTTTGAAGGCTCTCCATCTCATCTCCGAAAAGAACTTTAGGAAGACCACATGTCGCCTACCTGTCCATGCTGGTTTTCACCCACAGGAGGGCAGGATGGTGGAGAGGTAAGTGCTGGGGCTTTGGCGTCAGGAAGAGGTGAGTTTAAATTCAAGCTCTTCCTTATCCTGAACCAGTTTCAATTAATATTCTTTTTTAACAAAACATAATATTTTAAAATATAATATTAAATGCCTACGCAATGCTTGGCATTGTGCAAGGTGGTGATGACTCAGTGGTGAACAAATGAGACATAGTACTCCCTGCATAGAACTTAGGCTTGTGGAGGAGACAGACATTAAACCAACACACAAACAAACATATCACTGCAATTCATCATAAACACTTAGAGACAAAGATAATAAATAGAAAAATAGGAGACATTTTTTATTAGATTGGGAAGAGTTCTCTGGGAGAAATGGCATTTAAGCTAAGATCTGAAGCATAAGGACCCAGCCATGTGAAGAGGTGGGTGGGATGCAAAGACTCCCAGTGTGAGGGGAAGGTCAGGGCAGACAGGGAGCATGTCTCACCGTGTTAGGGATTATGAGCTTGACTCTAGGGGCCAAGCATCTTAAAGAGATTTCTGGGTTGCCCGATGGAGAGGCTGGATTGGGAGGTGGCAAGAATGGAAGAAAGAAATCAAGTAAGACTATTTCCGTCACACCAGATGATAGGTGATGATGGCCTGCTTGGGGGTGGTGGAGAGAAGCGGGGTAGAAGTGCATGCACTTGAGAGAAGTCTTACAGGTAGCATGGTCAGGACTGAGTGATGCATCAAATGTGGGGTTGAGCAAGAAGGAAAGGTCAAGAGTAGTTCTGGTTTCCTGTGCAAGCACGTGGATGGGGAGGGGGCTTGGGAAGAGTGGAGAAGGAGCAGATTTGGGGGGGGGGATGAATTATTGGCAGCATTCCAGACGGGGAAGTTGGAGTGTCTGTCAGAGATCCAAGTGATGGTAGTCAACAGCTGGCGGGGGCTTCAGAGAAGGGTCTGAGGTAGACTTAGAGTGGGAACGGGGCTGGGGGGTGGGCGGGAGAGGACGGAAGAGTGAAGGGAGGGTGAAGGAATTCATTCATCTCTCCGAGCCACGTTTTCGTCACTTCTAAAGGGGGAGCAATAACACGAAATGAGATAACGTAAAGCCACCTGGCATAGGACAGGCGCTCCATAAATACCAGCTTCCTTCCTTTCTCTTCCTCTTTCCCTCTAATTTATTCCCACCTTCCTTTCTCTTCGTGGTTCTTCAAGCCCTTTCCCTTTCTTACTGCCCCTATACAGTGCACACAATTGTCACAAAGGTGAGGAGAGTGAACTTCTTAGAAACTGCTAAGGAACTCAGGGCCGGGATTGGTCGACTTAAATTTCATGCTTTCAACAATTATGCTGTGCCTTCTGCTTGGAACGCCCTCCCCTGTGCTCTTCTGCTGCTTATCAAATTTATGTTCTCCCTAAAGAATCATTCAACAGTTTTGCCAACTCTGTGACGCTTTTCCGAGGTCTCTAGCTGATTTAGGTGCTTGCTTCTTCTAGGTGGTGCTGCAACTTGTTCAGACATCTATCTTGGCATGTATCATAGTATACTGAAACGATCTCTCCAGCTGGGCTGTCTCCTCCATGGACTATGAATTCCTTTAAGCAGGAACTATTTTTAAAGCTCTGTGTCTCCAGCATTTAACTTAGAGTAGGCTGTCTATTAAGAAATGTCTTGGGCACCTGGGTGGTTCAGTCGTTAAGCGTCTGCCTTCGGCTCAGGTCATGATCCCAGGGTCCTGGGATCGAGCCCTGCATCGGGCTCCCTGCTCCGCGGGAAGCCTGCTTCTCCCTCTTCCACTCCCCCTGCTTGTGTTCCCCCTCTCGCCGTGTCTCTCTCTGTCAAATAAATAAATAAAATCTTAAAAAAAAAAATGTCTCATGACCTCCAAGGCTCTGAGATTCCATAATTTTAAGCAAAAAGTTTAGATGAGTGAAAAAGCAAGCACCACCCACAGCTCCTTTGGATCCTGTTAGGAGGGTATGCTCTAACAGCCAAGATCACGTCCAAAGGAGTCAGGCTGGAAGGTTTTAGCATCTCGTCTTCTGATCAACGCGCTGCACTGACTGGCAAGCCAAGTGGTACCCAGAGGCACCTGCAGCCAAGTCATTATTCCAGATCCCAGTGAAAGGACTGTATTTTAGGAAAATGCATGTAATTTACAATTTTAATATTCCTACACCGAGGTAATATAGGAGGACAAGGTTATCATCTCTGTGCTAAATGCCAAAAAGAAGGAAAATTCTGTGAGCTGCAGCTGTTCCCGTAGACTCTTGGAGCGTCTGCAGAGCTCGGAGAACCCTGAGGTTGCCAAGAGAGCCTTCTCATATTTTGTGATTTTCCTACATGGAATGCCAGCCATTTTTTTTTTCTTTACTCACAATCTCGATTCAGCATATAAAGGGAAAATAAAAGGGAAGTGACTTAAACAGTAGGTCTGGAGGGCTTTGACCAAACGGGATGCCTGGAATAGAGTAGGCATTCCATAAATATTGGCACAAATAAATGGTTCTAAAGCCCCAAATGCCTCCATTTTTCTTTCAGAACCCATTCTCTGACCATAAAAGATCCCTTCCTCCTCTCTCCTCCTAGAGTGCATGAATCTTATGACTCATTTACATCCCTTGCTATTACTGTACCTGACTCTGTACTGAGCACATGGGCCACACCCGATGTTATTCCAGAACTGTCCCCTGAATTGTATCAACTTCTCATCAGTTGGCATCTCGGTGACCGTCACAGTTCTAGGAGGATCACTCCATTGGATTCTAGCCACTGCTGCCCTTCTCCTACCCCCAGCGATGTCCACCCAGGGTTCTGGATTCCCTCGGTGGTCTTGGAAACTTCTACTTTGCCTGGGTTGAAATTTTTTTCTGTTCATTGAGGTAAAATGGAGAGAACATAGAATATTGCCTTGTCTCTGCTGCTGGTACCTATCCATTCCCATTCTCTATCAGTCTCCTGGACTCTCCTTTCGGAACTGGTTTCCACCGCTTCAGCAACTTCCTGTCATAGTCCTTGCTAGGCCTCCCCTTTCTAACTTTGTCCCCCACGACTGACCCATTCCCAAGGACAGACTCTTGCTCAGCCCAATCCTAGCCCCCTCATTTCTTGATTCCCACCGGACATGCCAATCTTTGCTTCCAGAGCTTAAGGGGTTATTGTAGAGCTTATATGGATGTAACTAGTGAAAGATGGACTTCAGAACCTGTAAAGCCTCTCCCCAATCTGAGATTCTGTGATTCCGGTACCTCACCTTGAGCTCACTTGAAGAAAACATTTGATTTAGTTTCATTCATGCATCTCATTACTACTTTAGTCAAAGGATATATATATATATCTATATATATATAGGCCCTCGCCTCACAGGCCTATATATTTATATATATATTTTTAAAGGATATATATTTTTTAAAAATCTAAGAAGTAGCTGGAGAGCTGACCAGTGCTCAGCTTGGTCCATACATGATGCTTAACCTCCAGATCAAACAGGGAGCTGCAGTCCATCTTGCAAGCCCCCAGTGGACCAGTCTACACTGGAAATGGTCACTAGCGTTAAAGAGTTGATTGGAGTTTGACTGAAGAGCTTCTAGGACAGCTCATGGTGGAGACAGTCTGAACTACTCTGAACAAGGGATGAACACCTCACATTCTAGTTTCACTGCCTTCAGGCCACATTGCCAATAAGCAATGAAGAATCAATTGGTACCCAAGAATATTTTGGTGTTTTTTTTTTTTTTAAGATTTTATTTATTTGACAGAGAGAGCACAAGCAGAGGGAGAGAGAGGGAGAAGCAGGTTCCCTGCTGAGCAAGGAGCCTGATGTGGGACTCGATCCCAGGACCCTGGGATCATGACCTGGGCCGAAGGCAGCCGCTTAACCGACTGAGCCACCCAGGCATCCCCCCAAGAATATTTTGGTACCCAAGACAAAGTCTGGTTTCTCAGCATTTTATACTCAGGAAGGTATGGTCTTCCAACACAGCTCCTGTCTCAACGTAATTCTGAGATTCAGGGCCACCCATTGAACAAATACTGAAAGCCTGCTACGTGCTGGGCACTGTTTTGGGTGCTGGGATTATGGCACTGAACAAGATAAAGTCTTGCATTCAAAGGGCTCACCGTCTGGAGGGGTAGGAGTCATACACTAAACCAATACAATTACCTCATCTATTATTTGGTTCTATTTAAGATGAAGTGCTACAAGGATAAATACAAGATGCCAGTTGACTATATATTGAATCTGAACAAGCAATGCTGAGGCGAAATTATTAAGGGTGGCCTAAGACATTACTCGAATGGAGAGTAATGTCTCTGTTTCTCCCTTCTCGTAGGCTCGTTCGACTTCTGAAAGAGAAACTTCCAAAGCTAACCAATACCTCCGATTGAGTAAGGGAGAGAATAGAAGGCATTGACAATGTAGGTATAAATGCGCGTGTACCTGGGGGGACAGATGCACACACACGTACCCATACATACACGCGTGCGCGCGCACACACACGCACCCGGCAAAGGAAGACCCATGAAACATGCCCTGGGGGGAAGAAGAGGAAGAAAAAAAATGAAATCCAAACAGTCTTTTTCACCCCGAAAACATATAATTTTGTGTAAATTTTTACTTTAAACATCTCTCTTTTCCTGAGCTGTGATATGGGCCCTGTCAAAGCCAGGGCCAATTACTGCCATTAGGTTCCCATCATGTCACCGCTTCTCCCCCGTCAGGAAGGCCCTCGCCTCACAGGCCTATAATCTGCACTCACTTTCGCTCCATCACTTTCAGAAGGAACAAAATTGTTTTGTGTGTTTTTTTTAAAAGGGCCTTTATTTGGCCCCTGTCAACTCTGAAAAGAAGAGAGAAAGAGAAGAGGGGGAGAGAGAAAAGAGGAGAAAGAAAGATTGTTTAAGTGTTTAACCGTGAGATTGCCAACAGGAAGCATGGCAAGAGGCAGCCCAGCTCTCCTGAGGAGGGTCCAGACTTGGGGACCCCTGGGCCTTGTCCCTCCACTTTTTGGGCAAGTTCTTTCTGCTCCTAGAAGGGCTCCTCTCACAGGTGCTGATCTCACAGCTTTGGAAAGACTCCATCGGAAGACATCCTGAGGGACTGGCCTGGCTATGAACCACCAGACCAGCTACTAAGAACGTCACAGGCCAGAATGTGGAGTAAACTTTTTGGGTTCCAAGCCTCCTAAGTCGCCGGCTGTGGTGGGGGCAGTGGGTCAGAGAGGACCCTCAGGGACCCCGGAAGATGCTGTTAGCAGAAGGTAAAATGAAAGCCGGCCCATTGGGACAGTCCTGCTCAGAAGGCGGGTTGGCTTGGTCCCTCCCTTCTCCTCAGGTCAACGGACTACTCCAGGAGCACCGAGCTCACCGCTGGGGGGACTCTGCCTTCATCTGAGGCCCGGGCAGCACCTGAGCCCGCCGCTCCTCCTGCGCTGGAATTACCCCTTTCCGAAATCTGCACACAGTTATCACACCCCCAGCCTGGCCAGGCCGGCCCAGCACGCCACTCCGCTCCTGCCGCCTCCGTCGTCACTTAGCCAAGCTAAACAGATTTAGCTCCTTTAATCTTTCCTCATTAGCTGGCAATCTGGAAAGGAAACAAATGCTCACCCCATACAGGTTCAAGCTGTTGCTTTAACCTTGTAAAAGCGTGCGGGGCGCGCTGGGGCTGTGGAGTCAGTTAGGATCATTACCATGAGAGACCACTCCCTCTCAGCCAGCCCGGAGGGGCCTTCCCCACTCTTTCCGAAGCCACTCCAGAGTGTCACCTCCCTTCTAGGCCTCCCCTCTAGCTCTGCATCCAAATGTGCGTGTATCCCCCAAAGCCAGGTGGCTTCCCGCGCCTTCTCTATGGCTCTCTTGGAAGAGGCGGGGGGGGGCTCACCCCCACATTCATTTGTTCGAGCCCAGCCGGTCCCCACCACACACACACACACACACACACACACACACCACACACACGCACGCGTGTCAGTGGGTGCCCACACCAATGACTTCTTCAGGTTCCTGTGTTATCCTTCCGCCACATTCCCCTATCAGCTTCTTCAGCTCACACAGTCCGCACCCCCCTTCCCCGCCCTGAGTCAGTGGGCTCAGAATCCTCTGTTCATTGGGAGGGTATCCTTCTCCTTGAATGGATTCTCTGCCACTGATTTTCCCTTTCTGTGCAGTCTTCACTCACATGTCTACACCACTGGCAAAAACCTGAACCTGTTTTAACAACAGCCACTTGTGGTGCACCCATTTCAACACATCTGTTGTTCTGTTTCCAATTTGATCACTTAGTATTATTCTGTTTGGTGTGGTTTGGCCCTTAGGCACACTTAGACACACACACACACGCACACGCACACATGCACGCACACACTGCTCTCAGTTCTATTTTCCTCCCGAAGATGACAGATTCCTTCCCCCTTTCACTGTATCTGGCTCCAAACTAGCTGGATGAACATTTTTAGGACTGTTGTACCATTTTTTAGAAGTCACATCCATTTCACTTCCCCAGGCTCCTGATGGCCCCTTTTACTTTCTATGATTTTCCAAGACATAATTATAAGTGGTTCAATCAGCTCCCCGCTTAGCATGTTCCCAGAACACTAGCCTTAATACCTCATGATGGATGTCATCCTGGCTTGCTGATTTGTGAAACCTTTACATTTTCTGAGTATTCTCCTACCTGCTTTCTATCAGTAACGATTTTTGCACCGTCTGCATTTACTTCCTAATTATCCAAATTCCTTTTTGTCATTTTTCTTTTTAAAGACTGATCTGAAAAATGAGCTGAGTATCTCTGCCCTGTAGGAGGTAAGATGAATCTCCCACTTCTCCTCATTTATTAACGGTCTATATGCTCGCTGGTCTTCCCCCATCTTTCCCTGCCCCTCACCCTAGATATATTGCAAAACATGTTTATTCCCTTTAACTCTTCACTAGTTCAAGTTTCTCTCCACCTCCTCTGGTTTGTCCTCTTGCCCACAGGCCCCAGGATCTCTCCTCTGCTGCCTACCAAAGACAATCCTTTTATTTGGCTGAATACTAGGGTGACCTCACCCAAAGCTATTCTAGCCAGCAAAACCTTTCTTTTCTCTTACTGTGCATCAGAACTGGCTGAGATTCTAAGCGTTCTTCCAGCCTTCTCCTCCTCAGTGCTCCAAAATTGGACTGGCATCTTTGGAATATAGGGGAAAAACTGAAGCTAGCTGCCTGCATTCCCTGCCTCACCTAAAAGACCTCAACCATCATTTCCATTTTCTCCCATCCCCTGCCTTGAAAGTGTTCTCTGCACCATTCAGGCTCGCTGGCTCCCATTATGGGGTTCTAAAGAAATTTTCTAGATGTCAAAGCAATACTTAGTCCTCACTTGTACCTCTGGAAAGACTTGGTTTCATTTTGCTCATTTTCTCTGCAAGTTGCTACCTTTCCTCTTTCTCCTTTCATTCATTCACTCACTCTTTCATTCATTCAACATGTATTAAGGGCTTGAGTGCCTACCACAAGCACTGGGGTTAGAGTGAACAAAATGGCAGGATGCCTGATCTCACAGTTCTGAAGGTCTAGTAGAGGAGACATTAAATACTCTCCGAGTGCTATGAGAAAGTAAAACTGGAGGACAAAACTTACATTGTGAGGACAGGAAAGGCTTCTTTAAGCAGTGAAATTCACAGAGATGGGAAGGATGGGTTCTTGGGTGAAGTATACACTAAGCTGCCTAAAAGGAAAGTTTGAGTGTTTGATGAACCAAAGGAAAAGTAGTTGACTGAACACAGGGAAGGGGAGAATGCCCTGAATTGGGGCTAGGGAATAGTGCCCTAAACTGAGCATGAAATTCAAGACAAGGAACAGGCTTGGGAAGGAAAAGTATGCTCCACTGTGCCCTAGAAGAGTTGAGGGACTCATTTCCAGTACTTTGGGATATTCCAGTATCATCTCCCCTGGTGCTTTGATGACAGGGGATGGTAAAAAAATCAAGTGAAACTATTGGATTTATTCTCTCTTTTGCCTTAGCTAATCAAGTGACCTTCCTGATTTTCTCACCTATAAATGGGACTCTATGCTTGGCTAAAGAAAAATGCAAAGATACAATTTCATGAAACAATTCTACTCTGGAGTGAAGGGACGGGTAGGAGGGGTGAAAGTTTTGGAATCTTTGGGAATGGACGGGCAATTAGTAAGAGATCCCTAGGTGATGCTGATGTACCATCCAAGGGTTAATTTTTCAAAATTAACCCTGTTTCAGGCCCAGTTTCCTCGTTGTAAAAAAGGGATTAACACTATCCACCTATCTCCACAGATCAAGAGAAGACTCACATGAATCCTTTGAAAACTACGGAGTGTTCTTCAGGTACTAGTGGTCAGAATGGTGAGAGAAGTCTTCACTATGGGGACCCAGGAAGAGCTGGGGGGCCTTGTGGTTGCTGTGTGGCCCACAGTGAGGAAGAGACCAGCAAGGCTGAGGAAGATCTGCTCCCAGAGCCCCAGGAAGATGGACAAGGCCGCGGGATGCAGCCCTGAGGATGTGAGAATGGTACAACCTGGACTCTTGGATGATTTCCGGCCATGTCATATTCAAGGTATATTCCACATTGCCATCGAACAGGGTTGCAAAGGTCTTGGAGCACATCTAGGTCAAACACCACCTGAGCAGAATCCCTTCTACAAGTGTTCTTCCATGTTCTGGGGCACCCCTCCCAAGAGTTGAAACTAAAAAGCAGGACTTCTGGAGGAAAAGAAGGGGTGACGTGTAGAGAACGGGGATAGCCATTAAAGGGGCAGTTGCCCAGCCGTAACTCTGCACCCCACCTGCCAACTCCATGCGGTTCCCCCCATCTCTCCCAGGGTGTGCACTCTGGGGATGCATGCACAAATCCAATCTACACAGGTGGGACCTCAGGTCAAGGACACCAAGAGCTTCTTAGAATATTCACCAGAGGAGAGGGTCCCTGGCTGGCCTAAGGAAACAATCCCACTGCTCCCCACCCCCACCCAACCCTGCCTCAGGAAGAAAGGTCATTCCCTCCTCCTCGTCTCCACAGCAGCTTTTCAAAGGTTAAATTCAACCAGCCCGCTCCACCCCCCCCACGCCCACCCCCAAACAAGAGAGGAAAAGTTAATTGAAAATGCTGTTTAATTTTTCAGCTCCAGTGGATCCTACCCCAGCACAGATGGCTCCCCCAGGACTGTCTGTCCCGAGCCCAGCTCCACCACTCCATTGCCCACCCCCCCCCCCCAAGCACGGGGGCAGAGACACAGCCAGCAGTGGCTCAAAGGGAGAAAAAAGAAGGGGGAGGGTGGGGGGGGCACCTCCACACAAAAGAGCATTCTGAGCCCTTGGTTCCCTGGCCTAGGGAACAATGCTCCCGACTTGATCCTTTCATAAAGACTTTCTGGTGTCAGGAGACAGCCGCCCAGCGCCCAGGCCGCCCGCACAGGCCACTTCTCTGCCCACCACCAACTGCCGTGCTGGCTGGGCTTCATTCCGCACCCCCCTCTGCGGCCAGCTGGAAAGGAGTGCGGTACCAACCCCCACCCCACGCCCCCACTCCCAGCGGCCCGCCACTTGTTGCCCCCTAAAGGCTCTGACAGGGCCCCAGAGAGGCCAGCCAGCTGAGATGAAAGGCGACGACTCTAACTGGATTACCCCAACCAGCCCCAGGACTAAAGAGGCCAAGAAGCCCTAAT